>NW_026848975.1:0-600000 GCF_030867605.1 Colletotrichum paranaense
CGTCAAGGACTCTCCAAATGAGATCTTGATCTGTGAGAAGGAGCTGCTTCTCTTCTGCGTCTTTGGCAGTCTTCTTGAGCTCGTTGTTCAGGCGGGCGTATTGTTCATGTAGCAGTTGCACTAGCTTCCCTAACCCTAACCCTAACCCTAACCCTAACCCTAACCCTAACCCTAACCCTAACCCTAACCCTAACCCTAACCCTAACCCTAACCCTAACCCTAACCCTAACCCTAAGGAGGCCTTGTAGTAAGACACTACCCATGTTTCCTGTTCAATCGTTCGCTTTAGCCTGTGAACTTCGTGGCTTGGACTTCAACTTACCGCAACCTATGAAGGCAATTGTTTTGCCAGGGCGTTCCATTGTCATACAGTCGTTGAACTGATGGCGTCAATGACGAAATGAAGAGAAGTTACAATTGTTTAACTGGATTGAAGGACTTGAGGGGGGGTTTTGACATGGCCCTGGGATAAGCCTGATTGTCTGTACATGTACTTTTAGAACCGCGAAATAGATAAGTTATCTGGATTTGGTCCAGAACGGATCTGACGGCCCTACCGGGTGCCTCGGAAGCGCATCCCGAGTCCTGAATGCAGGATAATCCCAACCCGCCAAGAGCAGGCGTATCCCACAGTCCGGTCAAGACAGAGAAGGAGGTTATCCTTCACTAATGTTCCTTCATCTATATGCGCTGCCAATCTTCAAGACCAATCCGGCAATCGGAGACAGACGCACAATACGCAACTAGAGAGGATTGTCAACATTGCATTATTCCCACATCAAACTTGCATAGATCATTAGGGGAAGGATTGGTCAAGTGTACAGATCTTCTCAGCGTATACAGCACTCTATATGTGGGCTCACAGCTAAGATATTCGGCTCGGACAAGAGTGCAGTCAAGGCATAGGGATAAAAAATGGATTGCTTAAACATGACATGAGACTATCTACATTTCATTGGAAGGATATTCTATCTTGTAGAGAGGGTTATACTCCTCCTTGATTGACCGAACACTGGTAAATCGCTGCAAATGAGCAACGGTGCCGGTCTTGTCATTAGTACCAGAATCTCGGCTACCGCCAAACGGCTGCTGGGCAACCACAGATCCGGTGCACTTTGTGTTGATATACAACATGCCAGCCGCATGCTTGAGCCTCGTCTTTGCTTGCTGGGATGCGTAAGGGTCCATGGAGAAGATGCTACCCGTCAGACCATAGCGTGATGTCGTGTCAACCAATTCCAAGGTCTTCTCCCACTCGGTGTCAGGATAGACATAAACACCGAGTATGGGACCAAAAAGCTCACGTGACATGATATTATGCCGAGGATTGGAGACCTTGTAGACTGTGGGATAGATAAAGTACCCATGCTCCTTGGAGGCCTTGCCTCCTGCAATGAGCTCTAGCTCGGGGTCGGTCTTGGCATCTTCAATGATCTTGTTCAGCTTGTCAAAGGAAGCTTCATGGATGACTGGGGTGATGAAGTTGTCAAATTGTTCCACGTCGCCAACTTTGAGTTTAGGGAGTTCTTCCTGGAGATGTTTCCTGAACTCTGGCCACACGGACTCGGCAACGTATACCCGAGAACATGCGGAGCACTTTTGGCCCTGATACTCGAAAGAGCCACGGATGATTTGGAACGCGGCGCTCTTGACGTCGGCCGAAGAGTGTACTACGCCCCAATTCTTACCGCCGGTTTCACCGACAACTCGGGGGTAGGAGTTGTAGATCCCTTTGCCGACGCCATTACCGATTTTCTGTTGGATTCCTTTAAACACTTGAGTAGAACCGATGAAGCTGATTGCGGCGAACTCTGGACGCTTCAGAACCGTGTTCGTGATTTCTTCCGCGTCTCCAGGGAGAAACTGAATGACGTCTTTGGGAAGACCCGCTTCCAAGAGGATTTGATGTATGAGATAGGCTGAATGCGTGGCATAGGCGGAGGGCTTCCAAATGACGACATTGCCAAGCAAGGCAGCCGGACTAGTGAGTGTCGCTCCCAGGGCCGTGAAGTTGAAGGGAGCGATAGAGTAGACAAAGCCCTCCAAAGGACGGTACTCCATTTTGTTCCAGTTGCCGTTGGGCTGCTCTGTCGGCTGATAGGAATAGAGCTTCCAAGCTTCCTGGACGTAGTAGCGGAAGAAGTCGACCGTTTCGCTCGGTGCCTCGATCTCCGCTTGCCATATGTTCTTGCCCTGTCCGAGCATGGTTGACGCAACGATGTCGGACCTGTACTTCCCCGCAATAAGCTCCGAGGCTCTCAAGAAGATTGCGGCGCGGTCTTCGAAAGGAAGAGCTTCCCAGGCAGGTTTTGCCTTCAAAGCAGCATCGATGGCTCCGTTGACTTGTTCTGGCGTGGCACAGGCGTATTGGGCCACGGGTTCTCTATGGTTTGATGGGTTCAATTGTGTTCCAAAATTGCTGGAGTTCATCTGTGTCACACTAGTCAGCCGGGGCTTGGACGTGTCCCGAGAGTGCAATACACACCGCCGTCCCATTCACCGTGATTGGGATATATACTGGCATTTGATCTTTCAGCCTCCTCAAAGCCTCCTGCAAGGAAGCTCTTTCCGGAGAGCCCTTCGCATACTGAAGCTAATCAAAAAAAATCGATTAGCCAGAGGAGGTTGCAGGGAAAGGTAACATACGAATTTCTCATTTTCAAACTTGGGAGGGTGTAGCAGAGTCAACTGTCTCCGCCCAGTGGTAGCTGCCGGAAGCCTCTGACCGAGGGTGCTCCGGCTACCACGTGTCGCGCCAAGGGACCACATTCTTGCGTTTAGCATTCAAGCACGAATCTGCTTCTTTTCAGGACGAATGTCACCAAATGTAATGGCACTTCCATAGCGGAGGCCGAGAACCTATGCTTTTAGCCTGCGCCTAATCGACCATGGGGGCAAGCTGAGGGCAGCCTATCGGGATTTTGCTCCGAGACTGATTCCGACTTGCCCAGTAGCCTCTATCTAGACACCTTCTCCTATCGAAACGTCTCTGGCCCAATATTCCGGCCTCGCTGAGTGGAAATATTGTCCGAATCGTTATCACAGACTGCAAATGAGGGGAGGTACCGAGGGTAATGTCAAGATAACGGAGATATCCTTGAGTCCGCTCGTGTTGGAGGAGTCGCTAGTCAGACGGCTTCAGAGTTTATAAGCCTGAATTAGTTGGCTCTTGAGGAGAGTTCGTGACTTAGATAGCGCTTGATTACACACGAATGATCCACCAAAACAAACAACCATTCCTGAAACCTCGGCCTCACATTACCATGCCTCCTAAAGTTGTCGTTGGTTGTCCAGCTCGGGTAACCCTCTCGCCCATTATCCTTCGTCTCAAACACCGGGGGGTTTCTGATATTGCAACCAAAGCACAAGATGCGGTTCAACTGGGAGAGACGTCTCTTTCCCGAATCACTACGAAGACCCTCCTACGCTCGCTAGTGTTGACATCGATAATGAGGAGAGCGTGGATCATGCAGCCATCGCTGAAGTTTCTCAATCTCGTAACAAAGTCTAAAAGTCCATTACTAGACTTGGACAGGAACCCCCTACTGAACCGGTTGATCAGATGGGCTCTCTACAATCACTTTTGTGCCGGCACCACCCACGCCGAAATTAGTCATTCAATTGCTAAGTTGAAGGCGATGGGCTATCAGGGCGTCATCCTCGGCCATGCGAGAGAATTCACCGTTGATCTAGACTCGGGAGTCACAAAGTCTCAAAACGCCAAATACATTCCTGCTGGGAGCCGAATGGTGGAAGAATGGAAGCAACTCAATCTCGATACTTTGCGGATGCTACAGCCTGGAGACTTTCTGTCCCTCAAGTGAGTTATTCTTGCTACACGTACTTGCTTTGATATTGTCCAGTCATTTGTTCATTGTAGAATTTCGTAGTACTGCGACGACGGTGGTGGTCTAATCCTTTCTGTTCGTTAGAATGACCGGTGCCGGCCCAATTGCCATCGACGCTATGCGAGCACGCCAACCAATGCCCGAAGTCGTCTTAAGGTCAATGGAAGAGATATGCATCGAAACGAAGCAACGAGGTGCACGGCTCTGGGTCGATGCCGAGCAACAAGTCTTCCAAGTCGGCCTCGATGATTGGGTGATTAAACTGATGAGGAAGTTCAACCGTGACGGACAGCCTCTCGTTTACAACACAATCCAGGCATATCTCAAAGGAGCAAGAGATAACGCTTCACGTCACATCACTCTTGCGGCCACTGAGGGCTGGACTGTGGGTGTCAAACTCGTGCGAGGAGCGTACATTGAACATGAGATCCGCTCCCTCATCCATGACACCAAAGAAGAGACAGATCGCTCCTATGACGAGATTGTCGAGACTCTCATCTCACGAACGCCATGGCCGATTCAAAGCTCAGCTAAGTTTGAGTTTCCATCTGCCGCCCTCTTTCTTGCCACACATAATCGAGCCAGTGCCGAAAAGGCCATCAGAATTCACCGGTCGAGAGCCACTAAGGGTCTACCAATGACAAAGTTGGAGTCTGGTCAGATCATGGGCATGGCTGACGAGCTGAGCTGCGCGCTGCTTGAAAATCGGGATCAATACGCTGCTGATGTGTCTATGAGCGATGGTGGGGCCCCTGGTATCTTCAAATTCATGGCATGTGGGTCGGTCGGAGAATGTTTGGGATACTTGCATCGTCGTGCAATTGAAAATCGAGGCGCTGTAGAGCGCACTAAGTATATGGTTGATGCTTTGAAGAGGGAGCTCCGCCGCCGTGTTTTGGGATAGGTTTTTTTTTTTACAGTTCCTATCAAAATAAAAAACTGATAATGTCAATGATGTCGCCGTACGAGATCCTTCTGGATTATCACATGGTAACAACTCTTGATTGCGTACATCTCCAGCCCCAGCCTGAGTAATATGAAATGATGGCTTAGGGAATCAAGGCTTTTTTTCATTTCCGCGGTCATGAGGTCATCTTAACCACTATCCATTCATCAAATATCATCGTCAAGAGCCTTTGTAATATCTGAATGGTGATCTATATTCGAGCCAACTAATGCTTACTGTCCATTCTTCATACTTTACTGCAAAGCAATGATGTCCATTTCGATAGAAGCACCAGCCGGGAGCTTTTTGGCCTCACATGAGGAGCGGGCAGGACCGTGTGGGAAGTATTCGGCGTACACATCATTTACCGCCTTGTAATCTCTGAAGTCCTTGAAGAAGATCTGGGCGCTCTTCAGTTGTTTGTTAGACGCCGCGAAAATTTTTGAACTTACCGTAACCTTTACCACCTTGTCCAGGCCGGAGCCAGCGGCTCCGAGCACGGCGCGGGCATTCCGGCACATTACATGAGCTTTTTCAGTAGCAGTACCCTCGATGAGTTTTCCATTGGGATCCGCAGGAATTTGACCTGAGAGAAACACGAGGCCATTTGCTTTGATTGCCTGATGATATGGACCGATAGCTAACACAAAAGCTGTTGGTGAATTGTGTATCAGGTGGAGAAATCTGTGTGTACTCACGGGCGACTGCGTCCGGTGAGAAGACTGTCTCCATTTTACTCCTACACCCAGGATTCTGAGAGAACATGCGGAAACATTTCTTGGAAAGACTTGACCGTTGTTTTCGAACCTTGGGGCCGTTGCTCAGCAAAGCATTACGGCTGGCCAAGATCCCTCCTGCTATGCGAGGAGCCGAGGATCGAATTATCGAAGTATATAACAGAGACATTGCGCGCGTGTAACTTTGTCGTTTGAAATGCGAGCACGATCAAAATTACTGTCTATTGCTATCGAGGCATATTAGTAAAGTACAAGAACATGTTGCTAGTCGGAATGGTATGCCGCACCTCCACTCCGCCTTCGGACCTCGATTCCGATTGGGTCGGAACTCAGCATTGATATTAACACCAACCAGAGATGTTTCCCAGCTAAAAGGCGACTCTCATGCCAGATGCTTCAAGTTTTCAGTATCAAATACCAATTGATCATTATCAGATCATTATATTGTTAACAACTGTGAAATTGTTGAAATGTCAGCCCTCTTCCTTCAATCGTCTATTCGGTCCGTGCTGGTTCGACGGGCTCGCCCTCTTGGCACATTGGCAAAATATGGCCGGTGCGGAATAGCAACGACCGCTCAAAAGAAAGAGTGGCTTGCTATTCTTCCTGACAATCCCAATGTGTTGGAAATCAGGAAGAAGGTTAAAGGGCACGTGACCATCTCGCATCACTAGCGTCGCGTTCGACTGGGGCTTCATGACGGGGCTGACTTCCTTCGCAGAGACCATTACGAAGGCATTAAGCCCATGATTACTTCGGGAACACTACCAGCAGGCGGTAAAAGTTTCACTATTTCTTTTTCATTCTTCGTTGCCGACGTGTTCATGCCTAGGTGCGATCTTCGAAAAACACCCTGTCGAGGGTGAGCCTGCGCTTTTCATAGGAAGTGTCGTTGTCTACGCTGCCGAGAGCCTCGAAGAAGTCTACAAGATCATTAAGAGCGATATATACGCTAAGAGAGGCGTATGGGATCTCGAGAAAATCCAGGTCATTCCGGTGAGTTCAAGCTCATATTCTCCTCATCACCAGAAGTGTAGTGATGTATCGCTGAGCACGTTATGCCCGCAGTATGTTCCGGCTGTGCGCGAGCAAATTAGAAAAGAGAATTGAAGACTTCGCAAAAGTTCTTATCATGAGGTAGACTTATCTGAAATAAAACCTGATCAAGGGTGTGCATTTAGTAACACCAAAAACATCTATCAATTAGGCCACCCGAACACCAAGCAACTATTTTACTTATACTGTGTTGCCATGAATGATGAGATTGATAGGGAGGGTGGGTAGGCTACCGGAAAATAGATCGTCAATAGGAAGTTCCGAGTCGTTAGTAATCTTAAAGACTATACTATGCAGCCGTCCACATGTTGTCATCCTCCCACATCCAGCCGCCCTCGAGCATTGCGGCATCGATAATATCTGACTCGTGAACATTCAGGTCGTCTATAACAGACATCATTGTCTCCAGATTCGTCGGCGCAGAACCATCATTACCAGGTCGAACTTGCGACCATACCGGGCTGCCGGAGGCCCCCGATGGATCTACATTAGCGATGGCGTTTCTAACCATACTAGGAGTGTGTCTAGCGTTGCTTTCCGCTTCCTGGCCTTCATCTTGCCGGTGTGCGTCTGCGATATCGCCGCTGCCACGAAGCTTGGTGTGCAGCTCCACAAGCTGTAATAGATCTGACCGGTAAGCCTGTGCAGGCGCCACATGCCGTGACACGTATTCGTCGAGTAGGTGTATGGCCTGAGGCAAGTCCCACAGCAGTTCATTCGCGGGTCGGATGATATCTATCAAGACTAGCGCAAAGGCTGCAGAAAATAGGGCGTCTATGTCGTAGGGTAGGAAGATATCTTGAAGAGTTAGGGATGATGGATTATCCTTTTTGGTGCACGGGGACTTACCGCACATCATCTGCTGTTTCAGCGCAGCCATGATCTTGAGAATTTGGATCGCCGACTCGACACACATTTTCAGCATCGAGTCAAAGATAGACGGAGGTTGCCGGATTCGCCCTTCCAAGGTATCCAGACTCAATAACGGCTTTAAGAGGGAATATAGAACCGGTCGAACGGTCAGAATCACACACTGTACCTCTGATCAGCGTCATGACTCTCGAATGTTTGGTGCTCTCACGAACTTGATGAAGAAGCAGGTGTAAAGTGGCAGCATCGCGGGTGAGGGGCTGCGACGGCGCGTCCAGGTCCAAGTCCAAGTGTTCTCGTAGGACAACAAGAGTCTCTACCAGACGTTCAAGGATTTCTCTGACTTGTGTCACAAAGGTTCGCTGCTTTTGATTGTGTACTCCGTATATGACTACAAGATTACTGTCAGTGGCAGACCATATTGAGATGCTAGACTACACGTGTACTGAAAACATGCCCACGTACCGTCGAGAATCCTCCCGAGGTGGGATGAGAGAGTGACGTGGATAGCAAAGATGTTCTGGACCTCATCCCCGGCCTTCGTTTTAGGGAAAGGTATGGAGATGTCATCGTCTCGGACTACCATAGTGCTTCCCAGCATGGCAGCGGTTTTTCTGTCTATGCAGTAGACTGTCCACCAGAGCCTCCTTTGGTACTCGACGTTTGGTGGTCTCAATGCTTCGGGCATTGACACATTCATTATCTTGGTTGTCCCAATACGTAAAGCGTTGCCGATCTAACCTTCAAGTTAGCCATAGGTTTAAACCAGAAACTTTTGTTCCAGACATACCGTTACGTAGGCCTCTTGAAGCATGTCTGTTGCGTGCATGAATAGAGCTGTCAGACTGAGAATCTCCATTGATAGGAAAGGGCTCTGGTAGAGTCTGCGAATATCTGACATGGCTTCGATAGCGCTGGCGAAGTACACCATTCCTGCGGGTCCCGACTGCGAATGTTCTCGGCTGAGTATCGACTTACCGAGACCTAGGACTAGAAGCATCTGAATATGCCAGAGGCATGGGTTCGGGACAGTTCCTGTAGCACGTTCCGAGTAGAACATTCTCAGCTTCTCCAGAAACGCTTCGGCGTCGAACAAAGAGTATAGTGACCCAAAGGTTAGAACAATAGTGTTGGTCAAGTATTCTGCATAAGAGAGTTGGGGTAATGGGACTTTTGTGAGGTCTAGTGCAAGAGGTGGGAGAGGAGAACTGTAGGATACATCTTCGCGCTCTATAGATACACTACCCGGATCTGCGATAGGAGTCGAAGACTGAAGAAGGTTTCGAACATTGCGGCTGAAGCTGAGTGTCGAGCTATGGCCGAGATAGGCTTTGAACCGTTACTTTAGATGCATTCATAAGGGAAATAAAGTGTGGGCCTACCTGCGTGGCCGTAACGGCGGATTTTGATCTGTGGCTCAGAGGTCACTAAAGTATTGGCGAACTCTCTCGTGGCTGCTGGCTACGCTGAATCAATACAAGCGACAATGGTTGATCCCGAGTTACATACTGAGCCCGGAGGCTCTGCTTCCGGCAGCCTCATAGGTGATTCTTCTCTGGCTTGCTCCTCGTTGCCCAGAGGAGACCCATCGGCAGGCCTGTCTTGCGCTGCTCGGAGCTGTGACTCAAGCGACTTGATCCGATTCTGTAATTGAGCGATATGACTGCATTGAAATGAGCAATTGTGGAACATCTTGAGAATCCGGGAAATAACTGACTCGACTGGAACAGCCACTCTTCTTTCCTTCTCTTCGTAAACACACTTTTCTTTACGACTGGAACACCGTTCACATGGATCTCGCCCAGAGCACCGAAGCTTTCGATTCCTGCAGCTCATACATCTGTTAATCAGGGTCAGCCGAGGCTCTTCTCGTGGCGATTGGCCATCTCATTGGTCGTCGCGTTGGTCTTGGGGCGCTATGCCTTACGCATTCAGTATCTTTTTGCGATTGCGGATTATTGACTGAGATGATTGCATGTTTAGTCCCTTACTCGTTACTCGATCTCGAATGTCCAAGTAGTAGCTGTCTGCGTTGTCGGAGGCGTGCATCATAAACGACATTGAAACATTGACGTCGTGCTGCGGGGAGGGCGGGAGGGATGCTCGGCCCGCGCATGATAAGGAGCTGGTGATGGCTTCGTTATCGTCTGCACAGCCACAGTGTGGCTATTAGATGCACGTGATCGAAAGGGTATTGTACCCAAATCTAGCTGAACAGACGAAAGTAATTGAATGAATTTGTAGTATATTTCCTCAAAGTCGAATCCTTTCGTTATCTTTTTTTATTTTACCATATGCGTTTGCCGGGTCTTATTGAGTCGGTTAGCCCGCGCCTGCCCCTGGAAAAGGGGTCTTAGCTTGGTTGTGGTCTGTTCGTTTATTAAGCTATTTGCGACATTGGTTCTTTGATGAAGTTGACGTTATTAATAACTTAATAGACATCAATTTACTTTTGAGAAAGATGCATAACATTAGAACTGTCAGTGAAGTGAAATAAAATTCACGTATTCTCGCCTCCAACACTACGAAGCCCCTCTCGCTAGGTATACTGGGGCGCTTCGCAAGGATAAAATGGTAAGGATCATTCGATCGAGTCTGTCATGAGCACGGCATCTAGCCTGTTATTGCCTCCGCTAACATATAGAAGTGTAGTAGAGTTTGCTTATACACGGTAAGAGAAGTTAGTGTCGGAAGGGATAAAAATTACCTCGCTGTGAATAAAGTGCGCCATAGGAAATCCGTTAACCGTGATAGTTACCTCTACACCGTGTATTGTAATATGATACTGCGTAGGCTTGTCATAGTAAGCTCAACCGCGGCTTCGGGGCTATTGGCCCATCATAAAGGTTCTATAGGCAAGAAGGGCGCTTGTCTGCACGGATACAAGCAGAGGGGAAATGATTTGACAAACTCCATCATTCAAATGAAGCTATTTCGGTCCGTAATATTTGTCGACCTAAATCGGATGCTGATCATCTGGTATGAGCTCGTTTGGACCATCGTGACAGCTTCCCGGCCCAAATTTGTGATTAATCAGGTCGTACTGCAACGCAAAGTTGCGCAGGGGATAAACACCTCAAATTCCAAATTCAGTCTTGTTCAGAGGTCTGGTCAGGTTGAGAGCGCGTGCAATCACGTTCGAGAAGAAGTGCCTCAAACGAGCCAGACACGAGTACCGGATTCAGCTCAATCTCCGGCTTCATGAGCTAGGAGACGTATATCGCGTTATTTGGAATTCCGCAAAAGTCCCCTGGCATCATGATGCGATTTGTTAAACAGTCATGTTCGTCAGACAGCTCTCGTCGCTCCGGACTCACATACGATCCCGTCCTTTTGGGGCGTAGAATCGTACGTCTTCCGATGAACGCGTAGAAATGCTTTAGGACCGCCGCTCGTAGAGCCATGGGTGATCATCAATGTGAAGGTGCCTCCGGAGGAGTTGCTGGTGATTAGGAAAGACTATCTGTGACGTCACCCACGAGAGAGATGCTAAGGCTTTCTTGAGAGCATATGACTGGAGACCTTGAGGTCTGGTGTGTTGCCAAAGAGATTGAAGAGAGGCATGTTGTCACGAGCGAAATGAAAGTTGCGATGGTCAGAGGAGATATTGTAGGTGGCTCCTATAGCCTAAAGTTGTGTTTGATCTACCTTAGTCACAAGAAACACTCGACGCATGGTTTATTCCAGACCAAGTCAGGCGCTGGCTAAGAGACCAGATGCTTTGAATGGCCGCATTTTGAGCACCACTCACTCTGTAGGTCAAGGTGGACGGGGTTGGTGACAAGGGCGTTCACGCGCCCCTCGGGCACCGATGGCCCCTATCTACGCCACTTTTCCCTGCAACGAAACGGATATCGGCTTCGCTCATTTCGGATGACCATCGCCCACAAGTGCTGGATCAGGTTCCTGTGCATCGCAGGTAGTCGTCCCTCTATCCACAATTGCTACGATAGGGTTTAGTCACTTTAGCGCCTGGCGTGATAGATAAGAATGAGGCGGCGTTTGCCAAGCTGCAGTAGCGGACTTTCGGGCCCGCGACAACGAGACAAGTAGATTGTCAAGAACCACATTAATAGGGTCGTATTATACGCAGCCACGGATTAAAAGCATTAACTTGGGAGAGCAGTACGCAAGGTTCATAGGATATGTCTCAGCGTATTCTTGGCCTGCAGATGAACAGGGCCACGGATATTTACTGCATTATGATACCTATCTGCATCTTGCTGTATTTGAGATAGGATGTTAATATAAAGATGAAGGAGATCTCTAGTGGTGACGGTCAATACAAGCTCTCAACTTAGCAACTTATAACATTCCTTCATTTCAATTACGACTGCATCTCATCATGGCATCCGAAAAGAAGTTCCAAATACTCATTATTGGTGGTAGTATCTCCGGCCTTTCTCTAGCTATCATGTTAGAGAAGGTAGGAATCGACTACCTTTTACTTGAAGCCCATCCCACCATAGCGCCTCAACTCGGTGCGAGCATCGGCCTGGAGCCCAATGGCCTCAAGATCCTCGATCAACTGGGATGTTACGATTCCCTGCGTGAGATCGCGGGCGACGTCTATTACAGATGTTCTATCAGATCCTCAGATGGACTCACTCTGTCAGAAACCCAAGGCGCAAGTGCTTCTGAGCGGATCGAAAGCCTGTACATTCCCTTACTCGTCCAATATCTTACCCATCGTTCCATTACTAAACTCGAGCAGGACCGGCTACCCTTCTACTTTCATCGACAGACAGATGCTTCTGCAGGTCTTATACGAACAGATTTGTAAAAAGGAATGTGTTTTGACCGGCAAGCGAGTCTCCGAGGTGCAGATGGATGACTCAGGCGTCACCGTCAAGACATGCGACGGAAGCACCTACGCAGGAGACATTCTCATTGGGGCTGATGGGGTCCGGAGCTTCATCAGACAGGAGATGTGGCGCCTTGCTTCTCAAGAAAAGCACAATATGTTCCCTCCTAACGAAGCCCAGAGTAAGCCAAAAGAAGCCTCGCCCATTTAGTAAATTTTTCACCTTCTCACAAACATTAAAGGTCTCAATTCGAACACGAAATGCATTTTTGGAATATCAAAGCATCCCAAAGGTTGGCGCGGGGTGCAGCATGCCGCTTTCAACGATGGGCGATCCTACCTACTAATTCCAGCCCCAAAAGACCGTGTATACTGGTTTTTCATCAAGATGATGGATCGCACCTACTATGGGAACGATATCCCCAGGTTCTCAAAGGAAGATGAGGCGGCGCTCGCATCGCAATACCTGGACGATAGCATCTCGGACACAATCAAGTTTCGAGACGTATATGAAGAACGCCAGATTACTACACTTGTAGCACTAGAAGAGCACGTTTTCTCTCGCTGGAACTACCGGAGAATTCTGTTGATAGGCGATTCTGCCCATAAGGTAACATGTTTGACATTTTGACATTGATAATGGACTTGAGTTGCTGACTGCTTGCACAGCTTCACCCAATTACTGCTCAAGGCGGCAACGGAGCTATCGAGACAGCCGCAACTTTCATCAACACTCTAGTTGCAACTTTGAATTCAACTTCAGGAGCTCTGTCAGCAGAGGAGATTGAGACTATGCTTGCACGAGTTCAGGCCAAACGTCAAAACGTTATCACTGAAGTTATGCGGCAGGGGCGGTGGATGAACAGCCTTTTCTGCCAGCAACTACCTTTCTCCAAATTGATGATTAGAACTATTGTCCCCTGGCAGGGTGATAGTCTTTTCGTCAGAGCCTGGTACAAGAGCTACTTGAAAGGAACTCACATAGAAAGCCTCGAGTTGCCTCGTAGGCTTGTAACCGGTTCATCATATGGGCTTTTGGTCCCGCAAAGCCTGCTGCATAGCTGGATGATGTGGACGACTGGGGCTGTCTGTTCTGGGCTTGCTGCCTTTATCTTTGTACAGTTCCGCAAGGCGTAAATGCCAGTTGTCGTATACGCGTTACGCAGACTACTTATTTCCAACCCATAGTTTTCATAGCTGCTGCTAGTAACGCCACGTTTCTTCTACTAAATCTATCCTCTTTTCGCATCTCATGCCGGCACACGCTGATCAAATCGAAGTCGCGCCATCAGTGACGTATACAGCATTTTTAACTAAGAAAGTTGATTATCAGGGCAACTCTATTCGTTTTCCTCTAGTACTAAGGCAAAGGGAATAACGCTCACGGTTCCGTTAACCTAGTAACATTACCACAACGACATACTAACAGATACTAAAGAACAGACAAACTGAGTTTTAGTTACGCCCGTAAAGACTAATACTTGAAATGATTTCGAATTATCTAAGCTATTTCTTTCAAACTACTCTATTCTAATATAACGCTTAGCTACCTAGTAGAGTTTACTAATGAAAAGGATATATTTACGCTATCGAATGAATATTATAGTTTGAAGTTATAGCATTATTTGGTCTAGTAGATCGGATTCATAGAGGCTAAGGTGAACATTCTTAAACTTAGTAACGTAACTCGAAGAAACAATAAGCTGAGAAACATTCCGAATGTTGTTCACGAAGATAAATACTAAAGAGCTATGAATACTTAACACTACGCAGTGTCTAATGTTCATATACTGCCACTATGTTATAGCTGATAGGATACTGGCTTATCTTATATTTACACAATCAAATTAACTGATGCCGGTCATAATAAGACCCTGGCCGCTTACCGGCCTTACCTTCCACTCTAGAGTATCAACTTCTCCCTTGAACTCGGCGGTCTCTTCAACTAGGTCCCACTCGCCGGTTTCTTCCTTTTTCTTTAAGGAGCGAAAGATAATGGTCTCTCCAGCATCTTCAAAGATGAATTCCCTTCTACACAGCCGCCTCCATTGTTCCGCCAGTGTTCCCTCTCTAGCATTCTCTGCCTCTAGCTCGCGGTTCTTTTTCAGCACGGCCAAAAAAGCCTTGCTGTCCCAGAGCCCTTCTTTCCGCGGGTACATTTCGAGGATGCGCGTCGCGTTATCCCTAACCAAGGGATCACGGCACGTCATAGCGACGACGGTGAGCTGCCAGGCCAGGCCGAACTCCATTGAGAAGACGTGTGCGGGAGTCTTGAAGTCTTTCTGCTGCTCACGAAGCAGGATCTCGATGACGTCGTTAATCTCCCGACAGTACGGTGTCATGGACGCGATGGTAGCTTCGTCGGCGTATTTGGGAAAGAAGCTGTATAGAAACATGACGAGGTAGTGCATACGAAGATGCAAGATCTTGAGATACTCTTTACGTGAGATGTTCTTGTCGGACAATGTCTTGTTGTAGAGCGGCTCGAAAGCGTGTCGCCACTGCTGAAGATTTGCGACCGATTTT
This sequence comes from Colletotrichum paranaense, assembly GCF_030867605.1. Taxonomy (NCBI): domain Eukaryota; kingdom Fungi; phylum Ascomycota; class Sordariomycetes; order Glomerellales; family Glomerellaceae; genus Colletotrichum; species Colletotrichum paranaense. The sequence continues at coordinate 14,788 of NW_026848975.1, forward strand.
TCGCAGTACGCTAGCAGTTCAGGCTGGTTTTGCATCATCTCGAGTAGTTGATCGATGCCGGCTTCATCATTGATCTCCTCAACTTTGAGATCGTCGATGACAGTCAGCAAGAGAGGACCAAGCTTGGCGATTCGTCGCTGGCAGGTTTGCCACCAAAAGTATGCGTCTTCAGCGTTGCTGAACACCTCCGGCATTGCTTTTCTTCCTTCCCCTGGGTCAGTATAGCGTTGTATCTGCATGTTGTACGTCTCAATAGTATGGCCTCTGGCTTTGAGGCCTTTGATGAGTTCGTAGGCCGGTGACCGGCTTGACTTCACATGGCCACTGAGCACGGTGCGACTTTGTACGTCGAGATGGTTATATAGATCCAGAATTTCGGTAATGAGTTGTCTAGGGTCGGGCGCGAGGTTCCAGATGCGATGATCCGAGTCCTCGCTGGTGAGCAACTCCTGCAACAACACGAAGCCAAACTTGACATGCTGAAGAGCCGAGTGTCGGTTCCCCCGCAAGGCCTCAAATGCGACGAAGAGTATGGACAAAAGCACCGCCTCTTGGATGCTGGCAGTCTGGAAGTCGGCCTGCCCTTGTAGACGAAGTGCCTGGCAGTAGTAGACAATGGCATTCTGATAGTGCGGGCTCTGCAGGAGGTTGGCGATGTTACCAAAATTTCTCGCCACGACATAAGGTGAGCCCTGCGAAGACAGTGCCCTGCTGATAGCCCCGATGCTCATAGCCGCTTGTCGCAGAGCTGAGTTTCGGCGGGTGAGCTGAGGCATCGTGGTTGTCCAGAGGTTGGTCCTAGAGAAGTGAGCGCCGCCGAGTGAGACGCGAACTAATTCGTTCCAGTCGTTGAAGTAGACGCTTTGCATATCATCGGCAAAATCGAGGGTGTTCACATTGGGTTCCCGGATGCGCAGGCGGGGACTGGCCCGGCGACATGATGATACGGGGTTCAAGGGTTCCAGGTCCTTCGGAGCCTTCCCTCTCGTCTTCCTCGGCTTGATGGCATAGCCATCACAGACACCACGGGTCTTGAGGCAGTTCATGCAATGAGGCTTGCCCTCGTCACACTTAATGTGCCGTTTTCTAGAGGATTAATCAGTACACAAGACTCGCGGTTGAATTTTGAAGTCTGACTTGACTTACTTGCCTGCATGGAGTAAGCGGTGTCCAGTTACCTATTCAGTTCCCTCATAGCTGGGTGAAGACTCACAGGTGACACAACCTGTCCTCACTTTAGGTGTGCTGGTACGCGTATGGCGAGGACGGTGGGCCATGGAGGATCTGCCATTTTCGCTCTCCAGAGATCCTGCTTGACTGGGAGGAGCCCCCGGCGGCGACAAGGAGTTTGACGCCGACGCCGTATCTGCAAGGAGAGTGGGATCCATTCTCCGATTGTGGTGTGTGATTGTGTGAGGGCAACTCAAATGAGAGACGGAGAGCCAGAGGCTTTCGGCCGTCGGATGGGCTCCGTTCACCGTAGGTTCGGGGTCGGGCTCGACCCATGCAGCTGCACGACGCCGATGAGGGGGGACTTGGCAAGGGGTCCGGAAAAGAGCAGTCAGAAGAGTCCCGTTTTGGCCGTCCTGCAGCTTTACCAGCTTTCGTCTGTAGTTGGGAAACAGAGCACTGGGGGTCCAGTCGCGATCTACCTGCACTGTGGTAGGCTATCTGTCTCGCTCGATCATGTTATGAACGAGGTGTCGGAGTGTTTTCGAAAGGATAAGGCGTGACGTGACGTCTTCAGTCTACTGAGGCTGGGCTGCAGCAACGTTTGTCATACAGAATGAACTCGTCAGCCCTCCTTGATCAGAGGTCACACTAAGGCTCATTTGAACAATGATCACGGGGCAGAAAGTTGTTCCCGGATTGTGCGATCAGACTGTCTTGGTGCATATGTTGAGTTGTGCAGAACCACTTTTGTTATGTAAATTGGATAGCTGCAAGACCATTCGCAATGTCCCTAGCCTGTTGATCAGCACATCGGTTAGCCCGCAACAATCTTGTCTGCTGCAGGCGTGCTGAGCCACACCTCAACCGGGCTTACGCCAGGTCACCCGTACCTCTATTGCCGTTGTTAAGGTTAGTGTTATCAGTGCGGGCAACCCACGTCTGCAGCCGTCGTAAACCCGCCAGAGATCGGGCGTCTTACCCATTCCCATTCCGCCTGCAGAGGTTGATCAGGATCTTTGCCGAATTTATAAATCTCAGTCTCCCACCGTTAATCGAGCGCATTATTTCCTCTCCACGACATCTTCATTCTCGCAAGACGAGAATCTCCCTATCTCTATTCAACATTGTCATCCTCTGGCCCTAGGTAACAGGGCCTTTACACTCTGCAACAATGTGCGCCGCATCATCATCAGCCGCCGCGGCCGCGATCCAGCGGGAGACCGTCTGGTTCCAGCCAGCCCAACCTATTGCCGCAATGGGCCCAGGATAACTCAAGTCTTCCTGGCGAGGTCGGTTTGACACATGATCTTCAGCATCAACACCAACAACAGTCACTTCAGTTGTCGGCCGCTGGCCTCCCGGGTACAGACTTTGGGCTTTTTGGCCCAGACTCTGTCCAAATAGATCCTAGCCTTCCGTGCTCTGAACCGCCCCCTTGGGACACTCTGCCATGGACGTCTGCTACCTATGCGACGCCTCCCATCAGTGCCAGTCCCCTCGGCAACCCGATTGATCAGTGTAAGAATACTAACAATATTCTCCCATCTCTACACCCGATGACTCAACATCCAGTGTACTGACTACATATCTCAGCTTTCCCACTTGCCTTCCTCGATACCTCACCACCCGCCTTTTTCGACACCTTCTCCGACGCCTTCCTCCCGGCTCAGCTGGATGCACTCTTTGAGTCCAGCTCTAGTTCCAATTCCAATTCCAACAGCCCGAACCAGCCTCCGCCCCTGGATATGTCAGTGTATACTGCTGCTTCGGGGGCTGAGTTATCTCACCGGTCCTCTCCGAATGACAAAGCTCAGGACCTAGAGGTGGCCACTCCCCATACCGACAAGATCCTGCGCCGTCAGCGAAACACCATTGCTGCTCGCAAGTACAGACAAAAGAAGGTTGATCGCATCGAGGAACTGGAATTATTACTGAAGGAGATGACTCGGGAAAGGGACGATTTACGAATCCGCCTCGTTCGTCAAGAGGCTGAGACCGAAGCGCTTAAGAGTGTTATGCGCAAGGATATTGAGCAGTAACGCCTCACCGGGCTTCGCCTCCGTTACTGGGCTCATGGTGGATGAATGGGCGCGCTGGGTAGGTCGGATATTCTCGTGGAATAATCGATAAATGAAACCTTTGATCAGTTATACTGTATTCCATGAAGCTGCTTACGACGTCGCGGCACCTTTGTAATAATCCTTTGGCACTTATTGAGTTACAAGACAAGATCACAAATTAAGCGCGATCGTAATGATAACAATGCACGCGTGATTCAACATGGCTCATTCTATATCCATGCACTGGTTTGCCAACATCAGCATAGTCACCTTCAGGCTCCTAGCTGTGGCAGAATAGCAGACGATAATTAATATCTTGATTAGTCTGCAACAAGTAAGGGTTCGATCACGAATAGTTCGATACGGCTCTCCGTAGTATATACTCATGTACCGCCACATAGATAAATGAAACAGCTCCTCTCTATGATTCGCGACGACGAAATATCCCATCGACTGCTGCAAGGCGACAGTACAATGGTCTCCAGCTTTTCTCCAAATTCTCCAAGATATGAATTTTTTGATTTGCGGATATAGTGGAAATAAATCGGAATAACGCCTGATAAGTTCTTCCCCCGCACTCGGATGTACTGTCGCCTTGCAGCAGTCGATGGGATACCAGTCGTCACTGACATAGGTACCGGTAGCCAAGACAGTGTTGGCGCGCCTGGGAGGGAGGAGGGGGTTTCGAGGGGAGGGGCAGACCTGGGAAGCGCTCACTTTCGGGATCTCCATCAACAACTCAGGGTAGCGCCAGTCATCCTTTGACGCAAGAATCCCTGCTAGCGCGGATGAATCATCGTGAGCCATGCTTGGCGTCTCATTTGGATCTGACCACTAACTGACTGATTAAGGCTAATCAGTCTAGGATTGTGGCTGGTTACGGGCGGAATGCAGACGGAAACTTTGTCTACCGATTGTCCGTACCAAGGTCACCAATTGGGAAACGGGACGGCAGAGGACCCCGAGCATTCATGTAATTGCATTTATAGAGTTAAGGGTTTTTCGATGCGGGTTCCACCCCGTTAGTGCTGGTTTAGTCAAAAGGCACAAGCTGCACAATTTGCATAATGTATCCATTTATTCCCGCCGGCAACGAGCTGCTCCGGTGATGTACACCTCCATATTCATGTCCCCTACCTCAGGTCGATTCAACTTGGAACGCATTGGCCGCCATCTGTCCCACCTGTTCTGGGGTTCCAGCTGTTCGACGTCTTCATCCTGAGTGTCAAACAAAAGTAGAGCTGTTGTTGTGTATCGAAAAAGGGCCTTTACCTCTCAACGTCGCATCGCCCTCCTGCAAACATTGGCTCTTGACTAGTGGTTTGACTCATGTTCATATGTCGGAAAGCATAGCCAGTTTTCGATCGGGCAGGTTGAAAGTTATCTTTACAACAAAGAGTCCCACGCAGTTCTTCAGCTAATTGTGACATCACGATATTGTCATACTGGCAGCATCGCTTGATAATCTTGTACGAGGTCAGGCGAGGCCTCAGGACGGGACTTGGGTGCAACCACCTCATGTCTTCGGGACTAGTATCTGTTAAGATCCCAGCCTCTCCAGGCAAAGCAAAGTGTTTTTCGCTTGAAACTCCATGCAATTGTGATCTTGTCGAATGGAAACTAAGTAGGTAACGATAGGAAGCCGAGAAATGAAGAGTCCTTGCGAAGGGTCATAATACTTCCTTCGTGCATTGAAGGGTCACGCACGATCTCGGTGTTTTCAGCATAAGCTGTGCTGAAAGGCTTCTTTATATATAATCTTGTTGTGATTAGCGAGATAATGTCAGTACACAGCATGATATCCTTGTATTTTCAAATGGGAAAAGAGAAAATACAAGATATTTTGATTAGGATCCTTTCGCTTTTACGAGCACATAATGTAAAAGGGGGTTTATCGTTGAAGAAGCACAAAATCATTAAAGAACTATTCTACTGTATGCTCTGTCGTGGATACTTCAGCACGCCGGTGTTACCGGTGCCGAAGTAAAGTACGTCTTGTAGTATACGTTGTTGCCAATATGCTTGGCCACACTGGGAGGGGGATTGAGCGGACCGCCCTGCTGGTTGGCATTAGGGAACAAGATGCTAGGGCTGTTTGGAGAGAGAACGCTGGTTGGGCAACCGAGAACGGTGTTGCCGAAGTAGGGGTCAAGCTTGGAAATAGCCCATGTAGTCGCGGCAGCCACCTGCTCCGTAGTCCCGGCGACGAAGAGTGGCACCAGTGAATTGATACCCTGGTAAACATCACACAGCAGAGTTGTGGCATTCAGATTTCCTGTGCCAAGCTGCGCAACAGCCGGAGTAACAGGGTTGCGGAGGTAGATGAGGAGACCCTCCAGCACTGTCTGAACTGCAGTGTACGGCGTTGCACGACGGTACCAGTTGGCGGGCCATGTTTCCGGTACGTACTGGAATTCCCCCGTGGCGGAGTCGTACTTGGCCCCGATAATAGAGGAGATGGACTCATAATTGGCAACACCCCCTAGTCCGTAGGTGCCATTGCTGAAGAACTTGGACGCCAGATGTTAGTAGCTACTAGAGAATTAGAGAGAAGGAAGCAACTGACGTTAGGGTAGAAGGCAAAAGCCCCAAGAGAGACGATCAAGGGGAAAGGGAAGTAGTAGAGGTAAGGGTTGTTTTTCTGAGAGAACATGGACAGTTGTTGGTATTGTGTACCCATGTTGGTCAGATCAAACTGCTTCGTTCCGCTCTTCGCTACGATGTCAACGTTCTGCTTGAACAGACGGGATGAAAGGTGGTGAGCATCGCCACATCCGTTGTAGAAATCTTCTCGGTTAGGTGAAATATCGGCCTAAGAGGGAGGTTAGACATGTGCCACGAGACAGAATTCAACTCATAGTCTCACCTCGACTGTTGAGTGCCTGTTCAATCCGCCAACATTCCCTGGGCCAGATCCCAAGTAGAAAGACTCAGTTGCGATATCTCCGTCCGTGAGGACAGCAAAAACACCGAGGATAGTTGACAAATCAGGACCCATGTTGAACCCGCGAGCAGTGGCTTCAATTACTTGGCCCAAGTTGACGTGGCCATCACGAGGCAGGTAGCCATGATTCGCAAGCAGATTCAAACCCGGGCAGGGTCCTCTGCTATCATTGGGGCCAGGTGCAATGAAGTCGTAGCCTGGTTCGGGACGCTTGTTTGCAGGGTTTAATGCCCCTTGAGCCACAGCGCCGAGGAGTCCGGTAATGGTGTTGGTGAGTGAGCCGATGATTCCGCCGAGGATCTGTGGCTCGGGGTTGGCTTCAGGTTCTGCGTTGCGCTTGATCAAAATTTCAAGATCTTCCTTTGTTGCCATAGATGGAAATGCGGCTGCTGAGGCGGCCAGCAAGGCTGGCAATGTACATTGATACCTCATTGCAAATAAGCAGCAAGTAAGTATCCGTGTTATGTGAAGTTGAGAAGAAAAATCAGGCCAAAGAAATAGCTAGAGAATCTCTGGATGATGACGAAGGCTTGAGGTGATGAGAAGACGGTGACTTTTATAACCGATTTATTTGAATGACATAGTCCGTTGGACTACATTTAACAGAGACAAATCTCGGAATGATGACATAGTTCCAAAATAAATGCCCACTACACTTCGTCGACGCACTCTTCCCGGGGAATATTTAGTAGTGGTAGCGACATGGAAACGGCTGTGCGGGAAGATTTGATCCCGAGTGTAGCGTATCGGTCCGCGGGAATGGCGTCGTCAACGGCGCTGAAGCGTAACCACTAGACACTATAGTACCTATTGAGCTTCTACTTTCCCCGGATATGTACTCCGCAATAACATGTCTGGGGATCGGGAGGGCACGACAAAAGAACCTGGCCGTGTGCTAAAAACGATTCCAAACTATTACCGACATGCTATTCCTGTTCGCCACGCACGCAGCATCCATGCAGTGGCTGTCCAATATCAGCATTTTCTCAGGTAGTCTTGTCTGAAAAGGGAGTAGTGTTCAGACTATCGCGCGGGACAAAGGACTTCCGTCGGCAACGCTCGTGGTATTGCGCCCTTGTTATGACGTCTAATTTCGCTATGCTATACGTTCAAGTGCCCAATCACCACTTCGGAGAACTAATAAGCTCGTCCAGGAGCAGCATAGGTGACAACAAACTTGCGGACGCCCAGTTGATTCGCGCTTATTTCCATAGTTTAGTATCAAAAGATCGTCATGGACGAGTCGATGCTAAACCTCGGCACAGTCCGTGGAACGAACATGGCTCAGATCTAGGCATGCAGCTTTGCAGATCCCCTATTGACTCTGTCTTAGCTCAAGTTCTTTCCGTGCCCTCATTGACAAATTCGTCACGTTTGATTGGTGAATTGCGCTTGCCAGCTTTGATCATTGGGAACGATGTTGTTGTTGGAGTAACACCTGGTCATGCTTTTTCCAATAAACTGTCTCATCCCTTTGAACAGTGTCATAGAACCAACCGGGCTAGGGGGGCTCATCGTCCCCTTCGCTCAAACTTCCCTCACCTCCTACGGCCGGTTTTCCCAGTCTGAACTCCCGTACATCTATAATTCCTATTATTGCACCCGGGTGCTACTTCTAGGCCATGACTCTATGTTTGAGACCAGACTTGCAGCCTTTTGTCTCTCGTCTTCTTTCGGTTCGGCTGCATTCGTGCTAGACCCTCCATTGGCACAAGTAATGATTGATTGAAAAAGAAATAGAACAGGGAAGAGAAATAAATAAAAGGAAGCTAAGTCGAGGCATCAAGGCCTTTCCCAGACGGGCCGAATCGCAGAGAGTAGCGCTAGTGCACAGGATGGGGACACGAGTGCATGAAGTCACAGGCCTCTCTGGATCGTATTCGGAAGATGCCAAAAGGCTCCATCCGTGTGCCCTGTTCACCTCTCCCTCAGATGTTGCGCAAGCGCACCTGCGGCCCACGCCGGGCTACGACGCACATCAACATGGTCAACCGGAGAAACAAGCTCATCTGAAGGCACCAAGACCCACGCATCCCAGCTATTATTCCTTCTTCTTGTTCTTACCAGGGAATACCGAAAACAGCTTTTCTCAAACTGGGTGAATGCTGGTAGATCAACTCATCCGACGGCCCGAGCCGCAACTCTCTGAACAGGAATGTGTGATTAGGATAAGATGCTATGGCGATCTGTGCTGAGTGATGCTTCAGCCTGTGATCATTTTGCGTGTCAGATTCTGAGGACTCTCGCGGAACATGCATATGAGAGTCAAGATACAGTCTGAGAAAAAAAAAAGCAGCCTTTTCTTAGACATGCCGTTGCCTCATAGGAAGGTCGACTAGCATTTTCTGGAGGACCCAGGGGTGTTCATCTCCCTTGCTCCCTGCTCTTCAATCAAGTCGGCTTGTTTACGACATGGGATAATCCAAAATTTTGGAAATTTGTTCAGCCGAATGGATCTCTCATTCTGTATGGTTCCATGCCCACACGAGCACATGAGCCAGAATGCAATGACACGTATATCCATTAACGCATTAAACCCTGATTTTGTCAATTCTACATGCCACAAACGGAAAGATCTTGGCAGCACGAATGTTGCAGAGCAATGGCAGCATGACTAAGCGTCATCTCACAGATGGTCTGCTTGAAATTGCGCATGTTTTGAGTCACAAAGCTTGTCCTTTTCCTCCCTTCGTGTGTCTACATCCCACATCCTCGACAGCTTTAGGCGTGGTCTAACGCTCCATCTTCTTTGAGGATCTCACATCCACCACGATGTCCACTTCGCTCTTCAGCAGGACGACATCTGAGACTCTTCAATCATCTCAAACTTCCCCGAAGCGTCTGTCACTCTCACAGTCAGCAACAGCAACGAACCCATTGACGGCCTCGAGGGACATCTTCGTGCAGCAAAACTTTCCCGAACGAACAGGCTTGACAACTTTGCGAGCGTAGTTTACCAAGGATCAGAGTCTATTAGCATCCTATATCCTCTTCATTTCGCCGGGTACCCTGGCGACCATCCATAGACACCTACGATGAATACGTCCTCCAAATCTTTACGTGCCAAGTATGAATAGGAAGCTTCAGTGCGGAAACGACGTTTATTTCGTCTACATCGTACATTGAGCACCAATAGAGCAGCGCGAGACACCATTGATGAGAACTTCTATGAAGACTACGTATGAAAACGGAACAGTTGCTCATCATGGCTAATTGCCAATCAGACATAAATAAGGATACATATGAACAACCCGACGGTTCTCATTCCCCATCTAAAACAAGTGTGAAGAGTTTTGGCAAGGTGAACACCACACCAAGCACACGCACAACGTCCTCACAAATCACCCCTCACGTACCTCATAAACAAAAATTCTACTCTTGCCCTCTTCCGGCGCAAAATACAGCCTCACTCGTCCCCCAACGACAGCAACATCCATCGGGTTCTTCGTCATCAACACGCTCTTCCTCCTCATGCTCGCTTCTATGTGGTCCTCATCCCCCGTCCACGGCACAACCCCTGTTCTTTCCATGAACGGCACCTCCCACAGAGGAACCATCCCCTCCACTTCAACAATCGCCAACCCACCCACCTCCAACCCCGGCGCCAGCGTCGCGATGCCGGAACAAAGCATCAGATGCCTCCCGTCGACGATGCCGAGAGATTTGCAGTCTTGGTAATCGATCCAGTGCGAAGGATTCACGATTGTTGTCTGAGGTCCGTCGACTTCCCCATTGTAATCCACTTCACCCCGTTTGCCAAGTTGAGCCTGTTCCCCCTTTCCAATCCCACCGCCAGTTTCGCCCTCCCATGTCATCCCGGCCTTGCTGATATCCCATCTCCTCGCAACTCTCCCACCCCACCCCAATGTCGTCAACGTCCCATTGTGGACATCATGCACGATCCCACCCTGGTGATCCGCCACCTGGAAGACCCTCTCCATTTCCACGCTGACCGGATTAAGCCTCACCACTGTTGCTGTCGAATTCGGTCGGTACTGCGAGAGCGTAGCCCAAATATGTCGCCCATCAAAATCAATCCCTCCGTTATGATACTATATCCTTCGTTAGCCATCCGTCTGACTTCAAGGGGGCTGCAAAGTGACACAGGCCCCTAAAGAAGAGAGAACTGGGGTGAAAAGAATATCTGAGTCGAGATTTACCTCCAAGTCCCCTTCCTCGGAAACAACCCAGTCCCCAACACGTCTTCCGCGCCCGTCAAACACCACGAAATGCGCAAAGCCCGCCCCGGCACTCCGATCCGTCCCATCAATCCATTTTCCGTCAGGATACTTCTCCGTCGGGACGGTATACTCCCCTGCCGAAACCCAGAACCTTTCCTCATCACCATTCTCCTCCTCATCAACGTCCACTGGATCCCGTTCTCTGTCATTCCCCTCCATACCATTACCCGCAAGCCTCACAATTCCCTCCGGCTCCCATAACTCCCCCTCAAGCTCAATAACCTTGACAAGATCCAGTCTCGCACCCTGGTCACCACTCATACTCGACCGAGACAACCCCGTCAACTGCTTCACAATCTCCGCGCCATCCCGCGTAGCCCCAGGCTCAGGAAGTGGTACGGGCGCTAGCGGGACATTGGGCGTCGGCCTCGTGAGATTCTTCCACTTCATTGTTCCTTCTACGACGCTGTTGCTGGCCAAAAACAATAAGAGGAAAGGGTGCGGCGCCCGGACCCTCATCACGGTTACTCCGTGAACACGGTCTCTGTCCAAGGGCGCGAGGCTCGAGGGAATGCGAAAATTGTACAATCTGCTGCAGGTTTTGGGGAGAATGTAACCACAGAAGGGGCAAGCTGCGTTGAAATGATGCAAATTTGAAAAGGTCAAGTGCTGTGGATGAAGCAAGATGAAGCAATCCCTGGCCCAGCCGGAGATGTCGGAAGAAATCATGTCGATCAGGGCCCGCCCCGCACTCCCCGCCTCGGCCCGTGTTGTCCTCGGTTGCCTGTCCCGGACGCATTGGAGGTACACAGGTCGAGAGCCCCAGCACTGCATCGAATGACATGACGCAGATCCCAGTGCCGTATTAGGGCTTTCTTACATTCGATACAAGTTGCCTGAGCGTCGAAATTCTTGATTTGATGCGCTTGCCAATCGAGAGGGGGCAGGGGGGGGGGGGCCCAACCTGAGAACACGAGTCGCGTCATATCACCAGGCACACGAAGCATTTCAACTAATCTATTCTTTCCGATCAATCAAATGCTAAATACAGTGTGAATTAACCCATACGAACAATCACCGACATGGTGTACACGGTATAAAACATCATACCATGATGCCGGCAGCTTTCAAGCCGGGCATGTTTAGGCCCCCAAACTCCAGAGTACTCCGTCATGTACAGTGCTGCGTATCGCTGAGTAGCAGACGCAGGGCTTGACTATCATCCTTCATCCATCCATACATCAAGTCTCGTAACAGTCATCTGGCATCAATGTGTCAGACCGTCTTGCCGCCGCAGTCCGGTATAACGACGCCAGACTTGACCTTGCGGTTGACGTCCATCAGACCCCATTGGTCCTCCCAGTTCTTGTCTTTTTCGTTGTACATTATCTTCCATGGCTCGTCAAAGGCCGAGAACCAAAAGTAGTTGGTACCATTAGTCAAAGCGGGACATACCCACTTGTCCAACAGCTCATTCAGCTCGTCGATACCGGCAACTGAGGCATTGGGGCAGCCCGTAGCAGTGCCATCGCCGCAGCTTGTGCCACCTTTGGTTGGCCAACCAATCTCGGCAATCACGTTCTTCTTCTTGTCCGACTTGAAGAATCCACCGGCTTGATTCTCCCAAAATGCGTAAGTCCACATGGCTGCGTCCTTGGCGTTGGTTCCAGAGAAGAACGGGTGGATGTTGGCCATGATGTAGTCACTCTTTGACGCCAAAGATGCCGTCCAGTCGTCGCCCAGGTCTGAAGTTGCCACAGGCAGGCTAAGTCCCTTGCTGGTCAAGTTGGTTCGTACCTCTTGGAGTAGAGTCCCCAGTTCCGACTCGGTCATTTGCTTCCGGAACAGAATTTCGTTGGCGACGATGAGACCCTCAAAATGCTTGTCTCCGTACTGGTCCAGAATATCCCACATTTGGGAAAGTTGTCTCGCGTTGGTTGTCTTGTTGCCATCCTGCCATACACCCAACCAGATCTTCACTGTGCCCTCCAGTTTGAGTTGTTCAATTGAGTGAATAAGCATCTGCGTCTGGTTGCAGTCTGTGCCGTACAAGCGGACAGTGTTGGTCAGTTGACTGAGAACAGCAAGATCACGGGTGATGTTGTTCTGTGAAGGAGGATTGTGATAACAATCGGGGTACTGGGAGTTGAGAGGCGTGTAGTCCATTCCGGGGAACACCTTATGCAGTTCCTTGTTGTTCATAAGCGCTTTGATTTCGGCACTGTCGGCGCTGAGGTCACCGTTGGAGTTCTTGTCGTCGTCTGCTGATTGTCCATTTCCTGAGCTGTTGCCGTCGCGACTGTTTCTAGAAATTAATCCACCTGCAATGCCACCAGCAATGGCACCGGCGATGAGGAGGATCACTCCGAGAATAATGCAACACTTCCACTTTCTGCGTCCCTTGTTTTGCTGCGCCATCCACTCTGATTTCTTCTCTGGTGAGCTGAGGTCAATGGCGCTGCCGTTTTGATACTCGGCCGTTCCCTTGGGGTCGTAGTAGCCGCTGTGATTTCGGTTCGCCATCAATCCTGCTGCGGCACCTCCCGCAGCAGCCGCGCCAGCTGCGCCAGCTGCTTTCGTCTTGCCTGTTCGATCGCTGTTGGAAAGACTAAGCATCGAGTTTCGTCCACTTTTGGGCTTGCCGTAGTCGAGACCATCATCACCATCGTCCGCGATAGAGTTAGGATCCACCACGCCAAGGTGTTGGGGGTGTCGTTGGTAGTAGGGGTTTTCGTTGTAATAGTCGTTGTAGCCGTATGGGCTCGAAGATGGGGATAGCCTGGCCGGAGAAGCACCAGCTCCGCCGAGAGCCGTCAGGCTGGAGTGGGAGTCTCGGTCCGGAAGACTGCCTTGGTAGCTACCCTGGTAAGGACGCGGGACGGCATTGCTCATCTCGTATACGTCGCCTCCCGGTTGACTGTAAGCTTGCGGTGGTGCACTGGGCTGCTGAGACTGTCCTCGCGGGGTCTGGCCAGCACTTCTCATGGCACCAACCCCGCTCTCCCTGGCGTTACGTTCGGCGACGGTGTAAGCGATACCAGCCATACCTCCTGATGCCGTGTCGCTAAAGTTATCCGCGCCAGGTGTGATATTCGGATTCAGATTGCTCTGCTGTGGAGCCGCATAACGATCGGGGCCCCAGTCGCGGTGCACCGGAACCTGCGGAGAGTTGTCGATGGGGGATACGGCTTGATGAGCTCCGTATGCTGTAGGGGCACCGCCCACGGCACCGACAGCAGCCGGTGGTGGTCCTTGGCGATCGTTCCTCCGCTCAGCTCTCATGCGGCCAAAGTTCGGGTCATGATTGGGTTCGGAGTACTGGTGATCATGATGGTATTCATGAGGCGCGCCGTGGTGGTACTGATTATCTTGGTAGTACTCTGGGGGATTGGGGGTATGAGACCGATAAGCCTGGTCTAGGGGCTCTCGCTCGGCATCGCGGCCGTCTTCAAAGTCGTATCGTGGCATGTTTCGGGCAGGATGTATATTTTCGAGGTAACGTCTCGCAACCCTCGTGGGTTGAATGGTTGACTGACCAACAGCCAAGAAGTTCTGCTCGATTGTGGTGGATGAGGGAAGCGGAGAAATCGAGGGACGCTGGGTAGACGGGAGTCGACTTTGGAGGATGGCCGGCTAATGCGTGCGGCGGTTGCAGGAATGCGGGTGCAATTTCAAAATGTCTCGGAACAACAACTGTTTAATTGTGAGTGCGGTTCTCGCTGAAATCGGCATGTGTAAAAGCCCGCCTAATCATTCCAGCGTAGCGACTGCAGCGAGATCGGGAAGAGACCGCATCAAATTGAAGAGGTGCATGGAGAACAGATGATGCAGATGGGAAGCAGGGAAAGAAACACTAACCTCCGTGCACCAGGTCTCCCGGTGACTCGGATTGAGAAGCCGGCAGGCGGACGACGCAAGCTAGTCGCCTCCGCCTAGTAGAAGTGGTGTTGCGGCGAGTTTGGCGATGGTTGAGCGTACCAAAGGAAGTTCGTGGGACAGTCGCAGAGACGTTTGGCACGTTTGTTTATTCGAACCGGCGAGCAGCGGGAAGCTGGGGAATTACCGGTGCGACAATATCGAGGCGAGGAATCGCGCGTTTTTGAGATGACTGTCTCGAAACCCTGGGTGGGATTAGGTGTATGGAGATTGCAAACCGTCAAAATGGGCTTCGCTCCGCCAGAAACCGTAAGGGGAAGAAAAAAGGTAGATGTTGAGGTGAATGGGGTGTGAGCGAGAATGGTGAGCAAGCAAGCCCCCGAGAGTGTTAGGCGCGGAAAATCTGGCTGGGCATTTAGGTGTTTCGCCCGCAGCAGCGCCAGGTAAGAAGTTCGTATTTTGGTACACCCGTGCGGCTCCCTTGTCTGGCGTTGCGCTTGCTCGTATTGGCTTGCGACCCGTCTCCAAGTGTTGTCGAGGAGCTCGAGTACTGGTATCTGCCCGCGGGGTGCGCGCGCAGGAAGCGGGAGCCGGAGGAATCGTTGTTTGGAGTGGTTCGCCTTGGAGATGCTGAAGACAAGGCTTGGAAGGATTGTTGTCGGCGTCGGGCATGAGGCATTCGACAGAAAAGAAGGAATGATACGGATACAATAAGGTGGGTAGCACGATGAGCGGTGGCTTGGGTGGTCTTGTGTTCGTGGATGTTGGCTTTTCAATCTTGGCCCATGAAGACAATGGACGACCCGACGTCAATCAGTGGAGAGGGACTGTACCGTAGTACCGAAGCTGCAACGACGATATACGTAGGTACCTTGGAAGACTCTATGTATACCGCGGGACTTGCGAAAAGAGGCAAAATGCGCCGCGTGTGAGACAAATTGGGGGGCCTTTAAGTTCTAACAGGATGGGATGGCAGGAACGGGGGCAGGCACAGCTGAAGCAAAGGTACCTACAATGTAAAGCACCCCGTACCTAGGTACCGTAACCTCTCGTGAATGCTTCCTTCCTCAGCCATATTCTTCCCTTGTGTGAACAGATTGGGGACAGATTGGCATTTTCACGGGAGGAAGTAACTGCCATAGCCATTTACAGATATCCTTCCTTGGCAAATTGGTTTGGTCGCCGCCTCCTTTCACTGGCACCCGTTCTCCATACCATATATGGCCTCATGAGTCTCGACAACAACGGGAATGGTGCGTCGATAACAACGGCCCAGCCTTGTCCCTCCAAGCTGGAATCTGGGGAGGAGGAACCTAGCTATACCTGCCTCCCCTCCGAGCCCCAGCCCCTGTGCTCACGGGACTCCTCCCTGACCCCATCTGCTTTGCCGAGTGCCGTCATCCAGGACAGGGGGGCGCCTTAGGATGATGGGATCAGACTGAGAGAGTGGAGTGAATGCTGTTGCATTTGCACCTTAAAAACCTAAGCCCAGGCAATACCAGACCCGCCTGGTATCCGACTAGGTAGTTTTCTCGGAGTGAAAAATAAAAGCAGACTAGGGGAAAGGAGAGGCACATACCACACCACAGTGACGGGGGGCAAAAGGCCCGCTGCAAAGCTGGGAAAAAGCAAGGCAGCCCGAGCCAAGCAGGTTTATTTTGAGTCCCCGGCCGGGGCAACAAGGGAAAGAGCGGCCCTTTCTGTGCAGCCACTGATCCATGCCTCTCGTTCTCCAGCCGTACGCAGTACTTGTACACAGTAAGCTCATGAGATGCAAACACCACTCTCTGTTTTGGACTTTGCCTTACCTTGGTTGCCTTTCTACCGTACAATACTTAAACCTGGGCCATCATCCATGCCTTTTGCTGAGAACAGCTGAGACCGTTGGAGATGGCGGAGGCCAAGGTGCTAAAGAGTACCTAAGTTGGGTGCATAAGGAAGCGGCTGTGCAGAGACCGCAGATGAATGAATCCCCGAAAAGCAGCCGGTGCTTTGCTCAAGGTACCTAGGCGGCACTCGAGTCACCACTGCTAAACGTCCCCCTTACACCAGCTACTCGTCTACCAACCGGACGTATTCGAAGGGCTTCACTTTTGGGACACGTTTGCGACTGCAATCTAAATAAGACCAGCGACAAATCGCTGACCGCAAACTGAGTGTGCCCACTCACGAGTCTGAATGAATGTTTCTTTAGTGGGCCGAGGCCCTGACTGGCTCTTGTCCCTCCGGGCCTATGGACAGACCGTGGTTGGCTGAGCGACCGCTGGCGCCTTACCTGTCTATTTGAGGTGTGGCTGCGCCCCTCTCTACATAGTACGGAGTACCTACTGCAGTATACACAGTAAACCAGCCCACCACTTCTCCTGGAAGCCCGTGACCCTCACTTCCCACTAGCCCCCCCCCCCCCCGCCCTCGCTGATCCATCCATTCGATTGTCGTTCTTGTCGTCCAACCTCTTCGTCTCACTTTACTTAGTACGAATGCGTGCCCGCCGGTAATCCGTACCTGAGCGACAGCATTCGCGAACAGCGAAAGAACCGACTTCGTTAGCAACACGGGTCCTCACCGACAATGCTCCGACCACCAGGTCGTTGACGGCTGCCGAGTCAACGCTACGACAGAAGTCTGTTTTTCCAACAAAAGTATCGTCCTCAGTCATGCAAAATGCGACGGGGGGCCGGTGATCGTCAGGCCCACATGCAACCAAGTCCATCAAAAGCAAACACACAGAATCAAGCATCATCCACCCACACAACCAACCTCCAGACAATCAGACTGTCGCAAATCGAATCCCATCATTTCCCGCCCGTAAACACTTCACGCAACTCTGCGTGTTGGGTACGCTCGTAGCTTTGTACGGATTGACAGCGATGATCAGCAAAATCCGAAACTGTCATCCCATCCTTTGGCTATTTTACTTCCTCCCTCCAGTGCCGCAAAAGCTCCCGACCCCTCTCAAAAAAAGAAACCCCAGCAACCTTCCCTACTGAATCAATCTGCCTCTAAAATCAGCAAGGAAGTCCCTTTTGCCATCACTCTTGAAGAGTCCCCGGCTTCTCAGTGCCCCTTCATCTCAATCACCATTGCCGCCTTCCGCCTTCACCGTAGTCGTATTCTATGCTTTGGCTCCCGCGAACCCCCCTACCAAAAACACCAAACCTGAAGCACACTGAAGCAGCACCGGCCCTGCTTCACTCTCCCTACGGAGTACTGCTGCAACGCTAACCCATGTTTTACGCATGACATCACCAAATAGCTTCAAACAGGATGGATTCCCCTTTCAGTCATCGGCGCTCACCTCTGCTTTGGGACAATTGATGCTACGTAATAATTTGAGCTTTTCCACGAGTGTTCACTCACACAGCTGAAAGCGAGAGTAAGAGTGAGGAAAGCCACGCCACACTCTTCTACCTACCATATTGCTGACACTCCACCTGACGCCACATTCTGCCTGCCATCTGCTCTTCCAGCGTCCAGCTTTGCGCCGGCCTGATCAACCCTCGTAAAATACACAGACCACCGTCCTATTCTCCTGAGAGGTTCTGCGAGACTGCAAAACCTCGTATCGGCGAGTCAGGCGACTTGCGAAAAAGGCAGCTCGACCAATATGTAGGTCCATAGCGCCATTAGTCAACTCTCAGTGAAGTGAACCATCATTTCTATCTGTCTCCAACTACCCTCAACTAGTGCCCGGCATCCTTTCTCCCGACGTTTCCCGCCAATGCCCATCATCTCCCACTTTGAGAGGCTCAACCTAGATATTTTGCGAATCACTCCCGCAACCTTATCCCCAAACTCTGGGACTAACGCGTGCAGTATTGCGATACTTGGATCAAAATTGTGTTCTCTCCTAGAGCTTCTGCAGCTTTATTTCATAAATGGGTATTGATCTGCCATATTAGTGCTTCAAGCACCGTCGAATGGGCAGAGCTAATGTAGCCCTTTGCAACACAATCGAAGGGTAGGTCAACGATGATATACGCTCTATGAATCTCTCGTCACGTCATAATCATTATTGAAATGCTGGGGAGTTCGTTTAAATGTTATGTAACCGCCAGACAATCTGATACTTGTACCTCCAAGTTCACAGTACATCAACAAGCCAGACGAAGTATGATTTCTCAGGTTCAAGTAGTGTATTCACACCAACTGAATTGCCTCAAGTCAAGTCATTCCATTGTAACTGAAACAATAATCCCCATTCGGAAGTCATTCATTCACATCATGATGGTGCTTTTCCAAGCCCGTCTCGTATGACCTGCATCACATGCACCGATGCTAAGTGGAAGGCCTGATTTCGCAGCTGCGGTAGTCTAGAAGAGAGTCTTGACCAGAGCTTTGTGATTTCTTCAAATTACAACCGCTCGCAACGAATCACAGTAGCCCTAAATGGGGCGTGGAAGTAAGAGCCCTTTCGACAGCACGTCGAAGACAGGTTTATTTGCTATCAACTTACATCCAAGTGTGGCTATATATGCTTGAGCCAGTCTCAAACACAACTAAGTGGACTTTATGCATGGACTTGAAACATAAACTCTTTTTGAAACTCGAACGAGTACACACAGGTTAAAATCTTTGGCCACGGATGTCGAAGGCTTGGCTTCGATGTGCCCGGAAACTTCACAGCGATGTACGATCCTTCTTGTTTTCGCCCATCAGGTATAATTATGAGCTTATGTCAGCGCTGTAATGGCAGGCTAAAAAACACCTATATGATCTGATAAACGACAGTAAGCCGTATTTATGTACACCAGACTTTTGAGTACTATCTGTAGTCGCAGTGCTACCGAGCCGTTACGGGTTCCGAAGTCTAAGGAGCATCCATTTCGGCACATCGTGTATTCGAAAACTTCACCAGCTGTATCTAGTTGAATGACATCTGCAGACCTTTCTTGCTAGATTCCTAGTGAAAGATTCGTTCTATCTGGTCTGAAACAGTCGGTCAAGAAGCGAGAGGCCTTGAGGCTTAGAAGCCTTGGGTGAAGGCATCCATATAGTTTCCTGGAATGGCAAACCGACATCGAGAACGTTTCATTCCATCTAGTAATCCTTTTTGAGGAAAGGTGGCGCTTGTAACATTCTTGGTACTGGCCAAGTCACTTGCAACGATCACAGTAGTACTAAACGTTTACAAGACTAAGTTACACGTATTATATCATTGCTATCGGACGTCACTCAGTGCTTCTGAACTTCTATTTTGATGCGATTAGCAGTACTCGCAGAGCCTCCAATTCTACCACAGCAACAAAAGCCTCATTGCGCTTATCGTCTAAGATTAGTTAATGACACATAAAGATAGTTAAGGTACAGAGATAAAACTAGCGCAACCGCCCTCCGCTGCCGTTTTATCCCATTTGCGCGACGTTGCTATCCTTCTGATTTGTTTTGTTCATGCTTTCATGGGGGAAAGGAGCACCCTTGAAAGTGAGAACAATAACGGGCTAAGAATTAAGTCATGAGAACGTGGTAAGTTTTGAACTCTTCCGATAGTGATACTTATGAGGGAAGACAGTGCATTTTATGTCATTAAGCAAGAGCGGCGTACATGGGTAATAATTCAACTTTCATTGTCTTGTTCGGTTCGACGAACGTTCACCCTAGAGCGGAACGCTACGTCTCCCTCAAGCATCTCATTTTACGTATATGCATCTTTTGAGTAGAGATAAGGTTTAAGAACTTTTTGATAATCACGACATAATCACGACTGTTAGCAATTATCCTTGTTTTATCCATGTAAATACTCTTGATGCAACATGTTGAACTGAATTGTTCTGCCCGGTTCTCAGCTACGATGAAGCCATTCACCGAATAGTATGTATCGTCTTCGAACTGGACAGACGTGCTTCTGATAACTGAGATTCAATTTGCCAACTGATGTCTCATCTTAGTCAATAGCATGAGCACCCTCGGACCAGTGCTCGTGGAGAGCGAGAGGTTGCTAGTGTGGATCGACTCGGTTATCGGCAGGCAGGTGAGACGCAGTTGGGCCCCATCACACGTGTTCCAGATTTCGTTTAAGCCCCTGGCTCAGACTGAAGGCCCCCCCAAAATGGCAAATCTTTCAATCCTAAGAACATGTCACCAGCCCGAAAGCTCGCACTTGCGTGATACCTCAGGCTTTACGTTTACAGGTATGTTACTGTAGAGTTGAAATCACTTGGAATTGACTTTTCCGTCCTAAAATCATATTCTACGGTCGTTCCATGCACAAACCGTCTTGATAGACGTGCAGAAATTGCTTGCAGCCCCAAGCTAGGGCTCGTTTCATGAGAGCCCGTCCTGCGCTTAGCACTTGAGAGACATGAAACACGTCAACGCAACACTCCAGATGTATCAAAGGGTTTGCTTGGCTGAGCACAGATGACAAGAGCAGGGATCATCGCAAGCCCAGCCGACCTTCTCTGCTAGGAAACCAGTACTCAGGAGTGCAAAGATTCGTTCGGAGTTTCATCGGCCATCGTCCCTTCCATGATGAGATGGCCATCCCTCGCTCGTGAATCGAGCTCTCAAACAGCCATTGTAGCCGGGCAAAATGAGCCGGTATATCCTATATGACGGGAGAGAGAACCCCGTATGCGGATCTTACGGTAGACAAAACCAAGGCGGTCCCCAGGTGATTATCCTCCTAACAAACCATTGTGCGGTTGCTATTGTTCCCTTGTTCTGCATTTTCTAGCACGTTGACCCTCCCGCTGCTACTCTCTTTTCCAAGATCAAAATGCCCCCCAAAAGCAACCACTACTCGACAGTATCGCACTCGGATACCTTTGATGATTCCACTACTGAAGTCGACGAGTCACTCATGGGCGATGAGAAGCAGTGGCACTCAATAGACCTGAACGTAAAAGGGAACCAGGGAGGAAGCACTTGGAAACAGGTCAAAATTCTCTTGCGGAGATATCGCTGGCTTATCGACACACTTCTCCTCCTCACGAATATTGGTCTCTCGCTAGGACTGTCGTTATTGTTGTACTATCAATTTGAAGACGCTAAGTTCCCTTCGCGAATGACACAAATTGGCGGCGATTACACAGGCGCTGGCCCGCAATGTGAGTCAGCCCCCAGATTAAGCCATGGTATGGTCCACTAACCTAACTGTTGTGACCTTCAGTCCCGATCGAGATCAAGAAATTTGATGCCGACCATGCCGTGGTGCCTCCCAACGCAACAGAATTTCTTTCCGAAGCTACGCTGAATCAATGGCGATCGCTTTTGCCTGGTAACGCCACTAGCTGAGACCTCAACTATAAGATTGATAATTCACTAACACCGGTATAGCTGGTGCCGGTTGGAAATCCGAGGACGACGGTCCTTTCTTCACCACTACCATGACCCATCAATTGCATTGCATCGTACGGTTCAACTATATTGCTTCCTTGGAGATACATCTACTGACTTCTTGTAGTTCATGATGGGACGCATCTACTCTGGAATGGTCACCAACAAGACTGACATGTCTAGAACCGAGGCTGATATCCATTTCTATCACTGCATTGACTATCTGAGACAAGCAACCATGTGCTCAGCGGATCTGGCACTTGAACCACATCTGATAACGGACGCGGATGACAACGGGCCTGGAGATGGTAGTTGGAACGGCATGCATGGTAGGCGACTTCTCCCCCATCGACAAACTGCAGATAATTCTAAGCCAAGGTGTGTCAATCTCAAAGAGCGAGAACTAACTCGGACGTACTCCCAGTCTGCAAGAATCACGATCAAGTGATCAAATACGTAGATCGTAAGTTCAAACACTAAACAACTCTACATTGACAATAGTCTAACACCAAGTCACAGGGCAAATCAAGGAAGGAGTTCGTGTGGTTCTGCCGATAGATGACTGAGCTCTAGAGGTTGGAGTAGTTTTTGAGTTGCAGCGTCTTTATCCCATTGAGAATACAATACAACAGTAATACTCTTCTTCGGACTCTCAACGAATGAATCATACGCAGCACCATCGGTCCACACAGTCAGCCTTTTTGAAAAAGAGATTGTGCAATAGGCGACATCCACCCACGAAATGGATTCCAAGTAACCCAAACTCATGTTGGTTGGCGCCAAGACCTACGCCGCAAGCCTGTACCCACGTTCTTAATGAAGGATCTCTTCTACACAAGACATAATTGGACTACGCCGCACGCAACAGCTGACTTGAGTCTAGTCAGTGCAGCTGCACACATTGGCGCCAGCGGATCGCAAGGAGGACTGACAACCAGATTTGAGATCTGTGATTGGAAGTGTCCTTCAAGGATGCCTGTCAGTTTCCCATAGCCTCGATGCCTGTGGACGGAGCTACTCGCATGCCTGCTTCCGACCTTGCATGCCAGCTGAAGCTTTGGCCGCAGCCTGATTTCCCTGGTATTAAATACCTCTGGATCTGGAAGCCAGGCAGGTGGACAATACAATGAGTTTCTTCTGCATCTTCCCTTTGTCATCCCTCGACCTGCGCTCCATCCATCTCGTCTGATTGAGCAACTGGGTAAGCCAGCGATAATCGGAGGCTTTGAGAGACTCACACTCGTCATGCATCTTCTAGGTCGCGTCTCACTCTGCCTTCTCCTCTCGGCCCACGGAACACACTCCGAAAACCGTTTTCGAAGACCGCCTGGTCCGGGTCCCTCAGGTGACTTCCGAGATAACCCTGTTTACCCGTTGGGAACCCAACTTGATCTACAATGGGAAACGGACTTTACGGCAATCGACTTAATCATCTGGCATGAAGCGACGTATCCGAAGAGTAAAGCAACGTATGCTTCAATTATCTGTAGGTCAATCCATTGCGAGAGATTCTTTGGATGAGAGCTCAGAAATGCAGCAAACACGCGTGCGCTGGGCATGCTCTGGACGGTCAGCTTTACTGGCTTCCCTTCGCACCATGATCCGACTTTGAGCCCTGTGTACTTCATTCAGATGTTCAACCACAGTGCTTCAGTGGGAGACATTACTTGCCACTATTTCAACATTACCAACTCCGTAGCATCCACCTCAGCGATAACATCGACATCCCCTACGTCGACAGCTTCGACTTTGACGGCAGTTGCTACACTAGTTGAAGCATCCCCAACCGCGTCACCTGGCTCTAGTGGAATGAATAACGGCGCATCTACCGGTGTAGTCGCTGGCATTACAGTGGGCGTCGTTTTGGGAACGCTGGCTATCATGGGCCTAGTGGGTTGGGTTATCTGGAGGCACCTGCGGAAGAAGAAACAGGGTCATGGGAGCGGTGATGCCGGGGCAAGCGACGTGGGGAACTTTTCTGCTGTTCAAGAAATCGGGCCCTCTCCTCCTCTTCGTTGGAAGTACGAGCTTCCTATGAATGCTCAGCAACATCGTTATGAAGCTGATGGAACAGAAGTTGTGAGGTATGAGATGGCCAGCGAACTAGGTTCGACTGACAATGAGAACAAAACTTTGAGGGTGAGGGGTGACGCAATGTTGAGAGAGCCGTGAGCAACCTCTGTATGGATCGGAGGTAAATAGGACTTACGTGAAAGCTGTCGAGAGGAAGGCTCAATATCCAAATACCTAGATGAAATACTCCGCCATTATTGAACAGCATGATACTAGCATTCACGGCAGGCTCGGGAATGCCGTCGGTCTGTGGCATCTAGCAAATTGCCCTTCTTGAGGATATTGGAAATCATCATGTAATGCCTTACTTACTTGAAGCATTATATCCAGCTTCGGAAGCCGCCTCTTCATGTTGATATAGCTGGAAACCTCGAGGCTTAGCTTTTCATGTGGAATCCTCAATACTGAATCCGTTGTTTGAGCACAAACTAAAGGGTTGAACAACCACCTCAAACTACTTATGCTATGATTGCTTTCTAATTATCCTGGCCGATAATTTCTGAAACCGGCTCAACTACCTGCTGCTGGATAACCGACATGAACATCACCTCTCGAGATCGGTTCAATGTTAGAATCAAGGTCCTTCTCGCGCACCCACAAGACCATTTGGAAGACGACGCTACGGGATTACATCTATAATACTCAAAGTTTCCCACAATTCAAGACTCTTTCCCGGGGTAAATAAATGGTACTGAGGCATGTGAGCATGTCGTCTCTCGGAATTCTAAAGTTCACTCATATTATGAACACAGAAGGTCTCAAGTAGACAATGGTGTGAAAAGGAGTGTAGGCTACTGGCCATTGAAGTCCAATTAAAGTCACACCTAGCAGTGAACGTGAATCCATGATTAATGATGCCGCTAACGTAACATCCAGGTTAGACAATCTACTGTAGCCATGCTTTCACCAAGTTCCTCAGCCCACTCGCCATCCATTCTTCATCAATCTTCGTCATAGCATCAAAGCCATGCTCACCAGGCTGGACCGCCAGATTGAACTCAAACTCAGGGTCAACCTCCCTAACCAACTCTTTCAAAGCGACATTTCCTTTCGCCGGCACAACACTATCATCAGCACCCTGCCACACGAATACACCACCGCGCGGAAACTTCTGCCCAGCCCTCAACCTCTCAAACGGAAAAAGCTGCTCCTTCTCGAGCGGGAACATCTTGGGAAAGCCGCCGTGTTGAAGATTAGCAAACATGAGGAGGCCCCTCTCGAGATTTCGGTCGTTGGAGATGAGTGCAGGTGCCTCCCCATTACGAATCTTTTCAAAATGGTCGTCAACGATGCTCTGAGGCAGGGCTAGTCCGAATACCGGAGCCGTCGGCCTCTCCATGAAGTGTGCGTCGGCAAGGTCGATGCAAGGATAGGCAGCTGTCACAGCCCGGATTTCCTTGGCATGAGACAAGCCTGTCATGATACTCAGGTAGCCTCCCGCACTGTCACCAGCCGTCAGGATCCGATCCGTGTCAACATCAACGCGGCCTCCAAGCTCCTTCTTGAGAAAAGGGGCTAGCTCCTTATGAACCCAGGCCCAATGATCCTCTATATCTTCGAGGAGGTCTTCGATAGTGGACTCCGGCGCGAGACGGTAGTTCGGGCTCACAATTACAGCCGAGTGGCGTGCCGCGAGTTCCATGTGCCAGGGCGCGAAGAATCCGGGATAGAGACTCGCGCCGCCGATAAAACCGCCGCCGTGGTAGCGTAGTATTATGGGGCATGGTGAGGTCACCGGGCTCGAGGCCTCTGTCAGCTTCTTCGGGATGAGGACATCGGTGGTGATGGAGTGGTCTGAAATTGTCTTGTAAATCGTTGTCAGGATGGTGAAGTCTGAGAAACGAGACATGTCGTCTGGATGCGGCAGGAGATCCATTTTGGCTTGTTGGATGCGTATCTGGGCCAAGTAGCTTTATGATAAGCAACGCTAGTTGTCTGAAAAGATGAGAGGACCTAGCCTCATGGAAATGTTCCGTAGTCGCAGGTCTTTCAGAAGAGAATGGTTTCTAAACAGTATCTGTTGAGCTCAATATGGGTCTCTCGGTTGCTTTCTGTCCCCGACAGACACGCTGACCCACGGAAACTTATTAAGAAATCTCCACACTAATATACATTCTCAAACATCCCAACCCCGCGAATAGCATTGACTAGTGGTCTTCGGATGTCGAACATGACATTTGGAGCTCCGTGCTTCGGAATCCGGTCTTTTGAGTTTCGGGAACTAGCAGTCGTAGTCTCAACTTGGACCAAGCTGCAGGAGTCTTAATCCGCAAGCCTGAGAGTCCGCGCCAGTGGTAGATTAGACTTGAGGGCTAAAACGTCTGTTGGATCCCACCCTCGGGCCGGCATTTGCGGACGGCATGTGTCCGTATTGAACGAGGGCCTTCAAATTGGGTGGCCAGGGGCGTCAAGTTAAGGCCTCAGATGATCGCATTGATGGCCTATTTGACGTCAGTCTCATGAAGTTTGTCGGGTAGAAAGCCACCATTGTTCGCGGCAGACAAGCCCGCGTCAATACGCGGAAGGTTGGCAAATCCATAGCACATTCAATACCACCAGTGAATTTTTTGAATTACAATCCAAAAGGAACCAAGTAATACACCGAGCTCTCTCTCTTTGTTGGGTCAAGGCCGTTTAGTTTTGCAATCACTGAGATACATAATTCTAAGCCCCCAACTAAAGTAGCCTCCTAGCCACAGAAAGGAGCATCTACAAGACTTACCGATGGATGTTACCCTAGATAATACATTGTTTAGGATTAATCGATATGAATCTAGAGCAAACGCATAGGAGATGCACCAATATATCACAAAAAGCGTCTATACGGCATCTTGCCATATATACTTACCTACCAAAGAGACAAACGATAGGTAGCTAAAGTGGGTAGCGTAAGGCTACTCCTCCTAAATACTGACATCATCGATCCTCTTCTATTCAACACCTGAAGGGAGAAAGAAGCTTAAGAGAAAAAGGAAAATTACATGAAAAGTTTCATTCCCCAGCTAAGCCACAACTGCAAACAAGGTCCACATCTTGACAACAAGTTCTGTTGATAGAGTACGGAAAACACATACTTAAATTTTCGTTGCAAAGGCAGAAGTCCTAAACCCCCAAGAACCATGTCAACAGAAGCCTAGACTAAATGAAGAGACTACCCCAGGAGACAGGGAGGATTACGTTATGCCGAGGAAGGTTAGTACAAAATAAGAAGTTGGATAGAACGCTATGAAACAGGGAATAGCTTGAATTTGCTGCGTACTTCACGATTTCGGCAAGTCTAGAGTCTATTCTGTTGGGTATCTGGTCGAAGACTATGACTAGCCTTCCTTAGGCTTGCGAGACTTCTACTAGGGACGTTCTTACTAATACTATCGATGATCAATTGTTTCCTTGACTGGGTGTTCCAGACGACTCTTTGAGGGCTATGCATAGTACATCATAGATCTTCCTCAAGCGTAATTCCTAGTTCCACACCTAAGCCTCCTTGGGTGATTTATGTCGCGAGGTGTCTCGAGCAAGTCGTTGTTCGCTGTCCTTTTTGTAACGTTGCCTGCCCAAAGGATCTTGTCGTCTGGCAGGCTGGGTGGAGTGAATGCAAGTGATGCTGGAGCTTACTTCTGGGAACTTTGCAGTTCGCAAAGGACTTTACCCAGGCTCTTCAAGCGACGAAACCGGACTTCGCTAATCACTGCCGCCGGGGCACCTAATTCTATCATCCTCGTAGCAGGCTTTGCAACGCCGAAAATCTGTGGTTGTGCAATGGGATGAGTGGTGATCTCACTAATCACTATATTATCAACAGATGTCCCATCTGTTGATCTACTGAGGGGGTAACCAGGCCAGCTTCTGGCTTCCCGAGACAAAGAGCGTTCCTAAAGAGACTCAGCTGAGGGAGACTAGCAATGATAGTAACGGATGGGGACTACGGCAAGGCATACCGCACCGCCGCACCACTAGCCACAGCCTGTGTCATGTCATTGAACCCAAATTGTACATGGTTTATTGTAACATCAGCCGCCATTGGTGGCATTCATCTAGCCTAATTCTCGAAGCCTTGGCCGCTGTAAGCAATCATTCATTGTTGGTTTGCTCGTGCGTGCTTTTCTACAAAAAAACATATAGCCACCAACTGAACTAGTAGAGCCAGCATCTCAGAGGGCTTTACTCTGTTCTGTGCTGATGAGAGTCTCTGTCAATGAGTCTAGAGGCGGGGATCCCAGCCTCGAGCTTGCTCGTCGCCGTGGCAAAGAAGCGATCCATTAGCTGGTGGGCAATTGCGGGAGTTTCGGTGACAGAGTTGTTGCTCAAATGAGAGACTCCGTCCATGAACGAGCCCGACGAGACTCTGCTGCTTGTTGGAGTGATTGCGTCACTTCCTTCGCTGCGAGATACTGTGCTGGAAGACGTGCTCCTCTAGTCCACGTTACGTTCAGCAGTCGGGGCACCGCCACGCCAGAGACCGTAGAAACCGTCGCAATTCTTCCACATCTTGATCGTGCCGTCCTCGGAGCCAGTTCCGTACAGCTTGCCGTCGGGGGAGAATGCGATGGACCAGATGGGGCCATGGTGCCCCTTGAGAGTTTCTAGTAGCGTGTTAGTAGGTATCCTGCTTCCAAGTTTCTGTCCCCCAACTCACCGATCTCGCCAGCGTCGTCCCAGCGGCAGACGCGTGCCCAGGTACCCGGCTCTTCGCCCATGATAATCTTGCGACCCTTGAGGTCCAACCCGACGCTTGCAACGCCATGCTTCAGTTCCAAGCGCTTGAGTTCGTCCATCGCTTGCGGGCCTCCCCAAAAGTATACCCATTTGCCGGCGGCCACAGCCAAGACAGGAAGGCCGCCTCCAATATCACCGGGCGAAGTGTGCTCGGGCGCCAGGGAGACGAGCTCACAGGACTTGATTTCGCCGTCGAGGACCTCCTGACGAATGACGTTACGGGTGGGCAGGTCGAACCACCTTAGGGTGTTGTCGGACGCAGTGACGATCGTGTTAGGATCCTTGGTCCAAGCAATGAACTTGATGGAGCCAGTATGGGTGCCTTCGCCAATCTCAAAGCCGGCCGAGGCAGGCACGGTGATGGGCGTACCGGTGGGAGAGTTAGGATCGGGGGCGAAATCGCTGAGGTCGAAGACGCGAAGCTTCTTCTCCATGCCTCCTGTGGCGATGAGCTCAGAGTTGTCAGGCGGGTAAGCGACGGCGCGGACGATGTGGTTGTGCTGAAGGGTGTAGAGGACTTCTCCACTATGAGTGTCCCAGACCTTGCTGCTGGTCATTAGTCACGGTTCGGAGTATGAGTGACGTGTGATAAGACTTACGCGGTGAAGTCGGCAGAGGCGGTTGCGGCGTTGGAGGCATCAGGACTCAATCTGGCCTGCCAGACAGCACCCTTGTGGCCAATGAAGGTTCCGATCCTGTGTGAGCACTCGTCAGCCACGCGCGGTCAACTGGTCTCAGAGGAGGAAGCTACCAATCGCCAGTAACACCATCGCGCAACATTGGATTTCCATCTGCGACAGGGTTAGCAAAACCCTGGTGGCAGCGCAGGATCATTTATCTCCAGCTTACCCTTGCAAGCAGAGATCATGTAGTATTGCTCTCCCTTCTCAAGGCCAGAGAAGCAGACGTGAGGAACAGGTCGAGAGTGACCATGGCAGGTCAGAGGAACATATTGACGCGAGGTCTCGGCAGCGGGAGGGGCAGCGGCAGCCATATCGTCGTTGAGGGGAGGAATTCGGGGTGCTAGGTGCTTGTTGGTTTCGTGAGAGTCGCAATCGCAACGTTTGCGCTGTGGATGGATATCAAGTTGTCGACAAGTTGGATGCTTTGTTTTTTTTTGTTGTTTTTTTTTGGCGATTGACAGTCGAAGGAGATGAGGAAAAAACGAAGTCAAGGAGAGTCAGTCAGATACAGCCGTTACGTCGTAAATATCGTGAGGAGTAGGTACGATGGATCGCGTGAGGGCAAGCAGCGCAGCAATAGCTCCAGGAAATAGAGCGAACGCACGTCAAGGGAAAGGAAAGAAAAAAGGAGGACGGGGAAAGCTGCAGGAGGATGCGAGAAGCAATGGGAGAGCGGCGCAGATGAAATAATAGTGGGGGGCTCCCCGAGTCGGAGCAAGGCCGATTTGCGCCTGGATTATGTCGGGTGCGATTGTTTGATGGAAGCCGCTGCAAGAGCAGGTGCGAAATGTGAGAGTGTACCTACTTATTGGAAGCCGGTTCCATGAAAGGAGGTACAAAGGTACACCTTGTACCTTGTTCGGAAGGAGTCAAGGAGATTCGATGGACCCCTGAAACCAGGCCGGTCCTGCCACGAGCAGCCAGAACTTCAGAGTGACCCCGCGCTGCGCCGTGCAGGTCGCGGATTCTATTCCTACCTAATACCTAACACCTAAGAGGGGGAGCTGCTGAGGTAAGCGTCCTAGCAGTGTGGCTTGCAGGCAGCCCTGCCTGTTGGAAGCCACGTGCTGCTTTGCTTGCTGGCCCCACAGATGTGGCTGACGGTATCCGTAGGCCCGCAGTACCTACCTAGGTATCCGTGAGGTATGTAGGTACTGTGGCGCATTGGAGCTTCAGCGTTCCCGCTTCCGTCATCATCGTCTAGCTACCTTACCTACTTGACTACCTACCTCCCCTCCATAACGTAAGGCAAGGAAGGTACCGCCCACCACCTCGAATCGATACGAGCGAGCTTTCCACCTAAAGAGCCACCCTCGGACTCTCTGGACTCTTTCTGATACCTACTTACTTTTCCCGACCTCCATCACAGATTGCCAGCAATGACGACAGACTTCAAGCTATCCGCCCAGCTGTCTGGCCACGACTCGGACGTAAGCAAACGAACCTTCAACGCTCTATTCATCAGCTAATGCAAATGCAATCCACAGGTCAAGGCAGTCAGCTTTCCTTCTCCTCAAACCCTACTCACTGCCTCTCGAGATGGGAGTGTACGAGTCTGGCGTCAAACGTCTGGCCCCCCTCCGACTTTCGAACCCACTATCTCAAGTCAAACATCCGAATTCGTCAACGCTGTCACATACTTTCAACCCTCCGAATCATACCCGGAGGGACTGATTGCCTCCGGTGGTAAGGATACAATCGTCGAGGTCAAACAACCCCAAGCTGCCCCGAGTGACAACGCCGAGAGACTTTTGATAGGTCACTCCCAAAACGTGTGCACTCTGGACGTGTCGCCTCAGGGATCCTATCTTGTATCGGGCGGATGGGATGCTCAGGCCATCGTCTGGAATATCAACACCTGGGAACCTGAGATTCGTCTCAGCGGTCATGATAAGAGTGTGTGGGCTGTCCTTGCTCTTGACGAGGACACGGTAGTCACGGGATGCGCCGATACTAGCATCCGCATTTACAAGCTTTCCTCCGCCATTGCCGGGGACGCCGAACCACAGTCCACTATCCACACACCTGAAGTCATTCGTGCTCTTGCAAAGGTTCCCAAGGGCCATTCGAGCGGAGCTGATGTTGCAAGTGCCAGCAACGATGGCATCATCAGGCTGTGGAAGCTGAATGGTCAGCAAGTTGGGGAGCTAATCGGCCACGAGAACTTCATCTACGCTTTGACAAGTCTTCCTTCGGGTGAGTTAGTCAGCTCCGGAGAGGATCGGACTGTAAGAATATGGAAGGGGAACGAGTGCGTTCAGACGATCACACATCCCGCCATCTCGGTATGGGCTGTTGCTGCGAACCCGGAGTCTGGCGACATCATTACAGGAGCCAGTGATGGTGTTGCGCGTGTCTTCACGCGCAACTCTGAGCGGGCAGCCAGTGCCGATACCATCTCCGCGTTCGAGGAGTCGGTAAAGGCTTCAGCAATTCCTCAGCAACAATTACCAGACATCAACAAGGAGAAGCTACCTGGTCCCGAGTTCCTTCAGTCTAGGTCGGGTACTAAGGAGGGCCAGGTGCAGATGATCAACGAGGGCAATGGACTGATCACTGCCCACCAATGGTCCCAAAGTAAGTTTGATCTTAAAGCACTCTCTCCCATACACGGCTAACGGCGCAAAGGTCAACAACAATGGATCAACATTGGCACCGTAGTTGACTCCGCTGGAAGCAGCGGGAAGAAGACAGAACACAATGGCAAGTCTTATGACTACGTTTTCGATGTTGATATTGAGGACGGAAAGCCACCCTTGAAGCTGCCTTACAACCTATCACAAAATCCTTACGACGCCGCGACAAAGTTTCTCAATGACAACGAGCTGCCTCTGAGCTACCTGGACAACGTGGCCGGCTTCATCACCCAGAACACCAAAGGTGCCACTCTAGGCCAGTCAGCATCCTCAGGTGGTGCTGATCCTTACGGCACCGAGTCGAGATATCGCCCAGGCGAGTCTGAAACTTCAGCTCCCAAGCTCCTACCGCACACCGAGTATCTCTTCATCACGGCCGGCAAATACGATGCCATGATTAATAAAATTCTCACAATCAACGCGAACATGATTTCGTCTGGTCGCAAGGACTCTGCCCTGAACCCCAACGAGCAAAGCATACTCAAGGCTGTCAAGGAGGCCATTGGATCTTCGACGGCGGTTAACCAACAAGGCATCGATCTTGCGGTCAAGATTGTGACACACTGGCCTTATGCCGAGCGACTCGCTGGCCTGGATCTGTTAAGATGTGTTGCTCCGGCACCTCTCGCTGCTCAACTCTCACTTCCCGGTGCTTCTTTCCTCCAGATCGCTGCGACCAGCGCTTTAGAGGCGACAGACGGTGCCGCGCCCAATGAGAATTCTGCAATGATGGCACTCAGGGCATTTGCCAACATCTTCAGCTCCCCTGAGGGTAGAGCGCTAGCCGCGAAGGAGGCTCCTCTTGCAGCGAGCGTTCTAGAGCGTGTGTTGGGTATCTCCGGTGGTGCTGCGATTGGGCCTTCTAATCGCAACGTCCTAGTTGCTGCGACCACTACTCTAATTAACTATGCCGTGCTCGCCTCGAAGGAGAAGTCCAAGCAAGAGTCGAAACGTTTCATTCAGGCCCTTGGCAAGATACTCTCTACGCAATCCGACTCGGAGGTTATCTACCGAGCACTTGTCGCTTTGGGAACGTTTGCTGCTACCAACAAACCTGAGGTGAAGAGTCTGGGAGGCGAGGGTTGGATCAAGGGGGCTATCGACCGCGTGTCGGAGCCGCGGGTGAAGCATGTGGGACAAGAAGCTCTCCAACAGCTGTGAACGGTGCATAGTGTGATAGGATTGATGTGGGATAATGAAGCTTGCTTTATGGAGTTTCCGGAAACATGACTTGGGTGACGGCTATGTGATGGCCGTAAGGGTGCGCGCCTGCTGACGCTCCGGCGAAACGGGAGGGAGGGGGGGAGACGCCAGGGGGGTTTGCGGTTATCATACAGAGTCAAGTAGCTGGCCATCTTGGACCGCTACCTATAGAGCAATGCATGCACCGGTAGATTACTGTTCATGGCGTTCTCCAGTGTGGCTAATTGAGCGTCTGGTACAGCTAAGCGTTCGATGTGATGATGACGAATAAACCCGGCGCTATCGTTTGGCCATCATTATCGGACAGAGCTGCAAAGGGGATCCAACGAAGACATGCTAGTCAACATCCCGATATTCCTCTGTCACATCTGATAGTACCAGTCTGCGTAATATTTCTGAACGTGTTTGTAATTGTGACCGCGGTAAGCGAGCATTGTTGATGGGGTGTACTTCAGAAAAGAATGAGTACTTCGTTTCAAAGAGGAAAAGACAGGGGAAAAAAAAACACCTGCGGGCCGCAGCCATTTGAAGCTGTCCCTCCATATAAAAATAAAATAAAAATAAAAACGCCGTCTCTAATGCCTCCCAAGAATGTACAATAGTTCCCAAGGTATAATCCATCCATTGCGTCCATCCGACTCTCAGAACAACTCATGCATAAAATTGGGCCGTGCTGCTCAGTCACAGCAGGATCCAGAGCGCACCGAGCACAAGCGGGAGCAAACCAGCGACGGAGAAGCTCGTTGTCGTCCTTGCGCCAGCGGATGTTCCTTGCACATACCCCGCGCCAGACTCTTTTGTCGTGATAGTGTAGACGTCGCCGAAGCCGATGTCGGTGGAGTTGAAGCAGTTTGTCTCGTTGACTTTTCCGATTTTCGGGTCGCCTGGCTCAGCGAATTCAATATCGACGCACTGTTGTTGCGGTATTAGCACCTTTC
Organism: Colletotrichum paranaense; assembly: GCF_030867605.1. Lineage (NCBI taxonomy): Eukaryota > Fungi > Ascomycota > Sordariomycetes > Glomerellales > Glomerellaceae > Colletotrichum > Colletotrichum paranaense. The sequence goes on from NW_026848975.1 coordinate 48,549, forward strand.
TACCTACCTCTCTCTCTGTGTCTCTTTCTGGCCGAGGTAGGGGGCAGGGAAGACTTACTGAGAACAGAGCGGCGCCGTGAACAGCAAGCTCGACAATTTGGATCGTGGCGTGATCGCCGGCCTTGACGGTGGTGTTTGCCGGGAGGGGCACTTGCGGGAGGCAGACGGTGCCCGGGTAAGGGTTTTTGCTGGGACCAAGGATTTGGAAGACGGGGACCATGGGGAAAGACATGTTGATGGGACCGCCGTCGGGCCCGTCGCTGCCGAAGCCCATGTTGGCATACATCATTGCCTGGGCGTGGCCCTGGAACCAGCCTGGTTGGAAGGCGAGGGCACCACCCGTCGTGGGCCAGTAGGTGCGGTTTTGGGTGACGTGCATGCCGCCGCCTTTGGGGATTGATTAGTGAGGCTGAGTCTTTGACTTATAGAGTGTATGAGGGTTGAAGTTTGGCCGGGGAGAGAGCCATGGCGATAGCGAAGGTAAGTGATTGACGGCCGAGGAGTGAGAACTTACATGGGTAGTTCCATTGCATGCCGTAGGGGAATGTGTCATTGGTAATGAGGTTATTACCGCGCCAGCCCGGGTATGAGATGACGATGTGGGCTGACGCTGTCGCGGCGAGGACGAGTGCTGATAGTATTGAAAAGAGCATCTTGGCGATTTGTGTATGGAAGGTGGCCGTCCAAAGTCCACGATTGTCTTATTCCAATGTCGAACACTCCCTTTTCTGCACTTGGAATCCGGATCGACAAATATACACTTTCTTCTTTCACAAGCTTTTCGTCTGACTGTCTGTCTGTCGGAACGGCTTGCAAGCTCGCCTGGAGATCTTTGAGGTGGTTGGTTGTTCGGATGGTTCGTGTGAGCTTTTGAGGCAAACCTCGCTTGAGATAACAAAAGATTCTCGAAAACAAGTCCAACTAGAGGGGAGTCCACAGCTTTGTTCAAGAACAAGGGTTCTGTGAGATCAAAGAATATTCTTGTTGTGGCACTAGGTCAGTCGAGTTGGAAAGAAAAGAAGGGAGAAGGCGCAAATGAGAGACGACAGGCTGAATGATATTTGGGCGGGGACGGGAGCCTGCATGGTAAGGTTACTATCTACTCCGTACTTCAAGGTCAGGAAGATGGCCCGGCCGACCGTTCCAGCCGCCGAGCCATGGATGTTCATTTCTGCCGTACCATTGGATTCGCACCTTGCAGCCATCCAATCGAGTCGGGTCGACCTGGCGTGCGCGTGGAGGTGTGAATGCGAATGGGGACACTCAGTCACACCAGGAAAGGGACAAGAGGACTGGCAGACAGACTGCAGTAGCCAGTAGTGTATGCCTTCATCTGCAAGACGATGGGCAATGGCTCCCGATCCCCTGCCGGGCTAGCGACGCAACCAATGGCAGACAGAAGCGCCCATGAAAGTGAGAGTCGCTGCGGGAGTGGCAGGGGATTATTCAATCGAAGGTGTTTGGGGGCGCACGAGGCCAATGAGACGCCGTATCACTTCGGTGGCAGAGGGGATCTTGACGATGAGTGGTGAGAGGGGGAGGCGACGAACAGGGATGCTGCGAAGTGTAAGCGCCGGCTTTAAACTACATTAGCTGCAAGATGCAACCTGGCACCGCTGTCACAGCAAATCCCCGTCCTCGGCTTGTGGCTGTTTGTTGGAGCTCTCCACGCTCATGTCTCGTCGAGGCACAAACCAATAAGACGGTGATCCAACGATATACGGCGTACTTTCTGGTTTACTGGAATTGAACAGGACTGACTAGGGTGTTGATGGTTGTTGGTGTTGGATTCGTGCAACACCTCGCGGTGATGATTCGATCCCGTCGCGCAACATCCGAGTTGAAAGGACCGTAATGGCATGGACGCGTCGGCTCTGTCAACCCTAACGAGCGCTTGCTCGCCCTCGCTCGCTTTTCTCTTGTACTCTATGCCATGTGGTCAGTAAAAAAGAAAACAAAAAAGTAGAAGTTCGGACACAGAGTATTCCCGTCGTAGGGGACCTCCTGACCGCCATCGATGGAAGCCGAAGGGCGGTAAGCTGACGGCGTGGGTTGCGTCTATTCCGAGATGTCTGGGCCGCCTTGTGAGGTGATGCTGATCAAGAAAGCCAGCCTAAAAGAAGAAAGATTGACATGGTTTGGGGGTGGCCGAAGGAGTACCTGGGTGGGTAAGATGGCCCGGGCAGGGTCTGACCTCAGAGGCCAGCGACATGTTGTGGAGAGAGGGGTTTGCAGCTTGCTGCAGCTTCCTGGCTAGACACGGAGCACATGTAAGTTAAGTGCTGTACCTTAAGGAAAGGTATCTACTTTACCATACCTGCCTTACTGTGTAGGTAGGTAGGTAGGTAGGTGCGAGTGGCCTCAAAGACCGACGGAATGAGAAACTTGAATTGATTTGTTTTAGCGTGTACATTTGAGTCTTTGAGTACCTGAGGTGTCTCGATGAACTCTTTCCACCCAGAATTTGGGGGGAAACATGGACGTTGATGGATAAGGTACCTTACGTCGATGCTTCTATTCTTGGCCTTCCCTCCCAACCTTTCATCCTTCCACCTTGGTCCTTCTTGGAATCCTGCCGGGAAGGACCAACGCCACTGTCGGATTTTAGCTGGAGGCGTGCAACCGCAACCTTCTGTGCACCTTCCAGGTCTCCCTATTCTCCTACGTTCCTTGCCTTACGTAAGATGGCTGCGAAGCTACACGGTCTTCACCGCCTGCCAACTGGCATTCATGGGTCCTACCCAGTAGGCGGTAGCCGAATTCTGCCGGACAAAAAAGTTCATCCCACCAGCGCAGCATCTTGCTTCCAAGGCAGAATCAATAACCCCGCGCCGTTGGACACGCCCATCATGGCCACGGCCGAGCGACCCAAGGCCGAGGAACCCAAAGATGACGAATGGATTCACGTTAAATCCAAGTCCCGGCTCCGGCGAAGCGCCCCCAAGCTACCTGTCAAGGGTCCTGGCGCAATCTCCAAGCCTACTGAACCCCGCAGCCACAAGTCAGTCATCGACATAACGGCCGAGTACGACTCCTTCAAGTCCAAGTGGCGCGAAACAAACTGCTGCCTTAGTCTGAAGAAGCTGGTGAGGGACCATTACGAAGGCCATCGGAGAGTTCGTAAGGCGGTGTGTCTCGGTGTGGGCACGTTTGATCCTGAGGACGGAGGCTGGGACGCAAAGAGGAGGACTTATATCCAGCTCGACGCCTTTGTGACCGTCGTCGAGGTTTTGTGTATGCCTACGCTTAGCCGTCGCAGTCCTGTATACCAAACTGCACTGCAAGCTCTCAGCTAACCGGATACCCAGCCGAATTGTCTAAAGAGTCGATATCGTGCTCGTTCCAGGAACCTCGCTTCACTCCCAATGACAGAGCATTTCTTACCAGTCTTGGTCATGAGGTTGTCGAGTCCCCTGCTGCATTCGAAGCCGTGGATGAAGAGACGCTTGTGTTTGCGGTACACATGTACCGGCCAATATATGAGGCGACGCTCGAGAAGGCCATGCCTGCCATGTTTGTCGGGACAGGATGGGACGTTTGGGATGAGTGCGTAAAGGTGCTACTCCATGGCCGCCCAACGTTTATTGACACTTTGCTAGATTTGCCACGATGAAGGATGGTGAGTTCAAGTGCATGAGTGACATGCATGCCTCGCATAAGCACTTCCGCTTCCCACAGGATGGTACATACACAACATTCTCAAGCACGTGTGTGTACTGGCGGCCAAAAACCGAGACTGTCATTCAACACGAGACTTCGGCCGGCGAGAAAGATGCATCGCCACCTCAAGAAGTTGTCACAACTGTCGTCCCTGGGACAAGTACCCAGATAGAGGAAAATTCACCAATTCCTCCGAACAGAGAGTAGGGCTTGGAGCCTTGGACACTGACGCTGTCGATAAAGGAGTGAGACGTCAAGTCATAAATTCCTCAAAGAAATCCGCATTACCACCACGGGGCCTTTATGTCACTGTACTCATAAGCTTACTGTGATTGCATTGGACATCTATTGGTTCTCCTACTAAGCGCACCGCTCGAGTAGTCAGTGGTGTTTTGCAATGAGAACGATGCATTCGTCCAAAACATCCGATTAGCCCGAGAAACATGTAGTCCCTAGCATCTATGGCCAACTCATCCTTCGCAACATATCTCAAGACTTTGGTTTGACGCCATGCGCAAATGCCCTCTCTCTCCCACCAAGATCAAGACTGAACAGCAAGCCCTCATACTTCGAACTCGTCCATCACAGCTCTCCTTCTCTTGGTCGGTCATCACAAATTTCACCTCCTTGGCACCAGAGAACTGCTCAAAGTCAACACGGAAGATCGTCACGTTCAAAGATGCGCCTTTGCTCTCACTGGACCGTCACGCACCAGATAGTTTGGGTTAAGGCCCATTACCGTGATCTTGACCGTGCCCATCACTTCACTCTCCATAAGTACCCTGGCATAAGTGGCGACGACACCAACATATCTCTCGACGCAACGACAGGGTGAAACCCTAGCAGAAAGCACGTCAACAGTCTCGCTTCGGCCGCATTATCATCGCTACCCGATGGTTCATTGCGGCTGCTGTTGACATGCTCTTGCACAATCCTCCCGACCTACACGACCGACTCAACAGGCTTCGCAACATGACAACACAAAGCACCGGCGTCTGGAAGCCGTATAATCCGTTGACATTTCTTCTAAAAAAATACGTGATTCTTCATGGCCCCCCTGATTGCTCAGGCGTGACACTGGAAAGCCGAGCACTTGAACTAGTTAGGACCGAGACTGCTCCGCCGCGTAACGTTCACAAACACCCGCTTCTCAGCCCAGTCTGCAGGCATATCGATGTAGATAGATAAAGGAATGCTCCGAACTGTCGTTCAATCCAGCGCTAGTGTCGGCAAAGAGCCTTCAGATACCGTCCTGGGGACGTCGCCTGCGTAGAAGCTAGCTCAATTCGTACGCTGTTGACGAGCGGCGTGCTAAAGGAGCCAAGGAACTCGTGTCACTGGCGCCGTCACCGACCTGTTGCAAGGATCGCGGCTCCTCGAGCGTGGGGCATTCCGCAATGATATTGCACACGACGGGAATGATGCTGAAGTTCCTGTAGCTGCCGGCCGAACTCCCGTTTCTGGAGTATTGGAACAGAAATACGCCCGTGTCAATCCAGCTGAGTCGGACATGTAGCCGGCCGGGGAGTAGCCAGCGTGTTGGATGGCAAATTTAGCCATGCCAAAGGGGACTGACGCCCCGACGAAGACGTCAATAGTGTCGCCGTTTGGCCCGTGCCTGAGAAGATGTTAAAGTGCTGCCCTACAGGGCCGAGGATTCCAGAACACGATGTCAATACCTCACTGCACACCACCCATTTTCCATCATTTGACTTAGCACTCGATAATTATCATCGACTCTAAGACCGGCTCCAGGGCGGAAACATCGGATGCTCATGACAAAAATTTCCCAGGCAAGTGCCGACATTGCTTTGGATGATCAGGCGTGCAATGTCATCTAAAATAGACTTCTGCGGACATGCTGTGTAACACCCGCTAGCCAACCTATACCTTGGCCGTTCAGCTTCAAGTTTCCGGGACTTCCTTCATGTTACCTTCCTCTTGACGCTCACTCTGTCATCCTCACATATTATTCACCTAGTCTCGATAGAACCCTTTCGTTTGTGCTCGTACCTCGCAGTTCCATTGCATAAATTACCAAGATAAGGATGCCTCTGACGGCTCGACTTTCCAGACCTTTCCAACAAGGTTCTCTGGGGCCCCGTGTCCGGAATGATAAGGTTTGTGTCCAATGACAGTTACATATACTTCAGACCAACGTTGCAAGAGGAACTTGACTTTTATCACATGAAATGAAAGGGAAAGCCCTGGGTTTAGGTCGATCAACTATTACTTGCTTGAGCTATTATAATTATGCAAAGGAAAGATCAGGTCAAGACGGTAACAAAGCAGCTCAATGAGATATACACAAAAGCGATACCTCTACCTAGGAATTCGAGTTAACTGGATCAATCGATTTCCAAGCTCGCTGTTGATGAATTTTGAGGAGACTTGCTCTGAGTCATCCATATTTTCCATGTCGTTGGGCCAAGCGGGGCCGTCCTGAAAGCGGCCCGATCCTGAGCCCCCAATGCCCATGGAAAGCTTCACCCGGCCTGGACATCCGCTCGGCTGCAAAGCGCAAGTTTGCTGACGGACGTGGCCGAAATTGGCCGTGCGGAGCTTCAAGAAACCCCCCGAATCATGGAATGGGTGCCATCCCGGAGCACAACCCACTTGGCCGTAGAATGGACACCTCTGAGTTCTGGGCCCTCCGTTGTGGTTCTGGCTTCTTGTCCCTAGCTTATGCGGGGTTCGTAGCTTACCAGATGATAGCCGGGGATCCCAGCCAACATGATCCTGAGACCAGCTGCGGGGGGGGGGGGGGGGGAATAGGTATTCCTTTCTTCGGTCGTTTGTCGGACAATAGCCTTACTCCTACTGTGTACGCCAACCTCGCAAACCCCTCTCGTCAACGTTCGTCTTAATTCAACGACTGATCTTCACCCATCCAGCTCACTATCATCCTCGGTCAGACGTTCGCTTTGTCGAGAGCTTCTCGCATGGCACCAAAACTCTCGAATAGCCGTCTCAAATGAGAACATTGCCCCATGAATACGACCGCGCTCCAATCCGTCTCTCAAGGCATAACAGCGACTGTGCCGCTGCCGGAGAGTGCGCCGGGCAAAAAGTCCACCAAAAAACGTGTCAGGAACTTTTCCGCCGATGACCGCGCCGCCCATCGCATCTTTGAAAGGGGTCGCCGCGAAGCCTTCAAGGAACGCTTGACCGTGAGCATTGACGGGAGAGCCAGGAGCAGCTGTTGACTTTGTAACCAGACTAATAATCCATTCCACAGGAACTCGCCGGCCAGCTGCCAGTCCTTGCAGACACTGATCCCGAGCGGCTATCGAAGCATGTCGTCGTTAATGAGAGCATTGCCCGCCACAAGCTCTTGGAAAACCGATGCGTCGACGCTCTTCGCGATATTGAGTCCTTGCTACGAGAACGCGATGAGCTGTTGGCAGAGATCAATGTCTGGAGAGGCAACGCCGGCGCGACTTCCCGGCTGCCGAAAAGCATTTCTAATATTGCGGGTCTTATGAAAACCGAGGATGAAATGCTTAGTCGCGAAGCAAAAGGCCATCACATACGCGAGGGAAATGGTTCCAGCGAAGACAAGGGGTCTCGTGGCGGTCAAGCTCAGGCTGCGATGACAATTGAAACCCACCCGATCGAAGCATCTCATCTCTCGCAGCTTCTAAAGGTGGATCGGACACACGATATTAACCCAGTCCCAAACCTTGACGACTTATTGCGCGACACATCTTGGCCTCAGACTACCCAGACTCATCTACCAGTGTTCCCCCCCGAACCTCCCCTTGCGAGCCCAGACGATATCCCGATCATACCACCTACCATCACACGGGATTCTCTGCCAGTTGCGACATCAGAAGCAGCCGACTATCGAATGTTCGTCGACGTAAACCCAACACAGCAGGCGCTGCTTCTCAACATGGACACGATCCAGTTTCCTGCCCCGGACGGGAACTCCATCGAGCTACCGAATGTTCTGCTCAGGCCTCACTCTTTTTCTCGAACCAGCTTAGATGAAGAACCATTACTTCAGCACTCTCAGCAATGGGTCTCTTGGCCTGGATAGTCTATTTCAATGTCCCGGATTCTCATGAACTCTAACGAACGCCACTTCACGACTCATTCGTACCCAGGACATACCGACGATACCGTTCGTCTCAAATCTGCTTAAGGACCTCCTCAATCTTTCCCTGACTGCTCTTCTCCCCGCCGATGAAGAGCTTCAGCGCATCTGAGAGCCGAGTCGTCGTAACGGGGTCGGCCTCGATAGCCCTCTGCAGCGCAGCACCGCCATCAGCGAGGTAGTCAACGTCAGTACGGGCCAGGTTTCCGTCCCACTCGGCCGCTGCCAGAGGGTCGATGGTGGCGAGCTTCTTCAGCCGCTCAGGGGTCGGACCGATGTCTTTGTAGACGTGAACAGGCTTCGGCACACCTTCGCCTGGCTGTTTGCTACCATCGTAAGGGAGCGTGGCTAGTTGGTCAAGGACGGTGTGGGAGATGGTTGCAGAATGACATCCCATTTCCCCTGCCGCCATAGCCTCTTTGGCTGAGATGAAGCTAGAATGAATAACTTAGCGATGCTTGGAACAAGAACAGTTTCATATACACTTACCTGGCGTTCTTGACGAGTGGCTGTTCTTTGCCGGTCTCTTTGTACAGCCGCTTGTATGTCTCGATGATCTGGATGATTCGTGCCGACATAGGGTGTTGCGTCGCTGGGTCCTTGACATTCGGCCAGAGGACATCCGGTTCATCGTGGGCCCGCACCTCTGCGACAGAAATCAGTAAATAACGCCAAATAAAGTGGTTGGGCTAACCCGACCATTGTAATACGGGCTGATGTACAACATGCCGGCCTGGCTGCAAGCAATAGCTTGAGGCAAGCTGAACAGCGCTGTCCCTAGGGTGGGAATCCCTTCTGAGGACAAGATCTTTGCAGCGTTCAAAGCTGGTCCAGTCGATGGTATTTTGATGCAGTATCGATCGCGCCCGATGCCGGCTTTGGCGAATTCACGATCATAAAGGCGTGCATGATCGAGGGTTTCCTGTGTCTTGTATGCGTTGGAGGGGAGGGTTTGCAAAAGGACTCGACCGCGGATAGAGTTGATGTTCTTTTTGCACATGAGAACGGCCTGAGGATTCGATGTCAGCCTACCATCATAGGGCACGAGGAATTGATGTAGTGATACCATGCGAGTGTAGATGGCGAGCCACCCTTCATTCTTCAATTCCTTTGCAGTCTCGAGGAAAAGATGCCTGTTCGATTCATGGCCAAGCTGGATATCAACCCAGAGCTGGTTGCTTGTTTGGTCGTGGGGGACAATGGGCATGCTCTTGATGTACTCAGGATCCATCCAATCGACATCGACGTTTACTGTGTTACGTTGATGAGTGTCCAGGCTTCTGTAACGTTGATCCAGGCGCAAGTTTTCGCTTACTCTGTTCCTCAAGCTTGTCAAGCCATGTGATTGCGCCCTGGCTGCCCATGATTGCGGATCAGAGGTAAATTTTGCTGGTAATCGAGGTCGTGACGTTGTATTTCCTGGCGTTCTCAGTTATTCGATCCTTATTTCACGTTTTTGAACCCATGGGAAATGTTTCTTTAATAGCAAATAACTCAACTCAAACATTCCGGCATTGCTGTCTCTAGAATAACTGTCTCATGCCCTGCGTGTGGCGGCATCTTCGCAGTCATCACTAGACTTATCGGTGGTCCCATTCCGAACACCGTAGGGCCAATCATGCGAACATCCTTTTGAGCCCCCAGGATGCCACACGCAGGTCAATGTAAGGCAACACGCAGGGCGCTGTTGACCCCGCACCGTGGGGGCTTTTACCCTTGTTCATCGTCTGTTCACATCGATGATTGGGGTGGGAGGAGGCGAAGAGGATACTCTGGGGTAAAACTAACATGATACGACTGTGCTAGGGACCATTTCCCTGGGTGCTGGCGACCCCACTTCTACTTTGACACTGGTATAGACGACGTCGTCAATGTTGTGTCTTCACCGTTGATGGGGATGCCCTGAGGTCAGACTATGATGCTGCGAACTTGTACTAGTTTTGGAACATCAGATGCCACACTCATTAATTACTACCTACTCTAATACCATTGTCCCCAAGAACCCCGAGTCTTCCAGTCGGGCGAAAGACCTTCATTAGTCGAGGCTACGCGGCCGCCTCCCCAACAGCCTAATATCAAGGTTCAAGACCAACAACTTTCCATACACATCGCCCTGCACAGGCCAGAGAAACTAGCGTGTCTTAGCATGCTACCTAAACTCTAGAGTTCTTGGGCACACACAGGGCAGCCCCGCATTTACCCCATCCTGAACAAACAACCACCATGAAATGCCCTGCTGCACAGGGAGGTTTGCTGCAGCGTGTTTTGGTCACGGGAGCAGGTCCGAAGGATCCCCCCAGCCGTTCAACAGCCGATGAGACTGAGACGTCCGGCGTTAGTGACGAGGACCCGGTAATATTTCATCTGATCCCATGGGGGACGATGCCGGAACTGGGGGAGGAGCAACCAGGATGGGATGGGTTGATGTGAATCAAGTTATAAAGGAGCCTCCATCGTGATACTCTACTATCATCTCCCGAGTGGATTTACTTTATTCTTCTCCTCAGAGACGAATTCTCCCTTTGATTCAAAAAGTCAGCCACCATGTCACGCGTATCCGACCTCGAGGGGGACGTCAAGTCAAAACTTGACGTCAATCACGTTGAGCACACGGATGCAGACTACAGCCGCAATATCGACGCAAAGTAAGTAGTTATTCACTCATTTATCTTATGTAAATAGCAATTAACCACGGCCAGTAGAATCCGCAATCCACTCATCGGAGTCTCAAAGACAGATCTTCGCGTTCAGGTGTCTGGATTCTGCCGCGAGTATGGCTTCCGCGAAAAAGAGGATGTCTTTTATCGCGGCGCTCTCGCAGCTCAAAACCCAGAGACGTACGATTCGTTCGAAGAACTGACTGAGGACGACAAAAATGTGCTCCGCCGGGAGGTCACCCACAAATGGCATCTTCCCCGGGACCTCTACTGGAGCATCGCCCTCTGCTCACTCGGCTCTGCTATCCAGGGATGGGATAACACGGGTGCCAACGGCGCCAACCTCTCTTTCCCTCAAGAGTTCGGTATCGTGGACAGGCAGGCACTAGTTGGTGTCATCAACGCCGGCCCAACCTTGTTCGGTCTCCTGAGCGCATGGGCTGCCGACCCTATTAACAACTACCTAGGTCGCCGCGGAACGATCTTTTTGACCGGTCTGTTTTGTGTGTTTCCCGTTCTTGCCCAGGCTTTTACGCAGAATTGGTGGGGCCTCTTAATTTGCCGTCTGTTTATGGGCCTAGGAATGGGAGTTAAGATTTCAACAATTCCGGTATACTCGGCCGAGGTTGCGCCTGCTGCTATTCGCGGCGGAATCGTCACTAGCTTCCAGCTGTGGGTCGCGTTCGGTATCTTCGTCGGCTTCTGCTCCAACTTGATATGGTTTCGTATCGGCGATTTAGCATGGAGATTCCAGTTGGGTGCCGCATTTGCTCCTGCTATTCCAGTTCTTATCTTTGTTTGGTTCTGCCCTGGTATGTGTCGTGATTTTCAGTTCTTTGTCTGGAAAGTCTGACCAGAGATCCAGAATCTCCTCGTTGGTTGATGAAAAAAGGTCGCTACCAAGAGTCCTTCAAATCCTTCTGTCGCCTTCGGAATACCGAAATGATGGCTGCCAGAGATTTGTACTATGCCCATAGGCAAGTCATTGAAGAAAAGGACGCGTTCGGTGGCCAGACGCTTTTACGGCGAATGACCGATCTGCTTGTCATTCCCCGCCTCCGCCGTGCAACCATATCCTCATCTTGGATAGTAATTTCGCAACAATTCAGCGGGATTAACATCATGGCCTTTTACTCTTCGACAATCTTTGAGCAAGCTGGCTATTCCGCCCAACAGTGTCTCCTCGCCTCTATGGGATTCGGCCTCGTCATGTTTGTCTTCGCCTTCCCGGCGGTATACATGATGGATACTTTCGGTAGAAGGAATCTCCTTCTTATCACCTTTCCTAACATGGCTTGGTGCCTATTAGCCTCGGGCCTTTGCTTCCTTATCAATCAAGGTTCAAGCTCGAGAGTACCACTCATTGCATTCTTCATCTATCTATTCACAGCAATGTACGGACCAGGTCAGTAAAACAGCAGACTTACATTCCAAATCCAAAAAGAAAATGAGAAAAGCTAAAACACGAACAGGCATGGGCCCTCTCCCATCCATTTACTTTTCAGAGGCTTTCCCTCTGTCTCATCGCGAGATAGGCTCAGCATTCACGATCTGCGTCAACAATGCGGTTGGTAGTGCCCTCACTTTAACCTTCCCAGAGCTTTTACACAGGATTGGGCCGACTGGGGCATTCTGCTTCTATGCCGGTCTCAACCTGCTCGCTTTCATCGTCATCTTCTTCCTCATTCCAGAGACAAAGTGGGTCCATCTTCATATCGCTCAGAAAGCCAGAAGCAATTACTCACTCTTGGTACCAGGCAACGGACACTGGAAGAGCTAGACTATATCTTTGGAGTCCCCACACGTCGCCATGCTGCATATCAGGTCCGTACATGGTTACCTTGGTTTGTGAGGAGATATGTTCTTCTCCAGAGAAACGCTAAGCTCGAACCACTTTATCATCTCGAGTGATCAAAGACGTCAGGGGCTGTTACAATGGATGGAGGGATTCCTTAGCTAGATAGGTAGTCCAATTATATGATCTGCAGCAGTGCGAATTAACGATACAAAACTCTAGGGATATTATTCTCGTTGGAAATAGTGATGACAATGTTCCCAACCCTTTTCGATGAGATGTCTTTCAATGACTGTTCAAGCATGAAGACTTCGCCAAGATTAAGTGTCATTCTTGGTGCACAAGAATCATCATGAAACTCTCATACCTAATGAGCAGCGTCGCTGATTATCATTATTTTTCGAAAATGCCACCAGGAAAAACCATGATCCTCAGGGCCACCAGAGCCGTGTGCGGTCTGTTGGCGTAGATGTCACGGAATGTAGTTGCCTCCATAACCTGGTCACCAAGGCGGTTCTTTCCCCGAACCAGCCCGTCTTTGTGAATTTTGGAGTGGCTTTTCCACATGTGCTGTCCAACGACGCGAATGAAAACTAGTACAGCCGGTTATTCGGGGCCGAAAATACCATGTACTCAAGAAATATCTCTTCCGGAGCGACCCATTCGTGAACAGGAGGCTTTCGCTCCGCCTGGGTCGGGCGTGAAATCATCCGGAGTAGCGAACAACCGTTACCAGGCCAGCAATTGCGGATAGTCATCCAGGGACCTCCTTAGCATACCTCGTATTACAGTTGGAAGCTGCCTGATGTCAGGGAAAGACTGACGAAATGCTCCACAGTCCGCATCCAGTCCGGCAACGAGACGAAGAACGGAGATCACCAGTTTAGACTCAAGACTCTCATCTCTGATACAGAAAACTTGGAAAAAGAGACCTCAGAAACAAATGCAAGTAATAAATAAACTAGGTTGTTGTCATGTTATTGATAGTCTTTATCAAGCAGACCTTGATCGCCTCAGTGAATTCATCGCGTCGATAAAAGATGCCACTGGTGTTTGAAGTGCTGCGACTCATTTCACTCTGTCCGATCGTGTGATACCTAGCCATAGAGCGATTCCGAAATTCACTAGTACTTGCCGCTCTGGTGATTCATTCAAAATGGAATGAGGTTGGTGGACAGCAGCTTCAAGAAAGCGGTTCAAATGCTCCCAAAGATAATGCAGCTGTGGACTATCAACAGTGCGATGCAACATCTTTGGATAGAACAAGAATTTGAGTTAGCGTGTATTGCACATGAATGCGAATGGGACACTAAATGGAGTTGAAATTTGGTTCTATAAAAGCGAGGCTATGATGGGTAACATTGAGGCAATCAGAGACTAATTCCTTAGAGGAGACCTAGACAGGTCTACTGCCATAAAATAGCAGAATGGTAATCGAACGCAGAGACGTATGAGTATGAATGTGGACTTGGGCCGGGCTCGGCTTCAGATTGTCCAAGAAAGTGGCTCATCGTATGGTTCTGGCGTGTCGAACGCGGAATAAACAACCAAAGCAGATGTGAAGCAGCAGTCAAATGCCATCTCAGAGGCTAGATAAGCGTCTCACGCCCGCTGAGTGCTAGAAACAGGCGTATTTCATCGCCATATATAGGATTCAGAGCGAGTGTACTTCATTTTTCTTTTTTACTTCTTATTGAAAGGGAAGGAAAGAGGTGGGAGAAAGTAGGTGTTAGAAAGGCACTCGAAGAGGCTTTCAACAGCTTATAGAAGAGAAATCACGCTTAAAAAATCACCCCGCCACCAATTCAGTTATTCGTCTCTCGATACAAAGCGCAAACGGACCATGTGGTTACGTCGATGAAAGACACAGCGAGATTGTGATCACCTCAAATATCTTTTATTCTCCTGATTTTCCAATTCATCTCTGAAGAACTCATACGCGACGAAGGGTAATATTCGCTTTGTCAACGGGGCCTTCAAGGCCCTCAGTACTCTCGCTTGAGTACCCAGCAGGGGCCACAATCTCTGCCGTTGTTCCAACAGGGAGAGTTGCCTGGATGAGTATCACCCCAGCAGTCTCATCGACGCTGACCTCAACCTCAAGCACGCCTTGCAAAAGTTCGGTACGATAGTGAGCAGTCTTAAGACCGGACAACACTGGCGCAAGCTGTACTTTACTCCAACCCGGTTGTAGCGGCTTCACGCCAACCACATACTGCGGCAGGAGAAACACTGGCCAACAGGACCAAGCATGCATAAGTGAGGTGTCATGTCCGAAGGGCTTCCCCTCAACTGTCATCGCTTCCCAATGTCCTCCCGAGTAATTTGGACTTGACGTGTCCGCCATTGGACCCCACACATTTTCAATCAGTTGGATTGCTTCACGACCCTTTTGGCGTGAAAATAGTGCCTCTACGGCAAATCCTGTTGCGTAGGGACTCACAACTCCTGTACGGTCCCAATGTTGAAGACCCTTGAAAGCTGCAGGCAACCATCCTGGAGGTCCGGAGAGGTGAGATGCACAAAGATCGCTGTCTTCAGCAACATCAAGTGCAACGGCATAGCCATTCGTGTCCTGACAGATTCCTTCCTCTGGCAACGCGGACCCCATACGGATGCAACCCTTTTCAGAGTTCCATAGATTGGTCAGAATGCTCTTTCTCAGAGTCTCGAGCTTCTCAGATAATTGGGACTTTCGTTGATCGTCGGTGGTCATAGTCTTCACAGCGTTCAGGGCGTCGTAATATGCCAAATTCGTTGTACCAGAAGCTCCAAAAACAGGTCCTCCAAGCGGATACCAATGCACTACGGAGGATTAGCCAATACACCATGCAGCCGAGAGACAGATTCTTATCTTACTTGACATGTCAGGTGAAACTTCGATCAGTCCCGATGGCTTCTCCTGGGATTCGGCGTACTCGAGCAACTTCTCCGCTGCCGGAAGATAACGCCGAAGAGCTTCATGGTCTCCAGAACTCAACCAATAGTCCTTGATGGCGACAACCAACAACAGGGCGTAAGTCATAGAGTAGAATGCGTAAGTTGGAGGAGGCTCGGTCCCTGCGTGGATAGGGGCCTGGATAGGACATAAATTTCCAAGGTATCCTGCCTCAGTCTGATGGCTAGCAAGAAGCTCGATGCTTCCTGCAACAGCCCCACTATCCATACCGGAATATGCAACGCCTCGACCTGAAACAAAGAGATCTCCTCCAAATGTTGCTCGATCTCTCTTTGCACCATCTACCATGCATGATACAGCATTCGTCCCAACTTGGAAGTCTGCCAGCGTCCTCTCCTTGTTGCCGAATAACAAGTCATTCTGGTAGAGACAATCCCCGTTCGCGTCTCTGACATCCAAGTTGCGATAGAGAGCAAGCCAACCCTCAGGACCTCCGAAAGCTACAGAGCCAGTGTTGATTCCCGAACCTCCAAGAAGGGGTCGGATCTGTACGTCTGTGATTGTTGCAACTTCTCTCTCGTTGATGATGACGGTGATCCGGTTGCCGCTCGTAATGGTAAGAACCTTGATCCATTCGCCTTGCTTCACAATTCCGTGAGTAGACCAGCTGCCAAAGGACTTGACTGGGAATACGGCTGATACATGTGACATCCCCTCAAAGGCACGAAGCTCTTCCTGGATAACGTCCAGGCAGAAGATGACTCCATTGGCAACCATGTGGACACCCCAACTCGCACCTAGCTCTTCAACAAGAACCTGGAACGAAACTTCCTTGTCGCCCCATCGCGTGCCTTGGCGGCAAGGAGCCCAATGCTGACCAAGAACCCTGGTCCCTTGGTCGGTGATGTCCCATGCTGGGGCCGTCTCGCCTTTGACCACAGTGCACATTTCTAGCGTGTTGACACCGTCATTCCAAATGCGGTTGAGAATCTCGTCTGAACAACTGAAAGAAGCCTTGGGTCGTATTGTTGGCCTGATTGACTCGAAACCGAATTTGCTGATTACAAGAGTGGCATTGGAAGTGATGAGAACAACTTTCAAGTACCTCTGGGATCGTTGTGCGAGTCTTGGTTTGATAGTTTGCTGCGATTCCGAGGGCGCTACAGTCATTGAAACATTGCGATAACAGTCCATAGCATTGGAAAAGAAAAAGTAGGGGCCATCGCCTCGAAATTGTGTTAGTTGAGACACAATAACGGTTAAAGGAGAATATCTCTACCTGTTTCGCATTCGATTCCTTCATGAGTTTCGCTATAAAAGATTCTCGCGCTGATGGGACCCTCGCCACTCGCACGATCAACCAAGAATGTAGGAATTCCGCCAATGCACCGGCCAAAGTCAAAAGTTATTGATGCCTGTTTCGAAGATCCTGATAGTTCGCCATTTGTAAGAGTAACGACCCCTGACTCAGCGTCGCGCCAAGCACCATTCGAGGTTGTAACTAGCCGGGTTGGCTCCGACAGGATGGCCTTTGAGGGATCCATTTGAATTGCAAGAGAAGCAAGATATGATGAATAAGAATTGCTGGATTGGCATGAGATTCGGCCTTGAAGCCAAGTGACGTGCAGTTACCCAGGTTTTGAATGGCATGCCTAGTAAGTGTGGATAGGCATCTAAGTAAGACCCGTTTCGGGAAATCCGAGCGTGTCTAACACTAGGCTTGTTTCGGATCAGCGTCCACCCGGATGTGTGGGGGAAAGGTGGACGAAGCTCATAAAAGGGGCGCTACGTCCACCTCAACGCCAATTTGCTTCACGTCTCCGTCCACCCGCGGAATCACTCACACATCTCGGCAACTCCACAGAGACTTGGGGCGCAGGAGCTTCCCCAGATTGCCCAATAGAGTCGATGGGTTCACCAAACGAGGTTGAACAGACTAGCCACACTTGTGGGGTCTGTTCTCGATCTTTCACTCGCATAGAGAACTTGAAACGTCATCAAAAGACGCGTAGGTCATTCATGAACGAGCACGAAGGAGCTGGTGACGCTTGAGTCCTGACTGTTGTAATGCATAGACCAGGGAAACCTACCTCACCGTTGTATGATTTGCCAGAAAAGGTTCTCACGGAGCGATCTTCTCAAGAAACACCAACGACTTCATCAGAAGCTTAGCCAAGAGGATGCAGTACGTGACGAGAATGAATTATCATCAGCGAAAAAGGTGGATTACTCCTTCATCATAGAGAACCCCAGCCAAATTTCGTCCCAACCGCGAGATAGATACAGAGAATCGGGAACACACCCGCTACTTGTTGGCGACTCACGACTGCAGTATCTTGATGTTGACCGCGCCACGAACAAGACGCCCAAGGCTAGTTATGCAGCGTCTTCGGTTCTTTCACCATCATACGTCGCGTTCTCTAGGCCACAAGATACAATGGCAACAACCAGTGAGCTAGCGGCGAACATGGACTTCTCGTATTTTGTTCAACCTTGGCAGGATAGCCTGTGGGTTGACTCAAGCCAGTGGTTCACACCAGATTTCTACGATGCAGTAAGAGAGACATCACATATAAGTGATCCTTTCATACTCCAAGACGATTCGATGTCACTGTCTGCTCACTGGAATTGGCTGGGTCAATATCCAGCCATGCCTGGCAGTAGTACACGAGTGGCCCCAAACGACGACCGAACAGCACCTTTAGTTCTAGCCGAAATCTCGGATGGGCCAGAGAGTATATCGAGAGTTAATTCTCCTCCGAACGTGCCCTCTAGAGAGGACGGAGTAGCATTTGCGTGGAACCCGTCGTCGAAAAGTCTTTGTCAGACACATTCTATTTCTATCAACGCGTCACACCCTCTTATGATTTTACATAATCCTCGATTCGACATACTAGAATCAACATGGATTCGCGTTCGAGAGTTCCTAAAGCTTGAGACTCCCGGCTCGGAGAATCTGATTCCGCCGTCTCTGGCAGTTGCGAATGTCTTTCTGGGGCTCTTTTTCGACCGTTTCTATGAACAAAGTCCTGTACTTCACTTACCAACGCTCTTAGTTGATCACTTGCCGTCATCTTTACTCTCCGCCATGATCATCATCGGCGCCACATACAGCCGTATCCGGCACACAAGACGCTTTTCCATACTCATGCTCGATAGAGCTCGTCAAAATCTCCAAGCGCTGATCGAAGCCGACAAAAGCTTGACCAGACATCCTGAAACTATCTATGCATCTTCACTACTAGTGTATACTGGGTTATGGTGCGGAAACAAAGGGGCATTTGAGACTGCCGAAGCATTCAGAGGAAGTTTGGTGACATACGTCAGACGTCTGTTTCAACCGAAAACGAAAGTTGCGGATGTCGCAGGTAGTCGTGTTGAAGATCATTGGAGGGCATGGGCAACATCTGAGTTCAAGCGCCGTTTACGCTGGTACGTATTCATGATTGACTCACAGTTCCCCGCCATTTTGAACATGCGGAGTATGATGTCTCTCGCAGAGGTCGCTAGGTGGGAGTGCCCGGGTGATGACGCCGCATGGTGTACAACGAGTGCTCCAATCTGGGCAACTCTAGTTAAACCCTTGGGGAGTTTATCGGCACCAGAGTTTGGCATTGTTTTTAAGGCTCTTACGAACAACAGAAGAGCTAATTCCACCAACTTGGCACCATCAGTCTCTGCTATTACTGATAGCATCAGCCCGTGGACACAATTCCTTGTTCTGAGTTGCTTGGCTAGCCAGGCACTGGACTGGTCGCACGATTGGTCAGTACAGGTCGGCAGTGACCCTGCCATGATACAAGATACGGGCAGTGATTGTCATCAAGAAAGTCTGCGGATACGGGACAACATCATCGGTAAGTCATACTGTCTTCCACTTGTCTATGCCAAAGCTGACGCGTTCATTTCAGCATCTTTGAAATCATGGGAATGCTACTACGGCACCAAGTACAGTGGCAACCCGATCCCGGATGTGGCGCAAAGTCCAGTGCTGTACTTTCAGAACGCATCTCAAATACTCCGTGGCCTAGTAAACATTCAACTACAAACGTGCGTTGCTGATTTGCAAGATGCTCTCGGAAAAAGCGGAGCAAATGCTGTTGACGAAAGCCTGGGCCGACTTCGAGTCTACTTCACAAACGGATACACCAACTGTGTTGGAGCACACCAAGAGTTGCCATTTGAGTCTCTAGATGCCTTCGCCAAATCAGTCATGGAAACTACATCAATAATGAGCAACCCGACACTACAGTCTGCCACACCTTATAGCATCTTTGGAATCTTCCTAAATCATGTCTTGCAATGGGCATTTCTAAAAAGCAGCCCCGAAACATTGAAGTCGCACCTTCGTGAGCATCTCCGAGATATGGCTTTCTCATATCACGGACGGGGCATGTCGGAGCTCAGTGGAATACTTGATTTCGGGCTCTCCTCAGCAAACCCGACAGTCGTGAACAGGGACAGAAGCCACTTAGTTCTCATGCAAGCTGCGCAGAATTTGGCGCTGCTTGGTACTTGGGGCGCATCGTTGAATCTGGCCCTTCTGCTTCAGTTGAGAGCGAAAACTTAAATTTGACGCTGTTGATATTAAGAATTAAGTCTCGTAAATTATTGTGTAAAAGTACAGCTCATGCCTCCAGCAGCATCATTAGTAGTAGAAGTAGAGGTAATAGGCGATTCGTTCAGCACTGGGAAAGTGTGCAACGAATATGAGGTCCTGTCATGGTTGACTTGTTCATGGCAAAGTAATACGAGCAAAGGATCCGAAGCTACGATACCATACTAAGTTAGTCTAGAAAATCAGCCTAACTGGGTATTGCTAAGGTTATGCATGCCTCCCATCAGCAGGCCTTAGCAGCATCTGGGGTAGGTAGATCCACTTCCTGTTGAACGTAGCACTAGCTTATCCGCGTCCAGTTGCTTTCGAAGTTCTGATCAGTCATCAGTACTTTCCCTGTTGGGAATTTCGCAAGAACCTCCCATACTTTCACCATCATGTCTGGCAATTTTCCTCCGTACGTTGCGGTAGGGGTAAGTTCTTCATGGGGTCCTCAATCCACCAAGACATGTACGTGTCTAGTGATGGCCAACTGAGGCCGAAGCCAGACGATGGGAAAGAGGGGAGGCAAAAGGTACATTTCCACGGAACTGTCGGCCTGAATGCCAATAAGTTGAGAAAGATTCAGTGGGTAATTGTAAGTCAGAGTCAGTGTGTGGAAATGTCAGATAATCGGGCTGATGCGACTCACATTCCTTCCTGGAAAGTGTTACTTTTCCGTCCGTTGAGCCTCGCCATGTTGTCCTACCGGTGGAGCCGGAAAAGCTGGCCAGGTTCATAAACGAAGATCCACATGGGTTCGGAGTATTTGGAGAAGTGGTTTTCCGTCGCATCCTCTTCATGTAAGACCCTGTCAACATGCGTCCAGGTCACTACCATGTCGGTACTAGTGCAGGGTCCGAATTGAAGACCATCATCTCCCCGAACCCCGCACGAGCGGAAAAGCTCGGCGCCCCATCTCCCCCATGGGGGAACGCTCCACCTGGGGGAGTCGGTCTTATCGTGACTTCAGGCGGAGCCAACGGAGAGATGAGATAGTCTGATTTTCCTTGTTACCTTATATAGAGAGGCTCTGCACAGACGAAAAGATGCTTGGAAGTGTTACCGTCTAATACCGAAGTCTCGCAGTTCGAAAGCCACGTCATCCCACGATCTGACCGGTGTCGAGACAACGCACAAAAGGTTCAAATGCCAGCGTCTTTCCGAGTCATCAAAGCACAATGACTGAGCCAAGAAAGTCCGAAGAGGACAAGGCAGATGTCAGACAAATGGAGCGTGTCTTGACAAGCGGTTCTAATGGAGGCGCCGAGAAGCCTGTCGCCAAGATTGGCAAGGTTGACGAGTTTGGGGCGCATACCAAGACCGACCCCAAGGAGATTGCA
This sequence comes from Colletotrichum paranaense, assembly GCF_030867605.1. Classification (NCBI taxonomy): domain Eukaryota; kingdom Fungi; phylum Ascomycota; class Sordariomycetes; order Glomerellales; family Glomerellaceae; genus Colletotrichum; species Colletotrichum paranaense. Next base: position 69,599 of record NW_026848975.1, read on the forward strand.
CTCGTGAAGAAGATTGACTTCTACATTCTGGTACGAGCTTCAGTTGATGGTTGGGAAAATGCTTCCTTTACTAACTCGACCGAAGCCTATTCTCTGGATCATGTACTTCCTCAATTTCCTCGACCGAAACGCAATGATCAATGGCAAGCTTAACTCGCTGTCCGAAGACCTGAAGCTGAAGGGAACTGAGTACAACACTTGCGTATCCATTCTATTTGTTGGGTGAGTTATGTATCTTTGTGTACCTAATGGCCACTAATCTCAATGTCGGTAGATACCTGTGTGGCCAGATCCCCTCGAACATGATCCTGAACCGAGTGCGACCCTCCTGGTACATGGCGGGTATGTATGCCAAGCATCCAATCAAGAACGCGTAGTTCTAATGGGTGGTCACATCGCAGGCTTCATGTTGACTTGGTCTATAATAAGTCTGCTTACGTACCTTGCACACGACTACAAGACAATGCTAGTGTGCCGGTTCTTTCTCGGTATCACAGAGGCTCCGGTAAGTATCTGATCGTTGTTGTCGCCGACATCGAAGACATGAACGGGCTGACATTAGTCTAGTTCTACCCTGGCGCACTCTATATGCTCAGCATGTTCTACACACGCAAGGAAATTGCGACTCGAATGGCTGTCTTTTACACTGGCAACATGCTAGCTAGCGCTTTTTCTGGTCTGATTGCGGCTGGCATATTCGCCGGACTCGATGGGAAGCACGGCCTTGCAGGCTGGCAATGGTATGATAGAATCCGGCTCACCCCACTCAGATTGGAGACTCACAGTTGTAGGCTATTCATCGTCCAGGGTGCTGTGTCCATTGGTGTGGCGATGGCGGCATTCTACTTCCTCCCCGACGCTCCGCTTCAGACTCGCTGGCTCAGCCCTGAGCAACGACATATGGCACACCAGCGCATATTCGACGATACGACCGATCGTCGCGAGGGAGGCACCAGTGTCTGGAAAGGATTGCGCGAGGCTTGTACCGATTGGAGAACATGGCTCTTCTGTCTCATGGACAACTTGCACCTTTCCGCAAATGGTTTCAAGAACTTCTTGCCGGTAAGGATTCGCAGTCATAGCTGATCTTTCAGATTACAATAAGCTGACTGGAGACAGAGCGTTGTCAAAACCCTTCACTACAACACCACAATCACATTAGTTCTAACGTGCCCGCCGTACATTCTAGCTGGCATCATGAGCATTGTTGTATCGCATTCATCAGGCCGTTTTAATGAACGCACATGGCACACAACAGTGAGCAAGCTCATTGCTTGTGCGGGCTTCGCCATGGCTGTGGCCACACTCAATACCACTGTTAGATATGTCGGTATCATGATTTTCGTTGGAGCAACGTATGGGGTTAGTTCATCCAAATGCCGATTTTGATTCCACAAAATTTACTTCATCCTAACGGAATTTTAGGTGAATAATATCATTCTCGGATGGACCTCGGCAACTTTAGGCCAGACGGATGAGAAGAAGGCCGTTGCGATTGCCATGGCCAACACATTTGGGAACCTTGCTAGCGTCTACACTCCATACCTGTGGCCAGAATCAGATGAGCCACGATACTTGACTGCAATGCTTGCTAGTATCGGCTTCTCTCTCGGTGTCGTTGTTTGCGCCTGGATCATGAGGATTGCGCTACAGAGGCAGAACAAGAAAACTTTGGCGTCTAACCCAGATGCCTTGAACTTGTATGTCTACTAAAGCTGGTCATACCCACAGATAGTATGGGGTTGTTTATTTGTTACGGACTATATATTCGTTGGATCCATCCATACTCTGGAATCAGACCAACTACAGGTCTCGAGAGGACTTTCCAGTAGAATACAATGTGAGCAGATGTCAACAGGTGCACGACACAGGGAAGGAGCTCACAGAGGTCAACTGATCTTAGGGTCTAGAAGATGTATTACTGAAATCTGCCCTTCCCTCGAAATATACTCTCAGCGCTCTACATATACCTGAGCTGCTCCTTTGTTGCTTGATCCTCCTCTTAATGCCCCTTATGCTATCCCCTATCCGGCGAGGCCTGACAGCAGACAAGACCCACAGGGCTTTGATAGTCCTACAAAGCAGACTGAATAGTAGTTGAAAGACCCATTTTATGATTACTGGGCCTGCTCGTCCAAAACCATTTGAAACGCTTCTACAAACGAAGCTTCCCAATCGGCCTCTGTCTTCATGGGCCTCCAACCGAGCTCTGGTGCCAAAACGGGCTTCGTAGAAGAGCTGAAGACATTAATCCCTGCTTGTACTCGCTTAAATCTTTGGTTGGCACACTTGGAATGACTCACTGTGCAGCATAATTCATCTCCGCAATCTGGGGTGTCGCATTCAGCCATCTTGATCCAGCTTCTTCCAAGCTCACCGAACGAGGCTCTCTTGACTCCAAAGCACCAAGCGAGGCACCTGCTTTACCAACCAAGGCCGCAAGATCTCGCCAATTGTGACTGCCAGTGTTAGAGAAGTAAATACCTCTCCTGCCTGAAGGAATCGTCTCTCCAGAGAGGACCTTGCTCAAGATAAGCTCGTACAGTATTGCAAGATCCGTAACATGGACATGCCCAAGACGGGCTGTGCCCTCGCCGACGTATTCAGGGACGCCGGCCTTGATCGCGCCACGAATGATGCTAGGAATTTGCATGGATCCTTGATTGAAGAGGCCGGTGCCACGCCCGTAGACTGTGGGGGGCATCATGATGTATGCTTTGACTCCGGTCTTCTCTGCAGTCCTAACAACAGCAATATCCGTTGTTCGCTGGCCGTAAGCCTCCTGGGATTCTTTCTTTTCTTCATATTCGTATACCTTCTCCTTATCTGACCATTGATGAATGTCACCCGACCGCTGGGTGATCGTTCTTTCAGCAAGGTTGGACGTTCCCGATGTCTGGCTCATCCATGTTTTGTTAAAGATATTACGATAAGAGTCAGAATAGCGCGAAAACTTACGTGAACGAAGTGGACATCTCTTCCCGTCTGCTTCTTCCGCTCCGCTAGCCCTTTCAAAAGAGCTACAGCCGAGCCTGTATGGAAGCCAGTCGGTGTGTGGATAACGTAGTCGTGCTCACTTGCAATCTTCGTCAAAAATTGAGAGTCATCTAGGCCCGTAAAGAGGACGGCATGGATGCCTTTCTGGCTCAGAATATCCGCTTGTTCTTGCCCCCGAACTAAAGCGGTAATCGACAGTGCATTGATGTCTTTGTTAGAAGAGTTTAGGAGCTGTGTCAGAACAGTGCCACCTCTACGAAGCAGTCAGTTTGACAGGGCAAGTTCGAGTCGGAAAAGGGCACGGAGCGCACATAAAGCCTGTGGCGCCCGTGAAAAGAAGTTTCTCGGGCATAATGAATAATTTTGATGCTGTCTTGGTAGAAAATGAGAAAAGACATACACAGAATTATGGAATTTGGCGCAATGTTAAGTCCAGGCTGTGAAGGTATTCTGTAAACCTGACGCGTTACTTTAATGTCGTGGAAATGCCGGGATTTGTATTCCGCGGAAAGCCGGGACCATCCGTGGCCAATGGTGACAGATCTGTGCCTGTCTTGTAATAGTCAGCATCAGTCGACCTACTGGGTACGACTGCAGGTTGACCGCACACCAGAAGTACACCTCCAGTCATTGACGTCATAATTAGCTTGGCCCTCAACTTCGCATCTAATCACATGCAGAAGTCACATCCAGACATACCGGCCTGATGGACATTAGATGGTAGTAAAGGAATGCAACTAGACACACTTGAATACACTGGAGCTAGTCTCGCTGATGTGGAATGGACTCTTCGATTTCTTCGCTGCCTCCTTATTACCAATTCTACCATAATACTGCGACGACACATAAGGTAGATAGCGGTCTCGATGAGGTAGTCAGATGCAGCTCATCAATCTGACTCATTGACCTCCTATGGAAGTGCAGATATGTCAACAACACTAACCCAAATGTTCTCCTTGTTCTCGCTGTAAGCAATCAGCAGTTTCCTGCCAACTTGAACTGCGCTAGGATAGCTGAAGCCAAACGCCCGATTCTTGATTCCATCACGCGTATCCGGGACAATCTCCTTTGTCGCATTTGTTCTCAACACACCAATCGACTTATAAGTCTGGTCGGCTCCACGAGATAATGCCAAGGTCAGTGGCTGTCGTTGAGGATCTGCAGCATTGTATCTTGGGTTTGACAACAGAAATCTGTCGCCGGTATCGTCGAGCTTCCCCAGAAATTGTTTTGTCTTCGCATCCGGTATGTTTGTTTGATGTATTGCATTGCCGTGCGAGTTCATGATTTTGGGATACCAGCCGTTCCCTTTCGGATCTGCGTTGTACTCAACCCAGACTGAGTGGGTGTTATTTGCCTCTGAAGTGATGTCACGCCAATGTCGTTGCCAGTACCCTCCTGTAGATGAGTCACTGTCGTTGTGCCAAACAGCAAATGTCTGTTCTTCCATTTGATGCAATCCATCAGCGGCATATAGACCGTTATTGTAAAGCCATGGCGACCAAGCCGGTGCCTCATCCGGCTTCCGCAAAACCGCGTTGATTTCGCAGGCTCTGGCGCAGTATTCCATGCCATACTCAGTGCCGTAGACGGTCTCTGCGTACAATTCGGATTTTGTGAAGTCATTCTGTTCCAGCCAACAGGGGTCCGCAAGCGGTTCTCCGCTGAGAGAAATTTTGCGTGCGATTCGACCTGCAGCTGCCCACCGCCCTGGACACCACCTACTGCCTGATTGGCCAACGGCGTAAAGTTCGCCCTCGAGGTGCACAAAGGTCAACGCCTGCCATGCACGCTGAGCAATACCTCGGTCACACCAATACTTCCAGTTGTGCGTCTCTGTCTGGTTTGGAAGAAGAGCAGCCGGCATTAGGCTTCTCCCAGAGCTCCAAGATGATCCATTGTCGCTTGAAGTCGAGATCCATATATCTTGGCCCATACTATCCTCGTCGACTGGGGCAGAGGAGTAAATGAGGAGGACATCGGAACCGATAGCAAACAGTTCCGGATGGTGCGCGTATGTACGATTCTCGGCCACTCCGTTGTATATTTGAATCTCTGCTTCAACCGATATCTGCTTCCATCCCGCAAAGAGCTTATCGTTATAGTCCAATGGCGGTGATACTTGCCACAGAGTATCGGATGGTGGAGGTTTCGCGTGCGTTCTGGTCAGCCATGTAGAAGCGAGAAGCAGACCTATGAAGCATGCGGCATTGGAGATTCTCGATGTGGCCATGTCTAATAATCCTAGTATTTCGTTACTGGCATTCGGTGGGTCGATAATCGTAGTTGTGAGGATTTTGACCAAAGACGTATCGTAAACCCGGCGGACAAAGCTATAGCAGACTTGAGAACTGTCCAGTGGGCAAAAAATTGTGTTATGTAGGAGTAGCTAAGGGGAGGACAAACCATGACTTTTATGCGGCCTGCACGTTGATTGGGGGAATATCCTGTGAGTGTCTCCCGGCGGCATGGGTAATTGGAGGAGCAATGAGGAATCTGGTTTGTTCTTCCGGCGTCACCCCACCACACATCTAAGTGCCAGCTGCCAATACTCATCTTGCTCTCACGAGAACATCTCAGAGGTATGGAATGTCAAGAGAGCGCTAGGACCGATAGACATCTTGCCTGAACAAATTTTCAAATCGCGCTCCTTCGCTTGCATATGTGTGCCCGTTCTCTATAAGCACGTAAATCCCCAGAACTGAGAGTCTTAAAACAATAGAGCGGATGATGTGAATGAAATTGCACGAATTGGAAACCACCTGTGGGGATTTTGGGGATAATGTGGTTTCATTTCCTTTTTCTGAAAGATGAAAGGAGATTCAGCAATCAAAGCAATCGTGCCCTTAGAACCGGCCAAGATAGCCGAGCTCTGGAGACGTAATCAACTTTTGCTAAGCTCTTCATTTAAAGCACCAGCTTCAGCCTGCCATGTGTTTACTGCCAGCATCTGTTTCGATAGCTAAGCAGAAGTAGGGAGATGTCGGCTATTACCTGATCGCGATGGCTACGGAAGTGCAGAATATTATTTACAGGTTCAATTCACAGGGCGCAGGTGAATAGTTAGACAGCTCCTATTCCATCAAAAAACACCTCGTCCAACAAAGTATACAGTACCTGCTGTCCTTCCCACTGCTCCTCCGCGGCGCCAAGAATGCGATCGGGAGGTAAGACAAAGCCGAAATCGCCTGTATCAGGAAGCTCAATGGTGTAGGAAAAGTCCGCGCCGCCAATTGCATAAACATGGTCAGGTGCTGCCCCTGTGGTGGTATAGAGGGTAGCACCGCTGGGCCCAAATGTGAAAGTAGTACGTCTCTCGGAGCTGTCACGGATGACCTCGCTGAGCACCGAAGCAGTCTTGGTCCACTTGCCGAGCTCGGGAGCATACCACGTCTCCTTGGAACCGAAGGGTGAAAGAATATACTGGCCGTAACTGTGCCAGTCAATGTACAGTTTGATACCGCTGGTATCGCGCAGCTTGCGAACGTAAGCATCTAGGCCTTGGTTTTCGATGGTGTCGGAAGGCTTCTGGCCGCGGTAGGATTGGGCACACGGGTTGGTAGAAGCGCCAAACGGATTTGCATCCCATCCGTACTCCCAATTTCTATTAATGTCGGTTCCGTAGCAAGTTGAATTCAGAGGTGGGGGCGTGCGTGTCTTGCGCCAGAGACGGTCGACCTCCTGGGAGAATGTGAAGCCTGGTTCCGGTTTGAGTTCGTAGGCTCTTTGTTGAAAGGACTGCAAGGTCTGACTTACCATCTGGATTTACGATAGGGAAGATGTGAAAGTCGTATTGATTCAAGATGGAGTCCGAAGTATTGGTGGCGTTCTTGTGGGCGTTGATCAGCTGTAGAGTAATATACTCAATGACCTGCGCAAAGAAACGATCAACTCAGTTATGCCCAACCGTTTATCAATGTCATCCATCAACTCACAGGAGCTGCAATCCACTCTCTTGCGTGAACAGTACCGCTAGTATCTTCGTCAGAATTTGAAAACCTATGCAGTAATATTTGTAGCTGGCGGCTAAGCCATCGTTCTTACTGGTAGAGTACAGCGGGCTTTCCCGGACCCTCATCGCCGAAAAGGTGGATTCCGTGAATTGTCCGATTCTCGAACGACCGCCCCGAATACACCAGCTCAGAGTTTCCCGGAAAGGCTTCGTGGAGGTCGGTGAAGTATTGGACATGGTCCTTATACGAGTGGTACGAGTCGAACCACGAAAGATCGTCGATGTCGCGCTTATATGCGGTGCGAACTTGGGATTCGGCGGCGATTGACTCGCCGAGGTCACTGTGCATGATGCGGTAATCTAGCCCAAGTGACTCAACAATATTGACTTGGTCTGGCGAAATGACGATGTCAATATGAGTATCCACATCGTGGTTCCATTTGTGATGAGGAATCGTGGCAAGTTTGGCTTGCACGGTTGCCAATTGGTTGAGGGTTTTCACTCGGAGAACCTGGTAGCCCTCATAATTAATTGGACTCCTCCTTTGAAAGTTGAAGCCAGCTGCGAGCGTAGAAAACACGGAAATAATGGCGGCAGGTCTCATCTCAAAGATACGTCAACAAAACTCGTAGTATAGGGATATCGCAAAAAGACAATTTTTTGACACCCTAGCTACTATCGACGAGCTTATAAGTACGTTGTTTTCGATTACCAAAATCAAAACTCACGACACACCATCAGTGCCAAGCTTCACAATAGCAGTAGGTTGATTGCGTGCGAATTAGGCAGCCTCCGGACTGAGCCACGTAGTCGATAAATTCTCCAAGCCTGCAACTATCTCTCTCTAGGAGAGGCAAGTGTCCAAAAGTTCTCTAATAACGCGTCGCCGTGCATGACGTAAGAAACAGCCTCACCTTCCCCTTTAATCTTAGCCAATGCATGGCATTTTGTGACCCCTCAGCAAAGTCGACTTTTCGTGATTCTTGTTGAGTAAGACGTCTTACTTAGGCGATGGATCCCCTGCTTCTTTTGAAATCTCGCAGTACTTCATCGCGGAGCCACGTGCTAGTCACAAAACAGTTGTAAACACCCATGCTACTCATCAATTTACCAAAATTCTGGCCAAAGGAAGATAGGTAGATGTAAAGAAATAAGTTGTTCTTCATAATTGAAGAAATTGCGTTCGGATCTTGCTCAAAGCCCCGAAGACAATGCCTTGGAGCCACTGGGAACAATGGAAAGTAGGACCAGAGCTACAAGAGACGTGTTAAGCGTAGCTTGCTCGCCGAAGCTTCGTGCCGCAGACTTGAAGTATAGAATGGTCGGTCAACAAGGGCCTAGTCAATATTAGACCGCCAGGGGACCATGATGTCACATAGAGTTGTGTTATTCAGGCAAATGGCCTCAATGGTAGAAACCATGGCTAGTCAATCACCTGAAGAATATATGAATGAATGCAAGCCCGCCACCCGCTCAAGACATGTTGATACCGGCTGCACGGTAGGTTCTGAGTTGCTTACCTATGGTTATCAAGACCGAAACCGCCGGACAAGTAGTCAAGTTTGGATAGAGCGATCCTTAATCTGTACGTAGAGCCATACAACATAGACAGGATGCAGCCTACTGGGTTCATTGGGCCAAGCAAGTCGGGGTCAAGTTTCCTACACATGGCTGGCCTCGGGTCAAACCTTCAACTGGCCTGATGTTTGTCCCGCTTGACAACAGTCTGCGGGCATTGAATCGGACCATGAGATTTGTCCTGAGAATGACTTCCGGGTCAGAAATAAGAGATGTGATCGTCAAGTGCCTCGTGACTTAGGTACTCAGTGCAAGCAAGGGAGAACTTACGAAATTGATCAACACGTGGTTAGTTACAGTGGTAAGAATGCTATTTAGAGACTCAAGGTAGCTGCAGATCACGAGGGAATGATAGCATCAGAGAGTCACTGAGAAGCCCACAGTTTGAGAGCGTGAAGCATCTCTCTTCCAATGATTTAAATGTAATCCAATAATTTCCTAATGATGTTTTGGACCACGCCAAACACAAACAATTGGCCTCGCGAAACCATTCTCTCGGAGCCTCCAAGAACGCTGCTAAGACTTTGTCAATTTCCCACAGGCCGTGATTCAACGTTCGATGTCGGTGACTGGTGTAAGATTCTTCTCGTTCTCATTAGCGATGATTAATAGAGGTCATACAGAGTTTTTGAAGGTTGACTGACCTACCTCCGATTTCGTCCTCTCCCTGAACTAATCGGCATCACAGTTGAACGTGACACCATCAGGTTTTCCACCAGCCTGGCACGCCGCATTCGCAGATTTGCAGTGCGTGCTATCGGGTTTCACATCCTTTGCGCAACAAAAGTTGCACATCGTTCCTTGAATAGTGGCTCCGCAGTTCTTAGGCTCTACGCAGTGTCGTCGGACAAGAGAATTGGGTGCGAAGTCGGATGAGGGCATTGTCGCAGCCACAGGCAGTAGGATGAGGAAGATTCGCCCAGCGATCATGATTACCACAGTTTAAATGTAAGCTTTGCGAAGCTAATACGCGGTAGGATGTGTGTCATAGAGGATCAATCGCCTAGACACCAGCAAAGCCGAGAGTGGAAATCAGCCCTCTTTATTCTTCCTCCAAGATTGCCTAAAGCTAGGACCACAAACGGCAATCATTTTCAGACTGATTATGGATCAAAGTTAGACTTCAAGTGCGCCTTGTCATAAGGCACGCTTCGAGCCTAGCTAGTTGGTGATGGGCAGGAAGGTTTGCTATCCGAATCCGCCCAAAGAATGCATCAAAAGTATACCAAGGCTTGCAGAAACGGCGGCTTTGGGAGCATGACAGTGAGCAGAAAGGAGATATATTCTCCGACTTTCTCCGGAACTTGTGTATTCGCGAAACGGCTTCAGAAATCTGCGTTAGTCATGCAACCTTTTTGTTTAAGACTAAGTAAAGTGTCGCGGCGCCGCTATTCTGCACAAAAACTACCACTCCCAGGCGCCGACTCGCAGCACCGTTGGTTGGATTTGCGGAAAGTTGATGAGGGTATTCGAGGCTGTTTTGCTTTTCACTGACCCTCGTCGGATGTCCGTTTGAGGGGAAGTCCCTCAGTCGACAGAATTGTATATTTGGGGTGGTTTCGTCCGATGAGATGACGCACTCTCGCATCGGCTCCAAGAGCCCTCCGTGAACTCTACATACGATACGGTGCCTGCCTCGTGACATATATCACCGGGATATGAAGACCAAATACTGCAAACTCCATTCTTGGCCACCACCCCAAAATCCATCGGCGCCAAGACAGGGCCATGCTCATGGACCACGACCCTGTCCTCATGTCGACGGAGTGTGGAAGCGGCTGTACGAAAATTCCGGCTACTCTTGCCTTTCATGCACGACGATTTCGTTCTCGGAAACTTTCTAGGTTCCTTTGTCGTCTCAAATATTTAGGCTTTTGAGCTCGTGAGCTTTCTCTCCCCATATTGGTCACGGAGAAACCCGCGTTTGAAATTGGAAGGCTAACTAGTAGACAGACGAGATGGGTCGCGGCAGTCCGGAGATGGGTCTTGATTAGTATTGATGCTAAGGTAGGAGGCACTGCTGGGGATGTCGGACTACTTCAACTCCATCGAAGTTGAGAGGCTGGGTGTGCAAGCCCTCTGGGTCAAAGATGGCAGGGTAAGTTTGTATGAGTGCTGATTTAGGCACCGAATCAACAGAGTAGATAGGCCAAACGAAAGAGAGGCCGGGTCATCATTCGTTACAAGGGTGTTCAATAATTTCCTGGAGAAAATGCGTTGCGCGCGCCGATAGCTACATCGACCATGGCTTTGAAAAAACACACATGAGGAATGCATTTACTGCTGGCATCATTTAACGTAAGGTCTTCTCTCCCAATACAAACAACAGCGACAAACGAGTGAACAGGGGAAAAAAAGAAATAACAAGACTCCATCCAGGGTCTAAAACCAGTCATAAGGTACATATAATAGTACAGTGAGGCAAATAGCTATTACACACTCAACTTCTAAGCCTTCCCATTGGAAGTTATCAACTCGAACTCTTTGAAGTGGGCTCTTGCAAGTTCTTTTTGAACCCAACTTGCGATGCTTTCTACCGCATGATACGGGCTTTCTAAATGTACCTGGAAAAACCCCTGCAATTGAGATGGGGTCAAGGTGTCTTCCGGTATCACGCTGGAAAACTGGACAGAAAGCTTCTCAATTTCTTCCATTTTCAGGTGTGTTGTGCACCCTAGGTCGGGAGAGAACATCCGCACGAACATTTCCGCCGCTGACTTTGGGCTAATGTTGCCCAGAAGAACCTTCATGTCGACTCGGCCGGGCCGAATCAAGGCACTGTCGAGTTGCTCGGGTCGATTCGTAGTCATGATGACGATACGGCCCTCCTGCGATCCAACGCCATCCAAAACATTCAGCAGTCCGGAAAGAGTGCAGTTGGGCACATTGCTGCTTTCCGGTGAATGTGCTCGTCCATTCCCGTTGCTGGTCTTCTCATGGCTGCTTGAACGCTCCACCCACACGGCATCGATGTCTTCGAGAAGAACCACACATCGCGGCGGAATCTCCTGAAACATCTGCTCTAAATCGGCATCCGTTGCCACACTGGGGATCTTGACCTCGTAGAGATCTAACCCAAACTCGCCGGCAATCGCCACAGAAAGCGAGGACTTGCCAGTTCCAGGCGGGCCGTAGAAGAGGTAGCCTCTCCGGTACGGCATACTCCGGCTTTGGTAGCGCATCTGAGTCTTCGGATCCAGGTAATTCCGGATATCAGCAAGCAACTCCTGCTTCAAGCTGAGGTCAAAGTGCACGGTGTCCAGGTGGCGGAGGGGCTTGCGGGCTTTAGGTTTCCAAGACATGCCGTAACGGTCGCGGGAGTAGATGATGACGAAGTACTGCGTCTGCCTGTCGGCGTACTCGCGGCAGGCTTCGATGAGATTCTGGACAGGATGCGCCGACCATCCGAAGCAGCTGATTGTCAGGTCCTCGCCTCCGATTCCATCGTAGCTGGGGTCCGATAGTGAAGAATTGAAATCTCCAACGGCACGGGTGACGACAAAAAAGTTGCCTTTGAACCAAAGCCACCGTGTGTTCCAGTGTGGACAATACTGAACGGTATGGCGCGACTTCTTCAGAGCGGCAGCACGGTCTGGGTTGGCGCGTCCAACTTCGGTACGACCGGTGAAGGCGCGATAATGCCGGGGCCGGTTGGCGAGGACCCATTTCACGACGCTGCGGTTAACAGGGTCGCCGCCCGGTATTGTGACGGAAGCGAGGAAAAAGCGCCGAATACAACTATACGCTTCCTGGCAGGCACATTGCATGAGTCTCCAAGCCGTAGGAAGGGTGCCGGCTATGGCAACAATAGAGCCAATTTGTGTTATATCGAGCTCGGACCACCGAGTGAGAACGTCCCTCACCACGCCCGCTCCTTGAGACCACGGGTCGAGGAGAGCGTGGCTCGCGCCGGCGATGTGGAACTGGTGGGCCATTCAGGCGATGGGCTCATTCCGAGCCGGCCCGGCCTGTGAAGAGATGCAGTCCAAGGGATCGGTTCACAAGTGAAGGGAGATCAGGGTGCCTTCGGTCGGCCAATCCTATTAGGAACAGCAAGGTCCGAGAAATCTGTTCAAAAAGTGAGGCTAAGGCAAAGCCTGGCAATAGAAAGATCAATATAAAAAGACAAAAAGAATAGATTAACGCATTTTGATGAAACGAGTGACAACAAAGTGAAGCAAAAATGTGAACAAGTGATTGTCTAGAAAGATCGTGCGAGGCCAGCTTGTGGTCATTTCGAAGGGTCGGAAAGCTTTTTCTCCCCAAACCTGCGCTCCGGAGAAGCCACATTTACCAGCCACACACGAGCCATACTAGAGATCCCATCATCGGCGAGCACCTTGCGGAACATCAAAACCCCGACCGGGCACCCGGCGTACCAGGAACAGCTTCGGCCCGAAGGGAACAGGGACCCCACTGGTCCGAGCGGTCTTGCTTAGGTAAGTACTCTCAGTAGTCTCCAAAGGTATGAGCGATACCTCCGAACGATGTGCCGCTGAACGCAGTACTCTTGACTCCGAACATACATCACAAGTGAAGCCAGGACCATACTGCAAATGACTGAATACCATATAGATCTAGACGGTTGCAATCACACTGCTGTTTAACCGCCATCTAGCTGCAGCAAGGATGGCAGCTCCAACCACGAGAGTTGCGCCGGTCCACATCGACAACGCAAGATATCCGGCATGCGCAAGAATCTGGCCGCTGATGGGAGGCCCGACAAGAGCGCTGTCCATTGTCATGGTCAGTGTCCACAAACCGCCCTAGGCATGGAGTAGCAGAAGTGTGACGACTCACGTTACAGCGATGGAGCCCATCATGAAGCCGACAGCCAACCCCTGATGACGATGATGGGCAATTTTTCCGACGCATGCACCCTGCAAGCTCATGATGGCCTGCAAATACGTCAGCCATTGTCATGGAAGTTCAAGATGTGAATCTACTCACTCCAGAGGAGAATCCGTACGCCAAACTCCATACTGCCAACCCAGGAAGAGACGTTGCCGCCGTCCAGCAAAAGCCAACGATACCAGCCGCAAGAGTTGCCAGCATGCAAAGATTGAAATGCCCATACCGGTCTGCGAGAAACCCAGGAATAACTCGTCCCAGGAATGAAGCACCGTTGAGCCCAGATAACAAGTAAAATGCCGTCGATGTGGACAAGCCATGTTGAACGCCGAAGCCCGTAACAAAGAAGACGGGAGTAAACAGTCCAAAGTAGCCGAGTGCTAACCCTCCACAGAGAAGGATAAAGGTCTTGTTCTTCAGGATAGAGTAGTTGGCCTTCGATTTGGACTGTATCTCGTCATTCGATGAGGTCGTTCCCTTCTCGTCCTCATCTGATGCCGCATGGATTGGACTCAAAGATGCTTGGGGTGCGGGGGCATCAACCACAGTGATGCAGGCGAATGCTAGAAGAGGAGCCATAGTGAAAGCAACAACTCGCATAGTCCATCCGAAACCAAGCTGGCGTTTGTTGAGAAGTTGCTCTAGCATGATCGGCCAGATGATGCCACCGATGGAGGACCCGCCAATTGTGAGACCTAGAGCAAGGCCACGGCGATGAGGCATGCGGCGTGACACCACAGCCACAGGGGGGCAGAAAATGAGCGACATACTCACCCCAAGCAAAATCCCCTGGGCTAGGAAAACTTGGTAGTACTGTTTACAGAGAGAGGTCATGAAAAGAGCAAACAGTTGACCGATACTGCCAATACACAGGAGAATCTGTAAAGCGTGCACCTTAGTACGTGGAGGTCGGCAGGGCTGCAATCAATTTTCACATACCGTAGGTCCCAATCTGTCGGTTAAAACGCCTGATATTGGTGCACATAGGTAGACGATAGAAATAGATATGGATCCAATCCAGGAAATATTGGACTCAGATTCTCCGAGAAACGTCTGGTAATACTCTTGGAAAATGCCGAATGCATTAAGGAAGCCAGCTGTGCAAAAAAGCGAAAGCGAAGCACCTACGACAGCGAGCCACGATCTAAAGCTGATAGTTCCGAATGAGATTTTGTGATTATATTCAAATTCCGAAAACCATAAGCTCACCTATCGTAACCGGGAGGAGGTTGAGATGGCTCCATGGCAATGTAAGTTGTGTTTTGTGGCTAGAATATCAAGTTCAGGACACTGGCTGGCGTAAGCAACGGCAAAAAAAAAAAAAAAAAGCCAAAAGAAAAATAAGGTTGATTTAGGCACTTAGCAGTTCCCCATGGGCATTTAATAAATATTATCGCTTTGCTGTCGTATTGTTGCTCTGGATGAGGTGGCGTAGATGGAGTTGGTAAGCACCGCGGATTATCCGTGGAGTAACCCGTTGGCGTCCGAGGAAGGTCCGCAGCCAGGAGCGAACTTGGACTTTGCCTCATCAACATCAACAAAGTCCAGTGGCGAAGCACAAGAAAGCAATTACGAATCATTTAATTCATCATGAAGCGCACAATGCGACCTGATAGTGATAGCGCAGCCCAGAAACGACGTCGTCAACCCCAAGTTTCGTGTGACTCGTGCCGCAAGAAGAAGCTCAAGTGCGACCGCGGAGACCCGTGTTCGAGCTGTGTGATGCGCGGCTTGTCATGCGCAGGGCAGCCGGGGACACAAAATCCGATTGTGGAATTGAGGTAACCACAGAAATGGTGCATACATATCGACGACCGGTCTACCTTAGCTAACTACGGATAGCCATGCGCCAAGGTTGAGCGAGATTGCCGACGACTCTATCCTGAGTCGGCTCCGTAATCTAGAGCACGCTGTGTTCGGGCCAGTGTCTTCTGCCGGCACAGAATTTTCCATGCAGCAGCTTGCGGACACTGTCGGACCTGAAAGGATAGAGCGGTCAAAACCGTCCCGACGCCGAAGTCTGGGTTTATCAACACGGCATCCTCATCTACGGAGGTTCATGGATAACGAACGGCAGCAAACCGCGAAGTTTCTCGATTCAACATTCACGCGAAATAGTCTAAACGTGAGAAACACAATATCCAGACTTTAGAGTTCGAAATCCTAATGGACTGTTACCCAGGTCACTCTACCATTTGAAAAGGTGGACTATCACGTTACCAATGTCTGTCACTTTCCCAAGACACCCGCAAGCACAACCTCCGGCCTTACACCCTCCATCGATTCAGAAGGACGATTATCGACCTGGTTGATGACCCAAGAAGAGGCGTTGCTGCTACTACAAGACTTCCTCGACAATCCGTTTCATCTCCTTCCCATACTTCATCCAACAGCAGCCAGGTCCATGATCGTCAACTTCTATTGCGGAGGTGAACCAAATCCAGCACACGCTGCACTGATTCTAGGAATCGCAGCAACGAGTGCTTTCTTCTTCACCGAGGGGTCCAAAGCCAACGGGACCTTCGAGTCTTTGGAAGAAGCTACGCACACCGCCATAGCTTGGTTCAGATCCTCTCTCAACATACTAGAAAAATCACATGCCAATACTTGGGTCTGTCTGGAAGAGGTACAAGCACGTTCGGTCCTCGCTTATCTTGTCTACAACATGGAAGGCTGCTCAGCTAGGTTCAGATTCCTTCATGGCTGTTCGTTGTCGTCCGCTCGAGAGATGAGCCTGCACCTAATCGACAGCCCTGGCTCGGAACAGCGGGACGAAGAGTCTGCAAAGGAAATCAAGAGAAGGGTATGGTGGCATATTACTGCTACAGACTGGTACGTCGCTCTCATTCCTCTTCTATCGACTATTGCTCATCATAGCTCAGGATGCTGGGTCTCATGGGAGGGCCCACGGATGGGACGTACAACGTTCAGCCGCGACAAATGAATGTTAATGAGCCTCGGAACATCAATGATGACGAGGCGAGCCTCTCGAATAAGGCCATTAGCATGCCTTCAGATACTGCGACGACGATGAGCTGTTTCATCCGGCGCATCCAACTCGCTGGTATTTCTCGTTCTGTCATCGATGCCAGAACACCAGGAGTTCCAGATGCTGAAATAACGGACTACGAACATGTCCTCGAGTTAGATCGTCTGTTTGCAGATGCTATTGCCGACTTCCCCCCATTCCTCCGCCCCGATGGGCCCATTCCAGAGACCGCGCCGCCCTATCTATCGCTGCAGAGAGATGTTGTTCTCCTCGGTTTCCTCTCGCGACGCGCTCGATTACACCGACCATTCTTGCTCCATGACAAACAAGATGCTCAATACCAGTCATCGCGAGAGATATGTCTGAGCTCAGCCCGGACTGTCCTCGCAATCGCCACACGTCTACTAAAGGTTTCACAGACTAGAGAGCCAGTGCAAACCTTCAGCTCGCGAGCAATAGGCTGCCGTCTAGGCTGTGTCATCGGTCATATGTTCATGGCGTGTACAATATTGGCACTTCACTCAGGAGGCGTCTCAAGTCGTGAGGGCTTAGCAGACGGCAAAGAGTCATGGTTAGTATCTGATGCATCAGCAGAGCTGCATGCCGAGGTTGTACAAGCTTGCCGTGCTTTGGCATTGGCCGGAAAAGAATCGGTGATTGCTGCGCAGCTTGTTCAGAACCTGACGGGCGTTTTGCGTCGCTATCGTGTCCAGGGGATGGATGACGCTGTCCCATCAGAGGTAGAAGATGACAGAGAGTCTGTCGACGCAGGACTCTCGACTGACGATCCCGAAGCGGTTGCAACGGCCGGACTGAGGACTGTTTATGATGATGGTGGCAGTGCTGAGAAATCTAGTTTGGCTGGAGAAGACGTCCTCGGTCTTGACAGCCTATGGAACGATCTCCTTGGAGACGCCAACACATTTGGATGGGATCAACTTTTTGCAGGACTCGACTCCTATTGCGGCCCGACCTAGACATTAGCTTGCAAAAGGCACTAGGACTTATCACCGATGTCGAGGTACACCAGAAGTAGACATCCGGCTTGCTCCCGTCACACTCCACAGTGGTCCAACAATATCTCAGTCAGCCGTTACTATCATTCGGCGAAAGTGATCTGGTGTACAGTCGATTGTAATCAACATTACTTGCTATTTGTCGTACTCTTCTGCATCCCATCCCACCTTTCAAAGTTTCTCGCATCCAAATCGAAAAGATCCAACAACCTTCCGACCATCTGATCAAGAACATCATCAATTGACGACGGCCGCGTATAGAATCCGACAACAGGCGGCGCGATAATCGCCCCCGCCCTCGTGACCTCCATCATATTCCTCAAATGGATCTCACTAAACGGCGTCTCCCTGACAGACAAGACCAGCCTCTTGCGCTCTTTCAGACAAACATCTGCTGCTCTCGTGACCAAGTCATCACAGATACCCGCATTGATCGCAGCGAGGGTCTTGACGGAACACGGTACAACAATCATGCCATCCACGCGATATGAGCCACTTGCAATAGGTGCGGCTAGATCGTGCGAGCTATAGGCGTGGTCTGCAAGTGCTTTCACCGCCGCGGGTGTGTAATCGGTTTCCCACTTTATCGTCTCGGCGGCCCACTTGCTGATAATGAGGTGCGTTTCGACATTGAGCCTCCGGAGGGTCTGAAGAACGTGAATACCAATCTGGGCTCCTGTCGCGCCCGTCAAGGCGACAATGATCTTTTTGCGAGGTGTGATGTCTTTCATTTCGTTGATGGCTTTTTTGTTGGTAGTTCTTCACAAGCATTTACCGACGTGGTGTCTCTGAAGTGTAAATGACAGTGATTTGCCAAAGATGTTGTGGACGTATTCTTGCTTTTGGGTCTGAAAGTGCTTGGAATGATGTTTGAGCCAGTTATAATTGCGTACCTCTGGATCACACTCTTCTTTCAGCGATACTACCCTACATATTTAATGGGATCACGATAAAAGTCTTTTCGGCGAAATCGGAGAGTTCAGAAACGATCGATGGGACGGTAACCGAATTGTCCGAACCCGGAGCCACTCAGGTATCCACATTCTCGACTTCCGGCACTGGTACGGAAGAGGACCGACTTCCATCCTAGCTCAGGGATCTCTGAGCACGTATCTCGGGGAATTCGGGGATATTGCATCACTACCACCGCTCATCGTACTCCATGCTGGCGTTCGGTGTTGACGGAAGTGATATATAGGAACGCAACATGGTCATCTACATTGGCTGCATTATAATCACATCCAACCACCAACTACAAATCAAATTTCCTCCATTTTTGAACCGCATACACATCCAATTTCTCAATCTCAATCAACAGAACTAAAATGCCACCATCAAACTCTCAAGATCTCCCGCACCTCAGCTTCCGCTCCTTTGTCGAGGCACTTAAAGCAGACGGCGACCTCGTTGAGATCAACGAAGAATGTGACCCGAATCTCGAAGTCGGCGCCATCATTCGGAAGGTTGTTGAGACCGATGAACGAGCACCCCTCTTCAACAAGCTCAAGGGTCAAGATGCAGATGGCTTCTGGCGTATCCTCGGCGCGCCAAACTCTCTGCGGTCCGACCCCTCCCAGCGTTTTGGAAGACTGGCGAGGCACCTCGGTCTCCCTCCCACGTCGACTATGAAGGAGATACTCGATAAGATGATCGCCGCTAAGAGTGCGACCCCAATCCCCCCCGTTGTCTCTGATACCGGGTCCTGCAAGGAGATCCGATTGACTCCAGACCAATTTGACCTCACCAAATTGCCGGCACCGATGCTGCACCAGTCTGACGGCGGAAAGTACATCCAGACGTACGGTATGCATGTCGTTCAATCGCCGGACGGGAAATGGACGAACTGGTCCATCGCTCGCGCCATGGTGTACGACAGGAACCACCTTGCGGGGCTCGTTATCGAGCCGCAACATATCTGGCAGATCCATCAGATGTGGAAAAAGGAGGGTAAGGACATGCCGTGGGCGCTGGTCTTTGGTGTGCCGCCGGCCGCCATCATGGCTTCGAGCATGCCTTTACCGAGCGGCCTGTCTGAGGCGGAGTACATTGGGTCACTGGTTGGAGCACCGTTGGAGGTTGTCAAGTGTGACACCAATGGGCTTTATGTCCCTGCCAACTCGGAAATTGTCTTCGAGGGCGTTTGCTATGCTACAGAGACAGCACCTGAGGGTCCCTTTGGAGAGATGCACGGGTATGTGGACTATTTGGAATTGTCTGCAAGAATTCTGCAAAGATACTGACGATCCTTCAAGATATGTTTTCCCTGGCGACGCGCATCCCCAGCCGAAGTACAGGGTTGACCTCATCACACACCGAAAGGATGCTATTCTTCCAGTATCGAATTGCGGCCGATTGACCGATGAGACGGTAGGTCATCATCGCCACCTGTTCTCATAGCAGTACCAAACTGACGCGAACTAGCACACCATGATCGGACCCCTTGCCGCTGCTGAGATCGGATTTCTACTGAAGTCTAAGGGTTTGCCCATCAAGGAGGCTTTCTCCCCCTTCGAATCCCAGGTGACATGGGTCGCCCTACAGGTCGACACCGAGAAGCTTCGCGCAATGGAGACCAACGCAAAGGATTTTTGCCGAACCATCGGCGATGTTGTCTTCAATGATAAGGTCGGCTACACAATCCACCGCCTCGTCATTGTCGGCGACGACATCGACGTGTACGACTTTAAGGACGTAATCTGGGCCTTTTCCACCCGTTGCCGCCCTGGCCTGGATGAGTACCATTTCGAGGACGTCCGCGGCTTTCCGTTAATTCCATACATGTCGCACGGCAACGGTAACATCCGCATGGGGGGAAAAGTTGTTTCCGATTGTCTGATGCCGACTGAGTACACCACTGGCCGTGACTGGGAAGCTGCGAGCTTCCAGGGGTCCTATCCGACTGAGGTCCAGGAGAAGGTGCTGCAGCGTTGGCAGTCATTTGGATTCAATTCCAACTGAATATCAAAGTGTTTAGACTGAACGTTAATTGAATGATTACTAAATCCCAACACAAAGTTTTCAACTTCACACTAGATTGGGCAGAAATGCATTGTTGTCATAATTCTGATCCGACATGATGTAGTCAAATGCGCCCAGTGGGGACATGTCGAAATCGATGGGAAATTCCCACTGAGCGTCGCCCATGTCCCAAAAGCTGGCTTGTTAGCATTCGTCTCGGAATCTAAATTATGGATTGACTCACTCAGCTTGCTCCGTGACCCGAAACGCATTATCTTGGACTATTGCAGGCCTTTCGCCGACGGTGGGCATATGGCCAGGAGTTGGAATGTCTTGGTCGCTTTGCTCCTGGTTTGAGCCACGCGAACTGACGTCACGCTCCGTCAATGCTCGAAGAGTCCGCAGTGCCTTCAAGGCCTTATGGAGAGTGCCTGAAAGCTGTGCGTTGGTATCGGGGTCTGTGAGCAAGGCGGAGTTACCTTCCTCTGAAAGACTTGCAATGAGCTCGTCCTGAAGGGTTCTGGTCTCGGCAAGATACCTAGTCTCTCGCATTAAGCTCAAGAGAAGAACCGACGTTAGCCCATTATGTGTAAAGGCCCAAGAACGCCTAGCATGTCCCGCGATTGACCTCAACCGAACATAAGCCCGGACGCTGCGCTTGAGAGATTCTCGAAAGTGCTCGAGGACGTTCGACCTGTCACTTTCACTGAGCCCTGTTGATCCACTCCTCGATACGAACGGGCGACAAAGAGTAGCCATGACAAAATGTCGGTGAAGTTCGAAAGCGTAGTATTCTTGAATCTGTGGTATTGCCGTACTTGTCGTGGGATCGATTAAGTGGGGCGAAAGAGAGG
Organism: Colletotrichum paranaense; assembly: GCF_030867605.1. Classification (NCBI taxonomy): domain Eukaryota; kingdom Fungi; phylum Ascomycota; class Sordariomycetes; order Glomerellales; family Glomerellaceae; genus Colletotrichum; species Colletotrichum paranaense. The sequence continues at coordinate 90,794 of NW_026848975.1, forward strand.
CTTCGATGGATTTGATGCCGTCGAGTACCGAAACTGGCCCGAGTGACGACTGCAAATGAGACGAGAGATGGCGCAATGTGACATGACATAGCCAGCTCATAGCTTGGAGGTAGGATAGACCCGAACTCTCGCTAGACTCTGAGAGCTGAGGCAAGTCGCTTTCAAAATCCAACTCATAGGAGGCTGGTGGGCGACCAAAAGCGAGCGCGAGGAGGGCATCCTGCCAAACAACTGCTAATCTGACCAGTGGTTAGCAGATGTATTCCTACAGAGAACCTCGATGTAATTTACCTCAAACACTTTGCGTCTTCATCTGTGAGCGGAGATTTTGGCGGGCGGGCTGTCTTCTTGTGAAGACCGAGGCATTGCGCGAGGCGGATTGTTGTGCCCCCAAGAACCCAAGCCGCCTGAGGTTTCATATTATTTTGAAGCACATTCCCTAAGAGAAGGAGTGTCTGGACGGACTTCTTGGATGGATTCGCGAGATAATCTGTTGACCGTAGGAGATCAAATGACTGCTTGGCTGTAGCTGATCAGCATCTCATCGAGGTGGATGGAATGGTGGGCTGATCTAGAACATACTATGCCGTTGAGACACTGCAAGACGGTCTTGCAAATTCATATCGGAAAATTGAGCTCCAGCCGCCATGATAGCGTGAAGTAGAGACAGCCACCTAGGATCTTCAAACGACTCGGAGCCAAGGTCTGATCCTCTCCTTGCATTGATTAGTTGACAAATTCGTTGCTCGATGGTATCTAAATTAAAGGTTATGACGTGAAAGGGGTGGACTCGACGGCGAAAGAGTTCAAACAATCTGACTATCTCTTGGTCGCTTGGTAGAGACTGATAGGATGATACAGACGTGTTCACTTCTTCATTGACGCCAAGAAGAGGTAGTATGCCTGTTTCGAAAGCAGATTGTCGAGCTGGATCATCTCTAGACCGGATTGAGTGCCGTCTGATCATGCCTATCACCGAACTATCGGCTAGGAATAGTCGATCGCCATCTTCTCGCGCAGTGGATGCATTATTCGACGTTGTCGATATATGTGGACTGGGCCTGTTTTGGGCTTCTGGGCCAGGGACGAGGTCTCCTACACGTTCCTCGACGATATCAAAGCTGATCGCGTCTGTTTTCTCGAGTTCTTGAGATCTGTTTGAAGTTGGAATGACTACAGAAGTTCTTCTCGCAGATCGTGCTGGCGACTGCGGGATACCGAGCGACTGTCTTGTAGAACTTTCATAGTTGCATAGATCCGGGTGTCCCCGTTTGTCGCAGGTCGAACACGGCAACTCCTTGTCGCATTTGACCTTTCTTTCGCGGCACGGTATACATGACTTAGGGTTACCACGGACGCCTTTGCGGTCCCGTTGACGAGATTTGAGAAGGTCGCGGAGGGCTGAGCGGTCATCGTTCGGGGTGTTGGGAGATCGACAGACCGATGAGTCCATCGGGAACAACAGGTGGGCGTTGATGTTAATGTCCGGATTAGGTACTCTAAAATATTAGTCTGCATCAAAACAGTTCAGATCTGGGCAAGATTTTTGGGGCTGTGAATTCTCAAACGCAACGAGCGCAAGACAATTGCTTTTGTGTGTCCGTGACGTCCAAATCACGGTGTCAGGTTTATACCGGACTTTACCTAATCGAGACGCCGACTTCGGCCTTCGGAGAAACCTTGGCTCGGAGCAAGTCCGGGTCCCGAATTTCTGTGGAGAGATCACGACCAGATGCGGATATATATGTCTGGACCAGAAAACGTATTCAACCCACTTCTTCGCTATGCTGTGCTAGAATGTCTCGAAGCCCATCCGTGGACTTGCCTTTAATTCGAGAAGGTAATATGTCAATGTCAGGAATGCCGCGCTTATCCAACAATTACCCACCAAGGCCTGTTGCTTTTACTGCACTGGGCACTTTGTAAATTGATACAAATATCAAAGAAAAAAGAAGAAAGAAAACGAAAAAAAGAGAGAATCTTGAACGAGGCTATAGCGGACGGCCGAATCTCTATTGAAATCAGAAAGACCAGCTTTCTTTCAACTATGGTACTCGCCGGGAGATGAGATCGGATAGTGGCTACAAACCACGGCTTAGAGGACGATATAAAGAGACGAAGTACTGTACTTGTACACTTCTTGTGACCCCATACTAACGTAAATTTCATTGATGAAGCGGTAGTCTATCTTAGCGCCGGTTCTTTACTCGGGGTTGACAACCTATTTTCGCCTCACAAGGTAACTTCGGGACTTTGACCAAGCATTATAAAACCAAAAGTGTGCTTTCTAGAGTGAGAGTGTAGATATGCGAGATTCAAGATATCCAGTTAGCTATCTGAAGACCACCAGATAGACTACATAGCCCTCCACCATAAAATTCTTGACCTCTCCTTCCGTGATTAACCCCGACTTCGTTCGAAGCCGCTTGCCCCTTGGATCGACATTGACTTCTGACTTATTTGCCGGTAATGCTGGTGATTCTGGGGTCCTTGGAGTTATACTCGACATAGTGCAGGCCATTGGTTCGGAAGACATTCAGGCCATATTGATCCGGCTCGTTGTCGAAGAAGGTATAGTTGTAGGAGTCAGTGGTGGATATAGTCAGGCGGTACTTCTTGACCGAGTACCAGGGAGCCTCCTCGAGCTTGTAGTAGGTAATGCCCGTCTTGTTTCGGATCTCGGGAGAGGGTGAGCCCTCGGTGTTAAGTCTCCAATCAACCTGGACATTGAAAGGGGGACCGTTGGCAGCAGGGGCGTCGCCACCCTGGTCGGTGATATCGTAGTGAGAGGCAGAAACCTGATACTTCTGTCCGCTCTTAGACTCAGATTCTTTCCAGGGAGCAGATGTCTGGTCGGCCATTTTGAAGATGTAGGAGGAAGATAAGGTTTACGTGAAGGTGCTTGTCTTTGTAGTGGAGGTATCTGTAGCTGAAGAAGTGCTTCTCGATGACAATCAAATTCTATTAGAGAGCCGAATCCTGCTGCCTTTTATACGTAACGTGAACCGCTCGTTCATTGAGGGGTAGATAATTTTCTAGTCACTTCTTCGACACATACAGCAGGCCATGATGGGAGGACTCGGAGAAGCCGTGAGACAACGTAAGCTGGCTCTCGCGAAACTTCCAAGCCATATGCCGTTACTCTGGTGGCTGCTATACCTATCACATCACTACAAGGTGGATCAGGGGTCTTCACTTGAGTACAGCTCGTCATTAACAGCATGGCTTGAACGACCTGAAAATACACGAACTCAGCCGTATGTGAGGGTAAGAGATCAGCTGGGATGCGAAGAGGCAGCTTCTGCATCAATAATTTCACTAGCAGCTTTGAATCTAGGCTCTCACCTGATTAAGCGGGGATGTGCAGTCTTAGTCTGCCAGCTGTGCTTCTTGACATATCCATCTGAGCCAATTATCTTGATTACCTATTATACCACTGCACCTGATTATGGCACAATGCCACAATGATACATACTACAGCGCTGTTACATTTGGCTTAGTTTGAACGGTGGTTTGTCTAGATACATCAACTAGTGTTGTCCGATAGGTTAGTGCCCCGGGATGTGGCGGGCGGGACGGTCCTGACATGGGGCTATTGGGTCGAGACTCGCGCTTACGGTCGCTCCGCTTTCAGCCCGCCACTCTAGTGTAGTTTTGCCCGCGCAAGCTGTTTCGCAACACCTCAGTCACTTAGTAGTGTTGACTATTCGATCTTTGAGGCACAGGAATCACATCTATTTCTTGACCAGGGCCTTCCTACCACTCTCCTTGGCTATCGCGATCACGACGGATGATCCGGAGCACAACTTCAAAGCAGGATTGGGGAAGGGCTCTGGATAGACTGGGGGCTGAGACATTAGCAGCCTCAGGCGAAGTCAGCTGAAAGATAATGACCTGCACACTGGTCGTGAATGGACTCCCATGCACTCGCACGACGCCCACCCCGCTTTCGGAGTGTCCAGACTGCCATAGCTGGTTCTAGCGTGCTTACAGCCCAGAGCAATTAGTTATATAGGCTGTGAATTGTAGTATACGCATTTGCACGTTAAACTTGTCTTTTCAGCTTCTTCCCTCAGCAAAAGATTCTAGCGGCGAATACCGACCATGGCAACCTCAACAGATCACGAAAATGCAGACACCAGTGGCCAAGCTGGGGAAGAGGTCGCCCCCCAAATGTCAGTCAGTGGAGGACTTTGGAATGGGATCATCGGCAAACCATTCCATGAGTCTCTCACTTTGTCTGCTCTAATCAGCAGCAAATCTGGGACCCCACAGGGCACAACTCTTGAGAGCGCCACCAACCACGACTGGGAGCACATTCGCGGAGCAGTGTGGAATGACGATCCTGATTGTCAACTCTTTTCAGACACTCACAACTCAAATCATTCATACACACTCGGCTTTGACTGGGCACTGAAGTTCAAGTCAGCGGAAAAAGAGTGGAACCCAAACAACCTCGGCTTCACTAGGATGAAAAATGTTACCGGTCGCTCACACTATGGTGACCTTCAGTTTCTTCACTGTATGGCATCTGATAGAGATGAGGAGCCTGAAGTCACAAAAGCAAATATCATGACCTGGATGGAAGTTATGTATAAGCTGGCAACTGGTGAAGATGACAAGATTACCCCCAGCACTGTGGTGTCACAGTCACCTCTTGGCGTTTTGTTTCCTGACGATTCTCTCCCGCCAAACTGGCTGTCTCTTGCCTATCTATTGTCCAAGGACTCCAAGTTCAAGGGCCTTGACATCGGGCGACGCGCACTCGGCAGTATGTTCCATGTTATCCAAGATTCGTATGCTATTGGCCATGCAAAGCGTGAACTACTGAACGAGAAAGACAAGGTATCGGACGGTAAGGATTCTGATTAGGTCCATCCAGTTCCCACTGCTTACATTTCTTCTCCAGATCCCCTCAAATTTAAAGACGGCACTATAGATCGTTGGGGACCCATTCAGATCTTCCACACTTATTATGGCCAAGACAGTGCTTCACACAAGCATTACGACCACTTTTTCGATCGTATTCCGGATCCGGAGCATTTAGATAATCTAGAACAGTGGAATAACTTGATTGGTTGTCGTGACGCCGTTGATAGGTGTAAGGTTCTAGTAGAAAAGAAGCTGGAGGGCAAGAAATGGGAGGGCGATGATGGAGTGAGACAGTTTCTCGATACAGAAGTGTTCGCGCTGTCTGGTCAGGAAGGCCAAGTCAACAACAAGGTTCTATAGTAGCTTAATCCGTACTGTAAAAGGATTTAGACCTTATGAATATTTCGAGATTATTTGCTTGAATTACGCCTTTAACCAACGTTCAAGATTGATGCCCGTAATCTACTGTGTTTGACTTGAAAAACTAGCCTGTACCATGCATTCACTCACTATGGGGATTGCTTCCGTTTACTGTTCGTCGCAATAACCATCGATTTGCTTTGGTTAAGATTCTCCCCCTCTTCTTTGGCTTAGGGTTACCCATCCGAGGCGCTTCTGCACAAGTAAATACATGGGCCAGAATCGGCTAGGCCATGTCCATTGTCTCAGGCTATTGCCTCTAGTCCTGCAAATCCCAGGCTGCCACCTACGTTCTAGACCTAACCCTGGTATTCAGCTGTTGTTTCGATCACAATGCGTACTTAGCCCTCTGAGCTGGAATTGGCAACCACATATTTTGCCGTTGGTCAATTCCCACCGTATTAGCGCCTACAAGGGAGAGTGCGACCCGCAAAGCCACCTAATGCTGGTTGCTCAGCTTCGGCAGGGTCTCTTCCTCTCCATTCCCTTCACTTACAACTGCCGTCTTCCATCACAGGGTTACTTCACTCCGCTTCGACATCCTCTTTCCACTTTCTTCAGGAACGATTTTCCATTTCATACGAAGATGGCTACTATTCAAATCAACGGCAACACGGCCAATCTCGCAAATTTGCCTGATAGCGTGCCAAAGGATGCAGAGAGCACCAATTTTATCCTTATCCAGGGTCACAGTGACTTGACCCCTGGTCAAAAGCAGAAACTGGAGGACAGTCAAGTCAAAATCCTGGAATATGTCTCGCGCAACACCTACCTATGTCGATATGAGCCCAAAGACCTCAGTGCCATTCGGGCTATGGCCGCTGTCAAGAGTGTGATTCCGTGAGTAGTCATTAACATTGCAGAGTAATAATCGCTAACTGTATCAGATATTTGCCCGACCTCAAAACCACCGTGACTCTCAAGGAACTTATAGAGAGGGACAACAAAAAGACTCGCTATGAGGTAGACTGTATCCTTCATAAGAGCCCCAACGTCAACGCCAACAACCTGGCAACATCAATCGCACAGAAAGCCAGAGTAGATTTACAAGATCTTCAAATCTCACCTTCAATTATCAGAGTCACCGTGCACCAAGATGACCTCTCAGAGATTGCGAAACTTGATAGTATTAGCAGAATTGAAGAGGTGCGGCCAGTGGGGGTGCTCAACAACGAGGCGCGCGCAATCCTCAATGTCGATCTCTTGACCTTGTCAAGCTCCTACGAAGGGGCTAACCAACGTATTTGCGTTGCAGACACTGGCTTCGACCTGGGAAGGTCAAATAGCGAGCCTGGCGTTGAAGTTCACCCAGCACTTTGTGGACGTGTTCAGCACCTAGACTCCGTCTGGACCAACGACCCCAAAGACCGGAACTTCACATTTGAGAAGTTCATGGACGAAGAAGGTCATGGCACTCATGTGTGTGCATCCATCTGCGGAAGCGGTATTTACACAATCAAGGAGCCCGAGAACGGCACATTTACAATCAAAGTCAGAGGAACGGCGCCTGCCGCCACTCTTATGGTCCAGTCCTTGATGTTATATAAGCCCGCAGGGAGGTACTGGAAGATGGAGACGCCATTGGATCTGGCCGCGCAGCTTTTCAAAAAGCCATATGACCTAGGATTCCGGATCCATAATAATTCGTGGGGTAAGAAGTGGGATAACGAAACAGGTCAGTTGGGCTATGAAACCCAAGCGAATGCCATCGACGGTTTCGTCTATGATCACCAAGACTTCATTGTGTTAATGGCAGCCGGTAATAACGGCGAAGAAAACGAATACAAAAGCCAGATAGGAGCCGCTGCTGCTGCCAAGAATTGCATCACTGTCGGATCGACAGGCTCAACGCGACAAAATGATGGGCAGAATTTTATCAAGGTTCAAGACGTTGGAAATCTCGGAACACAGGTCAACGAAACTGCAGTTTTCAGTAGCCGTGGGCCAACCCTACGTAGATCGCCGCATGTGGACGAAGCCGACAAAACGACACCCGTAGTAGGTCGTATCAAGCCAGATATTGTTGCACCAGGTGTTGCTGTCCTTTCAGCAGCCTCGAGAGCCTTGAGTGCACAATCTCGCAAGAAGAACACATGGAGAATTTCGGAGGACAACGATTGGATTTATGCCTCTGGTACAAGTATGTCGACACCACTAGTTGCAGGCTGTGTCGCTTTGCTACGTGAGGCATTACAAGAGGGAGGCAAGCAGAACCCAAGCGCAGCCCTAGTGAAAGCTTTACTTATCAACGGCGCCGTCAATTATTCCGAGAGTCTGGGTCTCGGCGTCGGCTACGACTATGAACAGGGTTTTGGACGTGTTGACATTGACAGTTCTATCGCTATGATCAGACAGTCATCGTTCATGGAGGGCGGTAACGCCTTTGAAGCCACCCAATTCGACGTGCCCCCTTTGCGACAGATCCCAACGGCAGCCAGGAGATGGGTCAGTCCTGAGATACCTGTTCCTTCTGGTAGAAACCGTCTGGTCGTGTCTCTCGCATATCCCGATCCAGCGTCCATCTTTGGGGAACTGCAGAATGATATCAACCTGTATGTTTTCTCAGCTGGGTCTGAGCGACACGGCAATATGGGCAAGAGCTCCGGGCTCGACCACACTAGTAAGCGAAATCTAATGCTATCCCACTATTTGCATACTTACAGTGCTACAGACAATGTTGAGAAGATTATTTGGGAGAACGTCCCTGGAAAGACGTTCAAGGTTGTCGTTTCCATAAACAACAACCTCAAACCAAAGGATCCCGCAGCATTCGCGGTCGCCTGGGATATTCGTCCTCTGGCGAGATTGTAAGGGTGCTTTTTGCAGTACCACAGTTTATGTAATATTCAACCCCATTCCTTTTCATTTCCTCTCACTATGCTATCTTTCTACCCTAAGGTACCGACAGGAGACCAGTTGGAGTTTGGGTCAACATACCATATGGGGTTGAGGACACAGACCAATGGTCCTGCAGGAATGTACATGGTGTGGATTGCAGAGGCGAACGGAGGGCCCACAAGAGGGATCAGGTCGAAGATCAATAATATGGTGACATTCTGCTCTACATCATGATGCACGCATCTGGTACTTATCTAATTTCTCTTGTAACGCCCGCTAAAAGATCTATACCGGGCCGGTCGATCTTAACTAGAATGGTCCATTATTACGAGACTCGCTTCTCGATAGCTATCTTTCTCCCGTGAGAAAAGTCGTGGGAATAATCCTAGCTATCGCGAACGGGTCTTACCTGCCACAGTGGAATAGGTTAAACCAGCTGTCAAGATTCATTACTTAACGGAGGAAGGCTGGTTGCGTGATGCTCAGGTTAACTAGATGATTTCATCCACAATACAAGGATTCAAATTGATTGCGGAATTAGAAATTAATCCCGCAGGTGAGGCTTCTATGAGGCTACCTTACTCAACGCTGCGGAGTCTCTGGAAAATGCTAGACTGCGATATTTCAACTTTACTCTTTGCTCTTGCCATGTTCAAGTATCCACTTGCGGCAGGACTGCTTGATCATCTGTGCACATAAGCGGAGACTAAGGTAATGCTGTTGAATAGCCGAGAAATCATGGATAGTTGTCGATACAATAAGATAGGATACGTGACCGGTGAGTAGCATAGCATTGCATTACTGACAGTGGGGGCGGCGGACTGAAATTGTCATTTGATTCCGCAATACAGAAGTAACTTAAGTAAGCCACCGGATTACCTTCAGCGTTGGCACTCGATAACTAATACGGCTGATAAATGTTGACAAACTGCTGAAACGATGAGATACACTGGAACAGGCTTCGTACGTGATGGAAAAAGCTGAAGTCAAGGCTGGATCGTGGAGTTACTGGCATCCAGCTGCCCTTGTTAGTGTTTCCCTTAAATCGAAATTCCGTTCGTAATTCGCATACCCAACATGACTGGCATCAAGATTCCTGTACTTGGTGCGACAGGTCCTGCAGGTTTACTTTTGCTGCGAGAGCTGCTGCATCGACAACATGGGATCATTGCCTACGTCAGGAACGCGTCCAAGATCCCCGCAGACCTGGCGAGCAGCCCACTGCTTCAAGTAAGTAAGGAGCCTAGACAACTTCTTTTTCAGCATGGAGTTATAAACTCAGTCTATCGATAGGTCATCCAGGGGCTGATGTACGAGTCGGACAAGCTCGAAAGCGCCGTCGCGGGGAGCAAAGCCATCATCTCACTCCTGCTCCAACGCAATCGAGCGTCGTAGAGAAGACGACGTACTCGAGCATCTACTCAGCTCTTTTCCCCCTCATGCGCAAAACGATGTGAAGCGCATCCTCGCCATGGGCACACTATCCATCACCGAAGACTCGTCCTCGTTCACCCGCTTCCTGCTGGCTATCCTCACCCGCATCATCGCGTCGACGGCGTACAACGCAATTATCGACCTCGGACGCGTATTTAAAGAGGAGGCGGACGGGCTGGACCGGACCCTGTTTCGTATCGGCTTTATTAGTGGCGAGTCGGACGAGGATAGTTGGAGAGCGGATCGTGAGGATCAGCCGACGTATGCTGGGTATATTGCGAAGCCTGGATGGAAGGCTGGTATGAAGAGGGCTACGTTAGCGAGCTGGTTTGTTGATGAGATCGAGAGCGGTAAATGGGTCAGGAAGTCGCCGGCGATCAGCAAGTCCAGCGTTAAGAAGACGAAGGTCAAATGTCAGCAGGTACTCGATCATTCGAGCTCGTCTATACTTTGCAATGGTGGGTTCGGATCCTCAGAGCACTAGTCGTAAATCACTGAGTTAGGTTCAATGATGTAGTGCTCTAATGTAGAATACTCGATCAGTCTAGAGTCATTCACAGAAGTTAGTCCATTCCACACAGTGTCTTCTCTGGATAATTGTGCTGAAACTACCCATCAGACTTCATTACGCTATATCCATAACTAAGGTAGTATTAACTACCTTAGTTACATAAAGTTGCAGCGTATACAGAGCTAACGATGGAACAAATAGAAGTGGTGATTGGCGCCGATAGCGAAGGTAGCCTCAGAATCTGCACATGCTGTCGCGGCTGATGAAATCAGTCCAAGGACTCCGAGGTCCCAACCACCACATCTCGACTGGGCTTCGCCATAGAAGTACCTGTGTAAGGTACGCGTGATTACTCGCATACGCGATGCTTGTGCGTACCAAAGTAAAAGGGGAGTTGCTGCTACAAAATATTGAACCCCACGAAGTGAACCCCACGAAATCTCAACCACGCTGGTTGTTTGCGTCGAACAACGCTCAAAGCACTCCCAGTGACACCACCACCTGCATGTTGCCGAACGATAAGTTGACCCCATGCTTGATGCCAGAAATACATTGAGTTATATGCAAAAGCCGGTGCTGACGGAGGTATAAGGCTTAACCCCCTTTGGGCCGGTGTGGGAAGAAAGGCTTTGAATCAGGCACAACAAAGACCCTTAAATGAGCGAATCCTCGTAGTACCGTATTGGATCGGCATCATCTGCCCAATAATTATGCCAAGGATTCGATAGCAGACGGCGGGTAAGTTTAGCAGTTGAAGTGGGAAAGGGAGAAGGAAGAAGGAAGGCAGTGGTCGAGGCAGATGAAAAGTAAGAGGGCGAGGTGGAAAGAGAGAGAAGGAGTAGTCTCCAACATGATTAAGTGTTAAATCAATTCATCCGCCCAGCACTCTGATTGCCAAGTTATTCGTGACGATAAATAGTAGTACAGTTGGCATCCGAATCAAAATGACCGATATCTCCTGTCTACTCCCAAGTGTTGTCAAAACAGTCGACGGGTATCCAGCTTTATTTTACTCGCCATCTGGAAGTTATTTCCGAGCTAGACCGATGAGATAACCCTAAACCAGATTGGCTGCATTACCCTTTACACTCTCTACAAGCCCAATGAAACCTGCACCGTAGGCCTCAATGAGCAGCTCCTCCGCCCTTCTGCTGGGTATGAAGGAGCTCAGATCTCTCTCATTGGTCGGAAAATCTTCCCAATGCTTGAAAGGATATGACTCCCGCAAAATCTCTATTATGTCCTGTAGGTTTACGGGCCCAGCAATGGCAAAAAGACGCTCTCCTCGTACCTGTGGATGAACCAATCCAATGACATGCAAGCGGGCATCGTCTTGTACGTTGACAAAGTGCTGAGGAGGTGTGTCCCTCAAGGAGTCATAATCTTGATCCCACAACTTCTTGACCCATCTAGCCGAGGTCGGGTAACCTTGTTTTTCAGCATTGATAAGCGGGCCGATGTTCGCATTAGGTTGAACTGACTCGATGTTAATTACCATACGTTAGTCCAACTATTTCCAATAAATTACCTGTGTTTATGATTAAGGATGATTTATTCTCCTTCGCCCAACGCGAGAGAGCGCGCTCCGCCTCCACTTTGCTGGCGGAGTAGACAGTTTCCCCGTCGGCTCCAGGTTGCTTAATGCGTTCAACTGCTTCCTCGTTGAAACTCTCGGCAGTAAGTGTAAAGACCTTTCCGGGCTTAGGTTGGGTAACCGCGAAGGAGGATGACGTGAAGACGAATCTATTCAAACCGGCTTCCGATGATGCCTTGGCGGCATTCAATGCACCATTCACTGCTCTAGGGATGGCGACGGCCGGATCTCGAGACCCCTGCATGTCGTTGGCCACATGGATGAAGCCAACAGCCCCTGCGGAATCAGCTCCTGCTCATTGTGAGTGTGGGAAAACTTTCATACCTTGGACTGCTTCGTTGAATGCGTCTGGAGCTTCCATGTCTGGAACAGAGGCTAGGTGGAACATATCGCTGCCGTACTTGGTTTGGAAATAATCTTCCAACCACTGACTCTTAGAGACGTCTCGCGTCGTACCACGCACCCTGTACCCAGCTGATATAGTTTGGTCGGCGACGTGAGAGCCGATGAAGCCACTCACGCCGGAAATGACGACGAGGCTACCATAAGGCACAGCCGGTTGAGGGATTCCGGGGATGGGCATTGCGTGAAAGGTTAAGGGATATCACTGGTATATGCGGGGATAAATAACGAGGCTATGAGATATACTGGCGTTGTCCAAGTAGGTGATTGTAGATGACATGAGTTAAACGGAAAGCGGCGATAGAGCTTCAGCCCAGTCTTATACTCAAAGATAGACCACATTGGTGTAGGCATTAGCGGAGATTAGATTCCACTAAATCCTCTCTTACCCCACAGTGTCAGCGCCTTTACGAATGACGTATGTATGCCTAGAGCGCCACTTCCGGACGCATAGCTCTTAAGGACGGATAATATTTCCCACCTTTAACCAACCGGATTTTGGTATTGATATACTTAGACTTGATTTTTTTTCTTTGCCCTTGGATAAATATTCTATCTTAGAGCTTTTTTTATACATACTTATACTGTAAGAGTTTATTCTTAAAATAGAAGAACATTGAATTCCTTTCTAAGTCAATACTAAGTAAAAGGAACATTTTATTGAATGTTTCTAAATCTGCTTTGGCTTAGATTTCAAATTCGATCGAGTTAGTTTAGATAAAGCGGCTCCTGAGCCTGGGATAGACGAAGAAAGCGCTCGGATTCAACCCACATGAGGCTAAAGCTGCTTGGTGGACTGCACTCGTCACCATTAGCAAGACACCGTCTTTGATATGACGGATATGATGTCTTTTCTCCCTCATTCTTCAATTAACATCTTCCGAGCAGTGTCTCGACGGGCCGACTCTACTCCTCGACCAAGGGCCGAGACTACTATCCCGAAGAGTCGACGGTTATTGAACCAGCGCTGTTTTTAGGTTGGGTTCCATCACTAATCAGTTTTTAATTCCAAAGATTTGGGCTTGTTACAATCTAGGCTTTATTCACATCAATAGGATTTATCGAACATCCATCTATGTAGCATTCTTTCCTACAGAATTTATGTTCATTATCTGATCGCTCACTCTTGGCTCACCTTGCCTGCTTTGCAACGACCGAATGCCTGGGAGCGCTGGAGAGAGGCTGGAGCTAGCTTCGAGCACTGGTGCCTGGGACGTTTTTGTTCTCATGCCCTTTCGTACACAGCGAAAGACTCGATGACCAGGGCACTGCGCTCGAAATGACAGAGGAACGATGAAAAGCTGCCGAGGAGAGAAGCAAGTCGATGGATCCATATCGCGAGAAGAGATTCGAGATTCCATCGAATACATTGGCCTTTCCACATGTTATTTGAGCTAGACCACCTGCTAGGGACGACTTTAGTATGCAGGAATGAAGCCTCTGGTCCTGTGTTGCTAGACGTTCACTGGCCCATAATCAAGGAATCTGGGTGATGTCCCGTACAGGGTTGCCGTCTTAAGCCGAGAGAGTACTCGAGAGGAGACGATGTGGGTACAATAGACAATTTACTTCGCTGAGGCTAGCCCTGATGTTTCCGCAGTGTTTAAAGAGTTTGTTGAAATGAACCAACTCACTGCTCTAACAGTCACAGACCTATCTTACCTTGGTTCCTAAAGAAACGAGTGGCTGATTACTCATATCCTATTTGCATAGGCAAACACCGCTCTCAGCGTGTTTCATGCTGTATGCTTATGAAGGCCAATGTCATTCAGCGCAACTATACTACTTCCTACGGAGCACAGAATGAGTCATTTGATACCTTAATTACTCGTATACGGATACCTTACCTACATATACTCGATTCATCTTGAGTTCACGCAAGTAGTTACTTGATTCAGGCTGGAATACTAGCCCGTCTTGGTTCAAGTGCTGTGAGACGGTCTTCACAGGGGAACAGCATGTGCTCTCCCTCTATCCTTCCCCCCAACTCACTCGGTAGCACACTCTCCCTGACAATGGTCTTATGTAGCACAACCAATACCATCACTGCGCCTTGGTAACTCTAATAACTATCTGTTGCTGCTTTTCTGAAGATCTTAGGAGGGACTGCCCAGTAGTGCGAGGCAAATAGCTCATTTTTTGACGCCCAGCGTGAGTGAAGTCCAAGCTTGATGGCAATGCCTATTCGCCAGGTGCCTTTCAATGGTCATTATTGCATTTGAGAACAAGATCATCAATGCCGCGACAATGGCTACCATCTGCATTCAAACTTCAGGCTGTATTATGCTGTGCAGCCGCTGATCGGCGAGGTTTCACTATGAAAGAAAATATGTTCTTGGTAATTGTTTTGAGATCACTTCTCTAATGATCGCCCCGTGCTCCATAGGGTGCTGAGGACAACGCAACCCGTTCCTCATTCTCACCATCTAGTCTGTCGTATCCCCCACTGTATCCCATTGAGCGCTCATTTTGCCCATAGCCAGGATGAGTCCCTTGGCCGTATGGAGTTCCTTCTTGTCGAGGTGCCGCTCCACCCTTCGCCTTCTTGTTTTTCTTCGAGACCATCTTCTTGATCTTCTTCATGCACTTTTTGACAACTTTCTTGATGTACTTCGTCGGATCGAGCTGCGTCTTGTTTCCGTCGCTGGAGCTGCCTTCCTTGCTGCCGCCTTCGGTACCCCTGCGCTTTCGCCTGCGGCAGCAACAGCAGCATGCAACTACAGAGACAAGGGCAAGAACGCAGACGACGATTATTGCCACTATCCCGCCGGGAATGATGCGGATGCCGCCATCATTGTCGTCGTCATCTGAATCGCCATTGCGAGCTAGCAAGTGGTGGATAGGGCTGTTGTAGGCTGCACGAGCCAAGCGTTGGATAACAGGCATTATCTGCAGATAGTTCCGAACTTTAAGCTGGTTCCAGATGTTTGCATACAATTGGCTGTAGGATAGGCGATTCGGATGAGTTGATCTGATGCTCAGCGGACAACGTTCTGACTAAGGTGTCAGGTAAAGAGCGTGAATGAGAATAGAGTGAGTAGCGATTGACTAGCACAGTCATTTTCCTAAATTTTGGAAACGCTTATGTTTTTATCTTCTCCTGGCCGGATTCTGCTCAAAGCCGTTGTGTCCAAATTAAGCATCTTTCATCGTCGGCATCCCACAGCATTGTGGCTTGGCGGGCCTGCTACTCCATGAGGATCCCTTGAATTAATCAATTGCCATAAATTTGTCAGTGCGGTAATATCCTGTGCAATTGTCGGCCGTACTGATGATTGGCGGCTGCTGGGGACGCCTGACTCGCGCGAGCAAATTGAGAGCTCGTGCCGCAAGGCCTTACACCCAACTTGTCGGTGACGCCGTCGAAAGATACAAATCCCTGCCGTTTGCAGTAAGAAAAGGTTGCATTTTTGTAGTCTACGGATTTGCCGAGTCTACCAGCCCACTCTTGTGTATGATGTTCACTTGTGCAGGCCAACAGGAGCACGCACAAAACGGCCTTTCCATAGGTACTCAAGGTATAAACGATCCCAAAAGCTCTTCTTGCGATTCCCTTCCATCTGACATGGCATTAAGCAAACCTTACTTCATAGAAATGAATACTGATGTGACCCCTAGAAACTTGAATTGAAATTGCCACCCTCGGATGTTGCTAGCTCGCAATTAAACCGCATTTTTACTCCCCAGACAGTTACGTTGGGACTTTTTGGATGTATTGAGCACAAATGCGATATTTCGACGCCGTAACAGTACTCATTGCGATATGCTGGCCTGCCCATGATGTCGGAGAATCTAAGAGACAGAATCTAGTCGTAATGTAGTATGTTATCTTTTTTTAATAACACGAAACCTTGTATGGAGTTGATATTCGAGAAAGAAAGACCACGATATGGGTCGACGTGACCGAAAATTTTCGACACGCAGCTTTGCTATGTCTGGGTTGAATAATGATACCGACCTCTTGATACCGAATTGCGAAGTTATTTTCATCCCGGCACTAGTGATTAATTTTTGGCTCAGGTATGAAAATTGAGAGAATTTCTCCGAAACGTTTCACGTGAATCCCATGTTCAGGATTGTGATGACTTCTTGGACAAACGTTTCGGTAATCATCGGCGCCTCGGGAGTATTGTCCAAGGCACTATTAGTGAGTGCCAAGAGACTCAGAATAATTTCCACTCGATATACTTCTGTGGATGGATAGCCTGCAGGAATATGTAAACTACTGTCCATCCGAAATGCCGTCTGCAGTAGTGGCTTTGTTTTGGGATGCACACAGCTAGAGCTTTAGGACTCAAATCGGTGCTTAGCCTTATCCCATCATCAGGGGCTCTCTGCACATGGACCGGAGACCGTGCGTTGATCACCGCAGGAACACGAGCATATTGTGTCTCAACATGACATGACTGTTGAGAAATAAGTGTATCATTACAAGATTGTTTATGAATCGTCACACCGTGTCAATCTGATTGGATTCCCAAGACCCGCCACACAACTTCCAACGAAGGTGGCAGTATTGTAAGCATACTGAGGGAAAAAAAAGAGGATCAAAAAGGCCATAACCTGGAGAGGGGATTGAGTGGAAATTCCAGTATCAGTGACAAAGACTCCAAATGTCAACCCAACTTTCCGTCATTATGTGTCGGCCCTTGATAGGCTCGTAAGTCCAATACTTCGGGTTCGGGCTCTGTCTCGCGCTGTCTACGGCGACGTCGCCGCCGACGCCAAACGAAGTATCCAGCCAGTAAGAACACCAATATGGTGACTGAGATTAGTGCCATGTTAGTAGATGTAGGAATCTGGGGACGAATTGTTTCTCCTCATGGTTGTTCCACCTACCTATTCCTGATACAAAGCCGAGAATCGCGATACCGACCTCGGTAAAAGTGGGAACGCCCTGGGTCATATTTATGTTGATCGCCGGTGGCTGGTATTGTTTCAGTCCATCACCGCTGCGTAATGCCGTGTTCTGGTCAGCTGCCGGGACTTGTGTGGCAACTACGGTCACTGTCGGGGGTGCTAAGGTAATAAAGACGGTGTTCGTTGGACCTCTTGATGCCGGCGGCGGCGGTGGCGGCGGCGGTCCGGGGGGTGGAGGAGGCCCTCCTGGGGGTGGGGGTGGAGGCGGCGGTGGTCGAGGGGATGGGGGAGGTGGTGGAGGAGGTGGTGATGGAGGCGGTGGTGGCGGTGGCCCCTCTGGGGGAGGAGGCGGCGGTGGCGATGGCGGAGGAGGCCCTTCTGGCGGAAGAGGCCCTTCTGGCGGAGGAGGAGGGGGTGGTGAGACTGGGGGAGGTCCCTCTGGGGGTGGCGGCGGCGTTGGTGAAGGAGGCGGGGGTCCTTGAGGAGGCGGCGGTGGTGGTGCTTGTCGTCCCTGATATTGGTGCCTTGAATCAAGATTCAGCCTTGGTAGTGGAGGCTTTCTGCGAGTCAACGAAAATCGTGCCATCTTGTCCGTGTTTTCGTACCTAAATATGTGTTAGCGATGCAAAACCCTCATGGTCAAGCTGTCTAAGGTCTCTTACCGCTGCTAGAATGCCTCCCACTTCACGTTATTACGTTGTTACACAAAAGTGACAGTGTCTAGAAGGGGAGACACGATGTTTTGGACGGTTAACAGGGAGCAAAGACAATCTTGATCGCTCAGGATAATGGTACATATCGAGGCAGCAAGCAATTAGAGAACACAGGAGCGTCTGCCATTAATATTCACATTCGACCCTATCTTTTGGATGGGAGACTGTGTCCTAGGAACACAACTGGTGGACTTTAGTTCAAATCGTGCTGTCGGTGCGACACTCGGCGCAGGGGAACTCATCTGAACTTCGGTAAGTTGAACTATCCAGTTGGTTTGGTTTCAAGCTTTTTACACACGAACCACTTACGTCCAGTTGACAGGAATGAAACAGAGTTAAAGTCTACGTCTGATGACCGCGACTCATTGCTAATAATAGCATTACTCACAGACAAAGGGCACATAGCGTCGACGTTCCGAGGCTGCATGGAATATCTCCTCCCAATGCCATTCAAGTTTTTGATCGAGCACCCCCGCAGTAGGAGATGGTGTTCAAGCTTAGAGAAGTAGTTGTAATCCTCTATCCGACTCATCCACCCGGCGTCAAGCAATTGCTGCAGCATTCGGCCCATATGGAGGGATTACTTATATTTAGAATGCAGGTAGCATAAGGTAGTCCAAAAATTGGCTTTGACTGACAACGACGACGGGACTTTGGCCCTCAATCGTCGTAGGCAGTATGTTCAAGTCAGAGTACTTGAGGAAGTATTGACAGCATCTTGCTAACAAGTTGAGGCTACTGCAGAGCTTGCAAGTGGTTGGCGATTTGAGGCGGTACTGCCCGGCGCAAAGCTCCTCACAATCACGGTAGGTTCAAATGCCCACATCAATACCCACCATCACATCTCGATCGGGAGCTTGAAACAATGTTCGACGTGATGCTACGTCTAGATCAAGGTTCATCTCCGCTTTTTCGATCTGCGAGAGGCATTCCGGAAGACGGAGGTTGCACAGGCGAGTCACGACCTTACCCCTTCCCAGTACGACTGGTGCAGTCAGTTGATGTTTCAAATCGGGCTTGCGGTAACATTGTCACTGTCTTATCATTGATTGGCCGTTCACCCGTCGTCGATATGGATCCATCTGTAAGCTGATGAGTATCTAGCCTCTCTTTTTTGTTTTTGGGGCACTTGAGCTGCCACTCGCCAGAGCTCAAGGGATGCAGAGATCTGCCAATGGAGAAAGAATAGAGGTTCCTCAAATCATAGGGTTACCCAGATACGCTTTTTGAAAAGGGCATGTGCCTCGATTGTTAACATTCACTAGCTCGCAACCTTATCCAAGGTTATGATCGCTTCTCTCTAGATGGGTGTGCAGCCTTTGCACTGGATCGAACCACTGCCCGCCCAAGGGCTGGTGCCATCTTGAAAGGATTGTCATTTGGTCTCGGAAACATTCTGCCATCCAGTCTTAGTGCTATTTGAATGTCAGGCTCAGTTATCGACAAGCATCAAATAGCTCAAGAATGCGCCAAACGGTGAGGTAGGTATTGCTAAGCCATACTAGAATTTGGTTTAGCCACGAATGAGGACAGGTGATCATCGGGAGGGTCGAGCCGGGGAAACATGTTTCATTTGCGCACCATAACCTGTAGGCTTGGCCCACTCAGCCCATCAAATCGACGACAAGGCGGACAGACCACTCGGCATCAGGCAACCCGGCGGTTGACTATCCGGGGATAGGTGACGCGTCGGTAAGCCATCCGGAGGCGGCTGAATGGCAAAGGTGCTCCGCCAAAGTTCTGATGGAAAGTAACAATGCAGTCCGGCGACTTTAATCGTCGGGGGTTTCCCGGGACCGGCTGGACTATTGCGGAGGTGGGGTATTATCGCGTTCCGCACGGTAGTATACGGCACGGTCCGATTTGAAATGTTATAAATGGCGTACGCCGATGATAGTAGATCTTGTTGGTGAGTTGAGCACTTCGTCTGCGATACTGAGGACATTCTGATGCTTCCATAAGATACATTACCTATGTCTTGTATGAAATGATTGGGGAAGTGGACATAGGTGTGCAAGTAGCACATGCGGCAAAGGTACCTGGCTCATCAATCATGTCACACAATATTGACCTCACCATGACATAAAATCACTCAACAAGCACAAGTTGCATTAAGCAAAAATGTTGGTCAACAGAAACAAGAATATTTCCCCAGGTGAATCGCGTCACCGTAGAGTCCAGGGATGCCGAGAAGAATCGCCGTGGCCCTGACATTTCCAGATTGACCGCACCAAGGAAGGTCTGTACGGTACACGGGCGAGAGCCAAACGTGGAATCATGGAGCGCTCGAATTCGCAGTTTTCCTTCCAATCTCTGTCCAATGTCCTTTAATACCTGTCATTTCTCCAGTGGTTAAACGGATCCCAAACCACTCCTCCAACGCCTTGACCCTGTCGCTCTCGTCTTGACAGTCTTTAACCACACGAGTCTTCCCTCCCATGTTCTCCTTCAGAATAGAGCCTACCAACATCCTCTTGCCGACAATCTCTCCATCATCTTTAGCCCCATCGTTGAGAGTTTCCCTCTTTCTGAGAAACTTAACAACTAATGGGCAAAATCTCTGGAAAGAGTGAGGTGACGTGCTTGTGTACCAGTTCATGACTTTGAAGTCCGGTTCCAAGAATTCCTGCTCGGAGAAGGCGTAAAAGGAGTTCCACTCCTTTGCTGGTCCGTTTCGGTACTGGTAAATCCAGAGCTTTGAAGCTTCTGTTCGAAAAACTTGATTCGGAATGTGGCCACGCACTAAGCGGACCTCTTGGGTACCAAGATTTCGTAATACTTGATCATGCTTCAAGGGGATTGGCTTGGTGGCGCCGTCACCTCCAAATGCTACATCAATCATGTACTGGGTTTTGTCTGGGAGGCCTACAAGGCTGACCATGTGTGTACTGACGAATATGAGCTGATAACCTAGGAATTGGAAGATCTAGCAGACGCAGTACAGTTACTTACTAGCCAATGTAGTCACCGCTAGGCACACCATCCTTCCGCAATCGGATTCGAACCCCAGTCATGTATGCCTGGAACCCAAGTGTCCTCAGAACATGGTTCATCAGAATACTGACTTCCATGCAGTAACCACCTCGGCCCCGACCGCCTGTGACTAACTTCTCAAACAGCAGCTGAGGGTCTAGCTCAACCAGCCGCGATTCGGAGTAGTGCAAAGACAGATTCTCATAAGGAATGGTTGAGATGGTATGTACGTGGAGGGCGGTGAGATAAGCTAGATTACGAACCGGCCTGTTGCATTGCCTGTACTTTGTAGGGAGACAGATGAGCTCTTCGAAGAGAGCTACCTGTTCCTGGTTATAGGCTGATTTTAAGAGTTCCGTCATTATCAAATAGAGTTGCCGCAGAAAGATGAAGGTCGTTGAGATTCAAGTTGTAGCTGTGAGGTTTTATGTCGGTAGGTCACAATACCTGAATTTGTTAAGCATCGGAGCGATCAAGGATCATTGAGTCACACGAACTTTTCGCGAATGATCGTCCCGGTGGAACCCGAAGGTATGCCAACACTAGTCCAAAATTGTTTCAAAACATAATTGGCAAGGTATGAATGACTCGATTCAATCCTCTATCAACTCGAACTCATTGTTAGTTGCTGCTGAGCATAACTAACATTGTTCGTGGAGGACAGAGACAAGGAACCGGTTCCTTAATGGACGAAAAGTTATTATCGCCACTGTGCGGAGACCTGGATTGGCCACAAGCTATCGTCGTCTCAAACTCGCGAGCTAAGAACATCACGTTGCCCCCGTAGTCACTTTGCCAAACTTCTTAGAATCAGCTATGGCCGACCGTTGATGAGATCTATAGTCCGAACTTGCGGTCAAAGCATCATTCGATCTTCATTGTGAATAATTTATATGCGAAAAGTATACACATATATCAATGTTTAATCAAACAATGCAGCATGCTGCAAAGAACCTAAAGTCCGATCGAGCACTGGACCACGGGAACAAAGTAGGAACGTTCTCCTTCTCTCCACCTATCTTCATGCGAAATTTGGCAGCAAAAAAAAGGTAGGACGAAGGTGAAAGATCTTTCACCATTGGCGATAATATGGGCAACGCTACGTCATTAAACGCTAAGTTCCAGCTTACAATGGTGTCAAGTCGGTCTATATCTGTGCTTTAGGAGCTTCTTCAGGTTAACTAAGCTTCAATTGGATCCGTACGTCGTGTCAATAATACCCATCTTTGCGTCATTTCCTAGTTCCAGACCTCATGGTCGCAATATCTGACCCAACCTGAACCAATTACCGAATTTACCGTGTCATCAACTTACGATGGATAAACCATATGACAATTGCCGGACGAAAAAACACTTTGGCCCCAGTATTGATCACCTGAGCACGGGTTGAAAAGTTGGTCTTGGCCAGAAGAAAAGGTGCAGCGTACCTCGTGACGAATGGCACCGGATCGAGTCTAAAATTTCCGAAGCAATCACCTTATATTCATTCTCTCCGTTCAAAAACTCCTTTACTAGAGACGTAGTAGCGGCACTGTCATAGTCGGAGAGACACCGACGCTAATATGTACATTGTAAGATCCAGAAGGTTGCAGCGCACTTTGACACGAAAATTGGCCTGCCTAGATAAAATGGTCTGCCGAATTGGCTGAGCCACCAGAAGAAGCTCTTCGCGTTCGTTCCTCATCAATTTAGAAGACATCAAGCATTGTATACAGCAATATACTCAGCTTGGAGAGTACCCCCAGAAATTGTGTTCGCAAGAGGCGTGGTGCTCCCGTAGTTGTTGTTCGGGAATGCACCGCCAATTGCGAGATTCAGCAGAATGAAGTGAGGCGAGTGGACCGCCTGGGTCCAAACGTCTGCGGGCAAATCGGTCTCGACGACTTGCCAGAACAGGATGCCATCAACGAACCATCTTACAGCCTCAAGCTCAGCGGTGCGGTCAACTTCGAGGGTGTAGGTGTGGAAGTTGCCCTGGCAGGCACTGTTGGGGCACTCGCGGCTCCCAACGAGACCATCAGTCTCTTTGCAGGGACCTCCGGGGTTGACACCGCAGTGCATGACACCCCAAACGCGGTTGATGCCGTTGACGTTCTCCATGATATCAAATTCCCCAATGGCCGGCCAGTTCCTTACATCAATGTCAGTACATAGCTTGACACCGCGCCCTTACTTTGGTGACTCACCAATAGTTACCGCGGTATGCATTCCCAAGAGTCCAAAATGCTGGCCAATAGCCAATACCATTGCTACCAACCACGGGCAGATTAAGGCTGGCTTGGACACGCATCTTGCCACCAGCTTGAGCCATGAAGTCTCCACGCTGAGACTCGATACGAGCAGATGTCCATGAACCAGATGAAGCTTTAATGGCTGTAATCTGCAGAGCTCCATTTCCGTTGAGGCGAAGATTGTTGACGCTGCTCGTATAGGTCTGGATTTCTCCGGTACCCCAGTTGGCAGGTCCGCCAGGATAGGAAGTGCCGGTGTCGATGATCCAGTTGCCGGTATTGGGCAAACTGTTCGCAGAGCCGACAAAGTCGTCACTCCACGTGAGACTGAAGCCAGGGATTGTTGGAACTGCACCATGAACAGCGGTCAGACCAACGGCGAGAGCCGCAACGACCTTGTTGATCGCCATCGGAATGGATTCGTGATAGTGGTGTCTTAGAAAGAACCCTTAGGAGCTGTGAATCAAAAGAGAGTAACAAGGTGCAATTGGAAATCAAATGAAGCAAAGGAGGTGGAAATGAGCGATCTGGTTGTCCTCGAGAATGCACAATGCCGTTCTGATTCTCGTCTTCATTTTCCAAGAGAGTTTCTCTCGTTATATACTCTCAAGCGTATTTATCCTGCCATCCTTCTAGGTGGTCTGCAGCCACATGTCGATGTTCTGGGCTTCATTTCAGTAGATTGAAATAACTGGGTCGACAAACACCAGAACTGCCTAGCCCTACACGTCTGGTGGTCCGTTACAACACGACGCGGGGAACACTGCCGAGAACCCCACGATACATGCATGGTGTTGTCTCCTTTCTGCCCCGCAAGCATTCACATGTCACTATCGAACGATGGTAAAGTACACGGGAGGGAAACGGCCCTTTTCAACTAGTGACCCCCTCTTGAGATGTTACCGTGGAAGAAGTTGGGGAAACCCGTTGCGTGAATGGTGGGTATCCAATATCGATTCGTCTAGCCCCTGAGATGCCCAGACCGACAGTTCGTCTGATCGTAACTCCTGACAGGCATAGTAGCATCGGGGTTCCCCTTGACAAGATATTGAGTTGTCTCACCCATCCCTACCTTAGGGATCCGATCGAGCATCAAGGTCCACAAGAGCACATTTAGAAATGAGCTTTGATTTGGGCTACTAAGAAAGCTTGCGAGTCGCTCGCGGCCAGATCGAACGCATCTCAATTCACCAGTCTTCAGGGAGTCGCATTCCCCCGTTGCTGACAGTCAGTTGCGTCGGGCTAGATAGATGATCTTTTAGGCTAACGGTATACTCCGTATTTGCTGGCAAAAGGGGAGAAATACATAGAATTATCCTTTCTTGGCGGAGAAAAGATGCCCATGATCCCATGTGGTGTAAAATGCAACCTCACACGTAGGCGGAGTCGTCTTCCCACCTGCTCGGCTCGGGGGTGTCGGCAGCGAGAGCGAGGTGGTCAGCACCTCCAGAGGTGGGCAGTAAGCTGCCTGTAAGCAGAAGTTGGGGTAAGCTGTAGGCCAAGGAGTACCATTGACGCACGCTAGCATATGTAAGTGTCAATCTGGTACACAGCACCAGGCACGCGAGACCCGAGACATTTACAGGGCTACAGGATGCCCCAAAATCACCTAATAGCAAGCGGCCGTTTAAGCTTGTTTCCCCGTACCTGTCGATCGGTCGATTGTCGGTTTCTTTCCCCTCATTTCACATGACTAGGGAGTATTCATATTTCTGAAATCCCCCCAGCTGCCCAATTCGGCTCAACAGCCGACCGTCTTCGGTGCTTTGCCGGCATCATTCAGACGTTTTCTCTGCCCATGAATGACCTCCTCGTTATTGCTCCGCTTGAAGCCTGCTCTCGAATCCCTGAGTCAAGCATCCCAAGATCACGCGGGGACGCGGAGACGTGGGCTGCTTTGGGGTTAACGAGGGTGGTGAGCAAGGACCATCCCCGGCCTGAGTTGCGGAGCACCATGCCCGAGGGACCGATTGCAGAGAATTTTGAAGTAATATGGCCGTGAAAAAGAAGGGAGAGAGATTATGAAGACTGTAGTAGGCGTAAGACTTTTCCACAACGGTCCGAATCTCGGTCTTAAAATGCCGCTGTGCCATCACGAGATCCAGGGTAGCTTCTAGTAAGAGATTTAGAGCCGAGACAACCTGCATGACGATAAAAAAATGGAGTTTAGGGAAACATGGGGTAGTATCCGTACTAGTGTTCACATTTGTCGCGCACCAACAGTGATAGACCAGTCAAGTTGAGAAGCCCAGGCTGGATTCTTTCACGTGGAATCGATGAAGATTACTGTCACTGATCAATCTTCGCTCGGTGACATGTCGGTAACAGGCAGAATATTCGAATCTAGAAGCATTCCGACGGGGCAAACATCGTCACCTGTGTCGAAAGCATTTACGCCGTCCGTCCTTCGGCTACCTTGCCACGTTTCCGCAAGCTCCAGCTGGCAGTTCCAATTACCCACCCGCAACGCGATGATATTGGAAACTCTCCTCTGGTCGTTAACACAATCTTTTTCCAGGCCGTGCCGCAATGATATATGTCCATCATCTCGCGAGGCCGACCGTGTCAAAGGGCACGCGAACACAATGACGCACCTGAGAAGTTTTGCAATACCGCGTGCCGTCCCCGGGCCTCACTGACCCTCACCTTGAATGAAAAATGCACGCAAATTTTCGGCATTGAACCTCGCTTCCACTCAATGAGCATTCCATTATCAGAGGATAGAGTGATAGCTCAAGAACCTACATTCAACTTGGTAAGTGGAGGTGCTTCGGTTCGTCCCGCATCTGACGTGCAGATGTGGCGTAGAGCTGGCACGACATGCTTCCCATGCTCGGTGCGATTTGGGCCGCAGAATTTGATAAACACAAGGAATGTCTTCCAGTCCATTGCAACTGGATAATTTAGGTTTGCTTAACCATAAGCCTCCAGGCCGACTTCAAAATCTGTATTTCTCGCGGAGGCCGTTTCACTGTGCATAATGTGGATTGAGAGATGAGCCTTGATCGTTCACCAACCTACGTTGACAATGGTCGGACGCATGCTATCCTGCGTCTGCACTGCAAGATGAGCGTCCAAAGTCTTTACGGCCTTCCGCTGGCGTAATGCCTCACGCATCAGTCTGAAGCATTGACACGCTGCGTAGGCGGCGAAGTGGTTAAAGTCCGGGTCCGGTGGAAGTACGGCTCAAAAATTGGTTCTAGTCAAGGTGCAAAATCCGTCCCCTGTCTGTGTTGAAGCTCAGTAAGCTAAGGTAATTAATTGAATGACAAACTCCGCAGGATGAAATCGGCGGGACTATTCTGCCGGTTTGAGGACGCTAGACAAATCTTCGGCGCGGCTGGCAATAAAAACCAACTGCGCCATACCTCGGCACAAATCTCAGATACACACAGTTCCATTGAACGGGCTGATTCTGATCCGATGTAGTGGGGGTCCTTCGTTTCACCGGTGACTCGATCTTTGTAATCAGTTCTTGATAAGACTAGGCTTGAATGACGCCTGAGGTTAAAGCTCCTATTGTGGGACTGTGGTGGCCATGCGGCGGCGTTTCGTCCGTCAAACCAGCGGAGTTGAGATTTCACTCAATTGAAGAATACGATAAGAGCGTGTTTTGATTCAACATTCAAAAGTCGTCACACTCTCCTTTATTCGTAGAAATCGAACTCAACTAACTTAGTACTTTGCTTCTGCATCTCCAACCGAGTGAAGCAGATTCGAAATTGACTCCACTCAGATTTCTAGAGAGACCAATCTTCGAAACACAGGAACCATGTCAAACTCGGCAATCGCGAAGCCATTGACGTTAGCATGTGGCCTTACTTTGCCCAACCGCCTCACAAAAGCGGCGATGGCCGAGAACATGGCCGACAGCGAAGGCTTACCCTCCCCTGCTTTCCATGCACCTTATGCTGAATGGGCCGATGGTGGTTGGGGATTGGTCTTGACCGGTAGGCAAGCTGGCAGCTCTAGATTGATACTCACAATAAGATACGGCGCATAAACTGACTAATCAACGTGGAAAGGCAATGTGGAAGTCGACCAGAGGTACCTTGGTTCGCCCAAAGACATTGCATATAATGATTCTATTCCGTATGAGCGGCAGCTGGATGCCTGGAAGGCCTGGGCGAAGGTCTGCAACAAGAATGGAACCCCGACCATTGTCCAGGTCAACCATCCTGGCCGCCAATCTCCCCTTGGCGCTGGCAAGCGTGGCTTTTTTGAAAAGGCAATTGCACCCAGTGCGATACCTTTGAACTTTGGGCAAGGTCTTGTCGCGCGTCTTATCAGCTCTTTGGTCTTCGGTACTCCTCGGCAAATGACTGTTGCTGATATCAAAGATGTTGTTCGTCGCTTCGCCCAGACGGCTGAATTGGCGTCGGACGCCGGTTTCGCCGGGATGGAAATTCATGGCGCCCACGGCTACCTGCTAGCTCAATTCATGTCCGAAAAAAGCAACGAGCGAGCCGACGAATACGGCGGATCACCGGCCGCCCGTGTGAAGATCGTTGTTGAAATCATCCGGGCGATCCGTGAAGTGGTACCGAAGACCTTCTGTGTCGGAATCAAATTCAACTCGGTTGACCACCAGTCTCAATCTGAGCTCGATGCCTGCATCGAACAGCTCAAGTTGATTACTGATGCTGGGGTTGACTTTTTGGAGGTCAGCGGTGGCACATATGAAGATCCCCTGGTAAGTGGCGACTAATCTCATAGTTACCAAGAATGCCTTCCTAGTTGCGATTTCACGCTAACCGAAGTTTTCAACAAGATGGCTACTGGTGTGGCCGATGAAAAGAAGTCAGACCGTACAAAGGCACGCGAAGCTTTCTTCCTTGAGTTCGCTCGGGCGATCCGCCGTGACTTCCCAGATGTCCCCTTAATGGTGACTGGCGGCTTTCGTAGCCGTCAAGGGATGGAGGCGGCCCTTGAAAACAGAGGCTGCGATCTCATCGGACTAGGCAGGCCTGCAGTGTTGAACCCGGCACTACCAAAGAATACCATTCTTGCAGCTACTGTCAAGGACGAGGACGCTAAGTTGTACGTGCGCAAGATCGAGGCGCCCTGGTTCACCAAGAAGTTTGGACTCAAGGCAATTGGCGAGGGCGCTGCGACGGTAAGTCTCAACCCATGTAGATGCAACATCGCTTATCTTTACGGATCGACTAACACTCGTTCACTTAGGCCTGGTACGGGGCTGAAATACGTAAGCTGGGAAAGGCAGAGTAGGACCTGAGAAAGAGGTTGAAGATGTGAAGACTTTTGATACCACTGAAGGCGGAGGGATCGCTGCCGATGCCTCCTTCCACTGCGTCTATCCTTGATGAGCTACATAATCTGCGAGACGAATGAGACGTAGTCGTATTCTTCATGAACTGCACGATAGAGTCCCATCACACCTTGTGCTATGGTTATCGGCATCTTACCATGGACAACATTTGAAAAATGTACCGACAATTAGGGTTCATCACTCAATGAGTATCGCCTTCCGTCTTCCCATATGAACAGATAATACGGAGTAATTTCTAGTGGATATCCCCTCTGGACCCCAGCCAATGATTATAGGCTGCTACCGCTCTGGTCTATTGACCCCGTGATGTTGGTTCGGCCTACCCCTCATCTCCCAGCTTTCCGGTTTTCAGTGGGTTACCGGATTATTATCCTACACCATAGGAACTCCAATTTCGATACCACCTTCCGGAGCCGTATGCGATTCGCTTGGAGGCCAGAGACTTAAGTAAATCTGGGCTTGTTTTGGTCTCGGTAGATGGTTACGCGCCCCGGAAACACAGACATGCAGATTCTGCTTGACCACGTATATTCGAGCAGAGAATTTGAGTGCGTGTATAAATTAACTGGCCGAGACGTTGAAACGTAAACCCTTCTTTTAAAGACTGCTTTCTATGTCAGGCATTCATCATGAAATCTAACATCTCAACGTTGTGGATCCTGATGGCTTTGGCGGGTCTTGCCCGCGCGCAATTTGAAGACTTCTTCAACATTACAGAATTTCCAAAGGAGCAAAAAGACAATGTCACAAGATGGTTGAACGATGCACGAACGCTTGCAGGCCCAGATCTGTACCCATATTTTGCACACCGCTGCATTCTCGGCCAAGTCTACCCTGAGCTTTCCTCCGCCACACAGATATCAGGGTTCATTGCCCCTCGCGAGGTCTTTGACCGATTATATTACATTGGGCAGAGTGCTGTCTCGGCATGGGCTTACAATACTGGTGATGGCCTCGTTGTCTTCGATGCTCTCAACAACGCTGCTGAGGCCGAAGGCATCCTGATCCCCTCTCTCGAGACACTTGGATTCACTGCCAGCGACATCAAACATCTCGTCATTACCCATGAACATTTTGATCATTATGGCGGGGCTCGATGGCTTCAAGATAACTATTCCTTCGCCACATACGCCTCAGCTGCGGCTTGGGAAACTCTATCGCAGATTCAGGACGGGCCGATCAAGGACAGAACCATCTCAGATGGTGACCGACTGACTATCGGCAATGTTACATTCAGCTTTTTCGTGACGCCAGGGCATACACCAGGCACTGTGTCGACAATCTTTGAAGTATTTGACAAGGGCACAAACCATGTCGCTGGCTTCTATGGCGGCGTTGGCATTCCGAGCAGTGCGTCAGCCAAGGACCAGCAAATCATGTCTTTGAACCGATTCGCGGACCTGGCAAAGAAGGCGGATGTGGATACACTCATTGCCAACCACCAGAACCAAGACCGAGCGCTCTATCACTTCGATCTCTTGGATCATAGACCAGACGGCACTCAACATCCATTTGTCATCGGCACAGACGCCTTCGAACGATATTTGAAAGTGAACAGGCAGTGTGTGAGGGTCAAGGCTGCTAGAGATGGGCAGTTTCTGCAAGTCTAGCAATGGTCCAACACGGGAATCTCAGTTACAGAATCATAGCCTCGATTTATTCACACACTTATGTTACCCACACTTATGCTATCGATGGTTTCCCCGATAAGTTGTGGGTGCATTCTCCTTAGTGCCCAAAAAAGTCGAGGTGTTTAAGTATGTACGGGAATGTAATGTGAAAGAGTGGAATTCGGATGAGTCTCTTCGCATCTCATGCGGGCAAGTTTCCGCTGATGGACCAGTACACGTTATAATTGAAACCTTGGGCATCATAGAAGGGTCCAAGGTTCACAGTCTTGCCACCCGCCGTCGCCGTAAAAGCCAATCCAGTAGTTCCAGTTCTCTTCACGGTGGCCAAGTTCAACGCTGGGGTAGTAGAAAGTGTTTCGCTTCCATAATTTCCACTCAAAATGACAGGACCGTAGGCGATTGCGGCGATGCTGGGGTTGTCGTTCGCAGGAATGACTTGTAGCTTCATAGGGAGCTTCACAACCACGGTATCGCCCGAGGCCCAGGTGCGGTCGATGGACGCGTATGTTCCAGCGGCATTGCTTATGGCTTGGCCATTCACAGTAACTTGAGCTCCAGAAGCCCATGCTGGGATACGGACACGCATGACCCATTTGCCAGCACCAGTGACCTTCAGGGTCGTTGTATCACCGCGGGGAAAATCGGTTGTTTGGGCAACAGTGACGCTGCGCTGAGTCCATGTCAGAACAGAGGGTATGAACAGGTTGACGTAGAGCGCAGAGTTGTCGTAAAAGTAGATGGAGTCCATGAGTTTTGTGTTTGTTTCCAACCCAGTTCCTTGGCAGCACCAGAAGGAGTCATAGTCTGTACTCCAGGTTCCACCGCCCCAGGCCGGGCCGACGCCACGACGTCCACCCGGGTTCAAGGGAGTGAAGTATGTGATATGACCATGACCATCAGATGGGTTCTGCTGGCCCAGCAAATGGTTGAGCAAAGCACGCTCATAAAAATCAAAGTAAGTTGTGGTGCTCGGGTTCGTCAACCAAAGCTCTCGTGTGAGCTTGAGCATGTTGTACGTGTTGCAAGCCTCGCAAGTGTCTTGATTCAAGAATGCAGCGATGGCATTGGGGAGCCTAAAGTGCTCTGCCTGGCTGTTCCCACCAATTGCGTACGAATGCGCGCTGACGGTGATGTTCCATGCGTTACGGGCGATGTCCTGGTATCGACTAGTTCCCGTGGCTTTGTACTCGCGTGAGGCACCGATCCATTTTGGAACTTGAGTGTTCGCGTGCAAGCCATTGAGGCTATCCTGGTTTGAAGCAAGAGGATCAAATATGGCGGCATGGTCAAATCGCTGTGCGACAGTGAGCCAACGTTGATCCCCGGTTTGGTGGAAGATGTCGGCCAAGACTTCATTCATTCCTCCAAATTCTGTGGCCATCATGGCTTGCATCTGGGAATACGTAAGCTTTCCCGTACGAGAGTCGACCCACGCTGCCATCGCAAGAAGAACGTCTCGCGCGTTGGTGTCACCGATGTGGCGCCAAACGTCGAGCAAGCCAGCCATGGTCTTGTGAATGGCATAGTAGGGAACGTTGCCGTTGCTGAGAGTGCGGTTTTCAACAGCGGTGATGTCAGACTCGGGAAAGCCAGAAAGATAGCCGGTAGTAAAGCCAGCTTTGCTGTTGTTGGCTTGGCACTTCTTGAGTTCGGCAGCAAAGTAAGTAGCCCTACTCTTGCATTCGGCGTCGCGGAGCTGGGCGTAGCAAAATGCCCATGCATTCAGAAAGTGGCCTTGGACGTGAGTTCTAAATGGGAAATCCGGGGCATCCCATCCGCCGTTGGTCGCCGCGTTGTTGGTTGACAGTCCATGGTTCTTGCGGAAGTTGTACAGCAAGCGCTCAACGTCGACTGCTTTAAGATACGTCAGAGTGCGAGCCTGGTTGTCGAAGAAGCGTCCACTGCTCAACGTGACCTGGCTCATGTCGAAGGCCCAAGCCGAGACACCCTTCTCTTGGCTGACAGGAGGCACGGCCTGTGCGGTCACGTCCCAGACGGACGATCCCACAACTATCGCTAGGCACGCTAGGCCTCGCAGGCTTTCTGTCGTAAACCACATCATCTCAACGATTTGGGCCAAGGCTTGGCACGAAGGTTTGGGAATGAGAATTCAACGAATGACTCAAGCTCTGAAAGCCGACAACTCTTTGCCAATGTGAGGCAGCAAACAGGTTGCTACGAATGTTTTATAGTCGTCACTAAGTAACATCAAATCAGCCCGCCGCCCTAACGCTTCCCCATGGGGAACAACAGCGGCCTTACACGACGCAAACCTCGTGATACTAATACTCCACTATCAACTCGTTCAACGACTGGTGCGCATGGTCGATTGCGGAGGTGAGGTTACACTCATGAACTGATGGTATGTTAATTGTAGGCTTGTGCAGGCTTGCCCCTGGTTCGCCTTCCCCGCACGATAGAGTGGATGCTGGCAATAAGTCGATTGGTGCGGTACTTCCAAGCTTTCCTTGAACTTGAGGATTTGCCAAGGAATATTCTCCGTCAATTGTTTTCATTGGATGTGACCGTTAGTGGTCAGCCTAGAGGCGGGCCGAAAACGGGGAATGGCGCATTAATGTTCTGTTGTAACTACATCCTACCTTAGGCGCTGGAATCACAAAGTGTAGCGCAGTTCATCTTGAGGGTGCATCGTATAAACTGCTAGCCTAAAGGAGGTCTGCCCATCCCATCACATTGCTGTGATCTACGGCTAGTCAGTCTAGTCGCGGTGCCGACACAGCCGATTTAGTGATATGATGGATGCTTCAGGCGGACGATAATTGGGACGCATGATCTTGGTATTCAACACCAAGTTCCATTAGACATTTTACGTCAAGACTACTCGACTCAGTGTAGTGTGCAATGCAACTTCGTCCTCATAACCCCGCGACTCGATACGAGCCCGATGGTATTGATGGTAATGGAACCATTTGTGGCTGAGTTACTACTCATTTACTTGACCGCATCATTAAGTGGCACTTTCTGCTAAGGAAAGTACGCTTACACTTTCAAAGTTGTGTCTCGCTACATATTGATGACCAGAGGGTCGTTCCAGGAGCTGCTTTTCTCATTTCCCAAGGCCGACATAGATGACCCCTGTAGCCACCAAAACAGTGCGGGTGCTCGACAATGTCTTTGACTCTGTGACCTTGCCGGGGGTCGTATCAAACTCTATTGCCAGGTTGCATGTAAAAAATGATTAGAAAGTGATGGTATCACTGGGTAGGGGTTCTTTCGGACTGACAAGGCGGCTGCATAGAACATATACCATCGCTGGCATCCACAAGCAAGTGTTCAAGTAAGAGGCGTACGTCGTGCAATGTTCCTTCTAATATTCATTCACAATGAAGACCAAAAAGCTTCCCTAATCAGGCATTCAATGTCCAGAGAAAGAATTCGTACAACGGTCAGCCTGTGGATTAGTCCTGTTGAGTGCGTAGCGACTCATCTTCCGTGAATACAGCTGGCAAGATCAAGCCCCGATAGACAGGTTGTGCTCGCAACGGCTCCATGCATTAGCAATCAGGAAACCCGAGAAAAGACTTGGTCGAGGCAAGGTCGATTCCGACCTTGATATGCCTCCAGGTAAGACGTCAATGAAGTGACTGCAATGTAGGACGATACTCGTCGCTCGCTATCGCAACGCTCCTGCGTATCCTTCCTGTCTTTTTGGCTGCGCTCCCTCTTCTTTCTCTTTATAAAAGATGTCCTTAGGCTCACAGAACACGATACTTTGGCGAACAGTCTCCACTCCTTGTGGTATTGATGAAATATCTGATCGAGAATGATTTCCAACCTTGAGCCACCACTCATTCCCCCTTCAGAATTTCAACCCTTGGACAATGTGAGGCTCGCTGCTATGTCGTGATCGACTCCAGGCGGCGGTACACCGGAAGTGGGCTCCGTTTGCGATTCTCCATCCAACCAAGTCAAGCTCCTCAGGGCCCATCGATTTGTCCCCGTAGGTCGGCGACTCCTCCTTGCTGTCACGACAACTTCGCCTCGGGCTTGACTCATATACATTACTATTAGGTACCCTAATTGGTAAGCAATTGTCATTTCGTTCACCCGCAGTTCCATCACGCGTGCAAGAAGGGCTGGAAATAGTAGCATAACTGTTACATTGATAAACTAAGTCTCAAGAAATGATAAGTAATTTCCGAAAAGAAGACAACAAAAACAAGGAGGATAGCTTTGTACTGATTACAATTCCCAAAGATAACTAATATTTTATTTCACATACTTTGGGAATATTCTACTCAAAGCGCATTTGAATTACTAAGTAAACAGAATACTGTTACAATTATCTTGGATAATCTTTTGGGAATGCTTGAATGCCTTAAAGCAATTGTAGTAGTGAATAAATGCATTATTACAAGGTACCCAGCTACCTCTGTATTGACTCCATATGCTTTTATGTTACTCCCTTTGTTAATAAAATGTTTCGAGCATATACCTTCAACTCAATTTAGCTTTCATTTTGTAAAAGCCTTTTACTATTTCCGGATCGCTGGTTGCCGCTGCTCCTAATAGATATGATAGCAAACCAGGTGTAGATTAGTGATTCCTCTTCGTATTAACCTATTTCAGTAACATATAAAGTCAGTGGATTTCAGTTGACTTTGTAAAAACTATTCTTGCCCTGCGACAGGGTCCACGATGCGTTTGGTCAGTAACTCTGTCAAGTTTACTACTAAAACCCTGACAGAATCTTACTTGACTATACCAAGAAAACATGCTCCCTGCTTCGAATGGGGGTTCCAACTTATTGTGCCATCTTATCTGTCGTTATCATTCTCACTTCAGTGTGATTGGATTGCAGGAGTCCCAAATGACTTCTAGTCTTATCATAAAACTATCAAAGCCACAGAAAGTTTAATAGATCAATACTATGCAATAATAATTGTACTTCTGGACTGAGCACGCGAATAGTCTCTTGAGAACTTGTTCACCCTGTGTTTTGAGTCCTCCCACGATAAAAGAGGATGACCAGCTCATAGCGCCCAAGACAGCATACTCCACCGCCCCCTCCCGAACCGAGCCGAGCCGAAGACCCGGCCCGGTGGAAACCATTCCCCGACTATCTCATGGGGCCGGGTCGAGATGTGCGGGGCCGGCGCTTCCTCAATTGAAGTCATGGAGTGATCTGATCTACACACAGTCACCAAATCAAAATACTACAAAACCGCATGAACAAGTCGTTACAATTGCATACTTCCGCCGCCTTAGTGTATTGGATTACATACAACTTCAACACCCGCACGACAGACTGAAAGCCATAGCAACCCACTGTATAACTCGAACCATACCTCCGAAAACTGAAATGGCAACGGTAACACAGACCATTGATCGAGTGGAAGCGAAGAGAACCTTTGCTGCTCAGTTCGAAAGCAAAGATCTTGTCACATTTGACGCTGGCAAGCACTATGGGGACTGGCGCGATGAGTTCCACCGAAACGGCTGCGTAATCATCAAGGACGTTATCAGTAAGGAGCGTGCCCAATATTACTGCGACAAGCAAATCGAATGGTTGAAGAGATTTGAACTTGGCTTCGACGAGAGTGACCCTACTACATGGACTGCGGATCACCTTCCAGTCAGTTTCAAGGGAGGGTAAGTTGAAGAACCTGCTTTCCCGAAGAAAGATGACCGGGACTGATATCCCTTACTTCCGTAGTATGTATTCCGCGTACGGTGCTTCTCATGAGCAGATGGCATGGGAGGCTCGTATGGAGCCAAGTGTCATCGATGTCTTTGAGAAGCTTTGGGAAACCAACGAACTCATCACGTCATTTGATGGCATGAACATTTCTCTACCGAACCGTAAGGATATTACGTGGAGTCCCTGGCCGCATTGCGACCAGAATCCTGAGAGGAAAGGGTTAGTTACATCTTGACACAGTCGTCTGAAACTTTACACTAATGCTTCGTAGCATGCAAGCTGTTCAGGGTCTCTTGAACTTCGCGCCCAACGGCCCAGATGATGGTGGCCTGGTTCTGATGCGTGGCTCAGCCAAGCTTTTCGATGAATTCTTCGCCCACAAGCGTGAATCCGCCGACCATGAAGACGCCCCGCCTCCAGAAATAAAGTTCATGGACCTCTTCCTCTTTAGCGAGAAGGATGTTGCATGGTTTGAAAGTAAGGGATGCGAGCTCTTCAAGGTGAATATGGAGCCTGGCGATTTCGTTCTGTGGGATTCGCGGACTATGCACTACGCCCGATTTCCCGAAGGCGATCAAATTAGACACGTGCAGTACATCTGTATGACACCACGGAAATTTGCGACGGATGAGGCTTTAGCAGCAAAGAAATATTGCTTCGAGAATTGGTTTGGCACGACACACTGGCCGCACTGGTAGGTTCTATAACTCCCATGACCGCCTGCGCATCTGCTGACCAGTATCAGCAATATTCGCCCATCACAGGATCCTCCTAAGAGAAACGGCGAGGTCTGTCCCAAGCACCGGAAAGAGCCATTTGAGAAACCTAAGATCACAGATAAGCTCCTGCAATTGGCTGGGGTTAAGGACTACTAGTCATCACAAATAGAATCTGAGATTTGGTATTGCGAGATATTCAGACACTCAGTGCACGCATCAGTATGCAGCAATAGAGCTCACTATCTCCTATCAAGGTACCTGAGGTCCAAGGCCATGGACAGGTGGAAGAGAAATGTACTCCAGCAACCGTATCGTCTTAACCTATACTTCTACGTTTTGGAGCGACGGGAATCTGGTTGAACTCGTAATGCCAGGAGTGCAGTATTCAGAGTTCGACACCGATAGCTGTGTGCAAATTACGCAACATAGGTACTTCGTAAGGAGTAGGTTCGTGAAGTGCTTCAGATTACCTTATTATTAAGAATTTGAGTCGATTTCCGAGTCGGCACTCTCGATAAGGGCTCCTGATACCAAAGGCGTCGTGTTGGGTTTCTAGGCTGGCGCTATAGGTGAAGACGATGCTGGGCTTCCCAACGCTTTAAGTTTATTAGTCTGGACGCTATGTGCGGTGGCTTGCGTCCAGAGCGTCCCATGACACGTCCTGCGCAATTCACCTTCAAGCTTGCCGCAGCCTATTTTGCCCTGAGATTTAAGAGGGCTAGAAGTGCATCGAGGCACGGTTTTGGTCCAGCCAAGGGCAACGTAAGCAGCGAGACCGGCTCGAAAATAGCCAACATCAGTAGCCCTAGTTGACCAAAACTGCGTGGTTGGCATGTTGGATCAAAACGCGGCCAACTCGGCTTGGGCCCGACACATAGTTCCCACACACGGAAAAATGGCGGAAAATTATATTCCACCAGTTGAAACTCATATTCCATCATGAGTCGGGCGCTAGAGATGTGAACGTGTCGAAACCTTTCCCCCGCAAGCCCGCGTAAAACCCCACCTCCGAACCCCAGGGCCGCCATTTCCCCACGGGCAATAAGCCGGAGAAGTCATGCTTCGGTGAGAACCCCGCGATACCGAAGTCAACAATTTTTGACCTCTGAACAACGCGATACCATGGGCATCTAACTAGATAACTTGATACTATGTCTCCCTGAGGTTAGTCTGAAAGCATTTTAGGGGTGATTTAAAACTGTCACGAGCACTTGTCGGCCCTACTTAAAGTCGTAAAGCACAATTTGAGCCGTAGAGCTAGTGTCCGAACCCCTGCTCTGTTAACAGAACCGCTAGCGTTGTGAGAATCGAAGGGAGTTTGATACCAGTGTGGAAGCACCCCGCATTCTGTGTACGACTCATGGAACCCACTGTGATGCAGTCTTTGTCCAGTCTGCCAGGACCCACGGACTTGGGCTGTATGGAGAGTGCGCCAAAGCTTGCCTAGCTCGCCCAACGGACGCCTCGACGATCCATGCCGGGAGTTGGCCGAAACCGCAGAGTCGGTAGCGGGAATTAGCACAAGGCTACTTGAAGCGCTCTATCAGATATTCGAGTATTTGAGGAAATCACACCCTCTTCCTCGAGCTTGCAAGTAGGTCTACGCCGCGGCGACACATCATACACTCCCGAAACTTCCACACAGCAGCACTGACGAAGACTCTCAAGCGAGCCCGCAACTCGCTATTAACAATGGTCGACACAATCCCAGACATCGCGGATACCAAGTCGCGAAAGAGCGATGTTGAGCATGTCGAGCAAGATCTTCAGAAGCCACAGCTTCTGCGTGAAGACGGCCAGCAAGAGTTCCCAGAGATCTACCTTGAAGCGCTGGCACGGTACCCAAATGACGAATCAATTGACCAAGCCGATGAGAAGCGTCTTCTCCGCAAACTGGACATGAGAATATTGCCACTTCTCGGAATTTGCTACTTCTTCTACTACGTCGACAAGACCACACTGTATGGCCTCTATTCCATAGACCTAGCATCGCGGACTCTCTGCAGCCTTTAATAGCTAATCATACCATAGATCTTACGCAGCGATTTTCGGATTAAAGGACGGCCTCAACCTGAAAGGCGAGGAATATTCTTGGCTATCAAGTTGCTTCTATTTCGGCTGGCTTATCTGGGCCATCCCATCCAACCTGATTATGCAGCGCTGTCGTCCAGCTTGGTATCTCTCTTTCAATATTTTCATGTGGGGCGCCCTTCTTATGGCCCAGGCCGCAGCCAAGAACTTCGGCGGCCTTCTTGCTCTTCGCGTACTGTCCGGTGCCTTCGAGGCCATC
The DNA here is from genome assembly GCF_030867605.1 of Colletotrichum paranaense. NCBI lineage: Eukaryota > Fungi > Ascomycota > Sordariomycetes > Glomerellales > Glomerellaceae > Colletotrichum > Colletotrichum paranaense. Next base: position 129,234 of record NW_026848975.1, read on the forward strand.
GCAGATCCTGCTTTTATGTTGATCACATCGATGTACTACACACGATCTGAGCAGCCCTCTCGTATCTCAGCGTGGTATGCTTGGAATGGAATTGGTGTTGCTGGTGGTGGTCTCATTGGTGAGTGTGGACAATTCTACAGTACCGATGTTCCCCAACGATATCCCGCTGACAATCTTATTCTAGGGTACGGTATTGGACATATCAAAGGCGCCCTAGAGTCGTGGCGCTACGAGTTCCTTGTCGTGGGTGCTTTTTGTGCATTTTGGGCAATTATCCTCGCTCTCTGCCTCCCCAACTCTCCACGAACCATCTGGGGCTTCAGCCATGAAGAGAAGCTTATCATGATCGCCCGCATGCGTCGCAATCAAACAGGCATCGAGCAACGCCGTATCAACTGGGGTCAAATCAAGGAAGCTTATATGGACTACAAGACTTGGCTTTTCACCTTGTTAGGCTTTGTTTCCAACGTCCCCAACGGTGGCATCTCCAACTTCTCCACACTTGTCATCAAGGGTCTTGGCTTTGGGACGCTTGAGACGGCGCTGCTTGGCATCCCGCAAGGCGCTCTGGTGGTTATCTGGATTGGTCTTGGTGCCTTGGCAAATAGGTATATGCCGGCCAACAGTCGTACACTGGTTTGTGCACTTTTTATGTTGCCAACCATTGGTGGTGCCTTGGGGTTCCTTCTTGCACCAGCCAATGCCTACATCGGTCGTCTCATTTGCTTGTAAGGTGTTTTCCCTCATACACTATCACGAGATGGATACTGACTGTCACAAGCTATCTTACTGGTTCATACCAAGCGTCCTTCGTCATCTCTCTTTCGCTAATCACATCGAACACTGGTGGCCAATCAAAGAAAATGATTGTCTCTGGCATGATTTGGTTTGGCGCTTGCATCGGCAATATCGCAAGCCCGTTCTTTTACAAAACGAACCAGGCTCCCTCGTATCATCTCGGTATTGGGTCACTCTTGGTCGCAAATTGCATTGAGCTTGCTCTCTTCTTTGTCTTCCGGTATGCCTTCATCTGGGAGAACAAGCGCAAAGAGAAGCAAAGAGACGCATTGCGTGCAAATGACAATTATACCGCCGACGAGCTCAACGCCACAGCGTTTACAGACATGACCGACAAGGAGAATCCCAACTTTGTGTATGTGTACTAGTAGGGCGGTGCCAGTCCCGTTGTTTCGTTGGTGCGGGAAAGCAGATGGTAGATATTTTAGTAGCGGAAAATCAAGGCCAATGTTGAGATTTGTGTAGTCACATGTTCGATTACTGAGTTAAGCTCGTTGACGGCCCGTTCCGTACGTTAACGGATTTAAAATGATGTCAAAAAGAATCCGCCCCGGCGCACGATTGTAAATCAGAAGGCCAATGTAGTGCTTTCAAATTAAGTTTCAGAACTCAAAACTGTCCGGCATGCCAAGTTGGGTGTCAAATTGCCGAACTACTGACTTTCGCAAAGGCAGGACGCCTCAGCTTTTAGAGATCATGGTTCAAGCCGCTTATGTCAGCGGTTCGTCGATAGTTAGGATCCGTGAGGACCTACTTTCAGACGGAAACTCTTGTCCAAAGCGGTAACGTTTACCGCTGTCTAATTGCAAGACCAGACGGAGTGTTTTTCGGCTGAAGCATATGTGGATTTCAGCCAAGAGTATCGTCTAATGGAGCTCCTATCTAAAAGCAGATCTGTTAAGGGGTATTGAAAGCTTCAATATCTGATCCTACTGACACATGTTTTCCGGTCCTGCCAAGCCTTTTCAAGCTCAGACAATGCTCTCGGCCGCTAGGCCTGTGCAAGGCCCGAACGGCACTTATTGACTGCCGGCTCACCATACTTACCAACATCATCCAGACTGTAAGGCAGTATATAAACCCTCTTGGTAATCTCTGAATCACGGACTTATCGTCAACTTCGTCACGAACTCATTTCTACCATCACAAGTGCATCATCTTACTTACTTTGTATCACGAAGTCTCATTGACAACTAAAGTCCCTCACAATGTCTTCATTCATCAAGCCTATTCCGAAGAGCATTCTGATTTTTGGAGCGGCCGCTCATATTGGCAGACCCTTGGCCGAATTTCTTATTCGAGAGGCTCCTACGATGAAGCTGCGACTCGCTACAAGCAGCCCGGGCAAGAAAATACAGCTTCAAGATACCTTTGCAAACGCCGAAGTGGTCGAAGCCAACTACTCGGACGTTACATCCCTCTCCGCCGCCCTCGTCGACATTGAGGGTGTCTTTGTCATTACTCCAGCAGGCATATCGGAAGAGGAGGCCATGACGAACTTGGTCACCGCCCTGAAGCAGGCCAAGAACATCTTACACGTCATTCGCCTGATGGGAGTTTTCCCGGAAATCTCGCCTTCACTGATTCCCACTACTCTCGGTTCAGGATCCCTTCCAATCGAACACCCAATCGCCAAACGCATCCTCGATGCAAGTGGACTGCCTGTCACTTACATCAACTCTGGAGCAACTTTCATGGACAACTTTTGGATTCAAATCAAGCCAGTCATTGCAAAGAAGACTCTGATCTGGCCAGAGCATCGTGTGCCTTTCGTGGACCCTCGAGACATCGCAGAGGTTGCGGGCAGACTGTTCTTGTCCAACAACGCGAAGCACATTGGTGCCTTTCACACAATGAACAATGGTCATGACTGGCTCACGTTCAAGGAGGTGGCGGCTATGTTGTCCGAAGTACTCGATGAACCGATTGCGTATGATGGAAGCTTCGAAGCGTTTTCCGAGTTCTATGGACCTGTTATGGGACCTCAATTGGTGCAAGTCATGTGGAATTTCTTCAAGTATGAGGAAGCGCATGAGGAGATTTGGTCATTGAACGACTTTGTGGAGAGGACCCTTGAGAGGAAGCCTACGACTGTCAGGGGTTGGCTGGAGGAACACAAGGCTGGACTGAAGGAAGGTGCCGGAGACGCCCCCTGGGCCTCTAAAGCGTGAAGTATCATGCATGTTGCATGATGCTAGACTGTGGGGTTACCCAGAGTTCAAGTACTTAAACAAAATGATTTGCTGAACATGGCAAATATTTGATCACACGAGCTCTGAGGCCCTGATAGCCCTTTGTCTACATCTCTTTCGTAATTGAACAACCTCTGACTCTACCGAAAGGAGAGAATATCAGTCATATTATAGGGCAGACAAAAACGATGAATGAACTTTCCTGCTGCCTTCCAGAGGTCAACTATTTAGAAACGCAAGAGCTGCGCAAGCATGTATGACGTCTGATTCACGTCGATTCTTGCTGTGGTCGGATGATCAGAGAATGTCGGACTCTGTCAATCCAATGACGGAATTGAGCGATTATATGGGAGGCTCTGGACGCGCTGGTCGAGGTGTTTTTGCTGTCAAGTACGCTGTCTGCGCTGGCCTCCCACTTCCTCTATGGCTTTGATCAAGAACTCTAAGATGGCTGCCTCATGTTACTAGTCGTCTCTGTTGGCCGTGATTAGTTCTACTGCCAAAAACGTCTTGCTCTGAAGTCTTGGATTTCCAATGTCAGAAAATTGAGTCAATCCGAACGGTGAGATCATTCGGGACGTGTCGCTGACATTGAACAATGCAAACAAGAGTCTATGGCCGTTTACGCATCGGATGATATAAGGCCTAGTAGGGGCCTGTCCCCCCCACAAACCGATCGTTCAGCCTGCTCCGGAGTTGCAGGGAATACGCTGCATTGCAAGTAAAATGTGCAATTCGCTATCCATGAAAAAGTTCGTGAAAGCGATTTAATGATTGGTGGGTTTGAACCTGATCAGCCAAGACACTGCATAAAAAGGGCATCGAGAAGCTCAGCGGCAGGCGAAAACCCGACGCCCGCTGCAAAGGTCGCAAAAGGGCGACAAATCAGCCCTGGTTGACACCTCAAAAGGGATTACCAGAGCCTCATCGATGACTACTTTGTTTGCAATTCAGACTTGGAAAGGAAGGTTGGGGCAGCGGTTTGCTAGCAAATAACTGAACTGAGTCACAATGGGCCGAGTCAACCAAAATGAACCGTAAGGGGAGATGGTAGGTGGGTTCCGCTGGGGAACTGAATCTTGGGGCCGAGTTCGGAGACCATCGGCTATGGACGGACGATCCCGACCGCGGTAAATTACCTATAACAGCAAGAATGTCTTTTTGGCCTGTCAAATGTACAGCTGAGAACGGCAGGTATCTACGACCTTTGGCATTTCTCGAACAAGAGTGCCTCACAAGTCTCATCTTCTCAAAAAGATCCATCATCGTCGATTCGTTGCTCACTGGGGTTTGGCCTCTTCTCCTGCAGTTTACTACCGCACTTTGGAAACCGTTCTTCCCGTCCGAACATTGCAGTATGGGTGAGAAGCTAGAAGCTGTACCTGATGAGCCGCGATCAACCAAAATGTGCAATACACCTCGAGAACACTCTTACAATGCCGGCATAGCCGCCGAGAGAGCGGCCCCCCACAGTAGCATCGAGAGAAGTGCATCTCGGCCAAGTATAATCATTGATACGCCGCCAGATGGTGGCGCCAGAGCGTGGATGGTAGGTGAGTGGAACTCAGCAATGCGCAAACTGTGCACTACACGTGTAAAATGTACATCACTAATGATGTGACAGTTTTTAGCACATTTCTAGTTGTTATGAACACCTGGTTCGTGCTTCAAACTCTGTCGTTGCATGATTTGTGGTGCTAATACTTTGTAGGGGGGTTGCAAACTCCTTTGGCGTCTTTCAGCCATACTTCACCAGAGCGTTTTCGCGGCCACAGTCCGATGTCTCGTGGATCGGTTCATTTGAAGTGTTCCTCCTCTTTTTTGTCGGGACGTTTACGGGACGATGGACAGATATGGGATTCTTTCGTCCCTTGTTCATCGCCGGCTTCTTCCTTGTCATCTTGGGAATGGTTGCTGCCTCGTTTTGTACCACCTACTGGCAATTCTTTCTCGCCCAGGGTATCTGCCTAGGCCTCGGAAACGGTTGTCTGTTCTGTCCCTGTATGGCAGTGACATCTACGTACTTTGCGAAGCGTCGCTCATTGGCGTTCGGCCTCACAGCCGCTGGGGCTGTTGTCGGAGGTCTCACTATCCCGAGCATGGTTCGGCAGCTTTTGCCAAGGATAGGGCTTGGCTGGACCATTAGAGCTATTGCCTTGATTCAGGTTGTGACTTTGATAGTTGCTTGCCTACTAATCAAGACCAGGATTCCACCACGGCAGGCAGCACCTCTAGTAGAGTGGGCAGCCTTTAGAGAATCAGAGTATAGTCTCTATGCTATTGGGGCGTTCATGGTAAGCATGTTGATCCGGAGCGAGCATAAGGTACTAAAAAATGTCCAGTGCTTCTGGGGAACCTATTTTGCCTTCCACTTTCTTGCGGCATTCTCCCGGGACGTCTTGGGACTATCTTACACAGACTCACTTGACCTATTATTGGTTCTCAACGGTGCGGGTGCACTCGGAAGAATTGTTCCGGCCCAGATTGGGGACGTAATTGGTACTATCAACATATTTGCTCCAATGGCGTTCATGACCGGCACCGTAATGTTCTGTTGGATTGGCGTACAAAACACGACCGGGCTGTATGTCTGGACTGCTTTTTATGGCTTTGCTGTTGGCGGAGTTCAGTCACTGTTTCCCTCCGTGCTCAGTAGCTTAACCACGGACCCTCAAAAGCAGGGTACGAGAATGGGCATGGTTTTCACGGTGGTCAGCTTCGCATCTCTCACCGGATCGCCGATTGCAGGAGCCATTATCGATGCGATGGGGGGCAAATACGTTGGCGCACAAGCATTTGCCGGTTGTTGCATGATGTTGGGAATGGCATTCGTTCTTTCTGCACGGATTTGCAAGACACGGAAGATGGGAGCAGGGACATTCGCCTTCATCAAGGTTTGATATGACCTCTACGAGATCCTCATCGTGGACTTCTAGGGTGTGGAGCCCATGAAGCCACGTTGATATCGAATACATCAATGCCTTTGCCAAGGATCTTCTTTTGTGGTACACAGTATCCATATAAGCCCCATTGCATGATCTTGAAACGATTGCAACACCACGTGAACACGGCGATTGCAGACCACTTTGAACTTTGGTAGTTCAAGTTCTTTCGAATTGTACACGTACAGACCATGCCATTGAACTAAGGGCACAATCTGCGTCATGTCTATGTGTTACTGTTATGGTCTAGGCTTGAGTGGTGGATGTGGACTAAATACCCGTATTCTGCCATGGCTCACAGCGTGGTTCCCGTATAGGTCTACTCTAGCGCCTTTCCTCCGCAGAAACCCCATTCCAGAAATCGTTACCTGTTTAGCTTAGATTCTCTATACGGCAATCATCTCTACGTGGCCTTACGAGAGTTGGGTTCTTAACAGCAATGGATCACCGTGCTATGAAGGTCCATACATGTATGTTTGACTTCAACCCTGCAGTTTCGCAGAGGCATCTTGAGTAGAAGATGCCTACCTAAGTCAGGAGATTTCAACCGGAAGCCGGCACACTACTCAAGTAACAATCTTGCACATATGCATTACTCATATCGATTCGAATTTTATTCATCAACTCTCAACAAAATTTCAGGATGTTTTTGAACCATCATAGATCAACTGACTGTCAAGATATGATACTTCCCATTCTCATGCAAGTACCTCGCCTGTGAGGAAGATAGGTTGCTTGTTGGAGAAGTTGGGTACGTCTCCCATGATCCCACCAGCTTCGGGCCCGGCGAAAGCCGTTTTGATCTGCTCGATGTTGTCCCAAGTGACAGTTGATCCGAAGGCGTACAATGGCTGGGTGCCATCAGCACCCGGTTGAAATTTGGTGACCGACCACGACGTGACGCCGTACTTTCCCCATTGCTCTTGAATCAATGGCATATGCTTAGTGGTGTAGTAGTCGATATCGTACTTGGCATCCGGATCGTTGGGGAAGACGACGGTAATAGTGACGGTCATAGTGATCGATGTTTGTGACGTCTGAAAGAACTGGAGGTGTGGATGGTTTAATGTTCAGGATCGACTTTTTAGATATATAGAATGATCGGCGGGAGTGTAGGGGAAAGGATAGGACGAATGTGGGATAAGCTCGGAATATGAGACGACACAGGGAAATCGGTACTTATACCTCAGGCTCTCAACCGTCTTGCTCGGAGAAAAAGTTCTCTCTCGGATATAAGACATATCCAGATGATACCTACACCCTGGAATGTCAGGACATTTCTTGTACCCGAAATGCATGGCGCGAGTAATAAGACGCCGTAAACTACTTTGGGTATTCCTTTCGTTCCATGAACTAACACTGCGGCGATGCCGATGGCTGATAAATGGCCGTTGTTCCGGGAGATGGGCTGTCCGTATACGTATTTAAGTACGCGATAACCTACGCCCATCCCTGGTCATTATCGCATTCTATAGCATTCAAGCATCGTCTTTCGGCAACCCTCACTCTGTGGTCCTCCCTGATTCCTTACTCCATCCTACCAACCATGTCGACTAGGCCCAAGCTTCTCGTTGTCTTGACATCTCAGGATATCCTACCAACTCGCGAGGACTTCAAGACTGGATGGTATCTTCCCGAGTTCGTTCACCCATACAACGCTCTTGCCCCTCATGTGGACCTCGTCATCGCTTCTCCTAAGGGTGGTGTTGCTCCCCTCGACCCCTACTCCGTTGAGGACAGCAAAGACGATGTAGAGTGCCAGAGATTTCTGAAAGACAAGAAAGATCTTTGGGAAAAAACTGAGACCCTGTCGTCTTTTATCGGAAGGTTTGCCGAGTTTGCCGGCGTGTTCTACGTTGGCGGACACGGGCGTGAGTAGGGCTCAGACCAAAATGGCCTCATCAAAAGCTTACACAGATCTAGCCATGTTTGATCTCGCCGTCGACCAAGTCTCACATTCTATCATCCGAGAGTTCTACGAAGCAGGCAAGATTGTCTCGGCCGTCTGCCATGGCCCCGGCGCCCTCGTCAATGTCAAGCTCACAAACGGGGAGTACTTAGTCAAGGACAGCGAAGTTACAGGATTTTCAAATGCTGAAGAAGACGCCTATAGCTTCACAGATGCAATGCCATTTCTTCTAGAAACGGAACTCAGAAACCATGGCGGGAGGTACGTGAAGGCGGATCAGCCGTTTGGGGTGAAAGTCGTGACGAGCGGCAAGGACGGACGCTTGATTACAGGACAGAATCCACCTAGCGCAGGGGTTATTGGGGACTTATTGTTGGAAGCCATCAGAAACCAGTAGAAAATTGAATGACATATCGAGCACCCTTTGCTTGGCGCGCTCAGTCGCGAAACCTTGAGACGTTTAACACTGCATAGTGAGCGAAGACGAACGAGCATGTGTCGCCAAGATAACACATTTTCCTAGCTAGAGCTAGCGTGAGAGGTTTTGCAGGCATTTCGGAGACTTTGTCTTGGCCTAAACAAATGAAATTATCCCAGTACTTTATGCTCAGCTCTCTAGTGCCTCGACACAAGTCGGGCAACTAATTAAGGTAGTAAAATAACGGGAATCAACTCAGACAAGACCTCCACAAATTTAGAGTTGGGGGACCGGAACGCTAGCCCGTTTAGGAAAGACCCAGTATTAGGAAACACACAAAGACGACAATGGGACGACGTGCCATGAGACAACCCCAACTTCATCCCTTAGCAAAATGGTGCAGAATCGCCAAACCTGCATCTCGCCATAGTTACAGTCGCAGAATTGGACACCTTCCAGAATTTCGTTGCTTATCCGCAGTCTTCGCTTCGATATTCACACATTTGTCGGATTATTTAGGCACAAATTGTGGAATGGACCCCTGAGGTTTAGACCGATGGTGAACCGAGGGCGTCTTTCGCCGGCATGCCTTCCATGCAGGGCAAGGAAACTCAAGGCAAGTTCTTTGGACCTACCGAGCATTCAATTTGCATACTTTCTGCTAGAAAACCTCCTTTGACTAACAGTTATTCGCCGCTAGTGTGATCTTCAGCCAGATAGGTGTGGCCAGTGTGCCAGGGCTAGAATAATATGTCATGGATATCGGGACCCTGACGCTATCCAATTCCGTAATGAAAACTTGTCGGCAGAAAAAAAGGTGACTGCTCGTCGGAGCCGTATGCTACCTGCAGAAAATCATCTAGCCACTCTGGAGCTGAGCTGGGATACGCGAGCACGATACGCATTCTTCTCGACGTACATCCAAGGCTTTACTCGGAGCATGGGTGAGATAGCTTACCATTACCGGAACGCACAAACACTAGATCATCTTTCAGCGGGCGTCGAAGCAGCCAGTCTGGCCTTTATGGCTGTTGAGCTCGACAGCCCAAATCTTCTCCTCCTGGCCAACTCAAGTTACGTCACGGCCATCCGGCGACTTAGTCACACTCTCAGCTCACTCGATCCTGACGAAGCGGAAAGAGCTCTTCAAACCATCCTACTGCTAGATATGTACGAAAAGCTTGTCCACCGGGATTCGGGAAAGTCTCAGGCATGGCTGAGTCACGCACAAGGTGGCTTGTCACTACTCGGCGCCCGTGAGACGAGTATTATGTCTACCCCAACAGGCTGTCAAGTTGCAGCTCGACTTGTGACGGCAGTGACGGTGAGCTGTGCCACAGTTGGAGATAGAATACCTCCAGAGCTTACGAAGGCCCGTCGAAATATTGGCTATCGTGTCAAGAGCGTGAAATGGACATTTCTAGGTGTCCTCGCACAGATTGTCAACCTTAAGTCCGATATCGTTCACGGGAGAATCTCAATATTGGACCTTCTTGTCAAGGCAAAAGGTCTCGACGAAAGAATCGATACGTTGGACAAGGCCCGCCCACCATCCTGGAAGCCAAAAACCATACAAGTCACTGCAGATGAGCGAGTCCTGGGATTATTTTATGACATCTACCCGGACCACTACATCACTCAAGTCTCCAATGCAATCTGCACCATCCGCCTCATTCTTTATCACCTTCTCAAGACTTACGTCCCTGAGGAGAGTCGCCCGAAAGAGGACACCTTTCATGGAACGAATCGCGACTCGGTCAATCAGATGTGCGCCTCAGTGCCTCAATTCATCTTACCAGGAGTACACAAAACAAATTCGTTGCCTTTCTCGCCTGTACAACGACTTCACTGCAGCACTTTCCTGGCGCCTCTTTATCTAATCAATCAAGTATCAGAAGATGAGAAAGTAAAAGCTTGGGTGCATCAATGTCTGAAGTTTATGTGGCAATCTGGACGACTTAAATCAGCAAAAGAAATACTTTATGTTACACAAACAGCACCAGACCTAGATTACTGGACCGTGTTTGCAATGACCGGTAGCTACGCGCTTGGTGCCTAGCAGAATGATCCTGGCTCTTGGATACCTCCTCAGTCATGAATAAAATGCAGAATGAGAAAAGTTCAGTTGTTCATCTAAAATCAATAAAAACTGTGTGAAAGAAGGAAATCCAAGCGCCCGCATCAATTCGAGGTCTTATCTGCAACAGCTCAATGGAAATCTTGGCCAAACTCGATTCATTATCGATGGGTGCGTATGAGTCTCTGTCTACTCCTCTAATCCATCCAATGATATAGTTGAGTCAACGACAGTCCTTTCAAACGGAGTCCATTGTAAGCCCAGAATCTCCTTCGCCCGGGACGTGTTGTATCCAAAGGACCTTAAAGCCGGACTGGGCGCTCCTCCATAGCTACCAGGCTCTGGTAGCTTTTCCCGCATTGAAGGGAAGCTGTTCCAAAGTGCATTCGCCATCTCTTCATTGCTGTAGAAGCCGGCTGTGGTGAGAAAACGCTTGCCTCCGGCGCCCTGGACCTCTATGGCCCTTACGTGTGCCAGGGCGACGTCACGGACGTCAACCCAGAGCGGCAAACCTGTGGGCGGCAGGCCTGCCTTGTGCTTTCCCAGAATGACTTCCGCCAGAAGCTGGTTCGAAGTGTTGATTGCGGAGAGGGACTTGACCGGCAATTTCACTGGACCATAGATCATGGGCGGGCAGATTGTGGACAGAGTAAAGCTTGGCTCCTCGGTCTCGACAAAGTTCCAGGCCGCCCTTTCGGCGAAGACTTTTGAAGCAACGTATGCCATCATGCCATTCGAGTAGGCATCTTCAAGAGTGACTGGGCTCCAGTCTTCCTCTGAGTACGTCTTTTCTGCGCCCATTGATGCAAGCCCAGGATTCAGAATGGCTGCGAAGGAGGAGGTCACGACGACACGCTTGACATTGGGGCAAGAATCCTTGATCGCCTTGAGAACGCCTGTTGTACCAAGGACAGCTGGATCAATGAGATCTTTTTTTGGGTCGGTGACATTGTAATGGAACTATGCATTGTTGAGTGAGGTAGGAAGTTCACAAGACGGTAAAAGTCAAGTTTCCCGGAGACTTACTGGGCTTGCCACGTGTATCACAGCTTCGAGTCCAAGAGAGCTCAGACCTTCGAAAGCCCCATTCGCCGCAATATCTGGGGCAATCACAGTGTTGAAATTGTCATGAGAAACGTCTGTGTAAGCATCCAGTACCGCTTGAGCCTTTTCCTGAGATCGGACAGTGGTGATAACGGAGTGACCACGCTTCAACAGAGTGTCAATGACATGACCGGCCACGAAGCCAGTGCCTCCTATGTTCCAAACAGGTTTTTCATTAGCCTAAGGTAATATCACTCTCATCATACACTAAATCGTACCGGTAACAAGAACTTTCGTCATGATTGTGTGTGATAATAATGTAGGAGATGGAGAAAGTGCTCGCGTTGCGTTTGTGGATGGCTTGTATGATCGAGAGACGGAACTTGAGAAGCTATCGTGAGGCTTTTTCAGCAGTTTGTAAGTCGACTGCTTTATCATTCGCCATTGTAATTAAGCCATGCGTACTTCCTGATGAAAATTAGGAGAATGGTAGGCGTCAGGTCCGGATGACGAAGCAGAGTGAGCCCAGCAAGCAATGGACCTTTCTCAGTGGTTCGACCTTAGCTTCCATGAGCTTCCAAGGCATTGCAGAATCAGTCATGAATCTTGCAATTACGAAGTCACTGGCCCTGGAATACCCCTAGCATCAGCACAAGGTTCGAAATGGCTTGTAGGGCGTGATGCATGCCGTAACGCTAGCCATTTCCAGACACGGACATCGTTTTTCAGAGCGAGCTAGGAACTGGCGGGTGGGGAAAATAGTCCGGCGCTTCGTGTCCGTGTCGGTAATACCACGACATTACTCAAAATGGTGCTGACAGTTAACTCCATTAGCTCCGATATATGGTTCATCGCGGTTGACTTACATTGAAATATCTCAAGACCACGTCTGATTTCAAAGCAAGTAAGTTTATCAGAAGAATTAAATACGTCGGCGCGCCAGATTACAGTCATTTGAATTACCACTTGAAAAATGAGTTAGATATCATACGCATTGCATCCTGGTCTCCCGGCCTATTTAACCGCCACTGCAAAAGTTCCCGTCGGACTTCATTGGTCTCGAAGTTGCCTCATAGTCTGTACGTTAACTTCATCCCAACTAGGGGCAAAATGGTCGGAGGCTTTGCACGAGATGCTCCTAATGGGTTCGAGAACTACATTCACAAGGTAGCCATTGTAGGAGTAAGTTTTTCCGGATACGTTCTGCATGTGGATATGAGCTATAGTTAAGGTAATAACTTGCAGGCTGGCGGTAACATTGGGAAAGCCATCGCAGAGGAACTCCTAAAGACAGGGAAGCATACAGTGACCGCCATCACGCGTAAAGAAAGCACCAGTACCCTGCCGAATGGTGTCAAGAAGGCTTTAGTCAATTACGAGGACACAAAGTCTTTGGTCGCAGCTCTCAATGGCCAAGACTTCCTCATCATCACGCTTTCACTGAGCGCTTCTCCGGGTACTCACACGTCTCTGGTTCAAGCTGCTGCTGAGGCAGGCGTTCCATACGTCATGCCTAACGCCTACAGTATCAACGCACACAGCGCAGCAATCAGGAAGGACATTCCTGTCGCAAACGCCGTCATGGAGAACATCGCCGAGGTTCAGAAAGCGGGCCTGACTTCGATCACGCTGATGACCGGGTTTTGGTACGAGTACAGCCTCGTCGCTGGTTCTGCCACCTTTGGGTTCGACTTGAAGAATCGTACAATCACTTTGTATGACGGCGGTGACCAAGCTATCAAGGTCTCTACATGGGCACAATGTGGTCGCGCCGTGGCATCTATGTTGAGTCACAAGATCCTCCCCGAGAACGCCGACGATAACTCGACAACCATCTCCCAATTTCATAACAAGACTGTCTTTGCGTCAAGCTTCAAGGTCAGCCAGCGCGATATGCTGGAGAGTGTCAAACGAGTGACGGGGACAACGGATGCTGACTGGAGGATTGATCATGAGACAACCAAGAAGAGGTACAATGACGGTCTTAAAGAGCTAAAACAAGGCAATCATGAGGGCTTTTATAAGTTGATGTACGCCCGGGTGTTCCAGCCGACCGATGATGCGGACTTCCAGTCTGACAACGATCTTTTGCAACTGCCAATCGAAGACTTGGATGAAGCTACGCGCACTGCCGTATCAATGTCGAGAGCCTCCGCAAACGATAGCGAGGCCAATCGGCACTAATCACAAAAACGCTCGATATTACTTACATCTGATTCCTTTCGCAAACATCCTCTACTAGAGATCTTCATCATGCCCCCTTCTAGAAAAAGTACACTTCACCCTACCATCACATTTGTCATTCAATCTCATAGTTCAGAGAGAAAATCATTTGCCAAGGGCGGCTTGCTTCTCTTTGGCTGCCTTCTCCGCCTCAAGAGTTTCTGCCCAGGTCATCTTGGATATGCGCGGAGGAGGGTCTCGTTGTCCCTTGGAATTCCGAGGGACACTACTTGCTGCGACACAATCAGGGCCATCGGAATGATAAGAGCGGCTATCAGCTTGAATGATATTAGTGGCTTAACACATCAAGAGAGAGTCGATGTCTACAAACCCATTGTGTTTGTAACAGACAATGCCACCTTGTCGGCCGTCTCGCCCAAAGACTTCAACTAGATAACGTCAGCACATGGAAGGTACAAGGTTGCAACCAGTCCAAGAGCGTATATTACTTACGAAGCCCATGTTTAGAATAATGCAGATTCGGAAATTAAAGGATGAGATGGAATTGTACTTGATCGCACAATGCGCCGATAAATCGGTGGGCGTGTGGGCAAGGTCGTCTCTTATCTATCCAAGTTTTGTTTCGTGGTTTCCTGCTTTCGACGACTATCTTCTAGCAAGCCGCACAGCCGCAATGCTACGCACATCGGCTAGAAAACAAATCATTCGTCGTCAATGACAGGTTGCGTCATTTTTGGGCGCATCCGACCACCTGAGCAACTGGCTATTGTTATGCCAAGGGAAATTTAACGCCAATTCAAGTTTGGAGGCGCTGCGCCGCTGACACTTGGCATAATCGCCATGTGAACAGCCAGGAAAGAAGTGAATGGTGGGATTGATGTTCGGAATTTGTCGATAGGCTCCCAAGCAAGGTTAGCCGATACGCCCGAGTTATATGGCTTACTGTGCTCTCCGCCCCCAACCTCCTTGATAACGACACCTTCAATTACGTATGACGTTTCCAATTCTGACATCCAGGAGAAAAGAAAAGAAAATCTGTCCCTGCCCAACCATGTTCCTTCTACCATAGTATATTTAATTGCCTTTGGTATAATCAACCTAGAGGTCTTGAAAATGAACATTGAGATGTCTGTGCTAGTCAATGTTTGTCGGCAATTCTTCGGCAGTATCAGCTCGATTCACGGTCACGACAGGGGCGATACTACCTGCGCCTAGTTTCGATGATTCCCAGCGCAGTCTCTTTTGAATAAAGTAAGCCGATTCGTCTTGTGCGAAATACTGACGAGCGGATTGACTTCTTTGGGACAGGGGACGCGACTATCATAAGGAAACCAACGAAGCAAGAAGGCGCGGACATGGGTGACGGCAACGGTCGCTTCAACGATGTTGTTCGCAGCTCTGAATGTAGTTGAAGACAGTGTTGGCTGGACTTGAAACTGTATCAAATCAGTCACTCAGTACGAAAATCTGGACTTGGATGGGTCGCTAGTGAACAAAAATGCCAACATCGAAAGGCCTGGATGCTATGTGGTCGACTCATAGCTGAAGTTCGTTTTCTTCACACAACGTCACCTACAGTACTTGACCATTGCATTCAAATTGAGAAGACGAATCTGGTTTTAAGAAAGGGAGATATTTGCTGGGAAAGGTTGAGATTCTGAACAGTTCTTGAGAAGAGGCCAACAGTCAGACTTTGGAATATTAGTCATACCGCCATATCCAGTAGTATTGCGATACTATAGGGATATAGAGAAGATCGTGGTGTTCCGATACTTTTTCGTGACAGTGGTTTTCTTCATGGAATAATTACCTGAACTTACCTGCCGGAAAACAGCACAATTGAGGATCACGGCAGCCCTACCACGAAATCTCCTCGTTTTAGAAAATCTAGTCTCGTCAGGTTTCAGTGCAAGCCGGAATTGCCGCATGAAGAGTTACCGGTGCACTTGCCCACGTGCTTGATACTTCCTATCTATCAGTGCCCCCATATTTGCGACATTGTGAGGTTTTTGCTAAATCAGAATAACAGGGGTGGATTACTGCAGGCAACAACTCTCGTCTCGGTGTAGTACGTTACATCGCTGCGAGATACATGAAGGTGTCTACATAGGTATGCGAGAAGATACATTGTTTTTGGTGCACTTTATGGCGCGAGACTGCGTTTCCAATCCTCTAAGATACGTGTGAAGTGTTGTCGGGCATCAGTCGCTGAGAATTTCATTGGCTCTGATTTCTGCTCGCCGAACATTGACAAGACTCAATCCGGCCTTCTGCATCTCGAGAGTACGTGTCTACGTGAAAATACCGTGTCATAAGTTCTCGAAAATCACGCAGAACGCTTTTCAACTAGTAATATCAATTTTTCGGCCCAACCTTATTGACGCCCGCTTGCAATCAACTTGCACATCTCGGATTCTCGGCGACACCAAGTCGCGTCCTCATGCCGAACAATTGACCGAATGTGCGAATAATGTCGATTGAAGGCGATCATTTCCCCCAAGAAAAAATTGCGTGTTGATCTTTTGATCTGCAGTCTTTCCGTGATGGCCTTTCCGAGGACGGACTATCGTTGACAAACATTGTCAGAAGAAGCAACAGGACGTGTACTTTCCGGGCTTTGGGCAGCGTGGAGCACCTACCTGTAGGTAGCTCAGAGGAATTGATTTCATCTCTCTTCACAGTCTCAGCGAACGAGTATGACGTCTGTTCCCTCAACCCGGGTCGCTCCTGTCGGATCAAGTGTGACTTGAACTTATCAAGTAGGTAGTTCATTTACAGAGGCTGTAGTTCACCATGTCAAGTCAGAGAGTTCCAAGCTTTCAGTACCCGTGTCTTGAGTTTTCATTTTGACTTCATCTCTCATACGAATCATCATACATTACTATCCAATGTTTGACTTCGGTTCCTGACTTTTGGGTTGTCTGAGCCGTTGAACCTTTAGTAAAGCCTACCAAGGTAGAGTTGCTGTAAAGGGCTTTATTCCCGCAATTTGGCATTGACTGTCATCTCCTTTCTGGGAAAGATCTTCGTCTTTAAGTTTTGCAATTGGCATCCCGGGACTTGGGGTTGTTGAATCGAACATTCCCTCTGCACCACTTATTGTATTGCTCCATGTGGTCGTCTCCAAGGGCGAATCCCCTTGCGCTTCTCCGACATGCGGTGCAATATAACTTCTCAAAGCGCGGGGTGTACTAAGTCTCTGTGCGAAAATCTCTGTAGTATAAGCGAGCATTTGCCACGAACGTCTTAGTTGAGATCTATTGTAATTACTCGGCGCGCACCTTGATGGCACCTTCTGCCGTGAAGCCGAGAGAAAATACTCGGCTTCACGGTCGGTGAGTGGCAACACGTTCTACGCAACCGTCAAACTCGACCAATCCAGCAACACCGACTATCGTCCGGCGAAATCACGTCTGATTGACCTTGACCCGAGGGCCTGGAAATAACGGAGTTGAAATAACGGAGTTGCTCCGCCTTGGTCGATTTCGCTGCACGGGCAGCCGTATACGGCACTACCGGCATCGTGAGCGGTAGAAGAGAAAGCTCCATGGCTGCCCCGGACCCAGCCTCCAAAGACGCAATTGAGAAAAAGAAATTTTCCACCCAATCACGAAAGCAGCATCAGACTCAGGTGCGCTAGTACACTTAACAGAAAGGATTTGAGCGAAATTGGCGCTGAAGATCGAAGGGGGTTGGAAGGTTTGAGGCCGGTGGAGATATTGGTAGAAATTCTATTCCGAATTGATATGTGATAGTACCACCCGATTGACTCCATGTCCAACTTGCTCCAGGTTCCAACTACCGCAAGGATCTTCAGGGTCTCTTGTCGAGTCGACTCATTAGACTTTCCCATACTGATGAAATCACCCTGACAGCCACGTCAGCCTCGTGGCATATCGGATTGACCCGAATGAAAGCGCGAGCCCAACTCACGGCATGTTCCGTGGTGTTAGTTGCGCCTGGACTTGTTGCATCAACAGACTAATTCGTAACAACCAGAGAGGTACTGGCTACCTAATGTACAACAGATCGACTACTCGATCACATGATTAAGTCCAAGTGCGATAAGGTTGATAGCATCACCCACCCACCAGCCCCATCTCCATATCGTACGCTGTCAAGAATGACATGCGTTTAGCGAACAGCAAACAACTCGCACCAAGCTTTCAACCCGCGGTGCCAAGATGGGCAGCAACCCTAATCAATGACTTCCTCCGCGTTTTCAATAACACTTGTGGCTCGAGTTACGTTATAGCAACTCGGTTGCTCCCTTCTGCTTTGTGTAGAATCTTGTGACTTGTGATGAAATATATATCCACTGGGTGACTGGTCGCCAGTGAACTGTTGAAACTCTAATTAGAGTGTCCCATGGCATAAACTAAGCTGTGTCTCTCGACGGCGGTGAGTACCCGGGCCCGTGCTTTTACACCTTGCCTGCCGCGCTGGAATATGGGATGTGGGCGGGATGACCCTTTGTCGTTATCAGAACCTTTGAGCACGTTTTTCATTTGGCAAATCACTTCATTCTCAGTCGGATGTCATACGCACGGGACGTTTGGATGCGTCGGCAGGATGAGGTTCTTGCCTTTTTAGCTCCACTTGCCGCTAGTATACATAGTAGAGCACCGTAATTCAGAGCATGACACGCCCAATATGACGGGCTTGAGAAGATGCTTTTGCGAGCGACTCTCTCAAACCCCGTATGTCAGTATATCAAATGTGACTACTTGAGATATAGTGCTTTATTTCTGGAGTAATACAGGCTACAATCATGTCAATTTGATGGGTATGATAACTGAACATGCCTTTGGGTAACCGCGCGTTGTGTCCACACATAGTGTGTTCACGCACATTGTGTTTACGTACAGAAAAGGGAGCAATTCTTAAACTTGCGAAGCTTGGCATCGAAGTCTCTGCCCAGTTCGCCATAGCACGTGTAGATTCCACCACAATGGAGACGTGTTTGAGTTATCTGATCTTTTCTAGCTCGATTGAAGGCCAAAGCTCGGATTCACAAAATCGTATCAATTGATTCCGGCAGAAACATTCCGATGGCGGGAAAAAGGCGAAAATGCCTCCAGCTAGCTCCTATTGATGGCCCGTGATGTGGATATTCTTACGAGTCTAAAACCTCCTTCGAGATCCATCCTAGAGTCGGACATGAGGTCGGAGATTCACCGACTCTAACACTACTTGACTCTAATCAGTGTCCTCGTTGCCAGAGAGCTGCTTTCCTTGTCGATTGATAAGACATGGAGCGCTATGAGCACGTGGACAATGCTCTCCAGGTCATCCACTCAGGAATGTGATGAGAGGTCATTCCCTGGACAAATAACAGCATCTACGCAAAACTGAGCCAATGACCTCAAAGACGTCCAACACGATGCGTTGCTGATTTGGACCGAAATGGTCGAAGAGGAGGTCAATGACAGGGCGACTGACTCGGAACAGCCCCGTCCCCTTCTAAGCTTCTCCGTAGAGGCGACGCCCTATGCCCGAGAGCTAGGCGGCCCACAAGGATCATCCGGAATGTTCGCACTAATACATGGCTTATTATGCGTGGGGTTTTCCAGTTGTGCCGCAGACTCCCAATTTTCCAAGCCGAAGCTGGTTGGCCGAGGACGTTGTGGTGAGATCTAAATTCAGCTGGCGCATTGAGTGGCAGAGTCCCAAGTAGACGGATCGCCCCCATTTTAGAGCAATCTCATCACTCTCGCATTATTCTTCAATTTGAAACAGCGGCGCCTATAGAAGGACCTATATGCAATTTTAGGTTGGTTACTATGGTGAATGTGATGTGACGCCGGCTTCTCCGATCACATCGCAATCCTTGTTTTTGGCGGGTTTGCCTCGTAAATGCAAGAACTACACCTTCGCCGTGCGCTTGGCACCTTAAGCTTATCTCTATGTCATAGAAGCTCATCGTGGCATCATTCCTAATATCGATCCATGGCCTCCAAGAAACCTTTGCTATTCGTACAACTGCAGATCCGTACGCAGGCTGACTCATGCGACGACGAAAACCACAGTAAAGAGCGGGACACGTGCCTCTGCAAACCTTTTTGTTTGTATTACCCTGCCGTTGATCTGTCCCCCTTCCACAAGGTCCTACGAGGCCAATCCTACCGTAGCAACGCGCCAGGTACCCGCCGTCACAACGGTCAGCCTAGGTCAGCCCTGGCGAACCTCACCTGGGGCTGAAATAGCGAGCTGCACCCCGAGGAGCTAATTACTTGAGACGATCCATAGATTCCATCTGAACAAAAGTCTAATCGTCGGATGCTGGGGTGAGCCATCTGGACGGTAGACAACATTCCCCACAAGGGACCCCTGCTTAGCGCAAACTATCCGGCGATTCCGTCGCTAAAACAACGCACCAACCGAGTCACGGTTGGCTGTTCTTCTCGACGCGCTGTTGAACCAAAGTCCAATCTCACCTTCCATCCAGCGGCGAGAAGCCCGCGGCGATTACGTTCGCTTCTGCGCCGGAGCCGAACTGAAGGCGACATGCAGACACGCCGACACGCCGAACCAACCCAAAGAGTTCCCGATATGGGCTGCTGGCGATGGCCTCTTGGCACGACACTTGCCCACCAACCACAACCCCCTTACCCCATTACATTGCGACGTCGTATTACTGCACAAGAGAGGAGATTGCGGAGGGCCCTGGCAACGGGTCCCGTTTTGGTTCCAAGAGGTAGCATCCGTCCAAGGCGGCTCAAAGAGCCGAGACTTCGAGAAGTCAACGACAGCCGCGTGGGCGTGATGTTCTCAGAATTGGACATTGAGGCGATGAGCTCAAAACACAAGACTCTTTTGGTGTCAAATTAAGAATTATGAAAAGAGGCGGCCGTAAGTCAGAAGAGGTTAGGAGGTCCCCTCCCGACGTCATTTTGCCTTTTTACTTCCCGTGGCTGGTCAAAGTATAATCGAAGAGTCGAACGAGTCAAACAACATTGAGGCCTGTGCGTGCGGGCCAACGTCCTCATCCCACTCTACAAGCACCGTGCGGGCTGAACCATCTGCGGCCCGGTCAAGAAACACATGGAGACATTGGATCAGAAGTTTTGAAATTCAAGAAATAGTGAATTATGGTTATCGGAATATGTACTAATGTCGATAGGTATCTACTTTCGAAGCGAGTCCCAGCCCAACTTCATGGTAATCAAGTATATGCAGCCATGAAAAAAAAGTGGTATCTCAATGTTCGTCCGTCGTCGTCCCAGCCAGAAAATCGAAAACAGGAATGCCAAAAGTTTAGTTGGCTTCGGAGCCCTGAGCGCCGCACTTCTTGCTGCAGTAGTAGTTCAGCTCATCGCCTCCAATGTGCCAGCCAGCAGAGTTGCACTGGAAGCCGTCCTAGAATCTCGATGTTAGACTACAATCGACTGAACACGGCAGGAGAGAACTTACAAAGGTGCAGTCGGGGCACTTATCCCATTGCTTGTTTCCGGTGTTGCGGTTCTTGTAGTAGTTGCAAGCGCACTTGGTCGCCTCGGGCAAGATCTCGTACTTCTTGCTCCAGGTGTAGCTCACACTCCAGCCAGTGCCGCCGACGGGCATTTCTTGTCTGTTTGTCACGCAGACACCGGCGTTGTGGAGTTTGGCGTTGGCACTAGGAAAGCATCGTCAGTATCTATGTTGGCTCGGGACAAAGCTAGGACAAGGCTTACCCGGCGGCCATGAGGCCAACGGAGAGGAGGATGGATGAGAGCTGCATCTTAAACGAGCAAGGTGTTTTTGGGACGTGCTTCTAGGAGCTTTGGCGATAGTATAGGGGGAATAGATATTGTGAAAACGTGGTAGAGATGAGATGTAGAAGGTTGATTTGTGGGTAGATTGGGACGAGATGACGGGAAGCTGAAATACTTGTACGGAGTATGATGGCCGGGTTGAAGGAGAAGCTCGCTATCTTCGCATCTTGCCTCATTCAGGAAGCTCCAATCTATTGGACACTGCACTATCGAATGTGCATTACTCGACGAGAGATGAGCTCGGCGGCCGAGGATACTGCGAATGGCCACTTCCTCTTGCGTGCGACTTTCGGTGTGAATTTCAGCGGGAACTTGATATCCAACTTTACCCGCAAAAGAGATTGATAACATGACCAGGCCATCAAGCTCTCTCCCGCGTGACGGGGCGCTGAATCGTGCAAATATGGAACTTCCTATCCTTGATAAGGCAAGTAGCGACGGTGATGATGGGGCTTTGTCTGGGGCGGCACCCATCTGTCGGTGTCTGGTTCCGACGAAACGGGGCCGATTTTTACCCATTCAGACGGTGAAACAAGGGCACATGCGCACGATTGCAGCATGTTACCCTGAGAGGTACTCGGCCGGAGAAAATCTACATTTTTTGGTACGAGGCGGGTTGGGTCTACGTACCCATGAATGAGGGTCTCCCACCATGACTCGCAAGGTCAACGTTGCCATCCGAAAGAAGGAAGATGCATGGGAGGAGAACCCCAACTTTCAGACGAACGCCGCTCGCGGCGCGGTGTAATTCAACGGTCAAATGTAGATTACGTCTCGTGGTGATTGCTATCAGCTATTGAGACACCGCGATGGTCTCGAAGACCGGTGTATAAAGTCGTCAGAATCTCCCGGGTCCTCTTGGCAACATTCAGTCACTCATCCTCATCAACTTCCCCCTCCCCTCCTCTTCCACCTCAACATCTCAACAATCATCAGCCGTCCAAAATGGTTTCCTCCAATCTCATCGCTCTCCTGATGGCCTCGGCCGTCAGCGCCGCTCCCTTCTTCTCGGTCCCGCTCCACGAGCGTGGCATCAATCTCACCAAGTGGACTCCTGACCACAGAGTAACCGACAATGAGATTGTTCTCCTGACCAACGGCGAGGGTAAGTCTTCCTTCACTTACGACAACTCTTAAACTCTGTGCCACGTGCTGACTCCGATCTTGCAGAAAAGATCATCAAGACCGAGGACTGGTACAAGCTCCTCGATGATGAAGGTATCCTCAGCGAGGCCCCGGAGATCGATCATGACTGGATCGAGTCTGCCGCCAACATGTCCGCGCTCGAGTACGACCCCTCCGTCCACGAGAAGCGCGACTGCGCCTACACCACCTCCACCATCATCGACAAGACTGAGCGCTTCGTCGACTGGGACGTGCAGATGTCCCCCGTTGTCATCGGGCCCCGCGGCGGCATGGATCTTACGGTCTCCAAGTCTTACTCCATCGCCAACTCGGTCTCGCTCTCTGCCGGCCTCACCCTTACCGGCACCAAGAGCATGATTGTCGACGCCATCAGCCGCGGCACTGGCGCCGCCGCCCCTAACGTTGGCATCAGCCTCACCCGCACCTGGACCACCATGTCCGGCAATCTCATCCGCGGCAACGTCGGCGAGGGCTACACTGGTGTCGTCATCACCACCCCCTGGACCACCCGCCGCTACGGCCGCTTCTTCCAGGGCTGCATCGGCTCCCTGCGCCAGACCGGTACTTGGATGGCTGACACCCACGACGAGGGCTCCTACGAGGGCGTCAGCTGGGTCTCCGGCGCCATCACCGTCTGCAGCAAGAAGCAGAGCTGGATCCCTCTTACCCGCTGCCATGGCCAGGGTGAGTTCCGCTAAGTGGCTTGCATCTCATGACGAAGGCGGACCGGCGAATCATCATCACCTGCGGTGATGCATGACAACAACAATTACTACATGACGGGGTTTGGCGCAGGGCTTCTTCGACATCCTCGCCCGGTGTGTCGCGGCGCGAATTGGATAATGAGGGATGAGAGGATTGTGGATACCCATTGGCATTTTCTTCACACACATATTCTTAACTGTACATAGCTCTTCTAGAGACGGACATATTACGACACTCGCCGCGCAACGGGCCTTAATAATTTGACGTACTACGAACACTTGACTTATCGTTCCAATTTGGTGAATTCCTGTATTTGAATGCTTGGTTGACAGTGAGTATTTCAATAGCGATAACCCGAATGATGGCGCGGTTCCCAAAGGAATGCTACGGAGGAACCGGATGGCGCCGGAAAACTGCCGGAAATAAAGTGGACCTCGACGCCGGCAGTGCATCCGGGATTCGGAGACAGAATGGTCGGCACGGATGCGGAAGGCGAAGCTCCAAGGAGGCCGACACATCTCGTTTCGGGCAATAACCATCCCCGATTGAGACTGCCATCTCAGAAGCGAAGTCGCGGAGCATCGCCCCCGGATCCGAGTCATGACGTCAGCGCTCATCATCATCCCTTCGTCACGTCAGCCCAGTGACGCGACGAATATGCGCCGGACGTGTCTTTGACAACCAACAGCCTCAACCCAGAGCTAGTGAAACCTCACAAAACCTCAAAAGTCCTCTCACACATCTCACATCCTCTCGTCCACACCAAAACCTCTTCTACCATCTCCATGCACTCAACAGCCCGTCACATTGCGAAGCGGATTGCAACCCACCCCGAGACCAAGTCCTTTGCAAAGTCTTTTCAAAGAAACATGGCGTCCGGCACTCCCTCCGAAACGGCAAAGGTCCAGGCTACCGCTGATGCCAGCGCGCCCACGTTTGAGTCCGTCGGCATTAAGAACAGCGATATTGTCCAAAAGTCCGGGGTATCACTGTCCCAGCAGCAGAAAGTCCTGGTCGGCAGCGTGCTAGATGTATGCATTACCCTTGCCCTACGTGAGTAATTTCGGAACCTACGGCTAATCATCCTCCAAAGCTCTTTGAGGGGAATCCTACCCTGAAGCACCTATCCTTGTGGTCCAAGACGGCTACGTTCCAGGACAACATCACAGTCGCAGAGGGGTACGACAAGTTCGCCGCCCAGTGGTACGGTCTTCCGGCGCTGTTTAACCCCATTAGGATCCAGTCGCACACCGTCACGTCGGCGGGTAACCCCATCGAGCTGGAGCTGAAGAACAGCTACACGGTCAAGGGAATCAAGACCGAGCAGACCATGGAGAGTGTCGTGCAGATCCAGGTCGGCGACGATGGCAAGATCGTCAAGGTCAACGACAAGTGGAACAATGATCTTCCCGAGGGAGCATTCTCCCAGGTACGCAACGCTTTCAATGTCTCTGTTTCCAATGCCGCCAAGACCCTGCTGGGGCTCCTTGGCCAGGCAAGCTTTGCCGTCTTTTGCCGCGTCTCGTTGTGGCGGCCCTTTTGGGTAGGCGGTATTGTACCGTGAGGTGACGTCCGCTGACTTCTGCAGGCTTTGCGCAAGCTTAATGCTGTTACTGTACCGGCGTTTGTCAAGGTTCCCAAGACGGAGGAAGAGGACCAGAAATTGAAGGCTGAGCGAGAGAAGCAATGAGAATGTATGTAGTTGTAAGAAAGCAAATGCACACGAAAATACGTGCTTGTACCCAAAGTAGCTTGGCCTGCATCACCCGGAGATTCGTAAAGTATACCTGAATCAAGCCATCTGAGTGCTTGAATTACCTGGAGATCTAATCGAATCTGTAATATGCTATAGTAACTAGCAGTGAACAGCACCTTGATTGCCCCATAATAAGCGGCCTAGTCGATAGCAGCAAATGGAGACAACACACTCGTCGCGCTAAGAATATGAATATGGCGGGAAGAAGACTACGTAGCTGTCTCCTGTGAGTCTGGCACCATTGATTCAATATGGGGCGGATCTCACGTCTTTGGATAGAGTGGCAACATTCGTGGGCATTTCTTTGTTATCTATAATGCTCCCCTCTGTGCTGTTTCGTGATAGCTCACGACGCAAGCCGTCGGTGTTGGGTAGTTATCGACCCAACTCTTTCTCTATCGCTAAGCATGAATTCGTGGTTTCACTTGCCAAGATCTTGGTATGGCATCCCAAAGCCAAAGTCCACGCGTGAAGTCTGATTTACTTGAGCGAATTACGGAGGCGCTCCTGTCATCCTTCATATCATGCCCACTTCAAATGATCAGAACCAATCCCGAGCTGAATGTCGGTTGCCAATTTCAAGTTGCGCGCCAAACTCAGGTTCCTCAATTCCGAACATACATCATCGCCTTCGCCACACATTCGCAGTCGGGGCTGCAAAGAGCATGGTCGTGCTGACAGCTGACGTAGCTCTTAGGTCCATGGTAGATGTGTTTTCCGTCAACTGGAACATGAACCGCGGCTGCTTCTGGCACAAGGTCAAGAGAAGGCGCCAGCTCAGGGTAAGCAATTCGGAAGTGAACACGAGCGAGGCAGGTTGAGCTTGATCGGATTGGAACAAGGTCAATGATGCATCGTATCCGACCGCCGAGCCTAGGTGCTGGGCGTCGGACAAGCGTACTATGTGAAAGGTTAGCGGTGCCCTAGGTTAAGGCTTTTAAGAAACATTATGTTCTACCCGTGACGAGGAAGGCGCTATACCTATTCAACTTTGCATGGATCAGACTTTGGGGAAGATGACTCTATGGCAAAGAGACTCATGGGCCAGTCTTCCGTCTCATTCATCCTGTGAGTGTTTGAACGGAGCCTGCAATGTGTCCATTATAGAACCCCCCCTCACAAAACGACGCATGGAATAGATGGCCATGCGGTGCACGTGAAAGCGGGGCCTCTAAAGGTGGCCATGGCTAGATGAGGCGCCACACATCAATACGACAACGTCTCCGACATTCTGTCGTTTCGTGTGACGGTCGCAAATAGGATGTATGCGAAAGCATATTAGTAACTTCCTCTCCACCATCTAGAATAGGTACTATAGTCTGTAATCATGGGTTAGCAACCTAGAAAAGCAGTGCGCTCCTAACGTAGAACCATACCTCTTTGTGTACTGATACCGAGCTGCTCAGCGACATTGACATATCCCTCACGAGTGATCTTGCCGCCTTTCTTGATGTTCTTTATCATATCATCATCGCCCTGCCATAGACTACGGCAGTATGGGCAAGTCACATCACTTGAGCCATAGCTGTCGCGACGTTTTGTCGCAGCCCAAGTCTCGAAGCATTCCCTGTGTATGTTTTGGCCGCAAGCTGCGCGACACCATACAATCGTCTCGTTGTTATCAGATTCGAGCTCGCAGAAGCAGATGGGGCAGTCTCCGTCGATGGGCTTGCGATTCTTGTTCTTGGAATCGTCGGCTTGGGGATCGATGGGCGGGGCCTTGTCGAAGATCTCATTAAGTTCGCTGGGGACCAACGCCAATTGGTATGTGTATTCGAATTTGGCGCGGAGGACTCGAGACATAACCTAGCCATGGTTAGAAATATCCAGCAGAGACCGAATAGGTCTGAGGAAGAACGCACATAAAGCCAGTGTTTGCATTGATTTCCCTTCATGGCGTGCGGGCAACTACACGACGGGGTCTGGCCGATCTTGACGGTGTATACATTGCCAGTAGAACCAGTCAACTCAACCTCCTCCTCGGGCGCATCCGGAGTTCCGCATCGCCGCCGCTCGAGAACGTAGAAGCGCTGCGTTGTTGCTCGATGATAAACTTCGTGGAAGCTTTGAGGTGGTTTCGATCGGTATCGGCGCAGTCGCTTCTCGCCGGTACTCGTGCTGACCGTCTTAAGATTCTTTACTTTGCGAGACGATGGGGGTGATGATAATGCATCATCAGAGGTATCAGCCTTTCGTTTGCGCGCCGGCGAGGGCGTCGCTGTTGCCGACTTCGGTGGGGAGCTTCCGGCAGTCTTAGAATGATTGGATACGGAGCGGGTCGCAGCCGTCGACGTCGAGGAGCGGGGTCCCGCCATTGAATTCGATCAGCGTGGCGAAAGCGTGCATACAATGGGCGTTGATGAGGGGCACTTCTCAGTGAACGGGGGTTGGGAGTCGCTCGCAGGCAAATTACTGGTTTTCAAGAAGCTAGGTCGAAGGTGAAGAAGACTGGGAGAAATCTGAAGTAACGTAAAGCTTCGCAAACGTTGATTGTTACCACCTTGATTGACAAGAACCTTACCGAGCGCAGTGGTAAGAGCTGCTCCTGGCCGCCCCTCACCCTAACTTCCGCCCCTGATGGACGACGGCGGGGGAGAACCTCGATGACGACAAGCACGGACCTTGGGTGTCACACGCCGAGTACGCGAGATCATGTGATTACTTTTCGCACAAAAGTCAGGTGACTGGAAGCTTCCGGGTCCGAAAGGAGCCTCGGTGCATCGCCTCTAGAGTCCGAATCCGACAAGCTGACGGTGCCATGTTATAGAGAATTGCTGGACACGCAATGCACTCAAAGTCGCCGCCTAGCCTCACATGATGCAGTCGAGTTCATATCAACTCCTGCAAGAAAAGGGAGTGGGAGCAACGCCACTCCAAACGCCCGATGCGCATAGACATGACAAGATAATCTATAGCACTCAGCAGTAGCTTGTAGTTGACCAGCAAAGATTCCATCGGCAGGTGGTCCCGAGTATGGGTAGAGAACTGCCGCTCAATCATGCAGAAATATCAATTTCTTTCCATGAGAATCAGACTTTATCCAACTATGGTCGAGTGAAATATCTGTTGGAACCAATCGTCGAAATCTTCAGAGGGATTGCCAGACATGGCAAAATGCTCTTCCGCAATGTCAAACTGCCCGAGACCAGCCGTGGAAGAATCAAGGATAAACCAATCGGTCTTGAACCTAGCCGCAATCTCCTCAAAGTTTATAGCATCAGGCCTAGCAGCGAGTGTCTGATCAGAAAACGACTCTATGCCTCCCACCTCAGAGAAGATGGCATCAATAAGCACCACACCGCGGTGTGCTAGGATATCACTCGTCGTCCGGCCCAGGAGATGCTCTCGCGCGTCGCGAATCGCGTCGAGGTAGCCTTCTTGTCGCCTGTCTCGTTCTTTGCTCTGATCGCATATGACCTCGAACGAGAGAATGATGGCAGCGGTGATGCTGAAGGCGATGTGCGTCCAGAGCGAGACTTCACCTGATTCTACAATGCTTTTGTGTTCGCGTAGGATGGTGACTGCTGCTGCAACGCAGGTACGGCGCGTGTGGATGTACGAGTCAGATTGGAACGAGAGGAAGAGGAATGGCCGGTGGATCATGACAATCTAGCAGGATTGATTAGCATCACCGTGATATGTATGAGGGTTCGCTAGGGTGTGGTCGAACCTTTTCAGCGGCGGTAATGGCTAGACTCTGACGCGCAACCCCAAGCCAGGCACACTGGCCCTCTAGTAGCTCATCCTTCTGTAGAAGAAAACACGGTATTGACTGGACCTTCTCTCTCATCTTTTGGTCCATCCTGAGGACATGGGCATACTGCTCTCTTGCAGGCTTCTGGGCTCTCAAGGGTCCCATCCCGTCCGCGAGCTCCGGCATCAGCTGCGCGATGCCACCCAGGACACGAGTATACGTACTTACCGTCAGAACGTCCTCCGGGGCGTCTATTAAGTCTGCATCGTTGGCGTTTCTGGGGAAAGAAGTGGAATAGTGAGACGGGTTGATGCCGTATGAGTCGGTAAAGGGAATTGCAAAGTGGTCTTGAATGACCATCTGGAGCCAAACCCTACGACCTACTTCTCTTTGCAGAGTATCATCCCATATTTCTTCTCTAGTCTGCAAGTCGAGGCTGCATTTGGTGATCTTGTGTATTCCCAGGCACTCGGCAATTCGAATTGCAGCGCTGAATAAGGTAGCGTTGAGTTGACTGAGACCAAGATTGTGAGCTACTTCGGTTGAGATGACGATGGCTTGGATGGAGTAGATTGAAACATCCTGCAGGAAATGAGCCTTATATAAAGTGTCGACCATGAAGTTGAATAAGTCTTGAGGCGAACAGGCCGGTAGTGTGAGCGGGTATGCATCGCGATGTTTCCAGCTGTTCTGCCAACTCAGGAGCGACGAGGAGAGCACCGCGCTATACAGCGCAAGCCACTGTGGCTGGTCGTATACGCCGGTCGCCCAGAACGTGGTGCACTGCTGCAGAAACGTCGGGCAGTGTAAGGAGTTGTGGTGCCATGCTATATGCTCCAGGTGAAATGAGATGAGTATCTCGGCCGTGACTCTCTCAGGGAGGAGAGCAAGAGATGGGACAGTGTGATCAGATAGGCCGAGAGATGGCGACAGACCTGTTGTCGAGGCCTCGATGGTGTGATCTCGTCTTTGATGGCAGTTGCAGTGTAGATGAGGGTAGCAGTTTCCATAGCTTCTACCCCATGCCATGTGCTCCAACGCAGTCACCGTGAGCGAACTGCGAGCTTTGGGATGTGAACCTGTGGCTTCGTCTTGTCCCGAGTCATCTTCAAGTCCGATCCCGGACTCAACCAAATTCGCTGTCTGTGTGATCTCAGTGCGTTGCCCCGAACCAGAACGGAGACCCTCCAGTCTAGCTGCTACCAAATCAGCTGCCCTCCTCGCCGAAGCGGGATCGGTGCTCTGAAGCATGCTGCGCAGAGTCTCGAGAAACCCAATCTCGGCACTATGTCGAACGGCATTGCGCCTCAGATGGACAACCTCGCGGTCGCAATGGAGCCCTAGACGACTGCATCTTGCGCATGGGATCTCTTTGTTGCACTTTCTCTTCTTCCTAGTACACTCTATGGGCGGTGGCACTGTGTCAGGACTGTACGGATAGGCCAAGCGTCTTTCTGGCTGGGGATAGAACACGAACCGCGACACGCGAGGGATTGGCGCTGCGACAAACGCGCTGACATGCTCTGCGTTCAAGATCAACCCTTCAAATACTAGCAACTGCGCATACGGTTGTGGTCCTTTTGCTGCGTGAGAGGTCAGATTGCATGCGCTGACAAGAGAGATAAGTTGAGGCGAATGGAGAACTCGCACAATCATGTTTGGAAATGACTTGTTAGGATTACATAAGCGGATTTGTTTCACTTACACAGTGTGTTGAAGATGTCCTAGCAACAGACCAGCACAATACCTGAGAAAAATCAGCGGAAATGATCCTGAGGGTTTTCTTCAATGTCACCGAAGGTTGGCAAAATAACTTTCTGTAGGAAATTAGTAAACCTTTTTTTTTGTTATGGCTTACCCGCTTTGTATTGCGGGTGCTGAGAATCTTCCGGTCACCATCGGTTTAACCGCGGTAAGTAGCATTGAGATTTCCCTTAATCAACATATATTATCACAAAAGTGTAGTGATACAGAAAGTGAGCTATCTTTTTCTGTGCATCATGACTGAGCAGCGTTGTGTCGATTTCAATGACTTCGCCACCAGTTGTGCTCTAGGCTTCATCGAGACTATAAAATTTCAAATGGTTAGCATCGGTCCTCCAACTAACATCCAAAGTTTCAACTCACATGTCTCTTGCTTTCAATCCAATTGCAGCTCCCTGCTGCGAAGCCGGTTCAATCATGATGTAATTTTTGATGATGGCCGTTCCGTTCCGCAGAGCTTCAACCTGCTGGTCGCTGCAGGTGCTCGGATCGAGAACGTAACAGAAATCTTCGTACTGAGGCGGAATCTCGTTCTTGACACCAAATGTATCGGAAGGCCCCTCTGTGGCATAAGTCAGGTTCGTCGCGGTATCAATAAGGCCTGTCGCGATGTCCTTGTTGAAGAGAGCGCGGTTGAAGATTTGATACGCGGATTCCGGTTGATACGACGGCACGGCGTGTCCGGCCTGGTAAACTCGGATGAATGACAAGTTGCCATATTGCCGAACCTGGCCGCCTTCGTAAGTAGCATTGGTCTGCAGAGGCTCGTAGCCCGCATTGGCAAAGTTCTCTTGGTCTGCCCAGGGAATCGCCAGCGCCACTTGCTCTCCGCCGATCCAGTTGCATGCAAAGTCGCGGTCGCCGAACATAAGGGAGACCTTGATGCCGCTGTGGAGGAGGTAAGCGATATCTTCTATCCAGCCTGGCCGAGGGTAGTCTCCGATACTGCGGAAGGCGGAGGACGACGCGCTCGAGCTACCCGTCCAGTTTAAGGGAACCCCGAGGGCAGATTGGACGTAGGGCTGATTTAAATATCCGGCTGTGAAGGGGGGCGGGAACAGCGTTGGGTCGACCTGCGTCACGTCGTAGTAATCACGGCCCGAGACATCAAGATAGGGATCGCGAACATTCTCCGTGCAGTATGTTTCCGCGTCTTGGCAGACACTGTTCACGGTCGCGTTGATGCCGATGTTATCTGGGTCGTAGACTGCAGAGATTTCACGGCAGGCATCAATCCTGTCACGGCAGCCTCCTTCCGCGTAGTAAGCATCAACCATGCTCTGATATACCGTCTCGTTGACCGTTTGTATGCCATACGTGTTGTTGAACGCCATCTCCGGGTATGAGGGCCACTGTACTTGGCGGTCAATGCACCCGTTGACGATCAGGAGAGTGTCCAGGTTCAAGATGTATTTCTCGCCTTCGGTCCCATCCCGAGTGCCGTTCGCGATCTTTTCATTCTGCTCCTGAAAGTAAGCGGCAAAGGCGGGCCCGTACCGGCCCCCATAGGACTGAGTTGCAATACTGATGCGATCGTCGTTGGGGTGATACCCCGGGAACTCTTGGAACCAGACTTGAGAGAAGTGCCATAGAGCAATAGCTGCATTGCGACTTCCAAAGCTCGTCGTATTTCTTCCACCGCTGGCCAATGTGCCGGTCTGGAAAGTGGCATTCTGGGCTGGGATTGGAGATGAGGCGTTCAGAGTCTGGGTGCTTCCAAGTAGGTTCCTAGTCACGTTCCGCAGCGAGTCATATGAGAAGCCCACTTGAACTGGCTGATCGATGTACAGCATGTTGACTAAGAAGAAGTGTGTGAGCAATGAACCAGATTTCAATTAACTGCGGAAAGGTGCCCTCACCTTTGTTATTCCAAGACCACTCACTGGGCCTCGTCGAGTTTGAGTCCGAGTTGATGTAGCATGGTCCATTCTCATTGAAGAGTCCAGGCATCGAAGAGCTGCCGGGACCACCGTTCATCCATATAGAGAGTGGTGCGTTCTCTGGATCCTCCTTGGCCTCGAAGAACCAGAAGAATGTGTTGATCTCAAAATCTTGCTCCTGGCCAACACCCTCGAGGGTCCCTGGCGGAAGCTTGATGTATCCAGCATAGGATTTCACACCTTCAGTCTCCTCGCACAGACCGGGCTAAAAACATGGGTCACGTCAGCTCTTTTCCCCGCTCATGTGCTTGCCCATCTTGCCTCTTTGTAACTAATCTGAATGCCGTCATCGAATTTCGACTTCAGCACCGTAACTCCTTGAGGTGCTGGTGGAAATTGAGCGAGTGAGCGCGGAGTGAGTGCCGCCGCAAAGGCGATGAACGACAGTTGGTTCCTCATTACCAAGATTTCGTGATGAGGATTAGATGAAGAATAAAAGTAGGCACCAAAGAAGGGATTCCTGTCCTTGGAGTCATCGTCTAATCACGTCAGTACGGAGTACAGCTCTAATATATATCATTAGATCTTCCCCGCTTGTCAGCACCTTCCTACTTGGGTACACTCTACGCCAGTGAATCATTATCTTTTTGATGCTTGTGCAAGTCGCACCGCCAAGACAGTCGTATTGAATCTTTTCGGCGGCCAGTTTGGTTCAGCTACAAAGTAGCAGGGGCTGGGATGCGGGGTTGATGGGAACACTGGCGAGGGCCAAGACTCAAATGGAGAACCAGTGCAGTCTTAGTTTGCACAACGCGAAGAGTTGGCCAATGAAAGCAATGATGCCATGGACGATTCCCGCTTTGAATGCACCGCTGTTGAGGGAAGGTTCCTATCATTAATTGCAGTTGAATGAGTAACCAGGGGTTTGATCTCCTCGGCAACTAATCACTTTTTGCAGAGGTAATACACCAAGAAATGTCTTGAAAGCTGACCGAAGCTACCGTTGCTTATCATGTTATCGTGAGGGTAGCTACACTGCACAGAGTTTAGGCCTAATATTCCTGGATCCATTCAATTTGCTATCATGGAGAGGGAAATGTATTCCGGCACGTTATTTAGGTGAAATAGACCGCTGCCACTATATTAAACCTTCTCACAGGGGATGGTTATCGCACGTACCGGAACGTTCGGATTGATCAGAGCTAGACCCGCACCCGAAG
Source organism: Colletotrichum paranaense (assembly GCF_030867605.1). Taxonomy (NCBI): domain Eukaryota; kingdom Fungi; phylum Ascomycota; class Sordariomycetes; order Glomerellales; family Glomerellaceae; genus Colletotrichum; species Colletotrichum paranaense. The sequence goes on from NW_026848975.1 coordinate 162,717, forward strand.
ACCCAGGTGGTTTGTCCGAACTCGCCGGAGTGAAGTGACACCGGCGTGGGGCGCGTTCCCCGGAGTCGGAGAGGCGGAGAGGATAGCCGGTCGGAGCATCGGAAGGTGCTCTGGCAGAGCCTCATGGAACCTGGATTGTCCTAGAATATGCCGTGACACTTCGATTACCTATCCGTTTGACACTGTCCGTCTGATTCTGAACAAGATTCCAACTGCCGATGGCGACATTCCTGTGAAGATGACGCCGTCGAATCGCGTTTCAGGGTTCCCCGCAGAAAGACAACTGATGCGGCATGACGCCTTCTCAGCGCAAGATGGGCAAACTGAGTGAACTACTTGCTAGCCACTGAGATTCTGAGATTGACGCATTTACTCAATTTGCCCGTGGAAAGAGGAGGGCGTCTTACAAATGCAATGCTGATTTACCGAATCCAAGTGCAGTGATTGGTCTTTCTTGCCGAAGCAGTGTAACTTATTCCGAGAGTTCTCCTCGAATGAGACGCCCGCTTTAATTCGTCATCCAATGGTCTCCACCAGCAGAACGTTTGAGTCAAGGCGACGTCTGATGACCCAATCGAACTCAATAAGGGACGATATAAACGCCGGTGACCCGTCGTTCTTGTCGCTAAGAGCAACTTACCACTAGTGTCAGATCAAGTCCAAGAAATCATCACAATGGCCGCGGCTGCTGTTCAAGCTCCATTCTACGCAGGCCCTCCCGGCCAACCAGACATCGGATATGCCCCCATTTACGAGAGCTTTGTCGCCAGAACCAAGCGACGCCAAGAGCAGGAGAATCTGGACAAGTCTTTACCTACAGGCTTCCCTCAGAAGCTAGAGTCGAAGTTGGTATGGGATGGGAATACCTTGGCCGAGCACTACGACTGGAACTACGTCTTGACAGACGCTAATAAGGAGGAAATTGATGATGCTCTCGGGCACTTCAAGTGTACGTGAAATACCTCATCAGCGTGCCACATAAGACCTTGGTGTATTCTCTAATGTCAGGCATAGCCACGGGAAAGCTACTTGGAGACATCAGCCAGGAGACATTTCCCCTACCAAACCTTCACAAAACTCTGCGTGAGATCTCGGACGAGATTCACAACGGCCACGGCATCAAGGTCATCCGTGGCGTTCCAGTCACAGAGTATACCCGCGAAGAAAACATCATCATATACGCCGGAATCTCTTCCCACGTGGCTCCGATCCGCGGCAGACAAGACAACCAGTTCCAAGGCGAGCCGGCTGACGTTGTTCTGGCACACATTAAAGACCTTACTAAGATAGTCGACCCCCATAAGATTGGAGCGCCGGCCTACACAACTGATAAGCAAGTCTTCCACACCGACTCGGGCGATGTAATTGCGCTCTTTGCACTTGGCGAAGCCGCTGAAGGTGGTCAGAGCTACCTCTCGAGCAGTTGGCACGTGTACAACGAGCTGGCTAGGACAAGGCCCGATTTGGTCCGCACCTTGGCCGAGTCATGGAATGCCGATGAGTAAGCTATGCCCGGGAAGGAGAATTGATTTGCTGCTGACTCCCTTACGAAGGTTTGGAAAGGACGGCAGATCATATAGCACCAGGCCCTTGCTTCATCACCAGCCAGCAGCAGACGGTAAACCCGAGCGTTTGATCATTCAATATGCCAGACGCAGCTTCACGGGCTACTGGGGCTTACCACGGTCCTCTGACATACCCCCCATCACCGAAGCGCAAGCCGAGGCTCTGGACGCGTTACATTTCCTCGCCGAGAAATATGCCGCTCACTTGGACTTTCATCAAGGCGACATTCAGTATGCCAACAATCTGAGCATATTCCATGCCCGTGGAGGCTTCGTAGACTCCGATGAGAAGCAGTAAGTGGTGTACCAGGTCGAAATGGATGTTCGCAAGCTGACGTCAATAGGCGGCATTTGGTCAGGCTATGGCTGCGGGATCCTGAGCATGCATGGAAGACGCCAAATGCCTTGCGAGAGAGGTGGGATCGTGTTTACTCGGGCGTCACTCCGGAGAAGTCTGTGTTCCCCTTGGAGCCTCAGATTCGCAGTGCCAGTCGGGGAGAGTTCAAACCTGATGAGAAGGCAGCGCCCACTTCATGATGCAACGTTTGCGACCTTACAGTTCTTATCGTGGTGCCTTGAATCAAGAGTAGTGTATTCTGTTAACGGAACTTTGAACAACTTTACCAGAATTTTCGTTGTTTGCTTTGCAACCCGTTCTCAGAAGGTTCTTAGATAGGCAAGCCGTTGATCTGCGGATAGGTAGAAGGTAACAACTTTCGTATAGAAGATTTATAACAAAGTGACCTTCCGTAGAAGACGTCGTGAAGTGGGCGCGTCGTTGTGAAATGATGCATGCAAGAGGTAGTCGACAATACCCAAAGAATGATTGCTCGGATTTCATAGTCATCAAACCAGATGCGAGTGACTGACTCTTTAATCATGGCGGGCAGTATTTGCGGAACGGGTGAAGCCGCATGATCCGAAACCGTCTTTCGGCCGCAGTTGCCCCAAAAATGGACACGAACATATTCTGCAACCACTGCAAGTGACTAGAAAAGGCGATTCCCACCCAAGAAGGCAGCTCGTCTTGGACTAGGCAGGAAAAAAGCTTGGCCCTCGCATTTGCTCCGCCGTGAGCCTTTTCGCACGTTGCATCCCGGGAGCACCCCACAAGACGATCGGCCGGCTCGCCGGAACCTGCCACCGCTACCCGGACAGCACCCCGGCATCCGTCCCTTTGCGGGGGTGCGCCTTCACTCCGCCGACTTGCCGAACTATTAGATGCACTAGTCAGGACGACGACCGCAAGTACGTATGTCGCTGACGACCAGGGCTGGCTACGTAAGTCCGTGACCCCTATCCCCATGCATGTATCACAGCCGCTTTGGCATCGTCTTTATGTATTGCCAAGTTCGGCAAGGTGTATTATTCGGATCATCGTCATCTGTTGCTAACTTCAGCTAAACAAGGGTCAGTGATTTGGATCTACATCCACTTCACAGACTCGACAAGCTGGGCCCACGATGGGTACATGTCGGTTGAAGTGAATAGGTCGGAAGGCATCGGGCATGTTTACGAGTCGGCAAGATCGGCTGATCTTTTGACAGAGACTGACGCTATGAAAAGTTTGATGGATGCCCGGAAAGTGCAAGCGCGCCGGACTGCCGCGTCAACTGGATGATGCGCATCACAGCCTCAGGTAAGGTAGTAAAGTAGACAATGTAGTCAATCGCCGAGTGTTGTGGCCTGGGCAAAGCCAAGCATGCCTCAATGCGATACTATCGTGCACAATATACAGTCTGCCTTCTTTCGCATATGCGATCAAAGTGAATCCGAAGAGGTAGATGAGCAGAGCCAGTCGAGATGATCAGCAACTTACAGGGTGGCGAAGTCGAGCTTGACATACTTTGGAAAGACCTTGCTCGACGTGTGAGTATGCTGCAATGAAGTTCCCCAGCCGAGACTGAGTGCCATTGTGGATCACCAGAAACCCCAAAAGCGTGCTTTCTTTGGGCATTGATGGAAAGTTCGATGTAGCAGAACTGCAGCGCAATGTTCGTTTCATCAGGTTTTCGTTGTGTATGAACGCTTTTGCATTGCGGCTTTATAGTCCTCTGGAGTTTACGCATAATCTACATATCGATATCGTGATACAAGCAATCTCAAGTGAATAGATTGTATCAAGCTGTCAAGTTCTCCGTTGCGACACAGACAACAACGTGCCGCAGTCCGAGACCAGGAGTAGGTCAATAACTAGAGAATTATCAATCCCAGTCAACCCAGAAGACTTAGATAGATTCTTGCATTGCCATAGGTAATGTGATGTGGCTGATCAATTTGCACGTGACAAGGCTCGTTGAAATGTCTTTGAGCACAGCAAGACCCCTCTAGTTGGTTCGCCGAAGACTCGACTGCCTATGTCATTGACTGTATCAGTCGAGCTGAGTTTACGTGACCATGCATCTAATCAAGCCGCATGGCTGTGGCATCTAGGACGGGGTGTAACGTGTTGTATCAGAACTGACATTTGAACCAACTTTCTCTCCGTCATTCGATTCAATTATCAGGCTGATCATATTCGACGTAGCTTCCAGGTCTATGCACTCTTCCTAGTTAGCTGTTGAAAAATGCATTGCTCAACTGAGACTTAGCTGCAAGTGTTGGCACGACCCGAAATCGTCATGACCTTTTCAACTGTATTTGAATCACACCTTCTCAACTCACAAGCTTAATATCCTCAAATGATATCAAACTATAATCATACACAAATCTGGCCTGAACCTGGAAACTCAATGCTCTACTTGATACACTACGAGAGCTCTTACTGGAGTTGAAGAGATGTCAACTCGAAGTTTATTCAATTCGGATTTTCTTTCGCAGTCTCCAGAGACATAGAAGTTGAGTAGATGTGATCATGTAAACTGGTTGGTAAGTCCTTTTTAGTAAAGACGGTGCTCATGATATTTCCTCAACTCGACTGGACAAGTTTTTAGATCGAAATATCTCGAACTTTCAACGGTGGCTGCAGAGCCTCTTTTGAGCCTAAGACTAGGTAGTGACGAATGTGTATAGGTAGACTAAATATGCCTCTATCCCTCATGAGCGTATGAAGTTAGCCATCGAAAACCCATGACTACGATATAAACTTTGTTATTCACCAATTCTTCAATCGCCTGTATTAATCACTAATTTCACGAAATAATGAATGTGCTTGAACAATGGTGTGTCGCCTTGTGTCGTTGAAATTGCCTAGAATTGCTCATCCGACAACTGTACTCCAATTTATTCTCCCAGATCTCTTTGCACATCGCTGACATCACCCGCTCAAAGTTGTTTAGAGATGGAGATCATCGAGGGTGCACGTGATGATGAGGCTCAACTAATCCCTCCCCAATCGGTTTATCTGCCCACTGCACAACTTGCCAGTTCACCATTGCATAATGTTGGACGAATGAAAGTCGCCAAGGCCAGTCATGTCTGCGTTCAAGTGCAAACCAAATTGCCTCACTGTCAAGGCAGAGATTGTGAGATAGCTGGACAGCCCACCCTCAGTGTGTCTTACACCCAAGGTCGCCTTGCGAGATGGTGCGCACTTGGTTCGCCAGGAACCAAACTCATGGTGTTGAGCCCTTTACAGTTAAGTCAGAAAGTCAGACCCATTGATTATGCATAGTACTTTGTTGTGACTGGTCGAATTGTGATGCATCTCATGGATCCTTGCAAAATTGTCTCACTACAATTGGTCGGCATGACGGAATCTCACTTGCAGCTGTCAGTGAGTTCGTTGGCAAGCTCCATCAACATGCAAACCCATCGCACAATTCATAAATCGTTCCATGCCGATGTCCGTTGTGCCGCAAACCGTTTGCATACATGTATGTTTTTGCCATACCGCTTTCCCCTCCCACGCTGCCCCCGCCTCCCGAGTTCTCGTCACATTGACCGGTGCCACTGTGCGCCGACTACCATCGCCGATAGTTCGTCCGGACGGGTCGCCCTGACCGCCGTCGCAATGCCTGAACAGCCGACTGCCGAGCAATGGGAGAAGCACAGGCCTCTCATTACCAAATTATATACTACCAGAACCCTCAAGCACATCAAAGATGAGCTGTATAAAAGGCATGGATTCTATGCGACGTAAGACTATCTTCGGTTGTTTCGGGGCTTTGATATATGTACAATACTAAGAAAAATGTGTCCAGAGAGCGCATGTACAAAGGACGGTTCAAGACCTGGGGTATCGGGAAAAACAAGAAGCGCAAGCCCTTTGAGGCATCACTACCCAGAGACGTTGACCCGGGGTCGAATACTGCCGCCGCACCTCCTAGCGATATCTCAAGCCCTACCTCTCCATTCGAACCAGCCAGTTTTTTCTCGCCGGCACTAACGCCAGGAGAGTCTCCTCACGGCGGTCATCGAGTTTTTGACGCGCGCTCGACAACCTATGTCGATACACCACGCCCAGGGACCCTCCCACCGACACCAGCCACGTATGGATACAGTTCCCCATTTGAAGTAAACCAGAAAGAAGCTAGCATGACCCCTGACATGCTTTGCAAAGAAATCGTGACATTAGCGACGTTGATACTCTCGAAACTCGTCTCAGGGCGGCCGCCGACTTTGGCGTGGGACGACTACACCCCCAAGGACGACCACCTCGCGATATACCGCACGCTTCAGAAAGAGCTTAAGCATGAGAGTCATCTGAGAGGTTGCCTTGTGAACAATCCATCAGTTGCAGTCAAGTCGAGAATGAACGACCATGTCAACGAGCTGCTAAAGTCATTTCACCCCGCGGTACCAATCGGCATTCTAAGCTCATTCAACCAATCATCGGATACTGCAGCCATCAACGAGTTGGCGCACTGTCTAGTGACATCCTCGACGGCCATCCTACCGAGAGACCACGAGTTTGTACAATTAGCGCAGAGAGTAGAACAACTCCTCACAAACACTCTATTCTCAGAATTCAAAGCCTGCATGGAACGCATTTGCGATGATCTGCAAGTCAACGTGCTCAAAGTCCTTGGCAGATGGAGCTTAGTTATGATTTACTTGATTTTCGTGCTGAACGCCAAAAAAGCAAAAGATGGACAACAGACGGATCCCAAGATCCTGAATATGGCATTGGAGCGGTACACACACGTACAGTGCTCTTACTCAGATGACCCGAAGCTGATTGTTCAATTTGGACACTTCATCCTAGGCTACTGCGTCCTCGTCGCGTCTGAAGCAGAACTTGCGACCAGTGTGCGCGATATGGCAGAGCAATGCTACAACCGCGCTGAGGCGTACCTCTCGGAGCAGGAGTCTTCGCCAAACTCCAAATACGCAGATATTCAAGATGCAAAGTCCCATTTCGGAAAAGCATGTGCCGTTCTGGCCGACTGTCGCTACGCACAAGGCTCGCAGCAAGCGGACAAGATGCTTCGCGACGAGATCCACGACTGGTCGCGGAGACTTTTGCTCGTGTCGATAGGGTGTCACGTTGATACGGACATGGCGACAATGGCGCAGTTTGAGAGACAGAAGAAGAAGCTAGAGGGGTGGTGTAGAGATGCGGGTGATTTGGAGAGGCAGAAGCAACTAGATTGTATCCGCGACCTTATCCTAGGAAACGAGCAACGGCCAAAGGACGGGCCCCTTCTCCCGAGGTTGAAGGTGTTGGCTGGCAGTTGAAATGCGAAGAGGGGCAAGATGAGAAAACACTAAGACTCGGAGGCGGAAACTTGGTGGGAGATTGGTGCAAAGAGGAAAAGCTGATTATGGGCCAGTCCAAATCACGATGAAACATTCTAAATGTTGTCATTGTGGGAACTGAACGATGCATACGTGTGTAACGCAGATTGTGTTCTTGATAAGGCGTGGAGAGCTGGAGCAGTCGAACATTCACGAATTGGCTTGGTCCACTATTTGGACCAAGCAATCAGTCGCAGATTTGCGGATAAGTGGACTACGTTGTACGTCATGTCCATCTTGGTGTGGAAACCAACAGTGGTCGGTGAGACTCGGTGAGCCTGACCATACCCACCGAAACTCAGCGACCCAGAGAGCCGGACGAAAATGTCCGAAGGTTGATATCATTATTGCGCTTGAGCGGCTCTGTGGCGACCAGATATCCAATGCTCGCCCACTCAACACCGAATCCCGCATGAGACTTTGAGTTGCGTTTACCTTTAGCTACTATCTCGTCTCCGCCGTCATCTCTCGTCACTGGTCACTTTACATCATCCATCGGCCCTTCAAACATGTACTTCACTTATCTCGCAGAAAAGTGGCTCTGTTTTCTCAATCCTCGTCGCGTTGATGTAATCTGAAAATGACATCACAAAAACTTCAACTGAAATATCGATCCGGCAGATTCAATACTTAAGCGGACAAAGACTGATGAAGGGTGTGAGCTTTTCGGATCATTCTAACAACACAATCACAATTCCAAGGCGTAGGATCAATCATCCCCGACGAACCATCGCCAACTCCCGATTCAACCAATCTCAAGCTTAATCCATACCTTGCAACTCTTCGTCCAATCAAAATGTCAGTCAACCGTAACGTTGAGTCCATCAACAACAAGCAGGGCGAGTTCCACCCCAGCGTCCCTCGTTCAGAGCCCCTCACAACCAAAGGCGTAAGTTCATCAATCCAAATCCCAAGCATTCGTAATCACTCCCCCTGTCTAACCAACCAATAGCACGCCCCTGGCACCAAAGTCGGCAACGACGCATACCCCGAGTTCCACGCCCAAGCATACCCTGCCGGCACAGCACCCAGAGAAAACACCTTCCAGCCCCAGAACGCGCAAGAGATCCCCGGCCAGGCTCTGAACCCCGAGGCTACCACGTATACGGCCGCGCACGATTTCCCTGGTGCCACGAGCGGGGACGTCCACACTGGGCTGGGTAAGCCTGTACAGGGCCAAACTAGCGCCGAGCTGCACGGGGCTAACCTTGGTCGCCGTGACAAAGAGAGCGCCGGACTTGAGGGAGTTGGAGCTTTTGGCAAGCACAACTTCAGAGAGCGGCGGTTGGATGTTGACCAGGAGCCCGATGCTCGTGGCAAGACGAAGAATGCATCGAATGTTCTCGGCGCGGAAGAGAGATTACCTGTGTCGGCTGAAGCGGTCGCCAGTGAGCGTCGATAAGTCAGCGACTTTTGTACCAGTACCTTGACGTCACGAGCATGATTGAAATTCTCACGAGCTTGGGAAAACATAATTTGGCCCGAATTGTAAATATTCACGCCCAATTTATTGCATGTTCTAAGTGCATCCGCTGTCCCTTATCCTCCTAAACACCCTTGTAGCCTTACTCGTAATGCATCTTGATTCCAGTGTTCTAACCCAAATACACTACGAGAGAAGAAAATCGCGCCATGTTCCAAAGTCACATCGGTTCACACAAAGATGACCCGGCGTGCGACCATCTAAATGGATCGGTTCTTGGTCTTGCTAGCGTTGGAAGGCGCAGTCTTCTTGAGAGTGAGAACGATCTTGTCTTCGGTGGTGGTGTCGCTGGTGTCGTTCCACTTGAGAGAGTAGATGCCGTTGATGGAGCTGGGGGTAGCATACCACAGCGACTCCATGCCGCCAGAGGAGGACTCGACGAAAATGAAGGAACCATAAAAGACGAAGCCGCTGGTCTGGCGGTCGGAAGAGGATGAGTTGGAGCTGAGAAAGCCGACGTCATGGTCCGAAGAGCCCTCGGCGGGGATGGAGAAGGTGAGGTTGGACCAGCTGGGAGGGGAGGTAGAGTTGAGAGCCGTAGTGTTGGGGGCTCCGATCCAGCCGTTGTTGTCGGTGGGGGTGACTATGAAGTGTATTAGTTGCTGGTTGGATATTAAACCGGAAGATGGTGACGTACAGATCACCGGGGCGGCGTTAGAGTCGTTGAACTTGGTGTGATCACCAAAGTAAGCGTCGCCTAGTCACAATCGTGTTAGTCTAAAGCTTTTCGAGGGGGGTTTTCGCAACCCGGGCTGGACGGGTTATCAACAAAAGAGAGACAGGAAGAGAATGATGGTAAAGCTCCTAATAGGACTTTACGAATTCTCTTGAGATAAAAGTTCTTAAACCAGCCTTACTACCTCCTGCAGAGAACATGGACAGGCCGCCGATTCCTTGGCCGTAGGCGTAGACCTGGAAAGGGCTGGTGTTATCGCTGGCGACAGCGCGGGGTTCCGAAGGAGCCGCAACCGCAAGAGCGGCGAACGACAACAGGATAGTGCCGAAGGACTGCATTTTTGCGTATGGGGTTGGTGAGTTGTGTCTCGAAAAGAAAGGAGTTGTGATGGAGTAAACGACTGGATGAGACTGTAAGGAGACTCGATGGGGGATAACGATGGACTGAATGAGAGTGATCGTGGTGAAAGGAACCGGAGTGGTGGGGGGGGGCCGGGGAAGTGAAGCTGGAGAGGGGATGGAGTTGGTTAAATAAAAGTGCGGTTAGTCGATGCCGTTCGGATGATCCGCCTCAAGCCGCCCTGGCTGGCATGTCATGACTTGTAACTCTACGTGCAAATTTTCGGGCTACGCCACCGCGGCACCACAACTCATCCAAGTCAGGTAGTAAAGGCCCGAAGACGGTTCCTCTTGGCCATGGTTGCGAGGTAAACTTTGGTTTCCCAAACCAGGTTGTAACCAACAAATCACTGCGCGGATGCGGAATAGGCGCGTTGACTCTTGAGGCTCGGACTCCACCGTGTTGATCACAGTGGAGGCACAATCAACCCCGTCAACCACAGTTAGTGTAGTTGAGACCATCACAACCTCCTTGACGCATCGGTCATTGCCGTTCGGCATCCAGTCAAGCTTTTGCCGCGAGATTGGACGGAAACGGCCATTGGCCATTCAGATCCAGCGGGAGCGCCGTTGTCGTTTACTTGCGGCTAGGGCCATCCCGGGAGGGGCGCCTGTCAACGGGGGTTTTCAGAGTTCTCGTTTCGGTATGTGGGATGAACAGGGGCCCGTGATAGGGCCCGGGATCTGTGGATACTGATTCCCGGGGTGAGCTTGATATATAGCAGGGATGCTATAGGTCTGGCCCATCACATCTCATCCATCATCGTCACAAAAGGGGGATGGTGTCGCCATGGGACCGCGTAAGGAGAGGAGGCTGCGCAAGGGACCACGAACTCCTCCTCTCCCAGCATGCAGTGTAACGAACCCACTCCAGGCCACCTACATAGATTGATAGTCTTCGCAGACGGCCACCCGCGAGGCTCAAGCTATGCCGCACAGACATTCTCCTTCCGCAAAGCGGAGCCAGAAGTTTCTAAATCAGGAGTGATCTGGTGGGGCTCATCGGCCGGCTTGGCTCTCCGGAGTGCCTCCCACCCTCCCGACAAGTCGGGCAGACCGGCCACCCAAGTCTGACGGTTCTACCGTCGGCACACCGGCCCTTGATCGTCTCCCCTTCACATCCACTTGATAAACCCATTACGCCTGTCGACAAGTTGAGTTGCCGTGCCTTGCGAGGCTGCAGTGGAGCACAACACCCTACCAACCCCAGCTTCCCCTGACCTATGCCTCGCATAGAGGAAATAAGACTCAGCTGCTTGCGAGTCAGCCCAACTGCGGTTCGTCTTCCACGTACCACCTTACGACCCCCGTACAGCCCGCGCATGGATCTCAAAGGGGTCAGTCTCAGGTTAACCCCTTCGGGCCTTCATCGACATGGGAATTATCGTGAAATCATCTGCATCCAGAATGTTTTTCCTTCGCTGAATCTCGAGCCGGACTAGCCTTTGCATTGACGATCTTTAACCTACTGGGGCAAGTGCGAGCTGTGGTGCCAGTGGATAGCTTCGGGATGCCCATGGTATCGTCAGATTCGGTTCAAGCGGCTCCAAAGGAAACAGGACCGATTGACGACTTCTGTCATTGTGGACCGAATGAGGAAACACCTGCAGGGTAAACACACCCAAGTTCAACGGGGAAATAGAGTTTTTAGCATCCGTTGACTATCGCGCTTCCCGTGAGCCGCCCGTGAAGCCGACATTGCATGGCGGGCTCACAAGAATACTTAAGCGATAGACATCCGTTGCTTGTTTGATGCTATTCTCACTCGCTCCTCACCCAGCACAGTATTGGCTGCGCTTCCATTCGCTTTCGTCTTTCCTCCCTCACTCCCTCTTCAGTCCTTCCACCTTGTGTCATACAGTCTTTCTTTTAACCTTCTCTTGGCACACACAATCACTACATCATCATGTTCAAGTCTCTCTTCATGGCCGGTGCCCTTGCGGGTTCCATGGCCTCTGCCTTGCCCGGATTCGGCGCCCTCTCTGATGGCCCCGAGGCCCAGCTCTTCCCTCGTGCTACCTGCAGCGGCAACACTGCAAGCACAAGAAGCGAGTGGTGCGACTACTCCGTCGACACCGACTACTGGACCGAGGCGCCCGACACCGGTGTCACCCGCGAGTACTACCTTGAGTTGACCGACGTCACCGTCGCTCCCGATGGTGTCTCCCGCTCCGCCATGGCCGTCAACGGCTCCATTCCGGGCCCGACCATCTTCGCCGACTGGGGTGACACCGTCGTCGTTCACGTCACCAACTCTCTGACGACCTCCAACAACGGCACCAGCATTCACTTCCACGGCATTCGCCAGAACTACACCAACCAGAACGACGGTGTCAGCTCCATCACTCAGTGCCCCACGGCCCCCAACGACACCATCACCTACACCTGGAGAGCTCTGCAGTACGGTTCTACCTGGTACCACTCCCACTTCGCTCTTCAGGCGTGGCAGGGTATCTTTGGCGGCATCATCATCAACGGCCCCGCCACTGCCAACTACGATGAGGACCTCGGCATGATGTTCCTCAACGACTGGGATCACCAGACCGTCGACGAGCTCTACTCCACTGCCGAGACCTCCGGCCCGCCGACGCTCGACAACGGTCTCATCAACGGTACCAACGTCTACGGCGACGACGACTCCACCACACAGACCGGCTACCGCTACAACGTCACCTGGACCTCCGGCACCTCCTACCGTCTGAGACTTGTCAACGCCGCCGTCGATACCCACTGGAAGTTCATGATTGACAACCACACCATGGAGGTCATCGCTTCCGACCTGGTTCCCATCACCCCCTACAACGCCACCGTCCTCGACATCGGCATGGGCCAGCGCTACGACATCATCGTCACTGCAGACCAGGCCGACGTCGCCGACAACTTCTGGATCCGCGCAATTCCCCAGTCCGCCTGCTCCGACAACGATAGCACAGACAACATCAAGGGTATCATCTCCTACACCGGCACCATCACCACCCCCACCACCAGCGCCTACTCCTACACCGACTCTTGCGACGACGAGACGGACAACATCTCCCCCTACGTCTCCAAGACGGTTGACAGCGCCAACTGGGATGAGCTCGAGAGCGCCTCCGTCAGCAAGAACACCGCCGGCCTCTTCAAGTGGTACCTCAACAGCACTTCCATGCTCGTCGACTGGGCCAACCCGACCCTCGAGTCCGTTATCAACGGTAACACCACCTGGGAGGACGACGACGCCGTCATCCAGCTCGACGAGGCCAACCAGTGGGTCTACTTTGTCATCGAGACCACCCTCGCTGTCCCCCACCCCATCCATCTCCACGGCCACGACTTCTTCATCCTTGCACAGGGCTCCGGAACCTACTCCAGCTCCATCACTCTCAACACTAGCAACCCGCCCCGTCGCGATACCGCTATGCTTCCCTCCTCTGGATACCTCGTTATGGCCTGGGAGACTGACAACCCGGGCGCCTGGCTCATGCACTGCCACATTGGCTGGCACACGTCCGAGGGTTTCTCGATGCAGTTTGTCGAGCGCTACAGCGAGATTGCTGCCATCACTGATAACTCTACCCTCACCGACACTTGCGACACCTGGACCACCTTCCAGGAGGAGTACTCCATCGAGCAGGAGGACTCTGGTGTCTAAATGGCTTATGAAGAATATCTACAATACAGCACAATATTTGGGTAGACTAGCATCGGGTTAGCGGTTTCCTTGAGTCTTGAGATAAAGGGGCGGGTTGGCGAACAGGGTTTCGATTTGTGTATCACATAGTTCAAGTTCCATCCATACACGAAAAAGGAAATTTTTATATTTTGACCGCGTTTTCCATCTTGATTGTTAGTGAAACGTGATAGTTCGACAGTCTTTAAAACCATTTCGTGGTCTGCATCATTACCATGTAACAAAGCATATTTGATACCGAGCTTACCAACTATCGTGATACTCACGGTTTATACCGGTGTATGATCTATCTCACTTCCCAACATGACGATCTGACTTTCAAAGTCAGTCAACGGGTATCATGAGGTTCCATTCACACTAAATTACAAATGTCGGCAAACAGGCCGTCCTGTTCTACGTGCGGCGTGCTGCTGCCGTCACCTATATTCACGTCGGTAGTTGATATAGCGCAGGCATAATCATTGTACTCAGCTTGCTTGGTTCTCAAATAGCTTGTAGATTGCTCTCTTGGTATTACCTTCACGTTTCTGACGGTGATGGTGCAAGGTCTCGCTCGATATATCTTCAAATTTTCCCAAAAGGTTCTCAAATGGCTAGTTCTTACCCTTTGGTATGTGAAGTGGGCATAAAAAGGTTCTTGACGTAACTATAATCAAAGTAGGTGATCATGCTGATAGTTCAGAACTTACTAGACTTTTTCGCCCAAGTTCGTAATGATTGTTCAAGTCTATTAAATTAGCTTTACTCATGTCTTTGATGCGAACAATGCCCTCTAATATAATACTCATTTAATGGATACCCTGTGTCTCTTTTTCCCAAAAAGAAAATAAAGTCGTTATTCGATAATCGCAAAAGTATTTTCTCTACATATCTTTAGTTTCGAATCTAGAATCTGATAGATCAATGCCCTCACTGATCTTTACAAGTACGACACTGGAGGCCAAAGTTTTAACAAATTCCTGCTTTAAACTAAAACCAAGATTTTCCTTTGAAAATTAAAGGTCCAATGATCATGCCTTTCTTTTTTAATTGGCCGAAAGAAATACTATAAGACATACTCAATTTGGCACGATAGTGACCTATGATTTTCATATAATATTGGCCTGAAAAGGTTGGTTGTCTGAGGTCTGAAGAACGCATTTAAGTACATATGAACACTCAGCTAATTCCAGGAATGCTTCTACGATCTATCGTCAGCACGGAAGTTGCTACGAACCTCAGCTCGCGTGTCTTTCACTGCTGTTTCTTCTTATTCATGGCGTTTGTACTTGTGGACGTAAGTATTTGTTCGTTAGCATATTCAGCCCAGTAGCAAATCCATCTCTCAAGGTCCATCCGACTCTGTGCCTGCACCATGACGGTAACCTTGTCCCTACGGAAGCTCTCCAGAGCCTCGTCACGTGAGCCTTCTGCGTTTCAGCATAGCCACGAGTGCATATTTAAGGACGCTATTCCTCCGGCATTGATTCCCCCTTCCCCAATTGCTTGTTTTTATCTTTCTTTGTTTGTCCCACGGATTGCTTTCGGTAAAGGCGCGACTTGCAACCATCGGCGTCTAATGTCTGCAACTCTTACAGCCACGGGAACAGCAGAAGCTTCTTCGCTCTCGAGTTTTTACTGCAGATGCAGCCATGTCGCATTGTATTGTGTCTGTATCCACCAAGTCTTGGTGAAAGCATGCAAAACGCCGAACAATTTCACACAACTTGAATGATGTGTTCCTTACGGCTCACGAGCGAAGGCATGCATTGTCTCTGAAGATTTGTCACGAATTCATGATAGTGATTCCACATCAACTTTGAAGTTGTACCCATCGAAGCTACTCTAGTTACCTCGAAATTTACCTGGATTTTGGTGCTTTCAGGCTTGGTTCTCACCGATCTCATGAGAATCACTTGCGCCATTAATGAAGAGATGGACTGCAGGATGCTCTTAACCAAACGCACTTTGATGACAAAAAGCCTTAGAGAATCATCAAAAGCTCGTAGTACTTGCCCATTGTATTGACCATGATAGTCTCTCCCGCAGCGGAGAGTTCTGGTTCATTCACGCCGTGCCCGAGCCTTCAGGTGTTTCGTTCATCCCACATCGCCGAGCAAGGCAGACAATCTGCGCTCTCTTCATCAAAAAACCGGCAGCTTCCTATTTGGTACGACCGCGCTTGAATGCAAACTGGTGAGCAAAAGTTCCATCAATTTCAAAGTTGTCATATTTAATTGTAATCGCAACATCAACAAGCAAGCTTGAACTGCCGGAAAACTTTGAGTTGCCCACGAAGCACCTCGGTGAGCAAGCCCTATTCTTTTGGCATTCGGAACCGCGCGTCATTTTCTTAGTCCATCCCAAAAGTCTCCAGACTTGATCTATGTCTCTCTCCGATCATGATGATCGCCAAATTCAGATCAGCTTGCGCTGCCCCAGAAACAACAGCAGACCTGGCGTCAGAATGATTGAGCTGCGGTGCACTTGAGCTTTGGCCTTTTCTCGGGGTTGCACTGGGCATAGGTGGTCGGTACATGAATCGCGCTTTGCGACGATTCGTAAGTGCTGCGGACATACAGTGGACATTCAGCGAAGATCATCATTTTGCTTAACAGCATTCAGCCTATACCTCCGGCTAAGTCTCAAAAAACTTTGTATACACTGAGAAATGTCTATTTTGATTTATTTTGATGCTGATGACGACGCAACTATGTTTCCCGCTCCTCTCTCAGTAATAACTCACAGAGTAAGGTTGTTGAGTATAATTCCACGTGTACGGTGTGCCGTCTATCCGACCTTTGTTGGAAACTTTTTCAGCACCCAAGGATGGCTTCGTCATCATCACCAGCCCTAGGTCATGCTCGTATGTCACGAGATTGGCAGTATTGGCGCATTGTAGAGGAGGGCAGTCAAAGCCAAACAGGCCAACTTCAGCCCCCAACGCCAACGCGGTCAAGAACAGAACGTCGTGCCGTCGCACCCGCATTTATTATTATCTATAGTTATCATAGTTGTTTAGCACTATAGACAGGGCTCTACGTCTGCAATATGCGTAAGGTCAGTTCCCCCTCCTCTTTCGGGGCCTCAGCCTCACATGAATCGAAGAACCCCAACCAAAAAGAATCAAGGGGAAATTGCAAGCATATTTTCGGAATGGTATTCTCTCTCGCCAAACGCTGCAGCAAAGTGTTCCAGGGACTGGAAACTGCTGAATTGGGAGCGTTGTCCGGTCTCACAGGCTTTGTTGGGGCATCAGCACCGGAATGCCTTACGATGTTTACCCACTTCACTTGAGGCTTGAGGGGGTACCCACGCAAATCAGGGCTCGTCAAGCCTCAAGAGAGTCGAAAAGAAGGGGAAGCTTCTTTGTAGCGGCGGGATTTTACCCCTGAACCCGCACCGTCACCCCCTGAATCGGCTTCCCGGAATGGCACTGTTCTGGAATGTGGGGGATTTAGAGCGTCGGGAACCGCAAAGCTTGGGCAGATGTGATGCAGGGGTATCCACGTCCTTTCCTTGCACATCCCCGGCCATGTTGTTGCCCATCTGGGTATTGCCATCTGGTATCTACGCAGTTTGCCAGTTGTGTTGTGGCGCCCCGTTGACGGCAGCCCGGCAGGGCTTATTATTTTCTAGCTTCTTTGGGCATTAAGCCTCATGCTTGGCACTGAAGCTTTTTTGGTGTTCCCCACGTCGGGAGTGGCTTGTGAACCGTAACATCAGATCTGTGACTGTGCATGATGGAACGCTCGCTTGTTACGTTATCGGGAATCCCCCTCTCTGCTACTGTCCCGAGCGCCTGTCCGTTCATGAAGCTCGAGACTCTTGAGTGTGTCCCAAAGAGCCTCAAGGAGTCCCGAAAAGTTCCAAGGAGTCGCCGACCTCGGTCTCGCCCCGGCTCATCAAGCCTCAGCCTTCGCAGGGTCCAAGCGTAGGAGACCTTGTTGTCTCTCCATCAACCCTCAACTTAGGAACATCCAGCCAGTAGGGACAATAGGAGGATTTCGATCGCATGAAGATGCCTCGGACGAACGGTTTGAAACGTCCAGGTTGTTCGCCCACATCGCGGGTTAAACCTGCCATCTCATGAGGCTGTGGTATCGCCAAACATACTGCCAAAGTCTGTTAGCGAAGCGAACATGGGACGGCAACAGACCTTCTCACTGGTTCTCGAAGGCCGTTCCTTGGACCCAGCCCGGCGATGACGAGGGCATCAACGTCGACAGAGTGACATCCGGGACGTCGATCATCAACTTTCACCCACCACGCGTTCCGGAGACTGGCTGTGTAAGACGCTCGTGCAATGCGTCGTAAGACTCTCCATTGACGTACCCAGTCTATCGTAGATCGTCAGTCGAGTGTCTAGTCAGGCTCAGAAAAGGGAGTCGAGAAGCCTTCGAAACGCAGAGCTCAACTTGACCATAAAAGAAGACCTTTGTCCCGTCCAAATCAAAACCTTTCTCTTTCTCCTCACCACCAACAACCAGTTCAATCTTCAATCACTCTCAAGCATCTCTCACTCTTCCATCTTTCGCTCTCTCAGCACCACTTTCGCTCTACTACACTTCAGTCTTCACACCTCTTTTCCAAGAACCACTCCCAACCACCCCCAACAATCAAAATGCAGTTCACCATCGCCACCATCATTGCCTTCGCCGCCGCCGCTCAGGCCGGTCCCCTCGCCATCCGCGATGTCTGCAACTCCGCCCCCTCCGGCCCTACCACCGCCAATGTCGAGCCCCGCTCCCAGCCCGCCGCCGCCACCGCGGACGCCTGCCAGAAGCTTTGCGAGGCCGACTCTGGCTGCCAGTCCTTCGTCTTCGGCCTTCCCCCCTCCGGCACCACCCCTCTCTGCTACCTCTACGCCGTCCCGGCTTCTCAGGTTCCCAAGCAGTCCAACACCAACTTGATGGTCTTTGACAAGGCTTGCACCAGCGTCCCCACCGTCGCTCCTACCCAGACCAACACCGGCGCCAACAACGGCAACACCGGCTCCAACACTGGTGCCAACACCGGCAACGCCAACACTGGCAGCAACAACAACGGTGGCCAGCAGCCCAAGAAGCGTGCCAACGTCTGCGGCGCCGCCCCCGCCGGCCCCGCGACCAGCAGCCCCACCCCTCTCCTGAGCCGTGAGGACATCACCACCCAGGACGCCTGCTTGGCTCTCTGCAAGCAGACCACTGGATGCCAGGCCATCGAGTTCGGCAAGCCCTCCGCCAACGAGCCGGTCCAGTGCCGCCTCTTCAATGTCCCGGCTTCCAGCCTGCCCGCTCCTACCAACGGTCAGACCTTCGTCGCCTTCGACATTGGCTGCTAAATGCACACATGTGCATAGCATCACGATATATTCCACGGCGTGCCTTCGCTTGACGCGGCTCGAATCGGCGAGTTGGCTCAGAAGGTAGTGCTTTACTCTTCTACTCTCTCATAGCGTGGTTGGCCACAACGACTTCTGCTTTGTATACATCGGAACGGAAAACTCGACAATCCCCCTCTTGGGACTTCGATCTTTGGGTGAATGGGGTACAACAGACGCTTGTGAATGAATGAATGGTTTTCCTGGTTGGTCATGGATAGAACACTCTTTTGGTATGCACTTTTTCTTAGCTCGATTTTTCGGAACAGTCATTCGTTTGGATATAGAAAAGGAACAACAGAAAAAGGAAAAAAAAGGATATTGTATAGTAGGCAGCAAAATAGACTCGAGTTGGGAAACTTTTCCAGTGCCATTCTGTGACCTATGCCTTTCTGATACTCACCTGAGAAACCATCGTTGAGAGACTTGAGCAATCACTTCAGCCACTAGCTGGTTGGCAGGAGCTGATTTCGGGCAGTCACCTTGAAAAGGATTACAGGCAGCTCAAATGAAAAGGATCGGATCTGTTAGGAGAAGTAAGACTACTTCCGATTCCGTCTGCCGTCTGCGAGGTCGCAACCATCGGCCGACTGCTATCGGAAAGGGCCGAGATCGGGAATCGGGGAAAAAGTGGAGCGACGGACTGTTGAGCGGAGCCGTATTGCCGACCGATCGGCACCGTAGGGTCGGATGGAAGTCGCCATTATCGAATGGTCTCCCGAAACCGCAGATGCAAGCCGCGGTCTAGCGTTAGATGCGCGGAGAAACAAGATTTTTTTAGCTGAATCGACGGGCCGTGGGGGGTTCATTTCTAAAGTTGCCAAGCAGAGCCAAGGCACTTTAAAAAGGAAATGCCCCGTGTACTCATTACACACTTGCCATGTTGGGGGCCGTTGGAGAAAGCAAAAAGACCCAGTCGGCGATGTCGCCATCGACTTCAACATGAGGTGATTCAAATGAGCCAATCACACAACTCGCAAACGAATTTCACCATCCACCTTCACTGGCGCCATCCACCCGGCAGTGGTGACCTGCAACGGCATCTACGCAATTACAGGAATGGTGCTCCGGGAAAATGTCATCATTGACTGATGATGCCATGCGGGCCCTGAGAAAACGACACTCAGAAACCGCTGTCAAAATGGACGACAAGTAGCTAAAAGCTCTAAGCGAGGCAATACACCCGAAGAAGGAAAGGAAACCAGCCCACTCGAGCAATCTACTCGCCAATCTCGTTTTTCCTCGTGCAGAGGTCTGCTCCGACAGTTTGGTCCGGGTCTTTTGGGGTCCGCATTGATAAGCCGTGCGCGTGGCCGCAGAGTTTATTTTTCAAACACACAAACGACCTTAGAAACTCGACTTCAGCCGGACAAGCGCGGGTGTTTCTGGTACCGAGTGAAGTTGGGACCTCACCTTCTTCCAACATCGAGGCAAACAAAATAGCCACAAGCGCTAGAGAGAGAATCTGAGAATTCACAATATCAGCAACCTACGATGAGCGCGCCAAAGAACCCCCCGCCCGAGAAGGCGCTAAATACGCCGGCGAATGATATCAGCGGGACGGATAGCCCGTCTGAAGTTGAGCTTGAGCAGGATGTAGTCAATGAGAAGTCGCTGTTGAGGAAGCTTGATCTCAAGCTTCTGCCGGCGGTGGGCATTTTGTACCTTCTCTCATTCCTCGACCGATCTAATGGTGAGATTCTCCAGAAAACCCTCCTGCGAGACAATCTACTAACATCTACGTAGTGGGCAATGCTCGAATTGAAGGCCTTACTACCGATCTCAACATGAGTATGCTTCTTCAATCAGACAAAATCGGTCAAGACCGAACCGGTGTAGCTGAAATTTGACAGGTGGTAACCAGTATTTGACTGGTCTAACTCTATACTTCATCGGTTATGTTCTCTTTGAAGTAAGTGCTTCCACAACAATGTTCCGAAGAGACATGTGTTCGTGCAATGCTGAACGTTCCAGATTCCATGCAACATCATCTTGAAAAGGACCACTCCACGCTTTTGGCTTCCGACACTGACTATCGCATGGGGCATTGTCGCGACGCTCATGGGAATCGTCACTAATATGGCCGGATTTTTTGTCGCCCGCTTCTTCCTCGGTGTCACTGAGAGCGGTCTCTTTCCTGGAGTGGTGTACTACTTCTCGATGTGGTAGGTTTTAATATGTCAGGAGCTTAAGGATGGCATAGTTCTGACCTGAAATTCCTCAGGTATAAGCGTCGCGAGAGACAGTTCCGCATCTCCCTCTTCTTCAGCGCTGCCTCTCTTGCCGGTGCGTTCGGCGGTATCCTAGCATGGGGAATCGGACACATGAGAGTTGTATGGGACAATGGCTGGAGATGGATCTTTATCTTGGTTTGTGACCTCCCCATTGAAAATCAAGAAACGTTGCCTGACAATCTGATAGGAGGGTATCGCAACCGTGGTCATTGCTGTCGGCGCATACTGGTTCATCCAGAACTACCCCGACACGGCCAAGTTTGTTTCTGAAAAGGAGCGCCGCTTTATCAGGGCCAGATTAGCATCCGACAGCGATGCCACGCATAACGAGAAGTTCTCGTGGAGTAATGTGATGGATGCTATCAAGGACCCAAAGTGCTGGTTGTACGGTCTTGGTTTCCACACCATGAGCTTGCCGCTATACACGTTTTCTTTGTTCATTGTGAGTTACTCTCACAAACTTAGTGGACCACCTCACTGACTTTGCCTAGCCTACCATCATTAAGAACCTCGGATACACCGCGGCCGTCGCCCAACTGCTCACTATCCCTCCTTACGCCGTCGCCTTTGTCACAACATTGACCGTCGCGATTTACTCCGAACGCACCGGCCGCCGTGCCTTCTTCATCATGGGATCATCCGCGGTCGCGGCGATTGGTTACATCATTCTTTTAGCCAACTCCGACCCCGTGGAGAAGCCTGGCGTCTCGTACCTCGGAACCTTCTTCGCAGCTGCGGGAATCTACCCCGCCACCGCTCTCGTCCTCTCGTGGCCGGCCATCAATGTCTCTGGGCAGACCAAGCGTGCTGTAGGCAACGCAATGCAAATCACTATTGGAAATTTGGGGGCTGTGTTGGGAACACAGTTGTATCGTGCCAATGATGGCCCGAGGTACATTGTCGGCCACTCTTTCGCTTTGGGGTATCTTTTGGCGAATATCATCGTCTGTGGTATCTTATACTTTGTGTTGAAGGGTGAGAATAAAAGACGCGAGGCTATTGCACCGGAAGTTCAAGCAATTGGGGACTTGGAGGATTGGCCCGGTGACAAGGACCCTAGATGGAGATTCCAATACTAGTGAAAATCGGCATTGGCTGGTTCAGAGCGTAAAGGGCAGTTTCATGGATAGGTAGTGCCAAAACTGACTGCTTGTGTATGAATCCTAGTTTGATCACAGACTTCTAAAGTTGAAATCGGAATCGCGAGGAAGTTGAAACACCCACAGAAGAATTGAGAGCATCCCTCACGTTGCTTGTTGTATCCAGCAAGCTGTGACCTTCGCCATGAAGCCATGCGTATGCTTGATCAACAGCACTAAGAGAAGCATGAACTCGGCAAATTTTAGGGCTAGTCTTTGAAGGCAATGTCTTGTTTAGAAACGCTTTTGTCTTTGTTGGCGGTGAATACAGGACTTGCTAGAACACTTCACCCAACAAGAGTCGGATGTTGACTGCAACTATGTATTTGAAGGAATTGAGCTAACATCAAGGCTTGCTCGACTCAATACTGATGCTGATTAAGTCCGTTCTTACAATACTTCTGTACATGTTTTTCCCTTGCAGGATGCTCTCTTGACTTCCCTTTGTGACCGTCGTTGTTGTTACCCTATCGTCAAAGCTGATCGCAGCAGCGTCATGTTGCCTTCTAGCTACTCTTTTCTTCACTTCCTTTGATCGAGACATTTCAATATCAGATCGATGTTGACCACTCGGACCCGAACCATAGTTCTCATACGTATACCGTCCTCCACCAGAGCTGAAAATGCGCTTGCCGAAGATGAGGTCGCCGAGGGGTTGGAGTACGGGAATACATGCGGCGATGATCATCGTGCTGCCCTCGACTCTAGCAAAGGGAATTAGCACAGGTTCTCACCACACCATTGTGGCTATCAACATTGAGGACAGTTGCTTAACTCACATAGTCCAAATCACCAAGTCTGAAATGTCATCTAAAACATCACACGACTAGTTTAGACTCGGCGTGTTATTTCAAGCGGGATTTCCAACAAACTCACATGAGAAGTCCAAGCTTGCGAGACTTGGAAGCCGAGAGCATTTGTATGTAGCAACGATCGATGAGCTTTTTGTCAAGAATGTCAGTTTTGGTTGCCATCAGGAAGCAAAAAGGATTCAGCCTCAACACGCACATTGACCCAATCCCAAGAGCGATGCTCAGAGCTACCTTCTTTCTCACGCTCATCTGTAGCTTCGCGAGGACGACGGCTGGATAGATGGCCAAGTAAAGGTCTACAAGCGCGCAGAAGCCTAAATAATCTGTCAGGAAAAGGATTCTAAAGGACAGAAACAGATCGGGTATGAAGCACCTCCAGAGTAGATGGCAAAGTAAACCAGAATCCACTTGTCCCAGCACGTCTTGTCTGTGACTGAAAAGTCCCACTGCGAGTGAGAAGGTTGGCATTGGGCAAAAAGAATAATTACGCATCCAATCAAGTTGATGAGACAGAAACAGGCGATGAACCACAGGAAAAGAGCATGCCATTTGCTGGGATTCATGTTCCGTGTGAGGAGCGCGACAACAGCAAGCTTCGGGAGTCCAAAAGACATGACACCAGGAGGAAAGCCAGCAATGGTCCAGAGTATCGCTCCCGACTTCTGCTCGAGTGTTAGTACATCAAAATGCCGGCCATTTCCATGCGCCACCGCCGCGATAGCTGTTCCAACATTCGTCCATCCACAGACCTGGAGCAGAGATCGTCAACAACTGGGAAATCTTGGACAATACGTCGTATTGGAGACGGTCGAATCGAAGCTGAGATGTTGCTTACTACAGACGCGACAATCAAGTAGTCGTCGAGATGAAACTGCTTCAATATTCTTCCTCTAACGAAGAGTCTTCCAGCGGTGAAGAGGGTGCTGAGGACCAACATAGAGATGACAATGCCAAGTGCCACAGGGCCCTTGTCTTCGGCATTTCGATTGAGCGACACTTTTCCGGACATTGCTCTAGAAAGTCGAGGAGGATGACAACAACGAATCGAACAAAGGGGAGACCTCAAAGACAGATCGAAAAGTCGGCGCCGGCAGCCACCATATAGAAGACCTGTAATACGCGGTTGCCAGGAAGAAAAGACAAGCCCCTTCCATACTGAGCCTCGGTCAGAGGGTTAGATTCATGATTATTTGAAGACTGCAACGTCCCTCGAACTGCGATCGACAGTTGGACATGTGGAATGCGCAGTCACCCCTTCTCCTATCGGCATCAAACGTTCTCAATCAGTCCATCGATGACACCTCGGCGAATATCATGTGTGAGCTTCCACCGCCATTGGCGGTAATCTCAGTTCGGCTGACAAGGAACGGTGATTAAAGGACTAATTTTCGAGTTTCCCAAGTTCCCACTAATGTATTCCGACAAACTGCAGGATCGTATTGAAGACTTTCGTATTCCTCCCAGCATGGGTGAACCAACAGCCCGAGGACCCGGGCACGCGCACGCACTCAACCAACAAACAACACCAACACAAGACTCTCATTCGTCGCCAGGGTAGAGATTCCACTACATCCTTGACAAAGAATGTTTGCTTTCACCTGATTCTTGGGTCTCCCGTTCTCCCCGCCCCTTGCACAGGTCTTGGTATGGAGCCATGCCACAACGGTATCACCAGATACGCTGAATAGCCCAAGACTTGTTTGTTGTCGTCGTTAGTGCAGAGTTGCAGATAATCCCAGCGAGGAATTTCAATCGACCGCAAGACTTCTCATTTAGGAGCGCAATTTACAGAATGGAGTACCGACAATTATGGTAGCAACAGCCCCAGGATTATGTGGTCAGAATCGACATGAGAACCGCCGCCTCCATGTTGGAAAAGGCAAAGGTGGTCCTTCTTGGGTAAATCGGGTTTCTCAAATCCTTTGCTTTGCATTTATATATCCCTTTCCTTCTTTGTGCTTTGATTTTGGCGGCATTCTTTCATTCAATCTTCAGACTTCCCATCGCCACAATAACTTGACCATTCCAATCCTTAAAAAATGGGTTCTATTCCGGAAAAGACGCTTTTGGACAACTCAATCGCTACCCAGGCCAACGATGCCCAGAGGGCAGCACACCTAGCCAACAATATCGGCACTCTTGGTACATCTTTTCTCCTCGACGATGAAGAGGGTCGTCTTGCCCTTCTAAAGCAGGCCCGGTCACTGCTACAGGCGCTGGAGACCCCAAGAGAGACGATGATTAAACATTGTTGGGCTCAGGTGAGGACAATCGCCTTCCACATTCACTTTCGTTTTATGGGAGTACTTGCTAAGTTGCTATTACCATCAGCCTGCTGTGACCTTCGTCATTGCGACTGGCATTGAGTCGGGCCTGTTTCAGTACCTGGCCCAAAACCCTGGTCCGAAGACCGTGGATCATCTAGGCAAAGCTCTTCGTTTTGATATCGATGTACTTTCTCGCACACTGCGTCATCTCTGCTCAATGGGATACCTCAAGGAAGTTGGCCCGGATGAGTACGCCGGCACAAACTTCACCAAGTCGCTGAGTTTACCGATCATAGCCGGCGGATATCCTTGTCTGTAATATTGCTTCAAGTCACTCTTCCTTCGTTGTGCTACCGTTTCTATGGACTGACCATCCTGTCACATCACTTAGCGTCGAAAGTTGCTGGCCGACATTTTCGAATTTCCCCCTCTACCTCAAAAAGCACGACTGGTCCATCTCGCCGGACCCTAGAGAGGGGCCAATGCAGGATGTCATCGGTAAAGATAACAACTTCTTCAAGCACATGATGACCAATCATCCCGCCGGAGAATTCCAGAACCATATGGCCGGATACAGGCAAGGACGCCCTTCCTGGATGGATGATGGATTTTTCCCTGTTTCAGAGCGCCTTGTCAAAGGCGCAGACAGTTCATCAGAGGCGGCTTTTCTGGTCGACATTGGCGGTAGCATCGGCCACGATCTAGACGAGTTCTGTCGAAAGCATCCCACTGCTCCGGGCCGACACGTCCTCCAAGATCTTGAATACGTACTATTCCAAGTTCAGAAGGTTGACCCCAAGATTGAGCCCATGTCGTACGATTTCCACACAGAGCAGCCCGTCAAAGGCGCAAGAGCCTATTATATGCACTCTGTTTTACACGACTGGACGGATGATGTTTGCAGGAGCATCTTGTCGCGCGTCACTGCGGCAATGAAACCGGGTTACAGCAAGCTCCTCATTAATGAGAATGTGATTCCCTCGACGGGGGCTGATTGGCAGGCTACGGCGCTGGATATGATGATGATGACACTCTTTAGTTCCAGGGAGCGAACAGAAGAGCAATGGCGCAAGCTTCTGGAACCTGCTGGTCTCAAGATTGCCAAGATTTGGTCAGCGGGTGAAGGCGTAGAGAGCTTGATCGAGTGTGAGTTGGCATGATTGAGGACATTGGAACACGCGTGGATGTTTCCAATGATGAAAAATAAATGATGAGATGTTGTTGCATTGGCCTATAAAACTGATGTGCTTGGGAACGCCGTGATGGTATTGGTAGATGCAACTATTAAAGAGTGTAGTTGCGTGAGATCAGTAAGCGGAACAAGGATCTGTGGTCCGCCGGCAACAGAAAAAGCCCCGAGAGATAGACACATCAGTCCAACTTCTCGTGCCAACCGAATTGAAGCCATTGAATAAAATCAAGCGACGTCCATCATCAGGTATCTTAGTAGCGTCGCATTTGATTGAGCCATCAATTCGGTGTCTTGCCCATTCTAGACCAACCTGCGCGAGCTCAGCTTTCCCCCGCGACTATGTTCACTCCAATCCGAGTCGCCGCCTGCCACGTCTCGCCTATATTCCTCTCCGCGCGACGCACAACCGAAAAGGCAATCTCCCTCATTGACCAAGCATCCAGGAACAAAGCAAACCTCGTTGTCTTCCCAGAGACCTACATCCCAGCGTTCCCTATCTGGTCCTCCCTGCGCGCCCCCTTTGAGAACCATGACCTCTTCAAGTCCATGGTGCAGGAATCCGTCCACATCGACGGTGAAGAGATAGACGCTCTCCGCTCCACGGCAAAGAAGCTCAACGTACTGCTTAGCGTCGGCATTTCTGAAAAGGCTCGCTACAGCAGCGCGACGCTTTTTAACACTAACGTCATTATCGGTACTGACGGAGAGATCCTAGTCCATCACCGAAAACTCATGCCAACGTTTTTCGAAAAGTTGACGTGGGCGCCCGGAGATGGCTACGGCCTGCGCGTCGCAGAGACGCGATTTGGGAAGATTGGGAATCTCATTTGCGGGGAGAACACAAACCCGCTTGCGAGGTATGCGCTCATGGCGCAGGGAGAGCAGATTCATATCTCCACATGGCCTGCGATATGGCCGACGAGAGTTCCGAAATCCAAGGAGACAAGCTCTCGAGTGGGATCAAGCGTGGCTAAAGGGGCCAACTATGACAATGTTGCTGCCAACAGGACGAGGGCGGCTGCACACTGCTTTGAGGCTAAAAGCTTTGGTGTTCTCTGCTCAGGAGTACTGGGCGAGGATGCAATTGAGTCTGTCTCTTCGGGGGCGAGTCAAGAAGACGTGGTCTCCCAAGCGCTGAGAGATTCGCCACGGGGCGCGACCATGTTCTTGGACTCAACGGGCGCATTATTGCCGGGGTTTACAATTGAAGAGGGAACTCTCCGAGAAACCCCGTCAGAATTCTTGCAACACGAAGAAGGCATCTTGTATGCCGACTTAGATGTTGGGGATTGTGTTGAGGGAAAGCAGTACCACGATGTGGTTGGCGGGTATCAACGCCTAGACGTATTTGATCTCAAGGTTGACCGTAGGCGGCGGGAACCGGCTCTGTTTAGGGGAGACAATCTCATACAGAAAGGATAAATAGATGCTCTTGAAGAGGATCGAATCAATCAAAGACACAGCAAGTTATTATGACTTGAATTAGTTGGGTACAGACTAGCTCTAATCTTCATGCCGCCTTGGCGAACCCAGTCTCAACAACCCCAGGCTGTTTTCGGAACGGCTGCGGCGCCGTGCCACTAGTCATCGTACACTGCCACATCAGTCTCTTCTTTTCCTCGTCCTCCTTATACTGAGACAATTGTCCTGTGATGCTGTGCATGACGCCGCGATTGTGAAAGATCACGACATCACCTTCCTCCCACCGGTGAGCGTAGATATTCTCTGCCGCCCATATCCTCTTCTGGAAGCCGTAGACGATCTCGCGGACTTTGGCGACATCATCTACGACTGTTACTTCGCCCGTCGCCGGATCCCGAGTTGTCAGTTTGAATACGCAGCAACCATGAACCTGGAGAAATGGTCGGTCGGGGTTCAACGGGTTGCGCCAGACCATCTGAGGCTTGTCAGTACAACGTTGAGAAGAATCCAGATAGAATTAGGTGACTTACGGGATGTTCGGCAACATTTTTCCAAGACCATTCAGAGAGTTGCTCTATGGGAACCTCTTTCCCCATTGTTGGGATTGACAATCCGTCTTCCGTCGCTTTGCATTGTCTGATGTATTCATAGGCTTGAGGAGCGTATGTTACAGTCGTGTTCAGAGCAAACTCTTGCTCAGCCGGGGTCAGCAATTGAAATGCCCGGGCCCCGGAGAAGACTGACGAAAAGGTCAATCATGCGTCTTCAGAGTGCGAATTTTAGTACTAGACTTACAGGCTGTGGATCCAGCAGCAATGCTCTTTTCTTTCCCGTCTGGAAATTTGAGTTTCTGATCAGGCAGGTTAGGCACCTTAACCGCGTGAAGGATGGTGACTTCGCCAGGCAAACGCTGGTAGAAGGGAGTGTCCATGTGCCACCGGTATGGACGGGTATATCCATTGCCTAGCTCCTCCTCCGACAGAGGCTTCTCATGAAACAAAGTATGATCCTGGCCGGACTTATTAGCTCAGATCGCCAATGGCTTGCGGTTTCCAAAATTCGATTAATTAGCTAATCAACGATAGGCTTCAGGCATACCAGATGGATCACCTCCAACTCTTCAACTCCTTCATAGTTCTTAAACTTGCCGCTGCCGATGATGCCTACTTGCGGTGCTCTTGGAATTCTTCCTGCTTTGTATGCCGAAAGAATATTCCTGGGGTCACTAACGGCCTTCTCGCCAGCAGAATGAATATCAGTCGCAGTCGGGTCGAAGACTTTGGTCAGCTTAGGCAGAGTCTCAGGCGCGATGCCCGTCTGATTCTTGATGACCACGACCTGGTTTTCGAACAGGGCTCTTCTGAAGGTTTCGAGTTCTTTTTCTGACAAAGCGTCTACGTCCAGGACATCCATTGATGAGGGCAGGTGAACTTCGGCCCCAATCAAAGAAGACTCACGAAGGGAGGTCGGGAGCTCCCTGAAGGAGAGTCCTTGAGATGGGGAAGTTAGGCTGCCCATTGTAACTGTATGATCAACACGATGAAGTTGACAGGGCTAAAGAATAGAATTGATTGAGTCTGTTGGTTGATGAGCCGTTCATGAGCCCGGGTAGCCGCATGAACTTATAGCCAACCAGTCTTACCTTTACATCGGCGACTTTAAACTTTCTGCCAATTTGGAGCGGGTGAGTTGAACACGCTCTTCCGCATCGCCAGTTCTGTCCTTCTCCTGTCACGTAACACACAGTGACGCGTAGTAATCGTATTGTCACAGTCTCTCATTGGCCAAGCAATGAGATGCATGCGGGCGAGTCCTTCATGTCACCCGCACGGCACAGGAATGGTCCAAACACTGTTTCCGTCGATTATCTCCGGGCACACAGAGAGGCGGGCCAGTTTGTGCAACTCGCCCGCATTAGCCAGATGCATCTCTGAAAGAACGTTTCGGTTGATATATATACGGTGATGAAGTCCAAGTGTCCCTCTTTCAGGGAATATTCAATCCAACTCCTTGAACACGAATCATCGCTTACTTTTTCCTGAATTTTATCATGGCAGCCGTAGGAGTTGAGATTTCCCCTCTTCCCAAGCCGTTTGAGAAATCAGCTGTCGATTTTGGAGCCGAACTTTCGGGGATTGATCTCGAACACATCGATGGTAAGTGTATGTGTCCAGAAGCAAACACACTCATCAAGCTAACCATATGCGTAGATGAAAGTTTTCAAGTTATCAGAGAAGCCCTCTATAACAACAACGTTGTCCTGATCAAAGGCCAGCACAACCTCTCACCAAAAGCCCAATACGAACTCACCCGCCTATTCGACCCTGAAGCAAGCACATACAGCCATGGTTCCCGCATCGACAAACGCAGCGTCCTCCACAAGGATCTAACCACCCTGCCATCTCAGCCGCAAGTGCAAGTCATCGGCCACGGCGCAGTAGTCGAGTTCGAAGGACTGGAGAATCTCAAGCTCACACACCCTCACCACAAGACATTTCATAAGCATCCTATTCCGGAAGCTGAGGACTACGATTATACCCACTTTTACCGATGGCACATTGACTCGGCCATGTACAACCTGGACCCGCCTCTCGTCACATCACTCTTTGCTTGCAGGGTACCTAAGGGGCGGCGGCAGATCTGTCGCTACGACGACGGGACTGGAGACGAGCTAGAAGTACCCTTGGGAACGACAGCTTTCATCAGCGGATACCGCATGTTTGACTTACTATCGGAGGAGGATCAGGAGTTTGTTAAGACCAGCACGGTCGAGTACAGCCCACACCCGTACATCTGGATGAGCAGGGCGAAGGCGAGGTCAAATGGCCTAGGTCTTTTTTCAGAAGGTCTAGAGATATCTGAAGATCAGCTCCCAGAGATTGAGGAGGAAAAGATCAGGAGATACCCTATGGCATGGAAGAATCCGGTAACGGGAAAGTTTGCCATGATGGTGTACCCGACGCCGGCGCGCAGGATCCATCTTAAGGATGGAACGGTAATGGAGGACTTGAAAGAGGTCAGAGAGTTGATTTACAGACTGCAACGACCAGCAATCAGCCCGCAATACGTGTATCCTCATGATTGGGAGGAGGGTGACCTCGTTCTCTTCAACAACCATGGCGTTATGCACTCCATTGTTGGGGCCTTCGCGGAGAACGAGGTTCGCCTATTCAGGCAGTGTAATATGGCAGCTAGTAGACCGCCTCAAGGTTCCGATTGCTGAAAACATGAATAAATGTAGCCCAGCTCATAGTCATTGGTATGCCCCTGTCAAGGGGCGAATCCGATCAGAAGAACGAAGCCCACTTCATCCGAATTTACTACTTCTTCTGATCACCGTGTTCATTGAAGGCTACGAGCTGATTATACAGTGACCTCGTCTCCTTAACCTCCAATTTTCTCAAACTTCCAAGACACAATATTGGAAGATGTTACAAGAGTCAGAATGAAGAGGCGTCGCGTAACTTGTAGAGGCTCACAAAGGTAGCCACGACTTTGTACACCTCCAAGACAAATATGTTCTCGCCAATGATCAGTTTTGCAAGCCGTCCTTTCATTTGCCACCCATGCAGAGCTTTGTCCAACCTAGTCTCAAAAGACCCCTTTCTTGCTTGATACCTGCGACTGTGCTCTGTGTTAGGCATGTCTCTGCTAAGGACTGGTGAGCGTCGTCAAAAGAGAGTTTCAGACAAGGTGGGATTTACGCGGTGCATGGCGGAAATACCTACCCGCTTTAGGAATGTTTAGCCCATGATCTATCCATTAGATTTAGTGTAATTGCAACGATCAGACGGAAATTGTCTAGGGCATGGGCGTGGATTCAGATGTGATCATTATATTCTCTTGTGATGTGAAACGCTCATCTCGCTTCTTCAACTTGACTTTGCTTTCTAATGTACGAACAAGGGACCTCAGGCTTAGTTAACGGTCCGGGACGGGCCTTGCTGGATTACGCCACACATGAACTAAACTCTTGTACATCGAGAAGGCTATCATTCCATATTTGCAGCGGTGACCGGTCTGGAAAGAATCCAACTACTCGTTCCTTGCAAGGCTTGCTTCAGGATGCACTTTCTGCCGACTGGCACTGCGAGAAAGCGCAACTTTTCTGTCACCCGTAGGACGTCTTTATGCAGTATCTTTGGGCGTGGCCGGTGTTTGGAAGGTGTCCGAATAGCCTCGTTACGGGTTGTACACGAACTCGCAGCCTGGGGCCGATATACAGGCCTCGATAGTCGGTCTCATGCCAACGTTCACACACGCCTGAGCGCAGGAATTCCACTGCAACAACTCGGATGTAAGCCAGAACGCTTGTGTACGATGTATTTACTGGCGCTCTCTTGAGGTGACATTGACACATGCAACGACTAGTTAAGTAAGGTAAGCACCAAGTTTTGCCGCTTCACAAACTAGGCTTCGGGTGCTACGAGACCAAGCCCAAAGACCACGGCTGCTGCCCTATCGCTATCTCATGGAGTCTTCAGAGACCGAGAGTTCAATTTGATGCGAACCTGAGAGATAAGCTCGCTGGATAGTGAGCATGACCGCTACTTCATTATTCACACTATCGATACGGGGTCCATCAGCACTTGGACGCTTACTTAGTCGAGTGCCACACTATCGTTCAAGTGCGGCCGGATCACCCGCCGTCGTAAGACCGCGCGATCGGGGTGAGCGGGTGAGCAGGATTCATGGTATGCTAAGAAGGGCAGATCCTAGGATTCAAGGTAGGAAACAGCTTGCAGTTCCTGGAATCTGAGAGGGAGCTAATAAGGGTCAGTTTACTGATCCTAGGATTAGGGTGTTACGGAGCTTGATGCTCCTGGGACTGGGGGGCGTCAACAGTTCTCAGGAGCAGGTCGGTGTTCCTGGGATTTGGGGACCGCCAACAGGGGCCCGCTTCTAGGATTGAGGGGCGTTGACAGGGCTCGACCCCCTCTGTGCCTAAGCACGCTGCGCCGCATACACTAGTCCTGGATAGCCATTAGACCAATGCCAGGGTCGCTAGGGGTCTGCTATTCCTAGGAACAGTGAGCGGCACCCATGATTCCCAGGAATGATAGGTACCGTTACCATTAATATCCTGGGATAGTAGCCTACCTCTACGGAGTACTCACCCCAGCAAATAAGTTAAACGCGACCACGTGAAAGCGAGCAAGTTGGTGGAGGCGATTGCACAGATTGTGCCACGTTAATACTCAAGTACACGCCAATCACCCGCCGCTCTAAGTTCATACTGTTGAATTGGGGGTCAAAATCAGTATATATTGTGATGTATCTGCCAAGTCTGTTTGTGGCCCCAGGGGCGTGTAGGAGTAGGGTTAGTGTTCCTGACCCCCTATGCCGCGCTCGGATTTAACGTTCCATCGAGCGCGCGTTCTATACGCTGCTTTCGGAGCGTCAATTGGGGTCAGCTGAATATGTATGCTGCTGACGGAGAGCTTGTTGGAGATGACAAACCCACCAACAATGTCCATTTATGTGATGAGGTGCATGCCATGCGGCTTGGCATCATTAGTATTCGGGATTAGTTGATCTGCCGGTTCTGCATTTCCAGCGCGGAAATTTATGAAGTTGCGTCCGTCCCCTTTTGCGGCATCTTGTAATCGATTCTTTAGTGCTTTTTATCCGTTCTGATAACCCAAGACGCTGCGAGGCCGAATCTTGATCAGCCCTTCTCTTGAACCTTTTGCTTTTGCTTTTGAAGTCTCAAGGCAAAGTCGTGCGACAAATATCTTGAGTTTAGACACTCATTAAAAGCATTTATGGGGATATGCACACTCTGCGCCAACTCAATTCGCGGGCTGCGTCTCGGGGCAGACTCTCGAGAGCTCAGCAGCGGCACATATCCACCTTACAGTCCATCATCTGCCGAAACATGCTGGATTTGCTCTAAGTTGTCGGAATGGCTGCAGTCAGATCGACACAAGGCATTCTTTGATCAATGGCAACGAGAACCTCTTGAGATTCGATTTCTTTTAGTTGACTGCCAGTATACCCGAGATACGCACAATCGTGTAGACCCCCGGGTTCTCCAGATCAGTCTTTGCCCACCCGACACTGACCTTCTACACGGATGTTTCATTGAAGTTAACTTACTCGACCCTGAAGGTACATTTACTTCGCCTATACACTTGGTCTTTGTTCATAGCTCAAAATGACTGATTCAAAATTTAGACTACTTGGAGCCCAGTGGTCTGGTCATGATGCCTTGCACAAGCAACGCCGACAATCTTGAGCTTCTTAAAAGATGGATGAGCAATTGCACACGGAATCACCAGCGGTGTCAAAATCAAAACTGCGAGAAATGGTTTCCAACTCGCTTACTGCATATCAGCAATGAAGGCCAGAGCGCAAGGCTCATCTTGACGAAGGACACTCCGCCGCTCCACCCTTACATTACTCTCAGCCATCGTTGGGGAAACTTTCCATACGACAAATTATCTTCTGACAATATCGAACGATTCAAATTATTTGTGGATATTTCCAGACTTCCCAGAGTCTTCCAAGACTCAATTGCGCTTTCCTGGCGTCTTGGAATACACTACCTCTGGATTGACTCTCTATGCATAAAGCAGGACCGGGACCTATCCGACTGGAAAACTGAAGCCTTGCTTATGGAAAAGGTTTATTCGAATTCCATGCTCAACCTATCTGCCTCTCACCTCGGGGAAGAGGGGGACAAGTCTTTACATCTCCCGCAGCCATGGGATGTTTTCCGCCCCACGAAAGTCATCATGGAGGTTGATGGACTAAGGAAGTCCTACTGGCTTATCGACGGCGAAATCTGGAACGACGAGGTCGAGGAGACTCCACTGATACAAAGGGCATGGGTTTTTCAAGAACGGTTCCTTGCTCCAAGAGTGCTGCATTTCGGGAAACGACAGTTGGCATGGGAATGTAATGAGCTCACAGCGCTCGAGATGTTCCCCGCCGGGTTACCTTCTTTTGTTGTGCCTCAATCCAAATCCGAGATTAGATCAGCACTCATCGGAGACCAATCACCTGGCGAGCCCGCGAACCGACACTTTCGCGAGGCGTGGAGCTTCCTTGTTGGCCAGTACTCCCGGTGCGAGCTGACGAACGAAACGGATAAGCTCATCGCCTTTAGTGGCGTTGCCAAAATGGTGGAATTATATACGGGAAACGAATACATCGCCGGGACTTGGAAGAACACATTGATCTACGATCTTGCATGGTACCGTACTGGTACCAACAGCGAAAAATGGCCATCAAGCAGCACGTCCTACCGTGCCCCTAGTTGGTCTTGGATGGCTGTGGAAGGGGAAATATTTCTTCCTTTTGGTTCGGAAGACGTGGTAGAGCATTTTGCTACGGTTCTAACGTATCCAACGTCTGAGGAAGTAGGTACTACAGCTTTTCAGGCTAGGGGCCATATCGAGCTAGAATGTATCCCTCTGATGCTTGACTCCATCAAGTGGGCAGGGGATACAATCACTGAGTTTGAAGTGGCTGGTATCCGTGTCACTGATGATGCCGTCCAAAGTGGATCTCATTTGGACTTAGAAGGGTCTGAAGAAGAGATAAAAAGTTTAACTCAAGACCGAGGTGTCTTAATGGTGCCACTCTTTGCCACTAATTTGGCCGTTTTTGCTGTTTTGGTGTCTGAAGAAAGAGGCTCTGGAAGTTATCTTCGTGTTGGCGCTGCTCAGATTGAGTATGGGAGAATACTTGACGCACTGCAAGTGAGGATACCTGAGGGCTGGACGATGAGTGGTTCTTCGCCGTTAATTGTCCACAAAACCACATCTCGCCTCCTCAAGCACCTTGCAGAAGTGCGAAGCATGTCCCAAAGGTTTATCAGGCTTAATTAAACAAAGGAATAGGCAGAATTGGATACGTCGATCGGACTGTGGTTTTCACTCATTTTGTCATACATTTGCTTGGGTAGCAGCCATTATTTACTAAGATCAATCTCGGAATTTTTAAGCAAATATGGTCTACCCTCACTAGGAATAGGGATAAGTTCTGTAAAGGACGCCTTAGTTATGGAGTTCGTACACTATATATGGTTACTATTCCTAGGGTATGTACCCCTGCGAGTGACATTGATTCCTAGGACAAAATATGCTGCGGCCTCCCGAATCCTAGGGTAAGTAATTTTAATAGTTAGTTGTCAGGCCTGAATTCTTATAACAGTAAACTACAACTGCATCCCGAATCCTGGGATCTGTAGACTACTCCCACCCCCATTCCTAGGAGTGTTAAGTTACCTCCAGTTTTTAAATACTAGGAGCATAAATCAATGTGGCTGCTCCTACTTCAGTCCTCCAAAAGTTCTACTTGTAGATATCGAGTTACCCGAAAACTATTTCATAATTTAGTAAGCTACGAGATTAGTGCAAACGTGATGCCAGCATGCTCACCCGGCTCACCTTACCCATCTTTACCAGATCTAAAAGCACTAACAAGGTGAGCAACTGAGTGAGGCGATTGCACTTGAACGACAGAGTATGTCGCCACTGATCGATCACTGGCTACATGGTTCTGATTAGGATGGATCAGATGCGCAGCACGTAGTTACGTCGTGGATCTCCGACAGCTGGTCCGTCGCCAGACGATATTCGAGACTGGGTTTCTAGACGTCATGCGAAATCCACACCCAAATCGACTGTTGTCTGGTTCTCTCCGTCGACCACCACGGGAAGTCCGTATGAAAATCTGGCTTTGCATACAACGCTGCGTTACAGCAGTCCGCGTCAGGAAAAAGTTGTTCACAAGGGGGGAAATGAATCAGACTAATCCTTTGCAGCAAAACAACCTCACTAGAATTAACACAAACTTGGTGGTATTATGTCTCAGATCTGTAGTATGAGAAACGTCCCCCCCACAGCAACTCAGTCTTCTACGATCAAACAGCATCTCAGAATGTCCAA
Source organism: Colletotrichum paranaense (assembly GCF_030867605.1). Classification (NCBI taxonomy): domain Eukaryota; kingdom Fungi; phylum Ascomycota; class Sordariomycetes; order Glomerellales; family Glomerellaceae; genus Colletotrichum; species Colletotrichum paranaense. The sequence goes on from NW_026848975.1 coordinate 199,492, forward strand.
TTGTCATTCAACTCCTGCATCGGAACGTGAATAGGCCCATCGGCTAACTCATCCACCCGTTGCGCCACGAGCCGATGCTCGCGCGCAGGGAACTGCTGGGTCTGTCTGCTTGTCCTCCTCCACAGCTGGACGGCGAGAAACAACAGTATAACGATGGGGGACAGCCTGAATGCCGATATTATCAGCCATGGAACTGTCGCAGTGACCCATTGTGCTAACCTCAGCCACAAGACAATTTGGATGAGGACTGGTAAAAAGTAAAATAGCCAGAGACCAATCACCCCGAATTCCCTTCTTAGAGCAATTATGAACGCGTGGTGTCTCAGAACCCCAAGACCATGACTGATGATGAATATTGTACATGGTAGAACGAAGAGTAGGGACGGGTTCAGGAGATCATGTGGTGTATGGTTGTTGTAAACGAATTTGACGACCTGATAGTGTATGGCGATGGATGAAAGAATGAAGGTGACCTTGGGAACGAGTCTGAGACGTCTGGGAGGAGGATCCATTTCGCGTCTTGGTCTCAAGCGTGTGTAGTTGTGTTGATCCTTGTCTGTGCGGGTGTGGTGTGGTGTGGTGTGTGTGTGTTTATGTCTTCGCTGATAGCTATGTACCTTACAGCTGCTTCCCACATCTTGGGTCGCGTTCTCTTATACATGTTGAGGTTGTCACCGGCTTTGTGGCAGTCAGGATGGTTCATCTTTGATTATCATACCGGTGTTCGGGTTCACCCAGAATCAGTAAGAGAAAGCTGTCTGCAAAACCTATCATCCACACAATGGACAAAGGAGAGCACGCCAACAATGATTCTACTCATGCTACTTTGAACATCACGCACAAACTTGAGATATCTCAAAGCCAGAATAAATGGAACAAAACTACGAAAGCTCTTGAAGGCTTCGAATGAGCAGACCCTCCTTCTTCGGACAAGAGTATTGTTCCCGTCTACCCTTGTGGATGGATGACGTTGGCTCTCGTACAGCGCTCCTGAGCAGGTCAACTCAATCGTCGGTTAGTATACATTCAAATGGATAACAATACTCCACCGCTCGCTTCAAAACTGATCTCCCTAGGAAACACTCAGCGGCATCATTATAGTAGATCTTCGTAGCATGGTCCAGCCATCCTCCTGCTTTCAACTCACGTGTAGTCACAGACCCTGCTCTCTCTGACTCGTACTTCTTCTCAGGCCCCGATAGCCGGCATTATGTAGTATGCTCTTATATATACGACTAGTATCTATAGTCTGTTGAACACCAGTGGCCCAGATTATGGACCTTTGCTGATGGTGCTCAGACTGCAAAGGCCCATTCACACTGTCCTGCATCAGTCTCTCTCTCTCTGTTTCACTTTGGCTCCTAATCACGCTGTTCAAGATGTTACCGACGTCTATAACTAATCTCACAAAACTTTGCTCGAGTCCATTCCCATTTACTAGTAAAGCTCTACGTGACCCTCACAGCTATGAAAACAGTTATAGTAAACACCGCCGCCCTTACCTTAGATATGTGGTCTAGCCAATGATCTTTGGTAACTAGAGGTATTTGCCCCGTGATTCGACAGACGGATCAACCCTATCCATTTACTTCACGTCGGGACAGCCCTTTCACATCGGATCATTCGACTGACTTCCCTGCTCGCAGCGGCGGACGCTACTTCTAGGTAGTGCACGCCGGACCACGGGTTCCGAAAAGACACCCCGGAGCCGAAGGATCGTGCCTCGGCCGACGTCTTCGGTTCCGCTGGTGGGGGCTACCGGTAGTGGACTGTCACACGCGCTAGGGTGAGGCGGGCTGCGTGTCGGGGGGTTGGAGGCGTATTTTTTTTCCCTTGGGCCACTGGAGTTTGCCGAATCTCGGAGATGGGGCTGCTGGGAGAACACGGGACACTGAAGATGTCTCGATAGCATCGCTAGCCCTTGAAGAGTTGGCCACGGGGAGGGTCAGAGCTTTATCAATGGTGCTGATGGATTCTCCGAGGGGATAAAGGGCTCGAGGTATTGAGATCACTGAAAGGGTCACTTGAGGGGACCAAGACTGTTGCAGCTTTTATTGGATTCAGAAGATTTGTACACGCAAATACAGGTCACTGCACAGCTGACTGCACCAACTGAGATAATGGTAACTGAGGGTTCGGGCTACCCCGACCTCACAGACAGCTGCCCCAAAGCATGTAATGTAGTTCAAAATATCTCTTCATTATTCGCATCTTTCATGCGAAGCAAGAAAGCGGAGAATTTCGGTAAACCAAAGGTCACCTTTCCTAGATGATACCTCTGAATCTTCCACCCAAGGCAAAGCAATGGTCTCTTCTTTGACAGGTGACAGGTAAACCTCGCCAAAAACCCTCTTCAAATATCCCTACTCAAACAACCCGTAAAACGCCTTCTTTGATGATGGAATCATCCCCGTGGTATACATTTCAAAAACAATCCAGTTTTCCCCTTTTCTTCCCATCGAGTCTCCCCGCCAAGTACCGTAAGAGAACGCCCTTGTAAGAAAAGAGAATTCCAAAGTCGTCAAAAACAGTGTCAACTGCCGGAAAACCTCGCGCCTTTTCCCCCTTCTTTCCATCTACCCAATGGTTGGATTTTTGTAAACACCCTTCTATGATGCACTCCATCTCTTTCTTTGGCTTTCGTCTTCGATACTATGCGCAAGGACAACACTCAACCCATCAAGACCAGAAAGGTCCCTCGGCCTGCGCCCGCTGCCACTGCTGCGCCTCCGCAAGCCTCTTCTCCAACGCCTCGTTCTCCTTCCACAGCTGCGAATTCTTCTTCTCCAGGTGCGCGATATACTCAGTCGCCTTGCTCAGGATCGTCGCCTTGTTCAGCTTGCGCGCGGGCATCAACCCGCCCAACTCCTCGACGACGTCAATCGCCTCGTCGCTCTCGGCGGCGGCGGCGGCGTGCGGGTTTTCGGTGTGCTGGACGACGCACCGCAGCGAGGGGACCGCGTCGCGGAGGGCGATGATTTTCTCGTTGATGTTGACGCGGTAGCGCTTTTCAATCATGTTGTGCGGGTTCTTGGAGGGTTCCGAGTGTTTTGTGCGGCGGGCGGGGGGTTCGGGGGAGGCGGAGCGGGAGGAGGCGGAGGAGGCGGAGGATTTGCGCTTGAGGTCGTTGGTGCGCGGGGAGGTTCGCTGTTGTGTTTGTGTTTGTGTTTGTTGCTGTTGGCGCTGTTGCGGCTGTTGTTGAGGACGAGAGGAGGGTGCGGATGTCGTCCGGGCGAGACGGGGCGACTTTGCGGGCTGCTGGATTTGAGGTCGAGGTTGAGGCTGTGGGCGGGCGGGCGCGTCGAGGGTCTGGAAGAGGGGCTGCGTGTCGTTGATGCCCTCGCGGCCAAAGGCGACGGCGTCGGACATGAGGTCGGACGGGTTGGCGCTGGGGCTGAGGGTGAGGTTCTGGGGGGAGAGGAAGGACATTGGGCTGCCAAAGGATTCGCCGTAAAAGACGTCGAGGTCCGGGGAGAGGGCGGGCTTCTCAAAGTAGGCAGGCCAGTCGCCGCCGGTGGGGAGCTGGAAGGAGGAGGTCGGGAAGACGGGGGAGACGGGGGAGCCGCGGGACGGGGCCGAGTCTGCGCTGAAGTCGGCTTGGGTGTCGTAGAAGGAGAGCGGAGACAGCTCCGGTGGGCTCTGTTGGAGATGCAGTGTTAGTTGGGCGCTGATGCCGGGGGAAGAAGTGTCGGTTATGCAGGTGTGAGAGAGAGACTTGATGCCAATTGGGTCAAGTCGTCGTGTGTAAGTCGGGAATGACAGGTTGGTTTAAAGGGGAGGAAAGAAAAGACTACATACCATTGATTGAGGCATCGGAGGTACTTGATAATAATCAAAGGACTGTTGTTGAGCCATGGTGCGATTCATGGAGGGGTAGGTTGACTGGGGTGTGGGAGGTGAGGGGGGGAATCTGACGATGGACCGGTCTGGAGGAATTGTCGTTGATTGAAGATGCGAGGTGCTGGTGGCGTTACTCGGGAAGTGAGTTGACGAGGGGCCGGTGTTGAGATATGTGTGTGTGTGTGTTTGTGTGTCGAGATGCCGATGGCGAGAGAAGACAATATTGGTAAGGTACTGTACGGAGTAAGGTATGATGTTACTTTAGATGAGGCTGATGGTTCGAGAGTGGACAGGTGGGGAGACAACAAGACGGACGGCAAAGCTATATACTAGAAAGCGAGTCGAAAAAAAAAAGACATGGTGAAGCATGGGTGCTGCGTAGGCGTAAAGAGACGTAAAGAGAGTCAATGGCCAAGAAAATCGGCCATGAGCCGGGGTTGAGGTCCGAATGCTGGGATGCGGGTAGGGTGGACGAGGAGGAATGGATCATGGGGGGCGTGATGGTAAGGCGGGCGCGGGTTGGAACGGCGAGCAAAACTGGCGATGGACGGGCTCGTCATACGAGCACGGGGTGGTTGACCAAAGGAAAATGTGACCAAAGTACTTCCACGACTCTCGGTATGGATACAGAGTCGACAATACTGCGTACTCGGTAGGCGACAGAGTGTGAATGGTACGGGCGGACGGATCCGACGGTGGGAAAGACTGATGATTGACATGAGAGGTGCTGTGGGGAGTCTCTTTGACACATGCACGAAGGAGGGTCCATCTGTACGGTACAGGGTACGGGTACATGGTACACACATACGTTCCTTGAGTCCTTTACCCTGCACCGATTCTCTCTCTCTTCTTCTCACTCCCTTATGACACTACTGCGTATGCTGCATATGTTAGAGCGTTGTATGCAAGACCTGCACTGAATCTATACACGAGTAGGTAGTCCATAAACACAGCGGTCCTCTGCAGAAAGGTTCATAGTCTGTCCTGTCGAGTCCGCGAAACGAAACGAAGATGATAACTTAGGTACTTACTGGTATTAAACCTCGGACTTGGTTGAGAGGGAGAGATTCAGGAAGAGGTACTCGATACTTGCTGCTGCTGCTGCCACGCCTAATTCCAGACCAAGCTAGGCGGGAAAAAGCAAAAGAGCGGCTGACAAGGTCCAGGGGGTGGGTGCCCGAGACTCGGGGGGGGGGGCGTGTACTGTGTATTTTGGCGTCAAATCCCGGAAGGGGGAAAACTGTCAACACACGACGAGATGGAAAGAGAATAGAACGATGGAGGGGCACCTCGGGACCTTGGCGGCACTTGCCCATCCGCAGCCCGTCGCCAACTCTGCGGAACGCCCATCTTGACTAAACTGCCTACTATGGATTTACAAGGTACTGCGAGATTGAGGGGAGGAAACCGTTTCCATGAGGCCATTGGGGGGCCATTGGGGGGCGCATCTCATCGGAAGCGAGCGCGCCTTTTTTTTTTTTTTCCCTTCATAGCGATCATCTGGTCTACTTTTGATTAGGACACCCGTCATCATCATCTTGCATGCAACCTGACGATATGTTTGCGGTTCAAATCTTTTGGCGACTCATCCGAAGCAAGATCAAAGAAAAAACCTTGGAAATCGGATATCTCAACCTTGGTTGTGGTGCCGAACGTGCCTTCCATCTCGTGCGATGGATGTGGGAATGCATCTGAATCAGGGGACCCCCCCCCCTTCCCCGTGACCCCCGGCCTTCCCAGAGGAACCCAAGCCTGTCACAAAATGCGCCCAAGACTCCAAAGCTCAAAGAACCATGGGCGCAAAACCAAGATCTTGTCCATCTTGACCGAGATGGGGAGGACCTAAGACCTTACGGTAGGAAGGAGGGGCGTGTGAGACTGCGAGGTGTCGAGTCGTGAAGCTGTTCGAGTTCAAACTTGGACGTCTGGCATTACCTAATTGGACGTAAACGGCGCATGGGGCCGGTCCAGACTGACAGATTGGATGGAAAAGGTAAATCCTGTTGGAGCTTTTGAGGCCATTGACGATTATCGTGTATCCAGGCAGACAAAACAAGCAGGCAGCTAGGTATGTTATTTTCCTGACGTGCATAACGACATCCTGGACAGTGCTGCTCCCTAGACTACTGGTGGGATCATGGCTGACGTCGTTGCTCGCTATCTTGTCGACGATCAAGACAGGACCTCGCGGGTCTGTGACTACATCCTAGACGACAGTCTGTTGAAGCTGTCACTACCTCCTGGCAGCCGTTGCGTCTCGTTCCTGTTCCTGTGGGTGACCGTTTGACAGGTGGCCCCGCGGCAGGCAGAAGACGATCGAGATCTCCAGGGTCCCTCCCACCCACACTGAGACTTGCCCCTATGGCACTAACAGCCCGACACCTAATGTAGGTATCCATACGAATAGGTACGTAGGTAGTGGCAGGTAGGTAGCTGAATTCCACTTCCCTGGCATGCTGTGTCGCCAGTCTCGTCAGCCCTCGAACAAGGAAGGGGGAAGGAGGGGGATTCGAAGCTTTTGTCGGGCGCATCGCCATGCCTCGAGGCGTGCCGGGCCACTCGACCCAAGAGGCAAGAGACACGTTGATGATTTGCGCTGTGCTGGCGGTCATGTCCCTCCCGAGTCCCCAGTCGTTCCGAGTGGTCGGCTTCTGATGCTGCCGAGCACTCCAACACTGATTGCGGCTGCCAGTATTCTTCACTCGGAATGAGCAAGATACTTTGCCTACTGCGTAGGTACCTAGCAAAAGTAGATACTCTCACTGCCCGGCTACTATTGGGCGAGGCAAGAAAAATCAAGAATTGGCTGTTGGCAGGGCTGAGAGAGCAGCGGACGTTTGCGACCGAGGTGTTGCTCAGTCAAGGCCCGAGGATGCCGAGTCACGGAGCCGAAGCGTACAGGATTCGCGTCCAGGGCGTTGGGTGTCTGGAAACAGCAAGGGCCCGCCGGTCTCCGGCAACGGTAATTCAAGTCTGACGGATGACGGCGGTGGTAATGCAACGAGTCATCCGTAATCGCTTCGCACTGCCTCGCATCGCACGCATCGCCGGAACTCGACGCAAGAGGCACGGCAGACAGCAACACGAGTAAGTAGACCAATGGAGAGATTGATACTATTGAAGGGCCTGGGAAGATTGCCAAGTTCGCTAAGGCTGAGTCTGATGGGTTCCTTGGTTGTGGGATGGCACGTTGGAGGTCTATGGAGCGCATAATGGGCGCATGGCGGGACATGAAGGGGCAGCAATGCGCCGATGCAGCACTGGCGAGTGTTGGTTCCAAGGTTGAGAGATGAAGTGTCGATATGATGGGTGGTGGACGATGGAGTATCCGCAAGGTATGGTGGATGGTCAATGGTCAATGGTGTACTACGTATTGGAGTGTTCAGTGTTGATGATGGTATACTCCGTAGGCTGTAGGTCTCTGATTGTTGCTGTTTGGTGGTGAGAAGGGAGGAAGGGAGGGGGTGTAGGAAGAGGATGGGGGTGTGCGGTGAATGCTGTGCGGTGGAGGCAGGTGGTCTGATTTTCGTGCAGTGTCGAACGTCGCTGCCAAAATTGACAAACAGCCCATCCGCTGGGGGAATCGAACGAGGCAGGAACCAACCGCCCCAGGGCAGGGGAGGACCCGCTCGGCCCAGACCGGAGCCAATAGGACGAGCGACGTGCGTGAGAGTAGTCATCAAGTATCGTCACCGCAGTAATTGTATGGTGAAATACATGACCAAGGTCCTCCCGACTGTTCCCGTGCTGCTGTTGAATTTTCAAAGTGGCCGTCTTCTCGTAACATTTTCATCTTTGATTCTAACAACAACATCTCATCCAATCTCCAATCTCTCTCTCTCTCTCTCTCTCTCTCTCTCTCTCTCTATTCCTGGTCCTTGTCTGTCTCCTCTTTTTTTTCTCCCTTTCTTTTTCTGTTCTTAATTTATCCGAACCGAGCAGGTCAGCAGCATGTCACTTTTGGGCCTTGTGGTGACGGCATCCCAGTGGATACCATCTTCCACTGTGGGGAGTTGACATGTGCAAGCGCAGATGCCACGGAAAGCTTGCGACAATAACACTTTGCAATGAGCTGAGGCTACTTGCTCTGGTAATGATAGTGTCCCTACTGTTCGTTTGGCTGACACCCATCTCTGCCCAAGCAACATGGCATTTCAACAACACTCACACTCACTTGTACAGCAAGCATCACATAGACTCCAACACAGTCGACAACTTGACAGTGCTGATCGCCGCTACGGATCGCCCTGTTCCCTGCAGTCCCGCGCATCCTACGGTGCCTACGTGCTCGCTTCTCCTCACTTACACGCACAGCTCTCCAGCTTTCGTCCACCATGAAACCCCCCAATCTCGCGGGCCTAGCCACCGTCTGCACATCATGTCGCACTCTCTCCCTTTCTGCGCAGTACCTCTCCGCCGAGGGAATACAACGTCAAAACTCACAAGTCACTTGTAACTTGAGAGGCAGTGACAGCAACTACAACGGGCAGCATCTGCGAACCGAGTGACGTCTAGACCACTGGCCAAGTCCTCCCTCCAACCCTCCCGACTCACTGCTTTGCGGCCTGCGACTTGCCTGCCGCTTCTAGGACTCTTTGCTGTTGATCCGAATTGATTCAAATAAATTCGATACATGCGACCAGCGGGTACATTGCAGACCTCCGACCGCGAGACACATTTGCGCCATGCGGACCAACGGATCGCATGTGGATTGTATCGTCCTGCCATCGGCCGTCAATCAGCCGCCGACCCCCTTTCCGCCCGGGCTTCAACCGCATCCAGATCCCGATAATTCCACTCGCCATCTACACTAACGGGACCTGGACCCTCGGGAATACAATTCTCTCTGTGTCTCGCCTCTTCTTCCCACTTGCGTAAAGGACAACCGATGGTCCCGGTTCGCCCTCCACCGTTCGCCGATTGAAGAAATACCAAGAGCCCGAAAAGAGCACCAGCATCTTCCGTGTTCGGCGGATCACTTACCCAAAGTTGCAATGACGATTAGCATTCATTTGTAACCATACGACAGCCCGACCCCCCGAGAAGAAAAAAGAAAAGAAAAAAAAGTGCAGCAAGAAAATCAGCAAGCAACCGGCGCGCATACTCGTCCCGTTCCCCAAGACACGACCTGCACATCGCGGCGGCCGGCGCAACGCACTCGCGGAGGGCCTCCCGGGCGGTCTACCTGCAGGATCTGTGCTGTGCTGTGCTTCTGAGAAGCAAACGCGCATATCAGTATCCCGTACGGAGTACGTCGTACATGACAACTCAACCCTACACTACGTGACTACCTACCCTGCTGCCTTAGTTTGAGGAGCTGAGGTGGTAGGAAGAGGACCCTGCAGCTCTTGTCCTCCGAGAAGCTAAACCTCTCTTGGAGTCTTGAGAGGAAATAAGGCGGGGGTTAACCTTGAGCGGAATATTTTTGCAGCTGGAGTTGGCTACTCGCACCGCTGGCAGGCAGCAGAGTGACAGAGACAGACTTTCAACTTGTGCGCAACTATCCGTACAGAGGCAGAGTGTGGTTCGCATGGTCTCGGTTCGTCCCTTTTCTTGCAGGAGAATTGCTTTTTTCTCCTCCTTTACCTCTCCTCTTGTTGTTCCTCCCCTGTCAACATCCAGTCACAAGCACATGCTTTCCAACGGCGCGAATGTGACGGGCTGTTTTTATCCGCATCTTGCTGGAAGTTTGCTCTCCCCTCCAGGGGCCCTCCACAATGTTTGCCTGTCAATTTGACATGCTCACATCCCCTCCTAGGGCCCTAACGTCGCTTACCGTGGAGAACTTTGATGTGGCGATGAGGGGGGGGCTAGCACTCCACGTCGGTCTGCAGGACGTGCAGCTCGCGCACATTGGCACGTTGTTGGCGCGCAAGGCACGTTTGGCGACACAGTTGTCACGGTTTGTGACGAGTCAAGACATGCATGCCTTTTTTGTTTCGTTATGTCTTTGTCGAGAATTGCATAGTTTTGTCTGTCAATTGTGACGCGAACCCTCGGCTGCGCAGGTTGCCCTAGTTGGGAACGACTCGGATAGCCATGGTTGTGTTGTGGATGTCTTGACAGATCGATCTGGAGTGGCTTAATGAGTCCGGGATGCTCACTCATCGCCGAGTGATTGTCTCTTGGCGTGGTTTCTGCCTCATCTTGACTGTAGTGACTATCGACATACTCTGAATCTACGGTGACCCACGACGAGGCTCACAAATTCCAGCAGCTGCGAAGCTCGCGACATATATCAACCTTGCTGGCGACTAGGCCACCAGCACTTGCTATTCCATCATCACCAGAAAGAGCTCACCATGACAAGAACCTTTCCAAGACAGGAAAACTACTCACAACATCTAGATCAAATAAGCCTACCATGCCCTCTGGTAACCCCAACCCAGATCACCCTCCAGCGCCCGCCCACCTCCCTGCCGTCCTCTCAGAGACAAACCCATTCTACATCGACATGAGCCAAGGTACGCACCGCAAGGCCCTCCCACCCTTCACCTCCACCCTCACCCGTGGAAAGAAACCCAGCCTCCGCCCTCGCTCCTCAGCAGAGATCTTCGCAGAGCTACAAGCCGAACAGAATAACCGTCCCGCAGAGCACGTCGCCTCCCGCCCATCAACAACAACGCCATGCCGTCGTCCACGAACCCCCAAGACGCCTTCACCCCGTGGCAGTAGCAGCAGCAGCAGCAGCCCTTCCCAGGACTTCAAAATTCCAGAAAGTAACCACAACACACCCCGCAAGCGCATCATCCTGCCCCAAACCCCCGCCGCCACCTCCTCGGGTTCCTCGCACCGCAGCATCGACATGGACGGCGACATCCACATGACGAACACAACCCCAGACACCCACCCCCACGCCGTCCTCCGCGCCCTCGTAACGCAAACAGTCACCGAGACCTTCTCCCTCATACGCGCGCGTCTGGTAGACGAGATCCGTCGACAGGTCCTCACTGCCCTAGAACGACAGATCGGACCGCTTGTAAGGGAGAACTTTGAGGCTGCGTTGGCGGAGGCGTTGGAGGAGCCGTTTGAGGGAGGGGAGGGGGAAAGGAAGAGGGAGGTCGCTGTTGTTAGGGTTGTCAGGGAGCGGTTGAGGGGGTTGAGTTGTGATGGGCTTGTGGAGGTTTTTTGTAATGAGGAGGTTTTGGGGGTGCTTAGGAGGTTGGTTGGGGTTGTTGAGGCGGAGGTTTTTATGCAGGGGTGGGATGTTGTTGGGTAGGGCGGTATAAGGTAGGTTGAGGCCGTGGTGATGTTGGGTGGTGGTGATGGATAGAGTAGATAGTCAAGTTGCCCATGAGATTTATATTCGTTTGTGCTCGATACTTGAGGTGAGGTTCGCGAGCTTGGCAGTTCTCCGTATAATCTGCTGGCTGGTACGGGAGATCCCATATGGAAAATCTTAGAGTCCTTCGATACTCCTATGGCACATTTCAGACATTGAAGCATCCGAGTAATTCGGCAATACTGGAGTTGGGAGATGATTTCTGGCTTGATTGGTCGTTGAAATTGACTTCGACGGAGAGACTAACCATGGTCATTGTAAGTCTTTCAGTGGACTCATTCATTCTCAATAGTGATTTCGTCGTCTAGCTTCGATTTTGATCACACAACATGAGAGTCTGTCTCGGGTTCAAGATTTATCGAGGACTCAAGTCAACTTTTGTCGCATTGGTCAGTTGCCTCCAGCCTGACGCTGCTTTGTTTTCTTTTCTTTGAGGCCACGTCACTGCGAGATTGTGAGGGAACATTGTAGGTTATTTGATTACGGCTAGTAGCTTATGCTCTTAGCAGCGAACTTCAGTCTTATCTAAACGCATCTTATCCCGAACCTCGGTGCTTGGTTCATGTTTTGTTTCTACCTTGGTCCTTTTTGTTTGAAGGCAGCTTCTCAAGCGAGCATGAGACATGGCCACAGTTCGATTCAAGAAAAGTGTAGATTTAGTTATTGCTTAGCTGTTTTCCATCTCTTCGCTGGCTTTCCTTCTTAAATTTTTATTGATATTCGTTGATCACGTAACTCTTGAGAAACAATTGAGGCTCGTTATATGTATTACGGATATTCCCGAGACCAGCGTCTCACTTAGAAGCCCAATATTTCCACCATAGATAGACCGGATGTGTTTGACTCTAAGGAGTTTTGTTGTTGAGGCTACCACTTAATGGTGTTTTATCATCCTTCATGTATCTTAATTAAGGTGAGGTCCTTGAGGCTGATATTCCACAGGGCAGCTGAGGCTTGATCCTGGAGCTGTCAGGACGCTAAAACAGCTCTATCTTAGTGGTGGCAGGGAGAGCTTGGACCCACTGTTTCCTCATTCAGCGCCGGGGACAGCTGTTCGTTGATGCCCTGCGAGGCTGCGTCATAACCTAACAGCTGTCCGGACTCCAATTGCCTGAGGTGGGCACCAGACCTAAGGTGGATCGTTTGTGTCGCGAAAGCTCATCCCCTCCCAGGCCATCACCACCTCAGCCTCTCGACTCCCCCGAGCCCGAACCTCTACCCGCCGACCACAGCTGCCACGAGGACCACACATACGGCGGCGCTGCTCGTCCGATCTCTCACTACGCATAACATTGCATCCGCCGCGATTCATCATACTCCATTTTGTTTGACTTGCGCTTCTCCCCTGTCTTTTCTGCTACGGTCCCTCGAATTGGGCCATGCCGCTTTGAGCACGGCACGCGTCCGCATCATCTTTCGCCATGGTCTCCTTCTGGCCCTGGAGGGTACGTCTGCCACGACCTAGGACCTCCTCTCATTATGCGCATGATGCGCGCTTTCTGTAATGGATCGAATGAACCGCTGACTTTCCGATTAACAGCGTGACGACTCCTCCCCCGCCTCCTTCGAGAAGACCCTTTCTGCGCTGTCTACCAAGATCACAGACACCCAAGCGAGACTCGATGGCGCGCGCGCCACCTCCCGCCGCATCAGAGTGCTCTGGTCCTTATACCTCGCCTTTGCCTACCTCGTCTACTCTATCGTCATCTTCCTCGTGGTAGGATGGAACGACATGGGCGCCTCAGAATGGACTGGCGTCGCTGGAGGCCCTCTCCTGTACGTTGTTCTTCTACCTCTCTCATGGAAATCTGGCTGCGCGAACATGAGACACTGACCATGCCCTCCTCAGCATCTACCTCACGCGAACAACCGTCACGGCCGTGTTCAACTACCGCATCGATTCTCTATCCGCTCGCCTCAAGGAGCAGCAGGCCGAGCGCGCAAAGACGATCCAGAAGCTCAAGGACGCCACAAAGTACAACTCCACCCTGGAGCTCCTCGAAAAGTACGGAGGCGACGAAGGCAAGGGCAAGAACAAGAAGCAGAACGCAGGGGACGATGATAAGAAGCCGCGACAGCAGCAGCAGCAGGGCGGCAGGCAACACGAAGTCGCCGCTCCTGGAGGCCGGACGAACATGGCACCCCCTCCTACCGCCAACATTCAACGCCGCGACGGTCCCCCTCCTGGCTTCCAAGCCGGACGTCCCCCGCAGCAGCCGCCCAACGGCCTCGAACCCACCGAAGAATTCGCGCCAAACGCCTACGCCCACCCGCCTCCGCCGCCGCCCCAGTCGCAGCAATTCGCGCAAGCCGAGGGTCTGCCGGGCTCGTCGCACTGGTACGACCGCATCATGGACCTCCTCCTCGGCGAGGACGAGACGGCATCCAAGAACAGGATCGCCCTCATTTGCAAGACTTGCAGGCTGGTCAACGGGCAGGCCCCACCGGGTACAAAGGCCCTCTCAGATATCGGCACGTGGAAGTGCATGGGCTGCGGGGCCACGAACGGCGAGATGGAGGAGGGAAAACGCATCATGCAGGAAGTGCTCGGCTCCTCGCGGGGGGATGATGTTCCCACGGGCGAGGAGTTTAAGGAGTCTGATGATGATGTTCCTATCAAGGAGGAGGAGGATTCTGATGAGCAAGCTGCCGGTGCGAAGACGACGGGACGACAAGGTGGGTCGGCGGCGGCGAAGAAGCGGAAGGGCAAGAGCGGTAAGTGACTTGAAAACAAAATGGGGTGTGGTGATGGGGAACCGCTGCGCTGGCTAGCTATAGCCGATTATTTCATACCATAGTTACAGCGTACAAAATAGAAAACGCATCGACAGATTCTTAACTATTGTGCGGTCATCTCGTGGGAGACACTTACGCGTTAATGTCCACATGCGTTCCGGGACTCGGGGGCTTGAAGCCGGGATGCACCGTAGCACCGCAGTACCGGTGGATCGGAGGACCGAATGTGGCTAGTGCTGAGGCTGAACGCTAAAGGGCGCAGAGGTCCCCACACCCGCAACGCAACGCAACGCACCTCGGTGACCCTGGAACAGCTCCCTGCAGGCTGAGCGCCTCACTAAGGTACTACCCAAGGTAAGGTAAAGGTGAGGAAAGGACACTTGTGAATTCAAACCCGACGCATCCAATGTACGAAGGGTCCCTTGGATGAAATTCCTCCCCGTCCACCACACACCTACACACAAACATACACACACACACACACCATTCGCATTCTCTCGTCCCAAACACCCTCTCCAAAAGACCACCGCTGGCCCAAACGTTCCTTTTCTCCCTCTCCCTTTCTCCACGTAGTGCTTGCGCCACCAATAATGCAGCGCCCTTCGATCCTCGACATCGACCATTGCGCATAGCTCTCTCTCAGACTTTGAGCCACTTTTACCATTTACCTTCCCTGCTGCACCTCCGAATTGTAAACGATACACCCAGAGAGGGATTCCATGGTCACAGGGTAATCCCATCATCCCTAGATCGGCAACATGTTCCAGGTTCGTCTCTGGTTTTCCTTTCCAAACCCTCTTACTCTCTTTCCACAGACCCTCTTCCCCGGGATAAGAAAACCTTGATCTAGACCTACACGTGGTGGTTTCGGCTACCCATTCTCCGTTTCTGCATTCCCGTGTTCCCCCCCTTTCACATCGCAGAACCTATCCCCGCTGACAATGATGGGAATCCAACAGAGGCTCAAGGGCGCCATCGATCGGACAATCGCGGAGGAACAGGCTCGACAGGAGCAAGCACGACAGCGCATCGAACCAGGAGGAGGCACAGGCACAGGCACCCCGCGCAGGTCCGACTCCACCTCGCGGAGCAACCAGTCGCCCGCCCGACGACCCCGTCCCAAGAAGGCGGCAGCCGACGCCGGCGCAAAGGACGACGGCGGAAGCCCCTCGAACCCGGACCCTGCTGTCTTTGAGGCGGCGTTTGCGCTTGACGACAGCGAGGAACCGAGTCGCGTAGGCACACCGAAGCCTGCTGCGGATAAGGACGGCAATATGGAGAAGAGCGAGGAGAACGTCAAGGATAAGGCGGAGGAGGGCCAGAACGGGGACAAGGACCAGGAGAAGGGTGCTGAGGGCGCTGCTGCTGCTGCGCCGCCGGCTGTTGCGGCGGAGATGTCTCCCGAGGTCAAGATGAAGCTTCGCAAGTTGGAGAAGCTGGAGAAGACGTACCCTGGTGCGTATACCACTTGCACGCGCACACACGCAAACCACCGTGTTTGAACTCGAAACGCTGACATAAAAGTGCAGAACTCCTCCGATCCTACAGAATCGCCCACGGTCGCGCCACCTCCATCGAGCCTTTTGAGCGTGTACTTAAGGAGCACACCAGCGTCGGTTCGATCCGGGAACCCGAGGCTCTCGTCGAGTATCTCAACTCCTTGAAGCAGAAGGAGCAGATGATTATGGACGAGTACAAGCGGGTATCGATCGAAAAGGACGACTTCAAGAAGAAGTGCGAAGCCGCCGAGAAGGACGTGGAGAAGTTCAAAAAGGAGGTTGAGGAGCTCAAAGCGGCGCAGGCTGCGGCACCGGCACCTGCAACTGCCCCTCCGACGGAAGAGTCCAAGGACAAAGTGGACGACGCGACGGATACAAAGGACGACGGCTCCGTCAAGTCTCCCGATGCGTCCGCCGTCAAGTCCCCCCTGCAGCAGGCTCTCGGCATCTTCTCTCCCAAGCAAAAGGCGCAGGAGCCTGGGGCGGAGAAGCCCGACGAGGCTGCGGGCGACTTCTTCTCCTACGATGAGGAGGCGCCCAAGTACGAATCCGACATGGCGGCCAAGGACGAGGAGATTGAGAAGCTCAAGGCGCAGGTTGAGACCGTCAAGGCGGAGCTCAAGACAGAGGTCGACTCGCTCAAGGCCGAACTCGCCGCCGCCAAGGAATCCAGTGCCGATCTGACGGAGAATCTCGACAAGGTGACCAAGGAGGCTGGTGAGCTGCGCGATGTGGCTGCCGTCAAGACTTCTCTGGAGACGCAGCTGAAAGCGAGGAACAACGAGATCAAGTCTCTCACCGAACGTCTGGAAGCCTCGCAGAAACAGCTCAAGGAGGTCGAGGCCAAGCTCAAGGGCGAAGTCGAGTCTGCCAAGAAGAACGCAAAGGAGGCACAGTCGAAACTTACACAGTCCAACGCACGCGCAGACAAGGAGGAAGCTCGTGTCAAGGAGGTGGAGGCCGCCAAGACGGACGTGGAGAAGAACATCAAGACTCTCAATGGCCAGATCGAGACCTTGAAGAAGGAGAAGGCTGACAACGAGAAGAAGATTGACGACCTTACTAAGCAGCTTGAGAAGCAGGCGAGCGAATCCGTACCCGCTACCCCAACAACGACTGGGCCGACCGAGACGCCCGCAGCCGGAGGTGCTGCCGGTACTTCAAAGAACGCCAAGAAGAACAAGAAGAAGAAGGGCAAGGGCGGTGCTGCTGCCGCCACCGCTGCGACGCCTGCCACGCCCACTACGACCGCAGGAACCGCGACACCCCCCGCAGCTGAGGAGGCCAAGGATGTTGACACGGATGCTCTGGAAGCGGAGATTACTCGTCTCAAGGAGGAAGTCACCACCAAGGACTCCCAGATCGAGAGACTGACGAAGCAGCGCAAGACCGAGGAGGATCTTCGCGAGGAAATTGAGACGCTCCGTGACGAGGTCACCGAGATTGGCCAGGAGCATGTTGTGGCTAAGGAGAAGATCAAGAACCTTGAGGCTGAGAAGAAAGCTCTGCAGACGCGGATCGAGGAGCTTGAGAAGGAGCTTGGATCTTCGGCAAACGATGCCAAGGCGACAGAGAAGCTCCAGAGCGAGTTTGACAACCTCCAGCGCGAGTACGAGGATCTCAAGAGCAAGTCGTCGACGTTGCAGTCTGATCTTGGCGCCGCGCAACAGCTGGCGCAGAGCAGGTACAAGGATCTCACCGAACTGCGTGAGGTGCTGCAAAAGGCGCAGCCTGAGATGAAGAGCCTGCGTCAAGATTCTGCTGCTCTCAAGACGACCAAGGAGGAGCTTACCGCGAAGAATGCGGAGCTGCGTAACCTCGAGAAGAAGGAGAAGGATCTCAAGGCGGAAGTGACGAGGGCGCAGCGCCTGGCGTCGGACCGCGAGACCGAGATCAAGGCGCTCCGCGGCAAGGTTGAGGCCGAGACGAACAACAAGCTCCGTCTCGAGGATGCCCAGCGGGTGTCTGCACGCGACTTGCGTCGCTCCGAGGCCGAAAAGGTTGAGCTCGCTGCCAAGGAGGAGAAGACGGCTCGGGAGCTCCAGCGGGTGCAGGAAGACGCCAACAAACTCCGGCCCAAGGTCAAGGAGCTCGAAGAGCAAATCGAGAAGCTCGAAAAGGAGAAGAAGTCTCTTCAGGAGGAGGCGGATCTCAAGACGCAGCAGTATTCGAACGCGCAGGGTCTACTGGGCAGCATGCGCGACCAGACAGGCGAGCTGACGATACAGCTCAAGGAAGCGCGTTCGCAGTCCGAGTCGCTTGAGGAGGAGCTGGCCGAGATCCAGAAGCATCTTTCGGAGCGATCGCGTGAGGCGGAGCGGATGCGGGGGCTCCTTGCTGACGTGGACGAGCGCGCCGATAGTAAAGTGCGGGAGATGCGGGCGCGGATGGAGGCTGCGATTGAGGAGCGGGACCGGATGGAGGACGAATCGAGCACGCTCGCGCGTCGCAAGACGAGGGAGACGGAGGAGCTCAAGCAAAAGATTCGCGACCTGGAGCGGGATATTAAGACGCTTTCGACGGAGAAGGAGGAGCTGGAGAGCCGGGAGAGGGATTGGAGGCGGAGGCGGGAGGAGCTTGAATCCGTGGAAGAGAAGGCCGAGGCGGAGGTCAAGGAGATGCGGTCTGCTGTTTCGGATCTGCGGACGACGCTGGATGCGTCGGAGCAGCAGGTTCGGGACGCCGAGAGGCAAAAGTCTGATTTGAGGAGGTTGCTTGAGGAGTCGAAGCAGAGGTTTGACAAGGTGAACAAGGAGCTCAAGACGGTGCAGACCAAGCTTGGGGCGAGTGTCACAAGCGGTCGGAGTTCGATGGACTCGAATCGGTCTGGGCTGAATGGCGGGCCTGCGGCTGGAGGTGCGGGAGGGTCTGCGGATACGTTATATCTCAAGACGATTATGTTGCAGTTTTTGGAGCAGAAGGATAACAAGTTGCGGGAGCAGCTTGTGCCTGTTCTGGGGAGGATTCTCAAGTTTGACAAGTAAGTTTTGATCTCCCTTTTGATGTGTAGATGATGGATGTATTTGCTAACATGGGATTCACAGGAGCGATGAGCAAAAGTGGAAGAGTGCTATTCAGCACATCACTGTGAGGTGAGGATAATCAGGGCGTGATTGTATTAGTTTTGTATGAATAAATACCCAGGATGGCTTCTTCCTATGCACATGATGGTTAGGCTATTTCTATGTGCCGTCAGTGGGGTGTGTCTTTGTTGGTGTTGCTTTGGTGTGATTAGTTGAGGCTCAATGCAAGATAAGGCAAGGAGAGGAAGGCAAGGTGAGCAAGGTGAGGTGAGGTGTAGCCGGTGAGGTTGTGTAAGTTGGGCCGGTCTAGATTGTCAAACGGGCGGGGCAGTCGGCTTACCTCATGCCATGTGCCCCGCCATAGCTCCAGTTCCCCCGCGCCCGGAGCTCTCGCCGGATCTTTCCCTCCGCGGGCCCAGGGGTTGACTGCATGTGGGTGTCGTCATGGAGGCTTCACTGACCTCATCCGCTCGTGTACCATCCCTATGGCGGACACTAATTCGCTGCCAGCCTTACCCGACGAGAATTTTACGTGTGTAAGTCTGACCGTAGAATCTCGATGACAGGGCTATTTCCCTTAAAAGCACCGCTTGGGGCTTGCTGCAGTTGCTCCCGCGCGTGCATTGCATTGTGTTTAAGATGACATGACAGCCTCTTCCGTGTCTCCCACGCTTCAATTGGCGCCTTCTGCATCTAGTCTCGATTTGTTAGATAACGATGAGATCATCCCGTGTACTTTCCCATCCAGTCGTCACCTCAGTACGAGGATTATATAGCCGCCGCCTTCTGCCCTCAACTTCACCTCTTCTTGTGCTCCCTCACGCCGTCAACACAGCTAAATTGAGTATTTCCACCTCACTCATCACGCGAGCACACGCAACAATCTTTTCTCCCAACATCACACCCACGATCCACATCACATCCCGCAAACACCCCATCCAACAAGCCAAAATGTCTACTGGCCAAAAGACATCCGGCCCCGAGGGCAACAAGCTCTTCACCCGCAACCACCTCTTTGACCTCACTGGCAAAGTCGCTCTCGTCACGGGTACGATACTTCCTTTCCCTCATCCTCCGAGACCGTGGTCTAACCCCCTCCAGGCGGCGGCACAGGCATAGGCCTAATGGCAACCCAAGCCCTCGCCTCCAACGGCGCAAAAGTCTACATCACCTCCCGCAACCAATCCAAGCTCGACAACACCGTCCAAACCTACGGCCAAAACGCCCCCGGCTCCATCGTCCCCATCGTGGCAGACGTCACCAAGAAATCCGACATTGACAAACTCTACAAGGAAATCGAATCAAAGGAATCCGCCCTCGACATCCTCGTCAACAACGCCGGCGTCTCCAGCGCCGCCTTCGAAGTCGAGAGCGACTCCGCGCAGGACATGAAAGCAAGCCTCTTCGACGACGCCTCCGCCGATTTCGAGGACTGGACCGAGACCTACCGCACAAACGTCGCGGCCGTCTTCTACGTCGCCGCGAGCTTCCTCCCCCTCCTGCAGAAATCCACAGACAAACAACACGGCTGGTCCGGCACCGTCATCAACATCAGCAGCATCAGCGGCATGATTAAGAAATCGCAGCACCACTTCTCGTATAACGCGTCCAAGGCGGCGACGATTCACGTGAATCGCATGCTCGCCGAGGAGATTGCGTCCAATGGGTTGAAGATCCGCGTGAACAGTATTGCGCCTGGTGTTTTCCCCAGTGAGATGACGACCAAGGAGCCGGCTGATGAGGAGCAGAAGAGCGAGATTCCAAAGGAGAAGTATGCTGATAAGGTTATTGCGGGACGGCCTGGAAAGGATGAGGATATGGCGTCTACGGTGCTGTTTTTTGCGTGTAATCAGTATTTGAACGGGCAGACGCTTGCTGTTGATGGGGGGTATACTCTTGCTGCTGGGATGTGAGGTGGGGGTGATTGGGAGGAGATTGTGGTACACGGGTTCGCTGCGGCGTTGGGGTCATGAAAATATGCTAGGCAAGGTGGGATGCGGATAGATTATCAATCGAGTCTTGAGATCCGAATTTGTGTCGGACCCTTTTGGGGAGGGAGCGTGAAGTGGTAGGCAACAAGCACCGTCCGTTGTAGTCGATAGCTGAGCGGTACAATTCTAGCTTCCAAGAAGCGAGTTGTGTGTTGGCTCACGGTCCTACATAATGCCATGGATGGCTTGTTTTTTTGTGCATTTTTCGGTGCGGTAGGCTTGGTGGGAAGCAGATGTTTGGCGAATATGTGATGTGTATTCCGTATGTACCGGTGCTTGGTCGCTAGAATGATGAGAGGTCGCGAGTTCAAGCTGAATTATTTTGCCTCTTTTCTTTTCCATTTTAACTTGCTTGCGAACGTGGGTTAGGTATCTAGATGTTCTTAATCACTTATCTCGAGCTTCTAATGTTGATACTTCGATACTTGACCTTGAGATCGGAAGATATTCAGGAATCTCAACTTAGTCAGGTTGACGAGACCGCTAAGCAGAGTTTTAGCATCTAGCAACAAATAGATAAGTACGTTACCCAGAATCCCAGAGGACCTCCGGCTCCAAGCATATCGACGGCTTCATCTTCTTCGTGGTACTGTGCCAGGATGGCTTCTCGCTCCTGGAGGCGGGACTCCAACAGCTTGGCGGTGCGCCTCGAGGCCCGGACCTGCTCCGAAATCGTTTCCCACTCGGCGTTGATCATCTTGCCGACAGTGACGATGTTGTCCTTTGTAATAATGCCCCAGGCGCTGACCTCTTCCTGATCTAACGTTTTTTCTATTTATGACAAAGAGTATAATTCTTGTAGTGCTATATTGTAGGACGACCCGAAGTAACGGTTAGGAGGGTGGGCTTGACGTTACTTGAGCGGGATTAGGTAGACATAGCGCGCAGAATCTGCCCTTCGCAGTATGCGAAAACTCGAAAATCCCCATAAACAATGCTAGAACTATGGATATATCCATGAATTATATTACTTTGTTATTTGAGTATAATAGCTCGAATATTAAAATAGTTATTTTAACAGAGCTAGAAGTTTTACTCGTTATTACTTATTTTTTAAATATAGTTAAATTATTTATTTAAAAAGGACGTTAAATAATTTTAGTATCACTGAGAGACCGGATCTGATAGCGCTATCATAGTTAAAAAAAAACAGTCTAAGTAAATCTAAACTTATATAAGCGCTAGCGACTGGTAGTTGGCAGTAGGCACGGAAAGATCAGGGCCTAAGTGTTGTTGGTGGAAGCATTACCGTCCTCTGGCCTATAATTAATGAATAAATGTCCTCGGATTCCTCTGAAATAAGCCATTCGTTCCGATCCTCATGATTGCCATTGTCTGGGGGGTCAACATACACATCCACATCCTCCTCTCTGAGACCCACAGAGATGGCTTGCATAACTTGCTCGTTAAAGTGAACATGTTTTATTTCCCTCCCACGCAGAGGGATTGTAAACTCGTTCTCGTTGAAAGACCTGCTTTCTGTTGATTTGAAACCGTTTGGGCTTGTATTCGAGCCCGTAATCATTGGCCCATAAAGCCAGGTCACATCGCAATCTTTCAACCTGGGAATGGTAAGCCGAAAGAAGAAGCAGAGACGGAGGAGGGGATTAACCAATTAAGCTTCTCTGGCGGCACGGTCTTTAGACCATCCTTAGCCTTCGTCCAAGCACGCCATACGGCGTTTTCCAAGCGAGCTTTGTTGCCGTATTCGGATCCGTGAGACGCTAGGTATCTCCGAGAGGCCCAGAATTCTCCATCCTTCCATTCATGAGCAAGAAAGTCGACATGAACAGATGGTTTCTCCTCTATAGCAGCCTCATCTTTGGCCAATCTCCTCGGGCAAGAGGAGCCCATGCCATCATTGGCCTTGACTGATGCGAAAAGTTTCATCAGACCGAGCTCCTCAAGTTGCTCAATCACAGACGTATGCCCATTCTCAAGGGCAAAGTCCGCGACGCCCTTGCGGTAGTTGGCCGTCACTGCCCAGACGTCGGCCCCGCATTCCACTAACTTGCGAAGGGTGCTAGGGCTACCGAGTCTAGCAGCTTCGAGTAGGGGGGTGAGAGAAACACCTGTTCTCATTTCCGTGTCAAACCCTCCTTGGCAGTTGCAGAAGTCTATGGCCTTCTCCAAGTCAAAAGCACACGCCAGCCACACTGGATGGGCCGGGCTTCTGGTAGCTGAGTAACAC
Organism: Colletotrichum paranaense; assembly: GCF_030867605.1. Lineage (NCBI taxonomy): Eukaryota > Fungi > Ascomycota > Sordariomycetes > Glomerellales > Glomerellaceae > Colletotrichum > Colletotrichum paranaense. Next base: position 222,054 of record NW_026848975.1, read on the forward strand.
CTTTCCAGCTCCAGTCCCGTGACTCCATCAAAAGCGGCGGTACGACACCAGATCTCGAATATCGAGGAATCTGGATGAGGTCTAATAAAAGTGTCGAATAGCGGCTGAAAAGGGACCTTATAACGATTTTCTCCGCTTAGCCTGGCGTGCTCATGCCAGTACTGGTCCACGTACTTTTTCACTGATTTTTCGGAAATGGGGTACGAGGAGATGCCTTCCCCCAACAGCTCCTGGTTGGCGGCTATGCGATTTGGAGCCAGGCTGGAGCATATGTGCAGCAAACTGTGGTGGGCCAAGGCTGCATGCCCCTTTGACGGGGTGAATGTCTCATCTCCACGGCCCTGGAAATGTTCGAAGAACTCGCGGACTGACAGATGGACAAAGCGGAAGACGTTGAGTGCTGGGTCAATCTCTACCAGATTTCCACAAATGTCCAACAGGTGCTGTGGTTTCAGCGGGATAACCGAGGCCCCGGTAACAAGGGAGATGAAGGCCGCGAATGTCTCCGTTTCTATCGCTTGTTGTCCATAGAGCAGCCATTGAAACACGCCGTTGGCAAGGAGTTTTGCACAAGTCCCAGAGTCTTGGATGGCGCAGTAGATTGCGTAGTATGAGTTGTCAAGGGTTCGTGGGAGGCGGCCAAGCCGAGACTTGAGGTCCTGGTCGAGTTTCGCACGCTTCAACGTTTCGAGCTGCAGGTCTACCCATCTGAACCTTCGATATGTCAGTAGTTTCAATGACTGTTTACTCTTTATAAAACACCCACATTCCCTCAGCCTTCTCTGACAAAACTGACGCAACATCTTGGCGAAGTCCCGGAAGTCCAGGGCCGTAGAGGTTCTCTCGAGAGTCCATGAGCGCACTAACTCTCTCATCAACGAATCGGTTGATATCCACAGAGTTGTGAGCGGCGCTGACTCTGATGTCTGACGTATCGGCTAGCGATGAGACAATATCAACATCGTCACGACTTGAGATAAGAATTTTGACCAGATTCGCAGACTTGTCTCTCACTTCCTTAAGCGAGACGAGGAGGTCCATCCGTTCATCCACGTCGCATTCATCCAGGGCGTCGATAACGATTGTTAGTGAGGGGTAGATGTCCATGACATGGATGAGAGTGTCTTTGCATTCCTTCAACGACCACTCACGTTCCTCGAAGCCCTCATCTTGTATCTTCTCATACATAGTCTTCACTGCTTTCGGGACTGTTCGGTTCGGGGACATAGCTACAGCTTGCCGTAGAAGACTCTGTACAGCGGCTTTGCACTGTCCTCGCAAAGGTTCTCGCGGATCTCTGGCGCAGTAGAAAAAAGCCAGAAGCTCAGCCGATTCAGCTTTTATGGCTTTTATCGAATCGATGACAACCGAGCAGAGCTTTGTTTTCCCGCAGCCTGGGATGCCGTGCAGCCAAAGAATCGTGGACGAACTGCTTCCCCGCCAGCTGCGAAAGGCTTGGTGATGTAACAGCCATTCTCCTGACCCATCTAAACGCCCACGGACCGCAGCCTGGTGATGAGACGGATACGGCAACGTGGAGAGAGACCTCAATATGGTCTGGCGATCAGTTTCTTGGGATAGCTTTAGGAGTTGCGATGTGTCTGCGGCAATCCTGCAAATTGGAGATTTTAGGGCCGATAAGATTTTCTTCATGTCCGTCGTGTATTGAAATTGAGCTTGCTCTGACTCTGCGGCATCTAGCTCACGAATTTCGGCTTCTGCAATCCCCATGCAACGCTCGATTTCGTCCTGCTCGACGGCGACCAGATCGGAAATACTTTTTGTAGCCTCCAAGTCACCGAGCGCGCTTTTCGCCAAGTTTTTAACCGTGCCGTTCGAGTAGTAGTTGGCGCTTCTGTCCAGAAAACGCAGGATACGAGCATACAGTCGAGTGAGTGACTGTTCCAGGAGGCGGGCAATCTTGAGGTTGCGACCCAGATACAGGTCCTCCACGATCGCAGATTGAGCAATGAGATTTACAACCTGGCTCATGTTCTCAGCCATGATGCCGAAAGCCCGCACGTTATCGACGGCCGCCTGGAGGAAGAAGCGAACACAGGCCCAAGGCAGCGCCGCATGAGTAGGGTCATACTGCACAGCTGTATCACCCACAGCCTTGAACCTTTCTACCCAGGCAATAATCTTCTCCAAATAGTCTCTAACGATGTAGGTATGACCATGCCAGGTAAACCTCCACCGCTTTTCCTGTGCCTCGACCTTCTTCTGCTGAGCGGCCTGGAGGATGTCGCTCAACACCTCTGGCCCGTCGGCGTCGACATCGACAAAGATCTTCAGTCGGCCCTTTTCGTCGGGTGGGAGAGTTTCCAAGGCCCTCGACCACATGTCTTTGCTGCATTTTGTAGTAACTTCAGCGTGAGTTTCCCTACGCTTTTGGGCTCCCTACCTTATCGAATCGACCATGGTCACGTGTTGAATGTTTGGATATACGTCCTTATTCGTGTCCTATTACTCAAGGATCAAGGTCTTAGCGCCGCAGCACCGGTACTGATTCTAATGCCTTTAAGTTGCAAAAAGATACAGAAGTCAGAATTGCTGCCTAACTTTTATTAATAGCGAAGACCTGGCTGAGGCTATCAATGCACCGATAGGCTTAAGTATTATCAGCTTAGTCAGATCACGTCGACGGGTCTAGCGCCTTAGCTTGATATGGGCATGGCTCTAGGGCTCTTATTGTAGCCTGATGCACCCGTGGCGGGAGCACTAGCGTGGCCGGAAGATGGCCGGCCGGCCCGGCCCTGATTAGGTGCACGTGGTGGTTAAAGCGGACCCGGAGCTCGAGATAAAATTCACTTCTTACCTAATTGCTTTCGATTAGTTGGTTAGGCCAGCCCGTGACGTATTGATATCTAAGTTCACAAGTAACGAGGGAGACGACTCCGAGAGTCAGCGGGTGGGAGGCGCCCCGTCTCACAACGTTTAGATAGCTGACTATCAAGGATTCTGTGTCTACCATTACTTGCAGGAATCCTTATGGGCAGCCCGCAGAAGGTGAACGGAACTCGTGTTCAGTACTTCTCCGCGACTGCGCCGACCACAGTGACAACGTTATTGTCAAAGTTTGGGGTAACTCTGAAGGTCCGGCTATCCAAATCCCAATCATAAGTGTGCGTCTCATCTTCGCCGCTGCCTCCCAGACCAATGTGAACGCCAAAGATGCTGATGCTGCCCCCGGCATTCTTCGTCTCCTCCAACTTGGTATCGAGGATTTCGGCGGTCGACTCGCCGACCGTGATCTCGTAGCCAAGACCTGCCACAGCAATAGCCTGGCTCGCCCTGGTGAGAGTTCTGATATTGTTTGGGGCGTCCGATCGAAGCTTATACTTGCTCATATCAACGTTCCTGAAAACAAGAATCAGCCATTGTACCAGAAATGATGAGCATAACTGGGGATAGGAGGGGATACCATGGACCGGTGGTAATGCTGATAGCTTGGATAGAATTGTAGGTGACGGTGACTTCGACCTCGGAAGACTCGGAGCCAGTTTCCAAGACGTAGGACTCCTCAGAGTGACTGGCGTCATCACTAAATGAGAACCACCCGGTACCAGCTCCAACGTTGCCGTCATCTCCAGTTTGCCCAAATTCGTAGTCCGATGCGTCTCCTTCAACATCGATATTGACTTCGATCCTCTGAGGCGAGCTGTAGTCGCCGTCATTGGCTTCCTGTAGAGCATCCTGCACGAACTGCTTGTAGGATCCAGCTTCGTACAAGGGCAGACGCTGGAAGGACGGTTCCGAAATGTCATCTCCCTGGTTAATCTTGCTGATGATCTCGGCTGTGCTGAGACCATTATCTATTGCAGCGTGCATGTTGTAACTTCAGAGTGTCAGTCCTCGATCGGTATTAAATCGCAATGTTCACATTTTCCCAGCTTGTAACGTACCCGTCAAAGTCCGTCTCCTCGTTCTTGCCCATGCGGAGGCTGTTTCTATCTTGCTTGACGGCGACAGCCAAGGGGCCTCCCTGATGCAACTGAAGATTGATAATCATCTGGGAGATGCTGTCGACGTTGTCCTTCGCAGCCATCCGAGCCGGAGCATTGCCGCTCTGAACCCAAACATTGAATGCCTTGTCGGTCAACCCGCGGTCAGTATCTCGCCTCCATTGCGCATGGGCGTTGTCTTGTTCTTTGTCAAAAGCTTTCTGGTAGGCGGCTTGTTTCTCCAAGGCATCCAGAAAGTTGGCATCCAAAGCAGGGTTAGATTTTCCTCCCTCCTGTTCGTTAGCAGAGTTACTGTAGTGCAGCAAAGGACTTTCCTTACCAGGTCTACCCAGTTCAAGTAGCTAGAACACGGCTTTAGCACGGACGGTACCCTCACAGAGTGTAAAGTTACACTCACAGGCCGATTGCCTTGTCGTACCCATGCAGAGCAGACGGACTGTAGAAGACGCTGTTGGTAGACAATAAGTTGTTGCCGAGGTTGTACAATCCCCGCGCAGTGTAAGCATCAGGAACGTTGTTGCCGGCCAGAGGACCCTTCTGGGCTTCGGTCGCCAAGAAGAAGATCTTGTTGTCACTTCTAACTCCGGACTCCTGTCGGATGGCATCGCCGTACTGGAGCCAGAAGAGCTGGGAAACTTCGTCGGAAGCCATGGTGGTTTGTAGGACTTGAAAGGAGGTGAGAACTAAAGTTTGTGTGCTGCGGAATGTAGAGATAAGACGAGGATGGGATATTGAAGTGGGGATTGAGTGAATTCAGAGGACCTTTATACTTCAGTGAGGCTATCTTTGATTGTTGCACTTATGAAGAGGAGTTCTTATTTGTGTACCTTTTCTTTCTTGGGGATCGCACGCAATTCGGAGGAATGCTTCAGGATCCGGAGTACCTGTTGTCCCTGGCTGGCTGATGGGCACCATTCGGTTTTGCCAGGCCGAAGTCGCATTCCATCCATGATCTTGGCAGTTTATATGGCCCATCAACCAGGTTCAACCAGTCTCAGACCTCGGTGATCGACTTTTATGACTGGAAGAGGTTAGAGAACTGTCTGCCAAGTCTCAAGTACCGTTGTCGCATAAGAACCAATCCCAGGGCTGGGAGTCGTTGGTGGTTTCAAGACATGGACTAGATCTTAGACAGAATGGGGCATATTTCCCATCATGAGAAATGCTATCTGATAAGATATGTCTCATCTTGTTACAAGATCAAATCGAGATGCATTGGGTGAGGGCAAGATGGCTTTAACTAACGCTTTGTGGCTGGTTTCTACAGCCACTGCATCGTGCCTTGAGAGTCCTTGATAGCCTCCGAAATGATGTGTCTGGGTGGCTGAGACAACAACAGTATTATTCTGCCGTGCAATGCTAAAATTCTCCAGGAATCTCACGATACGGGGAATTGGGATGAGACAAGACCTATTGAGAACCTTGGGTACGTGTACCACATCGCCCTCTAAGCATGGTTAGCAGTACTCTAAGCTCCTGACATGTCACATGAATGATTGAGTTTATTGTGAGGTTTGTCGGAACTTTTAGTAAACCGCATGGGAAGCTACATCGATTGAAGGGCAGAGAACTTACATTGCTTATCAACATCTCAAAAAGGAGTCAAATCTCGAACTCGTCATCAAGGGCACATGCCCGGCTCTGCTTAGTCAAATTTGAACATAATTTGTCTCATAAATTCCTCTCATCAATCTGTGCCCAATCTGCCTTGGCATCATCGTTGTTCTTCTCTGGCGCTTCAATTGGCATTACCCTCTTCGCCTGCCTTCAAAGGCTTCCGTCCATAGATGACATATCCATTCCAGTACGCATGTATACGTGTGTCTGCCAACTCTTTTCTCACTTGCGCGCAGAGTATCAATGCCTCTTCTTTGGACCAATCCATGTAACGGGTCAGCAGCGCTAGAGTTAGGCCCTCCAAACCGCCCGAGAGCATGGAGCGGTTCCAGTCACCAAGCTCCTTGAGCTTCTTGTCCTTGGGCCACCCGGTGGACGGGAACTTGAACGGAACCCTCCTCACGTCCTCAAATCCCATCTCCTCCATCTTGCCAACCAACTGAACCGTCTCCTTGTCAACGGGGCGCCCAATCTTGGTGCAGGCTTCGACCAAAAGATCGCCCCATTTATCCATGGCTGTGCCTTTCATCGTATCATCATCAGCGACCGGAGGCCAGTGGCTATCTTGAATTTCAAAGTAGCCACCGGGCTCGAGGTGGTCGTACGCCTGCTTGATGATGTTGTTCCAGTCTGAAAAGCTCGCATTCATGTTTCGGCAGAGGATAAAGTCAAAGGGATTGGTCCAGGTCCACTCCTTTTCCAAGTCGTCCACCTCGAAGCTGCAGTTGGGGGGAACGAAACCGGGCTGGATAGGGCTGAGGTCGACGCCGAGGACGGTGGCCTCCGGGAATGTCTCCGCGTAGTCGAGGGCCCAGGTCCCAGTGCCGGTTCCGATGTCGAGGACTCTCTTAGCTTTTGTGCCGTCATTCTTGGGACACAGACAGAAGGCGTTGTCGAGCGCCAGCATCCAGATATGATTGACAATGTCAAGACGATCTTGCTCGCGCTCGTCGTTCGGGAACACGTACTTTCCATCGCTCATGCGATGGTACGTCCGTCCGTTCTCACGGCGGTAATCCAGAATGCTCGATCTCAGCGATGCGCTGGATTCGTCTGTTGAGACACCGCCGATGGAGGAGGCGTCGTCGATTCCAGAGTCATCTGCCTCAATTGGCGGCTGATCTTCATTTTGTTGCATGTTTGATAGCCCGTTGGTCCTGTGAACGTGCTGAGTAGAAGTTGGGGGCTGCTGGCACGATTTATGGAATGAATGAATATGGGCGTGATGTGGTTCTGGAGACGATCGTCTTATTTTACCCCTCTTTTTCGAAAGAGCCCCTGACTTTACACAGCTTCTCCGCTTTTTCAATCACATTTCTGTTGGTTGGGAAGATAACAAGTGTTCAAGTGTGCTCTGTTGGTTGAAAGTTCCAACACGCAACTTCCAAGTTGGGATCCCAGCCCCGGCCAATTAGCGAGGGTACCGTAACCTCGGCTCGGATATAGGCCAGCATCTTCAACCTTGCCAAGATTAGAGGCATCGAGCGAAGATTACAAGCTCACATGGTAAGAGCAGATCAACAGATATACTACGAGATGATGAAAGACGTTCCTGTTGTTGGATCATACATTCTGGGTAACCCACTGAATGTGAACTACACAGTTAAGCAGCCCAGGGTGGGGAGGGGAGCTATTTATCCATGACTAAAAGCCAGAGGCCCACCTTTAATGGCTGCAGATAGTTCAATTAGTCTTTTCCTAATCACTATCTGGTCGATAATGGATTTTGAGCCAATAGCAACACTCTTACTCCTAATTCATAGGAATCGTGTTAGTTGGGTCTAGGTATTCCGGGGGAACATTGGTGTTGGCTCAACATTCTAAGCAAGAGAGGCTTCAGCAGGGCCATGAAACGACATTCAGGAAATCCATAGCTTAGCGATATTGACTTCACTAGTAGCACAATTAATTTGTGCTCCAGCAAATTCATATTGATGACGTGCAAAAGTTGCGGCAATATCTTCAACGTAGTTGAGACTAGCCATTTCAACAATCAACTCACGTCACTATTAAGAATGAGATGCAATGAAGCATTTAACCTCACTACACAAGAATGTTCCGACATGTTGTTGGCAATTTAACACTTAGGGAAAACACATGCTAAAATGACTGGCTGAGAGAAGACGCAAAATTACGGGATGGCGCCTTGGCAAGGCACTCTTTCAGGGCAACACAGCTCAGCTGGTTCGAATCAGCCGCACACTAGCGCGCTGTCGCAGAACATGAGAGCGATGACGGCGATATAACATGGACGGACAATTGCGAAACCGCGATAAATATAATGAAGACAGAGAACCATAATAAGATCAATCAATTTGGGTGCGTGAGCCCGACCAAGAATACATCTTGGACCAAACATGGACCATACTCCGATCCCAAGTCGCCTGTAAGTCCATCCGCCATCCTCCTCATCACTCATTCCCTCCATAGAGCCACTACTGAAGAACAAATAGAGGCATATTTCGTCTCAAAGAAGCCGACACAAAATCAGGACTCTTTTCGCGACTCGGCAAAAAGTACATCTTCGCAGTGGCGGAGAAGTACCCCCTGAATTTAGACGACGCCTTGATCCTCATCTACTTCCCACTAATACCCTACGGCTCGAGCGATGCGATAATCTTTATACGAAGTAAATCCGACAGGGGCTTTCGCAAATATGGTGCCGTTGTCGCAAGGGGCGATCCGCAGTTTGAGATTGAGATACAGCATTACCCGGCTGAAAGCGCGACTGGTAAGTAATCTGAGATACCGGGCTCAGTCTCTGAGAGACTGATTCAGACGTCAAAAGATCCCCAGTCCCTAATGATCAAGAAAACAGCACACTTTCACTCACTCGCGGACGTGATCTCTCAACGCCAAGACAAAAAGACAATAGACACGGTCAAGATTGGTCTCAAATTCCGGCGAAGTTGGGTCGGGTCGCCGGAGTACACAGAGTGGAAAGAAGAGGCCGGGACTCCCGTAAAGTACAGGACTGAGGATGTAAGTATTCTTACAGTTTATGAGTCACAACTATTTCCAGAGTCTAAAGTAAAATTGTTAACGTCTGGACCAATGTAGTTCAAAGTATGGGACGACACCAACGCCCAGATCGTGATGTTGTTCCATCACTTCAACCGAGCCAAGAAGGTAGGCTGAGAACTCTATTTCTGGAAGTTCAACGGCCAGTGAAAGCTCAACTAATCATTCAAGTCCAGCCCGCAGGGGCCAGACTCTCCATAGACTTGGTGCAGAAAAGCGACGATTCGAATGAGTATCTCATCTACCCGGGGCACACGCTTTCGGTTCTTGCCAAGGCCACGACGCATGCTCTCTTGGCTTGGAACTACTGGACGCATGATCTGCAGGAAGCATCACCGATTCGGAGAGACGAAGAAGAACCTTCTTAATGTCGCTGAGGGAGGTCGTTGGACGCAGGCACTTGCTATCGACAATGTACAGTGTAGCAATCACAATCCTTCTACTCTGTCACCTCCTTCTCTTATCTTACTCACGAGGTAATGTATTTCTTATTGGAAATGCTAGTGTGTGGAATGCGTTACATACTTCTTTGTCTCTTTGTTCTAAAATAAAGAAGAAGAAAAAAAGGTGTAATAAAATATGCTTATCTCCTTGGTCGTAAAACAGTTTGTCAGGCATTGGCGAGGTTTCGGTCCTTGTGCACCAGGTGTAGGTAGGTGAGAGTAGAGTCACCGCCACCCTCGCTTCGCGCTTTCCTACCTTTTCCATCAAATCGAGACCTAATACTTACCATTTACCTTACTATACTGCAACTTTAGAAAATCCTAGACTCTCCTTCTTCTGAGCTCGTCTCTCACTTTCCAAGCTGAAACGGATTGCATCTCCTTCTTCACTTTAGGCCTGCATTGAGTATTGGAATGCGACTTCTCAAAGCGCCAGAGAGAGATCTTTGATCTGGATATCTCAATTAATGTCGGAGCCGAGATTCTTTCTTTCCGACTAGTTCATCCTGTGAAGGTAAGTGGCAGACTCTCAGTTGAGGGCTCTAAATGGCCCTTATCTCGAGGTTCCAAAGTCTATCTCATTTGACTTTTGCCAAGAGACACATCAGATGCATGTTCCCCAACAAACGAGGGCCACATAACAACCTCTGGAGAAATGCGTCTTGAAACACCCCAAGTAAACCCTCAAAGGCATGAATACTGATCTTGCTTGCTTTATAAAAGTTCGAGTGAGGGACTTCCATGACTGGACTTATAATCAATTCCTGCATTGCCCGAGATCGACGAGAAAAGCTCTCCGTTGGATCTTCGTCGCAGCATCCAGATGACTATCTCAGCCTTCACTCTGCACACTTTCCAAGACCGGGCGACCCACAAAGTCGGAGCATCGGGAGTCAAAGCGACCGACCTCCGATACCTCACGTGACTCGCCTCATCCATAGATCCCAGCTGCAACTCCCGCCCGCCGACTACAAGCTAATTTCAACCACCGCCAGCCAACGCATTCATCGTCCCAAGTGGCCCAGGAAGGACAGCCAAGTCCAGGCAGAATACACTTTACCGTTCAAAGTAAGGCCATCGCCAGCTAGAAGAATGTTACGACCCCATTGCCCCGCGTGCGACCAGCCTCAATCTGGCCCCGGTTCCCGTATCTGTCCTTGACATGCGTTGTGTGGACAACCCTGCACCTCAATCAAATTGCGTGTTTCCCCGTCTTACCTCTCGCCCGCGGACTTCTCCCTCGACAATCTGGCAATGAACGTGACGTACGCGGTTATGATGAAGCACGGAGCTTGTGAAGGCGAGGTGCCGACGTGTTCGTTCAGCTGATGTTGGGCATGGAAACTCTGGTCCTCTTTGAAGCATATCGAGTCCCCTAGATGTTCCGCAGTATGACCCAAACGAACTTACGCGGGAAAAAGATGTTATTTAAAGTAGCATCCCGCCTTGCCTCGTCGCGGTTGGCGTCTGCTGCCATCGCCCACTCAGAAGCACTAACACACCAATGCATTCACCATCAGAGAAAAGACCATTGACATCGTCAACCAAGAGATCATCACTACCGAAAATGAGCGAAACAGATGTTCTCATCATCGGCGCCGGCCCCACGGGCCTTACTCTCGCACTCGAGCTCTCGGTGCAGAGCATCCCCTTCCGCATCATCGACAAGGCCCCCGTCCCGTCAGACAAGTCCCGCGCCCTGGCCGTGCAGCCGCGCTCACAGGAGCTCCTCCACCGCCACCCCCACATCGCAGAGTCCATGCTCGCCGAGGGCACCCCGGGACCCGGCGTCAACATCTACTGCAACAAGCGCCATCTCGTCACCGGCACTTTTGACGACCTCGGCTTCGACGATACCCGCTTCGGACTGCCGTTGTGGATCTCCCAGGTCGACACCGAGGCTGCCATGCTGCGGCAGCTGGAGGTTTATGGCGGTACTGTGGAGCGGGGTGTGTCGGCGGACGATATCAAACAAGACGGCGTCCGCGCGAGCACCACTTTGACAAAAAGCACCTCGAAGGAGGTCGTACGGGCAAAGTACATTGTCGGCTGCGACGGTGCACATAGCGTCGTGCGGCACAGCGCCGACGTGACGTTTGAGGGTGCGCAATATCCTCAGCAATTCATGCTCTGCGACGCTAAAGTGAAAGGCGACTATGACACAGAGCGTGTCTCCCTCTATCTCGGCAGTAGAGTAATGGTCGTCTTTCCTCTCAAGAACGGCGTGGTCCGCTTCGTGGGTGAAAGGTCATCGAGGAGCAAGCGCGAGGGCGACCCGGACAAGGAGGAGATTGAAGAATTTGTGGAGGAGATGATGGGGAAGAAGTTGGAGATTGAAGAGACGCTGTGGCTGACGAGCTTCCGGTGGAACTGCCGCGGTGTTAATAACTACCGCGACGGACGGCTATTTATGGCCGGCGACGCGGCGCACATCCATTCCCCTGCGGGCGGCCAGGGTATGAACACTGGCATTCAGGACGCCATCAACTTAGGCTGGAAGCTCGCGGCCGTAATCCGCGGCGAGAAGGAGGAGGCATTTCTAGACACATACAACGAAGAGCGACACCCGGTCGGACAGCACCTCCTCACGGGCACAGATCGCATGTTCACCATGGTGTCGTCGCAAAACACAATCTTCACAACAGTGCGGAACTGCTTGATGCCGTGGATCGTGCCCCGGATCTGGAGCAACAAGGCGCGACGGCTGTCGCTGTACACGTTTATCTCGCAAATGGCCATCAAGTACCGCAACAGCTCCATTGTCGGCACGGCAGTCGGCTTTGATGGGCCTGTCAGGGGCGGCTGGCGGGCGCCGGACGGGCAAGTCACAGACGAGAGGGGCGAGAAGGGCAAGTGGTTGCTCGGGATGACGAGCGCGCGGGACCACACGATTTTCCTGTTTGCAGGCGGTGCGGGGGACGACGAGGAGAACTTGGACAAGGCGGAGGAGAAGATTGTCACGGACGGAAGGTTCAAGGAGTACGGTGTTATCAAGATCTACGCCGGGGAGACGGTTGGAAAAGGGGGCTACAAGGACGTGGACGGAGTGCTGCACAAGCGGTACGGGTTCGAAAAGGGGGCCGGGATGGTGGTCGTGAGGCCGGATGGGTATGTTGGGTTTATCGGCCCGGCGGAGTGCGTGGAGGAGTTCTTGTCAATGTGACGGCGGGGCCTGTATGCCGATGGGGTTTGGAAGAGTGTCAAGATGGCTGGGAGTAATCGTAATGGGTTAGGTGTCATGAAGAGGTAAAGGCCGTTGTTGAGACAAAGCCGGGAGTTTGGGAAGACGAGGATAAACCTCTCCGCTCTACAGCAAAGTGCAGAATCGAATTCACAGAAATCGTTACGAAGTATCTTGGCGAGAAAACCGTTTGAATGAAACGAGTCAACAACTTTACTGCATTGCTCGGCCTTACGCTCGGCGGCTCAACCGAATCGAATTAATGAAAGCCGCAGCCGCGAACGCGCCGGTACTTGGCATGGCATGTGGGGGGCGAGGGAGGGAACGGGTTGCGACTACAACGTCCGAGGGGCCGGAGACTCTCCGAGCCAACGACCGCGGAAGCAGCCATGTTCCCTCCTCCGCAGAGCCTCCTTTTTCGCCATGTCGAGTTGACAGCTGCTTGATGTGGAGGAGGTTACCAGCGATGTCAGGAGGTAGGTAGGTAGACACCTAGGAGTTTGCATGTGTATGGAATGAGACGGCGTTACAATGGCACTAGGACGGAGCCTTTGGAACGAGGAAGAGATTACATCAGACTGACAGGAGGAAAGAAGGTGTCTATCTGTAAATGGAAATGGAGACGAGGGAGAAAAAACGCGGCCAACGTGGAGTCCCCGCATCGTAATAGTGTGACGAATGCATCGTCTGCTGTGGGCTTTGCTATTCGGTCCGATCGGCCCCCATGAGCCTCTCCAGGACGGGATTTTTCAACGGGGTTTGAGCAATGCAAGATTCGGGGTGGGAGATGCAGTGAGTCGTCAGTTTTCTTTTTTGTGGATTGTTCCCGCCTCGTTCCATGGTGGGAAGTGACGACCGGAGGGCGGGGATAAGGACGTGGATGAATCGGAGAATTCGACCCAAGTCTGTTTCGCGATCTCATCGTTCAGTGTAACCACATAACCCAAAGGATGAGGTAGAAACGAACTGCATTCTCGGTTGCCCACTTTGCTGAATTTGTCCTGTCTAGGAACTGAGTACAAGGAACTGAGTAAGGTACCTACTATGTAAGGTTGGTTGTGAAAGATGGTTTACTAAGACAGGTACGTACTCGCGGCGCTGACCGCCGAGGCGAGGAAGCCACGGATCGACGGAATTAAGCTTCGACTACGGCGATGGCCCCGGCACGCCTCGCCCGTTTCAGAGCCGCGGATGGAGTCTCCACCAAGCGACGTCATCGCTGCACCTTTGCCAACGTCAAACGTCAACGTCAACAGCGCGCCTTCTCGCCTTGCCTTACCTACCTTTCCAGGTTATGTACCTACGTTATTGTGAAGGAATGAACGTGGGTACGTAGCGGTGATCAAGTATGCGGGGTGCAGATTCCCACTCCGTTCTTTTCCATCTTTTCCCGTCCCCTGCTGCCATGCTTTGGTTGGACTCTTGACTCAGTCCGCGTCGTGGACTGCCACGGTTTGGCCGAACCATCATGTCATCCCTTCGGCCATTGAGAGTAGAGACAAGAGAAAGATGCATACAGAACGACCGCTCGCACATAGCCGGCCGGGCTCAACCCCGAAACTCTGAATATCCCTGCTCCCAACTGTGGCCAATGGACCACTAACCTCGAGTCTGTCTCTGATGCATTGGGGCTGACTGATTCCCCGCCATCCATCCATCCTTTCCCATCGTTCGAGTCGGCCCGGCCTAATCAGCGTCGATACCAGCGAGCGGCCATCGCGCCCTGGGACCAACCATGGGTCTTGACCTTGGTTTCCCGCTTTGCTGCTGCCGAAGCTGCATGTTCTACCTTGGCAGCCACAGGTAGGTAGACCGTAGAACCGAGACCTGAGGCCCCTGGGACGCATGCCACTAACGCCGCCGCACCATGACGATGACATCGTTGTGTTATCCACACTAGTCAGGCGCCTTTCCCATCACCGCCCGATCCGTCACCCATTACCCCACAGACTGGCGACGAGCACACTAGGGGTACCTCTGGGCAGGTAGCCGCGATAGATTTAGCGGCGACGCCTTGTTACTGGTAGAGCTTGTCTGGGGTTGGCTGGCGTGCCCCGGCCCCATGTTGGTTCGGGACTAATTGACGGGGCCCCCACTATGGGAGAGATGATGCCGCTAGTCGGAGGAATTCAACGTATGTAGTTCCCTTTCTTGGCTTTCTATATAGACTACGTCTGATGCCGCTTTCCCAAACAATGGCAGCCCAAGACAAATGTTTGTTGGTCTAGTCTAGTCCAGGGTAAATTTGGTATTCATCGGGATTGGGAAAACACAGCACGGGTTCCAGCACTAATTCTTCCACGCTCGGTCCGCTTCACCGTTTGCTCTTCACCTTTTCTTTCACCTTCCCTCTCACAAATTACAACCACTCTCACCAATCGACGACAACACACAACTGGATCGATTTCTCATACTGAGCCTTTCATCATGGGATGGTTTGGCTTGAAGGGCGGGTGGCTCACCTTTTGGGTCACCATCGCCTGCGCGACAGACATGACACTCTTCGGGTACGTCTGCTCCTTTCTTCCATCCTCCTCACCTCAGCTCACCTTCCACCATTCACCAATTCTTTTCACCCTCAAACTCCTTCCCCACAGAGCCTCATCTTCCAACCTTCCGCTCTCAGGATCTTTAATCTAACACCCCACCAGCTACGACCAAGGCGTCTTCGGCGGCGTCATCGTAACAGATGACTTCCTCCAAACGATGGGCATCGTCGGCAACGACAAGCTCCAATCCACCGTCACCGCAATCTACGACATTGGCTGCTTCCTCGGCGCAATTTCCACCATATGGATTGGCGAGCGCCTCGGCCGCAAGAACACCATTCTCGTCGGCACCACAATCATGTCTATTGGCGCCATCCTGCAGACCGCCGCTTTTGGCCTCCCGCAAATGTTCGTCGGCCGCGTCGTCGCGGGTATTGGGAACGGCATTAATACCAGTACCGCGCCGGTGTGGCAGGGCGAGACGAGTAAGGCGAGTTGGCGAGGCAAGTTGATTGTTATTGAGATGATTATGAACATCTTTGGGTTCTCGCTGAGTATGTCTTCCTCGTCCTTTCCCTCTCTGGATATCTCCCGGCCTCATTCTTCGGTACCAGATACTAACGATGAGCAGGTAACTGGGTCACGTTTGGCTTCTCGTACCTCACCGGCTCCATCTCGTGGCGCGTTCCCCTGGCCTTCCAGTTCTTCTTCATCTTCATCCTCTACGGCACCGTCCCCTGGTTGCCTGAGTCACCTCGGTACGTCCCCTTCCTAGTCCCAGAAATATCACCCGCTGGATTCCTATGACTGACAATAACTCCAGCTGGCTCATGGCTCAAGGCCGCGTCGCCGAAGCCGAACAGATCCTTGCCGACCTGGAAGACATGCCTGTCGACGATGCTTATATCCAGACTCAGTCCAAGGACATCCAGTGGGCCATCAACTACGAAAGAGAGAATACCGTCCCCTGGTCGGACCTCCTCCGAGGCCGGACCGGCGAGTCGTCGGGAACGTCCACCATCCGGCGTATATTCCTCGGGTGTGGAACCCAGGCCATGCAACAATTTTCCGGAATTAATGTTACAAGTTACTATTTGCCTCTCGTTCTCATCAATTCCGTCGGTTTGGACAATAAACTAGCGAGGTTACTGGCGGCGTGTAACTCTGTCAGCTACTTCTTGTTCAGTTTGATTGGAATTCCCAACGTGGAGAGATGGGGAAGGCGAAAGATGATGATGTGTAAGTTGTGGAAACGTCGAATCCAGGCCCGATGAATACGCACAGGACAGCTGATTGTTGCAAACAGACGGTGCCTTTGGCCAATTCATGTGCTACGCCGTCATTACCATCTGTATTCGTTACAATGAAATGGCTGGCCTGGCACCAGAGACGCAGTCCCAGTGGGCAAAGGCTTCAATCGCCTTCTTCTTCTTGTACTACGTCTTCTTTGGCATTTGCTGGCAGGGTACGTCAAGTCCTTTCCCGATTCTTTGGGTCAATGTTTGCTAATTCGATACAGGTGTGCCTTGGCTGTACCCCACCGAGATCAACAGCTTGTCCATGCGTACAAAGGGAGCCGCTCTCGGCACCGCAACAAATTGGATTGTCAACTTCATGGTACGTCTCCCACGATTCTCCTCCGATGCAAATAAAAGCACATAGAGACCTAACCCACCAACAGGTCGTCGAGATCACACCACCAGGCATCTCTTCCCTCGGCTGGCAATTCTACATCATCTGGACAGTCTTCAACTTCTCCTTCATCCCCATCGTCTATCTCTTCTACCCTGAAACAGCAGACCGCTCTCTCGAGGACGTGGACCGTTTCTTCGCAGACAACCATGATATTTTCGTCTTCCGCGATAAGGACGCCACGAGCTCAAAGCGGCCGATGAAGTACATCGCGCAGGAGGAGGAGGCGATTACGAAGCGGAACAGTCGGGGCGGTGTGCCTGGCGGGGAGGAGGAGGATATGTTGAGGCGAAGAGGGGCTGTGGAGAAGATGAAGAAGGGGCGTGAGGATGAAGAGCTGGCGTTCGGAGAGCATAAGGAGAGGAGATAGGCGGGGCCTCCTATGTTTGTTGGTGGAGTGTACGATCTAGATGAGATATTTACGAGTTATGATGGTAAAAGTTTCATGATACATGATGGTTATCGAATATTGTGCTTCGACGATTGACCTGTCGAGTTTGGGATGCCATCTTCTGACATAACCGTCTAATGGCTGCCATCGCCAGGAGACCTCGATGGACTCTGGTCGTACACAAGAATAGACATGGAAAACGTCACCAACTTTGCGCAGTCTTCTTCTAAGATCCCGGGTGATTCCATTCTATAGATCTGTCTATGCTGATCTGATTCGGTCTGGATAAGGTCTCGGGGGGCGCGTTGTCAATCTGTCAGTCCGCGGACCTCATGATGTCCCCACTACCCCTCCCCGGCTTCGTCTTGCCTCTTTGATCCTTTCTGCTTTGTCTCTCTACCCTTCCCTTTCGCTCACTCTGATTCTCCTTTCGCATCGGTCCTTGGCTTTCTTGTCGATAGAATCAAAACCGGTCATCTACGTCACGGAATAGACAGTCAGCAACGAAGAGAGATTCAATAGATAGTACTCACACCAGGAACCCTCTACTTGCCCTCATCTCAAGCATCAAAAGGTGTATCACACGCCGCAGCTCTCAGCCATCCCGCGTAGGCAACAGGCTTCTCTCTGCTTCTTTTGACGATGGAAACAGAAAAGGTTCCGCCGTGGGCCCCGGGAGAGGGTAGTTGGCCAGGGGTAGAAGAGGAATCTTGGCTGATGTTCATCGCGGGGAACACGAACATGATGAGGTGGACATGGTCGGTGATAGCGGCGTGGTTGATTCGGAGGCTGAGGCAGGTGTCTGCGATATGCTTCAGCCATTTCTGGGTTGTGGGCTGGAGGCGAGAGACGTCGGGGCCGACGATGGAGGTACCCTCGTCGTGGTTGTTCTCGTTCTTGTTCTTGTTCTTCTCCTCCACCTTGCGCAAGTCGCTGACCAGGGCGTCAAAGGTACCAAAGGGCCTCACCTCGATCATGGCGAACCGACGACGACGACGGGTACTGAGTGGAAAGCTCCGAGGCAGGATCTCGGCTGGATCGTGGAGGGCCACGAGAGAGTACACGGCTCTCTTCAATTCCCATAACCCCGTATCCTGCCAACTGTGTTTGACCACAGACGGGATGGGCTGCGTGGGATGGCGGCGGAGGAGATGGAACACGAAAGGGTGAGCGGGATCAAAGAGCTGATCGCACACGTCGAAGGCGGTGGCACCCCAGCGCAAGTCGTTTCTGACTCCCACCAGTTGTCGGTCTTTGAGGGGCTCCAGGTGGGCGTCGGTTTGGAAGCATTCCTGGACCAGATTGATGTAGAGCATGGGGTCGACGAAGGTAACGTGGGTGAAGTCGCTCATTTGCAGACTGGTCGCGGTCTCTGGGGGCGGTAAGGGAGGATCGGCGGGCTCACCGTAGGGGGGGAACCAGTCGGCGAGGTCATCGTCGAGGCCGAAGAGTAACGTCTTGGCTGATAGCGGCATCTGGGCGGGCAGCGGAGGCATTCTGAGCTCTTGATGCAGCTGGAGATGATGTTGGCGACGTGTAGAAGGCGTAAAGGCTGGCTATATTAGCGAATGAAGAAGGTGAGGCAATCCGTTCCAGCTTGAAAAGTGAGAGACGGCTTAAGAAAAGGGAGGAATCCAGAGTCTTCTGGGTTTGTGGTGCAATGATTCGAATAATTCAGTAAGAAACAATTCAGTAAGAAATAATTCAGTGAGTGCCAGGTCTAGATTTGATAAATATGGTGGGAAGGTGCGACGGGGGCGGGGGGAAGGGGGGGCGGTGACTCTGTACTCACCCACACGTGGTGCATGGCCATTCAGAGTCCTTAACTGATAGTCTGCCACTTATATCACAGGAATAACTGTTTCGGAAGGAGACAGCCTCAGCTCAGACGTCGATTTGGATGCCCAGATCAAAGAACGTCGCATCCCAATGGCTCAAGACAGACTTGGAGTCATTGCTGATTTGTTGTTGGCATGAACCTCATTGGCTTCCTAATTTGGTACCTTGAAAGACATCTCCTTGTTTAACGGCAGTATTCCCTTCCTGAAACTGCTTCAGCTTCTTTCACGACATGGAAACTGCGGACAACAATGTAGTATAGCTCGGGCATATCTCGCTCATGTCACACGAAATGGGGAGCGTCTTGCAGGACGCTTGACACACACTGCTGTCAAATTCCCGTGGAATCCGGGTTAAACACACTGAAAGCACTGTGTTCTTGACTCTACCTCTATCATTACAACTGAGAACAACATAAGAAACAACTGGGAACAGTTCAAACTTGGTCCCTCCTCCACGTATACCATTAATATCAGTTCCTAAGTGTCGTTCATAAGCCGACAATCCCTCCTTGTTTCTGGGAGAATCATCTTTCCATCCTCGCTTCGAGGTTTATTTCTTTCGTCCTCTCATCTGACATTAACCCTCCAGAGATATTAGTTTCAATGTCCCACATTCCAGCCCAGTATCGTTTCATCCGTCTATCCTACATGGCTAATCCAAGATTGCTGATTTGCGTCTGATAGCACATCGTCCTTTTTGATGAGATGCAAGTATCCGAGCTTGCCTCGCTTCCTCCTCTCATCGCATCCAGATTTCTATGAACATTTCGGATGAAATTTTTGGGCATTCAACTGATACATCAAATTCTGAAATCCATCTTGGCACCGACGATGTTTCCTCCCGGCGCTTAGTCCGGCACAAGTTTTGGGCAAGTTCTTCTTCTGCAACTGAAACTTATCCTTGGAGATTGCAGAGGTCGCATAGGTAGTAACACAGGTAACAAAGGTGCCTCATTCCCTAGCATAGGGGGTTCCTTTCCGGGCAAACACCACCTTTGTTCTGATTTCCTTTCTAAGCCTCGATCGAAGTACAAGCCGCGAATTCTAGACACTTGTTAAGGTATCTTTTAGAGGATTTGAATCTCCTATAGGCATCTTCATTCTTTGGGCTTTTGGCAAATTTCCTATTAGTTGGTCAGGTAAATCCAAACATCGTGGACTCGGGTGTTCGGCGCTATTTTGCCTGGGACAGGTGAGCTGTCCTTGCCGGTTTTTCCTAGCCGTAACTTGCTGCGAAAGTACTTCTATGTTCCTCCTTGTGTCAATGTCAAGGTAGTTTTCCTTCACCTTTTCAAGATCCTTCTCAATGTGATCCCAACTTTTGTTTCATCCTTCCATCGCAGAGGCCTTAGGTCTTTCTCCTCATCCGGCCCGTATTAAGGCAACTTTAAAACCTTGAGGTGCCTCATTTCATTCGTTTATACCTTTGCGGGTAACCGGGGAAGTTCGAACTCATGCGCCACCGAAATCACTCTGCCCTCTCTAATCGACTTTTTCCCTTACACTTTCGCACCGTCGAAACGTGTTTTTCCCTACACAAAATCCCTTTCATTCCTCACCGTTTCGCCTTCTCGCATCTTGAGAAACTTACACTCTCTCCCCGCCAGGCCTGATCAAACCTCATCATGTCAGACTCTGGCATGCCGGAAGCAAGTGGAGAGGATGAGCGCCAGCGACAAATTCACCTTTGGACAGAGTTCGGGCGTTATAAGCCAGGAGAAGTCTTGACGCTCTCTTGACGCTCTGTCCCAGAAGCTCTGGTATACCCTACGGCCTTCCAGAGTACGGATCAGAAAGGCCCGAGTCCAATGAGTGGCTCCTCCCGACTTCGACCCCACAGTTGAGCAGCCGGGTCACGAAGTGCAGGTCGAGGCCATCAGATGCTTGAAGGGTGACATCGAGGGTAGTGCACTTATCCTCCTTTGCAGGGTCACTAAGACACCATCCATCAGCCGCGACACTCGTCATCGTCTTACCCTCGGGCTCAGGATCGTCCTCAAAATCTTCGACCCAACCTTCCTCCTTCTGTATCAGCTCTCCTACTTCTTCGGACTCATACCCAGCGAAGTTTCCAACCAACTATATAGTCGGGAGGCTAATGCCTATAAGTACTTCTACGAGCAAAAGATCACGGGTGATCCTCACATGGTACCGCAGTACTACGGCAGCTGGGCGCTCGAGTTCGACGCTAGCGATTCACCTGAACCTGGCAGATCCTCTTCACCCAGAACCCTCCAATGGAGATGTGTAGGCGCGATTCTCATCGAGTGCATTGCGGACCGCTCGCTTGAAAAGATGTGTGAACGAGACCACAGCGGAGCCTTGATTGCCGATAAGGCTTCCCTTCCCTACATCGATCACGCAAGCAGTGCGTCGAAAGTTCTGTCTCTGAACGACTCTGCATCGCGGCTGAAAGTCTTGAAGAAGGTTATACACGGCGGTGTTTACTTCGAGCATATTGGCCCCGTCATCAAGGGTCTCGATCCCCATGACATCGTCCTCACTTTCCTCCAGAACACCCGAGACCGACAGACCCCAGAAAGCATCCGCCCTGTCCTTCTCGACTACAGCTTCTGTGTTGTGTGGTCCCAGTCCCATGAAAGCACCCACGGGCGGCTCGACGAGTTAGACGAAGAAGCACCGCCGATCCCCCGCAGATATGTGATGAACAAGTACCCGATGCAACGACTTCCATTTCCTCCGAATCCGACGTGATTCTACAATGCTAGCCAGCTGCAGGAGTTCAGAGGCTGGTTCTCAACCGAGTGGACGGAAAAGGTGCCAGGGGACTACGAGGTCTGGGCCGCGAGCGAATTTGGAGATCCCACGCAGGAGGGAGCTATTCGACTGAAGACATGCTTACGGAGAAAATGCATGAAGCATGGAAGACGGGTCAAGAGCAATACGATCGGGAGAAGCCTATGCTCATCGAACAGGGAAAATACGACCTGATCATCGAGGATAGTGACGTCCATCCAACTCCGAAGGAGAAGCGTCTAGCCAAAGCCGAGGCGGATCACAAGTTTATGGTCGAGTCTTCTAGAAAGGAGAGGGAGTTTCTGCGGCGGATCGGCCATCCAATTTCAGCTGAACTTGAGGCCGAATGTAAGGATCAGCCACCTTCAGCTGAACTTGAGGCCGCTTGTGAGGATCAGCCACTACCTGAGACGGGATCAGAGGATGAGCCAACTCCAAGACCTGACGATCATTCAAAATGGAAGTCGCGCAAGAGATCTAAGCTTGATTCGAGTTCGCCAGACAGTATTCGAGGTCATTTCAAGAATACTCGAGTTGGCAAAGAAGGCGAGGAGGACACCGATGACGACGAGGAAGACGCCGATGATAATGAGGGGGACACAGTTGTTGGCGAGTACACCGATCACGGCGGTGATTCCGAATACGGTCTTTGATGTGTATGTCGTGGGGATTTCTCCGTCTTTACAGGCGCAAAAGATCAATGCGTGGCATTCTTGATCGTGGAAGATAATCTGGCCAAATTGACCGCATGATTATCATGTGTTGGGCCTTCGCACTACTGGCCCTGCAAGAAGCGGGCAAACCAGAGCGTACGACCTCTAACAAGGTTAAGTAGTTTTCAATTGCTTCTTCTATTACTTCCACGTCGTAGTGGAAGGAGAGTAATCAATCAAAATTTTTAGTATGCCGGTATCTCCTACCTTTGACCCCGTGATTAACTGACTGCATTCGACGTCGACCCCAGTCTCACGTCCAACTTCTCAAACTCATCTTGACATTCAATGAGAATGATCGCCATTGCCTAAGTACTAATTCAGTCCTGGGTCTGATGCTTGGAATGTCAGTAGACCTCAATCAGACCAGCCCATCCAAGATAGACCCTAGAACCCAGAGCTCCCCAAGCATCACCTCCTCGTTCCTCACGCCCTCCCAACAACACCCAACAACTCATCGACAACGACTCCCCTGAAAGCCCGATCCAGTCCACAACTGCCACTCTTACCAAACAAACTCTTTTCTTCGTCCTCGTCCTCGTTCTCGCCGCCTCCTCCTCTTCCTTCTGGTTCACCTCCTGCCTCCATGGCCGAGAACGCGACAGCCAACTGCCGCGGATCCAACGCCGCCCGCACGGCAGCCGTATACCTCCCACCCATGACCGCATTCAACGTCCCAAGATGCTCTGCCGCAGAAACAGCACCAACGCCGACACTAGAGCCAGCACTACCCGAAGATGAGGCCATAGACGAAGACGAAGTCGCAGACGCAGACGCAACCTCCGTAATGGGCCGCCCCAGCCCAATCTCCAGCAACAACACCCCCAACGCAAATATATCCCTCCTCTTACCCTCCTCCAGCGCCTCTCCCCCATCGCCACGATCCTCACCGCCACCACGAACCCGACACCGCCTCACCTCCCCCTGCTCGAACCCAGCCCCGACAAGCAACGGCACCGACACTTTCGCCTCATACTCTCCGCCCCTAACCCCAAACCACACATTCTCAGCATGCACGGCGCCATGCACCCGATCAACAGCATGAAGCTCGCTCACCGCCCTCGCAAGCTGTCCCGCAAACCGGATCTTATCCGAGAGGATCCTCGCCGCCGCCTCCCGCCGTCCGCGCGTGAAGTGACCCGTCGGCGAGCCGAGGTGCTCCGACAGTCTGTGGATCTCCGCGCTGCGGCAGCCGTGCAGCGGGGAGGCGTCGTAGAAGAA
Organism: Colletotrichum paranaense; assembly: GCF_030867605.1. NCBI lineage: Eukaryota > Fungi > Ascomycota > Sordariomycetes > Glomerellales > Glomerellaceae > Colletotrichum > Colletotrichum paranaense. The sequence continues at coordinate 245,385 of NW_026848975.1, forward strand.
TTCCAGCCGCTGATCCGGGTCCTGCTCCCTGTCTTGATTCCGGTTCTGAGTGAGTACCCGGAAGCCCGTGCAACGGAGGAGGTACGGCGACCGCGCGGCGTGTAACAAGGTAGCGAGCTTGAGCGTTTTGCGGCATATATCCGGGTCATCCCGCGGCATGGCCCTCGTCTCGACAATGGTATTCGCGTCGCGGAACCGCAGGCACGAGGCCGTGACAGACACGCCGTCGACTCCGTCAGCGCCAGGGGTATGACACATATCACCACTCGCGAGGAGCAAGCTTGCGATCAAGGGGGCATCCCCTCTCTGGATTCGAATCTGCCAGATATCGTGCTCGAGACTCGGGTCCCGCCCCACGGCGATATCGCGCAGCTGCACGGCGCGCGTGTCCCGGCTGAAGAGGTCTTGGTTGAGCACGCGCTTGATGGCGAGCACGACGTCGGCGCGGATCTCGTCGTTGAGAGCTTTCACCTGCCTGTGGGTTTCGAGGAGGAGTTTCGGGTACTGCGGGCTTGCGAGGGATGTCTCTGCCGGCCCCGCCGTCACCGGGCTCTGTTGAAAGAGGCGTAGGGTCTCGTTGGCTCGTCTAAAGGAATATCTGCAGATGTTGAGGTCCACCGGCGCGAGGCCGCGGAATGTGGTTGATGATGGCTCGAGGTGGCAGATTTGGTCGTTGTAGATAAGTCTATATAGGGCGGTTGTGCGGTATAGTTCGGACTGGAGCTGGTTCATCTGTCTTCGCGTCTGTAAGTGGATCGTCTTGGTAGCTTTAGCCAAGTCGACTAGTTGACGGGCAGTCTCCTCGGCTCTGAAGACCACTTCCCCCAGACCATTGGTGCTGTCGTTGCTATTGCTATTCGTCATGTCTGCGTCGATATATCGAGTCTTACTCAACTCGTGGACGAGCACATTAACGACGCAGCAGCGGGTTGTTATACACAAACTGGAACCATGTTGGAGGGTATCCCGACACAACGGTTCACTCTCCCGGTTCCGGGGGGTGTTCCCACAGTTGTCGAACCCGGCAGCACGAACGTTACCTCGGAAAACATACGCAGCACACCGGCAAAATTGCGGTACAGTAACTGAATCGGGTTTCAAGAATCAGATCCTGCCCGACTGGCGGCACACGTAGATCTCTGCGGGACACCGAGTCGTGTATCATGCCATTGCGGCAGACACTCAGCTTCCAACGACTTGTCTTTTGGTCGTTTTGCCATCCAACAAAGTCCCCTCCCCCTCCTTCTTTTCGATTTCAGCTTTGCTAGGTTCCTCAACGGAGAGGGGCCCGCCAGGGTATTCAGGAACGAAGCCAGGCCCATGACATCACCCCCGAGAGAATGCATATCATCGGCCTCGAAGGCCGAAATGCTGGGTCCGATGCAGTGGCTCATGTACCATATGTCAAGGAGACTGAGGGGGTTCGGGAACTAGACATGTTGTTGCGGGCCAATGATTCAAGCGCTTAGCAGCCAAGTCACAAGCCAAACGACCCGGCAAAGTTGCCAGCGTGGTGTCAGCAACCCTATTCCAACCACCACGTGGGCTGGCTCGATTCATTGTCGAACAGAGACCCTGACCCGAGCGATATTGGACGTTGGTTATGGGTACGGAGTAGGTACGAAGTACGGGTATGCAAGCTGAAAGTGAGTCGGAAAAAGAAACGTGCCCAGCTTCCTATGAAGGACGGTGAAGGGCCCCTTGGTACCTTTCGCGTGGGACTGATGCGCCACCTGGCGTATCTTAGCTGCCCGTATCGGCCAAGTTCCGCATTGTCAATTCCCATCTTGCCCTCATGGCCATATGGTTTTAGTCCCAGACGGTCGCGGCGGTGTGTGAGGGGGACAGAGGGAGTAAAACAAATAAAAGACAGAAAGCCATTTCCACGTAAGCGATGGAAGGCCAGGGGTTTCATGGCATTAGGGCAGGTCGGCGAGCTTACTCGTCTTCGGCGGCCACGCCGATTCGGGGAGCCTAGTAGTAGTGCCCTCAAGTCTGATCCGTTGATAGGACCTCTTAACGCATTCCCATATGCCCGCATATGCAGCTGGCCCTTTCGGGCATGTAGTCCATCGAGGTAGGAGTCCGACGTGCTGTTGATATCGTCGCTGGCGGGGTCAATTTTTGCTGCCTGAGCAGCTTGCCACTCTAAACAAAGCGATTCGGCATCCCAAGATTCCCCGAGAGACGCCCTTGCCGAAGATGTCGTCGGCGTTGGGATTCGATACCCGTGCAAAGGGGGTTCCGCTCCGTACACGGCCCGGCCACCAACTGTCATATCAGCCAAGGTTGTATTCCATAGTCGAGCTGCTTAGTAATAAGATGAAATCCCATGAACAGAGGCCAGGCCAAGTCTCCTCGCTCGAAATCAGGGTTCGATCAAGGCTCGACTCTGGTTCGGGAGCTTGCGTGGGGGTGCCTGGGCGAATATGTCACAACACAGCTCGAATGACACAATGGCGCAGATGTCTCGGGATTTCCGTCGAGGATCCATACTGGCGGTACGCTGGTCAAGCGAGCTATCAACCCGTCTTTTGGTCACGTTACTACGCGGGGAATCGCGGAATGCTACCGCGGGGATCCATTTGCTGTTCCGTATAGAGTATACTCTTCAGCCAAAGCACATACGGCACAACGACCATAACGCATGATTCGAGTCAGAACGCGGTCTGCTTTCTTTCTCTTGCAATCTTTTGGGCCGTGAAATATTGGCCTTGTTGTATATCGAATTAGAAAAAGGAAGTGTCTAGGAACCAGATCTGAGAAGCGTGACGTGTCTGATGCATGACATGACATGACAGGGTGGGTAGTCCGAAGCGCTCTGCGCCGTCTCCTCTTGCCTCCGCGACTGTTCCTGGATCGTGGCCGCAGCTGGTACGTCAGTTTGGAACCATGCTACAACTTTACCTCGTCCCTCCCATGGACCCCTTAATGTACCCCACTTTGCTCGGCAGTTGCGATTCTAGGTCTAGGAAGAGACGGCCTCCTTGACGTCCTCCTTGACATCCTTGGCCAGGTCACCAACACTCTTTTGAGATTGCTGCCACATGAGGATACGGGAGCACTGGACGACACCGACGACACCGAGGAAGAAGTTGACAGCAGCAAGACTGGACAGGTTAGTTGACACGTTCCCTTTGTGAGACCCTTCATGACATACAGGTAGTTCTTGGGCTTAATGATCAAGCACCAACGGGTCCAGATGATACCAGTGGCCGTCAGGGCACCGTTCTGGGTGAGAGACAGCTTCTCGGCGGGACGGGCAAAGTCAGCAACACCGGCAAGAACGAGAGCCCACTGTGTATTGCGTTGCCAGTCAGCATTCGTTCCATGGAGGCATTGCCAATTCTCTCGGGTATTTCTTCGTCCGGTCTATATCGACCTCCGACATCGCGACCGGACATCTGCAAGGGAGATACCCGGAGGTACCTTCAGCTACCAGGACTTCATACCTTCATAACGGGGGCCCTGGAACCATCGGAGTCAGCGGACATGTCAAAAGAATACCATGCGAGGCCTTTGTATCGCATGTCGGAGACAGTCTACTCACCAGAAGTGCACCGTCTTGATTCCGATGGGGCTGTCCCACATGCGCTTGAACCAGCTAACCTGGGCATCGGCGGACGCAGTCGAGCTCTGCCATCTCTTGGAGCTCTCGCGGAACTGGGCGCGGAACTGGGAGGTGCGGAAAGCGTTGCGGATCTGGGCACCGGCAAAGACCTGCTGGCGGAAGGCAGGGCGCGCGGCCTTGAAGAAGTTGTTGGCGGGGGCCATTGTGACGAACTGTCAAAGCTATAGCTTTTCTTTTCGTGTGTATATGTCGTCGGAAACTCGGGTTCGGAGGATCGATTGAGAAGGGATCTCAATTTACGCGGAGGCAGAGGTGGTTTGGAGCGGAGAGGGTTTTCCTTTCGATAGACGCACGGGAGGGATGGAGGGGAGAGGTTGAGGCGAGGTTGAGAGACGCAGATGCGTTGAGGTTTGGGACGTCCGAAGATGAGCGGGCAGCTTTTTTTGGCCCGGGAGCACGAGCGAGCGCATACGGTGCACTGCGAGGTAAGGCGCACGGCAGCTCTCAGCGAGCAAACAGCGTCCGTCAACCGGAGATAAGCGGGGACAACCCGTCGAGGGAAAAAAAAGTTGACTGCGGGAGCACTGACCAGGTCGATCTCACCTTCCAATTTCCATTTGAACCTTAGCACCTTACGTAATACTCACCTGTCTGTAGCTGCGTACCTTGAAAAACGGCCCCTAGATCGGGGATGTTGAGTTGTGCATATGCATAAGTCCACAGCTCCAAGAGTCCAACCAATCAGTAATACCCAATTAGACAATTTATGCTCATCCTGAGTTCCCGACCGCCTTATGCAAAATTCCCTGACCCACCTCGAACCGTGAGCACCTCGTTAACTTCAATCCTCGCCAGTCCGTCCACCAGCAAAGAGGCTCCTCCAATCGATTCGAATCCCGCCAATTGACCCAACCGTCGCCCGTCCGCACCTCCTTCGCGCAGCCCCAGCCACGATGTCGAGCAAGTACGCATTCACAAAGGCCCTCAAGGAGGTGCGCTTCCTTTTCTGCCAGACGGGCGAGCACAGCGCCGCGACCCGGTACGTTTCCTCGACTTCCCTACACACGCTCAGCGCGTGTATACCCCAACCTCGAAACCTCCCAACGACGACGACACCAACCTCTCGCATCACCTCGATCCCCCGCTAACCCCTCATCGCAATAGCAACTTCGTCGCAAGAGCCTACCCCACGATGAAGAAGAACAACCCCCAGACTCCCATCCTCATCCGCGAGGCCGCCGGCACACTACCCAAGATCTACGCGAGATACGGTCAGAACCACTTTCCAATGATACAGAATGAATAGCGAATGCTGATTAGGTACTCTTTTTCAAACAGAATTCGGCGTTGAAAAGAGCCAGTCGCTGGAAGGTGAGAGTCATCCCCCCCCCCCCCTCTTTCAATCTCTCTCGAGGACGCTTAGTAGCTAACTCCGCAAAAGGCCTGTCGGACAAGCAGATCGAGGACACAGTTACGACACTGGTAAAGAACGGCGCATAAACGTATAAACCCGGGCGGGACAATTGAACGAATAGACCAAAACAAGGACCTTTTGTACCATCACCATGTTGTTGAGAATGACGAGTCGAAAGTTGTATTGAAACTGAACTCAGCGAGCTGCCGATGAATGAAACTAGGCGCCACGGCCACAGTTCGGGGTGATCTGTGTTTGCAGAGTATCATCCCTACGACGATCCCATATACGGTCTGCTAGAAAGTGTCCACGTCCCCCGGGATGTTCACTCTGCCCTTGATCAGACGAGTCTCTGGGAGAAGACGAGTTCACTTCAGGTCACCTATGACGGGGCTCACGACCACCCAAGTAAGCATTCAAGCAATAAATGATCAGATAGAGAGTCTTCCGAGCAATGTTCATTCTATTTCTTCGCAACTACTAAGCCACAAGCGCGAGCTATGGGTATCACTCAAACACAAATCCTTCTCAAGGAACGAATAAATCCTCCCCATCACCTGCTTCTGGGATACCTCCCCAACAGGCTCTCCAATCTACAGAAAAGCTCTTAGTCAACCCTGTCCTGTCACATATACTTCCGTCTTTCCGTATTTGTTCGTATCGCGCCCAAATCATTTCCCTCCAAACATCGAACATCCTTGTCTAATGCTTGCCACTGCCCTCCTGAGGGAGCGCGCCCAAGCATGTCTTGTCCTTGGTCTTGTTCTCACTATTCATGCTGCTGGTAGGAGTGGTGGTGCTGCTCTTTGTAACAGTCGACGTTGCACGCGCTTTGCCCCAGACGCTGGTCGCAGGTAGGCTGGAAGCAGGCAAGGGAGCAGGCGGCAGGGACGGGAAGTCGTCTTTACTTGCAACAGAAAGCTTTCTGTTGTGCGTCCCAGGGGCATGTTGCGGTTGCTGGACGTGCTTGTGTCCTCGAACATTCTGCTTCTTAGGCGAAGGGTTGTTCTTCTGCGGTTCTTGCTTACCCTGTTGCTGCTGCCCGTGCTGTTCGCGATCGCTGTTAAGCTGTTGCTGCTTTTTCTTGCTAGCGCCCTTCTTCGCACGCTGTCTTTGACCGTTGCCACTGCTAGCATTTGATGGCTGTGGAACGGGCGTATCACCTTCAGCGGGATGGTCCTCCTTTGCCTTCGGCATGCTCTCGGGTGCCGACTTTTGCATGCCTTCATCTTGGACTGGCACTTCATCAGTTGTAGAGCTCTCTCCATTATCGAGGCCATCTCCAGCACCATGTCCCTGACACTGTTCAGCTTGAGCTTTGGGAGGCGTTGGTCCTGGAGTGAGAGTTCGGGATGTGACCGACGAACTGCGAGAAAAGTTGCGTTGATGCTGAGTGGTCTTCACCGGGATCGGTACCAATGGAATTGGCGCCAGCTTCACTCTATGAACAGCAGGACGCGGTACAGGCGACACAAACTCCTTTGCCTTTGGATTGAGTTGCATGGTTGACTTTGCCGTCGCCTCACTCTCAACCGTGGATGTTTCTGGTGAAACCTTCGGTTCAGGCGTCCGAGCTGACGATGGAGTTGCTGGGGTCGATAAGACCTTAGGCGAGCTGTTGCCAGAGCAGCTTTCCTGGGCTGTGGTGAAGCTCATCTTTGAAGTACTCGCAGCAGATGGAAGGCCGCCGTCGAAGGCGTGGGCCTCCTTTAGGGCGGTGGCCGCTCCAGAAGTAGAACCTTCTCGTACAGCAATGTCCAGCTGAGTCGGCTTCTTATTGCGATTCTTCGGCATTCGAAGTGAGCCGCCAGCGTTGGCCCGAAAATTCTTGCTAGGCGGGTCCGGGAGACTTGACTTTCCTAGAGGCGCTTCTGTTACAACAATATCCTTTGCCTTGTTGATGATTTCGGCAGTCTCTGATGCGCCAGTATGGTTTTCCGTCGGAAAATGAGGAGTCTTGTCATCGGCGGCCACAATCAAGACGTCGCCAATGGGGAGAGACTCATCTTGGCCTCCCGATGCCGGCTTCTTCTTCTTTTTCTTGTTTTTCTTATTCTTCTTCTTTGAAGCGTCATCGGTCATGGTGGCCATCGGACCCCCTGTGAAAAAGCCCGCATCGATCAAGCTGTCCAGTGCATGTCCAGACTTCAGGCGAAGGCTATCGCTAGGCCCATCTTCGTCAGGAAAGGAAGTCTTGAGAAACGAAGAGCTACTTCTTCCAGGCATGTGAGGCACCACGTCGAAGACCTCGACACTGCTGGTATCTCTGTGAGAAAAAATCTTCCTGTACTTTCCCTTGCCATATGTGGGACTTTGCGCAATAGGCTCAGGGGCTGTGCTTCCCTCTTCCGGGACAGGCAAGACATGAGGTATAACCTTCGCAGATTCTTCAGACGATCCCTGGTCAGAAAGAGCGCCGAATTTCTTTTCCTTGTCACTGATAGAAGCCGGAGAGCTCTTCTTGAACGGAGAGGCTACCGATTCACTGTCGTCCGGAGTAAAGACAGCCTTGCCAGAAGAGTCAGATTCTCCCTGTACCTCAGTGTCCATCGAAGTCTTCGTCAGCTTTTGAGGTGTCGCCGGTAAGTTGACGACAATGACTTTGCATGGACTGTTGGAAATCCGAGGGCTGTCATGCTTGGTTGTCTTTTCTTCATCGGGAATAACCTCCTCGGAAGGCGGCTTCGATTGCGACTCGGCTTCACTTGACTGTTGCAAGGCTAGATCACCAGTCGCATCGGCTTGTGTCGGCTTGACGTCTTCGGGCAGTTCGGTTTTACCCTGCAGCAGAGTAACTTGGTCTGCGGTGGGCAGTGGAACAGTTGAATCAGGTACCGCTTCGGACTGAGAACCATGTACTGCTTTGCCCTGCGATTTTGGTGGACGAGGAATCATATACTGCTCCAAGGAGACTGGTTGAGATCGAGAGTCCATACGAGCAGATAGGGACTAACTCTGAGTGAATAGAGCCTGGTTGCTAGCCCGAGGTTGCTGAGACCCTTCGTACGACTTCGGGATTCTATGCTGCTCATTCGCGTCCCTGCTGGCCTTGGAATACATCAAGCTTCCATAGCGCGTATGGTGAATAGGTCGCGTCTGGAGCATACAGTGAAGCTCTGGGCACTCAATATCCTTTGCGCTTGCAATCTCAGTGATGCGAGAACCATCTTCGAATCTGAATGAGAGCACCTGATATCAGTAGAATTTCTAGCCTGGATGAATGTTGCCACTTACCTGACAAAGAAGTTGGGGTAATCTTTCTGGTCCTTGAGAGCCAATCTGTTGACTTTCTCAACCTCTCCCCACCGAGACATCACAGCATGGACCTTTTCAGGCAGGTCATCTCTAATTAGATGAGAGGTGAGCTGAACGAAGACAGATCGTTCACGAGCCTCGCAAGAAGGACACTCGCAAGGCGCATAGGCCCATTTGTTATCGCCAAGCTTTTCATGTTGATTTGTGCAAGTGAAAGTTTGTCTAGACGCGGAAGAACGGGATAATGCACGGGCGCGATTCTCCTTGGTTGGAGAACGACGGAAAACGGGCCCATGAATCGAGTCATCTGCATTGTGGACCTTCTCCCATCCTTTGAAATCGCCACGGTGGCGCTGCTGCTGATGAGATGAGCCGTTCGAGTTAGGCGCTGCTCGCGGATTGAATCTTGTCTCAAATCGCGGATGGCCCATTTGCGAACCGCGGTCGCCTGCTTGGCCAAAGTGAGGGTCTGTTGATGCATTCCGCTTGTCGTTGCGTCTCTGGAAGGAAACCGGCTCAGGTGCCACACCAGGAAAAGCAGCAGATTGAGCACGCTGTGCGCCGCCCACGGAAACACTGCCCGGTATTTGCGCCGAATGCCCAGCGTTGTTGAAGCGGTTGTCATTAGGTCTTTGAGGAGACGGAAGGACCTGCGAGGATGGACCGTAACGGCGATTTCCAGGACCAGCAGGAGGTTCCATGGGTCCGTGAGGAGGCCCATGAGGAAGTCCACGAGAGGGTCCATGAGGAGGTCCACGAGAGGGTCCATGAGAGTGCTCTTGAGAGTGCCCTTGAGAGTGCCCTCGAGGGGGGCCATGAGAGGGAGCATGAAGGGGGCTAACGGGTCCAAGATAGGGCTGAGGCATACCATGTGGACCTGTAGTGAAAGGCGTGTTGAATGGATGACCATCAGGTCTAATAGCATGAGGGTAAAAGGTGGATCCTCCCGGACCTGCATTTTCGCCTCTGGATATCGAAGTTTGATTCGTTTGCGCAACGTTGGGAAGCAAACGACCAGGCAGCCGACGAGAATCATCATTACCATGGCCATGACTTGCCGAAAAGGTCTGCCGGTTGTCCGCTGGGGTACCCTCGGGATAACTGACGCGATTCACAGCCGTAGCAACATCGTGATGGAGATGGTCGATTGAATTTTGCCTAGATGTACCGCTCACGATCAATGGCTTCGGAGGCGAGGCTTTGGCAGCCGGGCTCGTTTGTGACAGTGGGGAGTCGGGGTTGCCCTTCGTCAGGTTTGGGGCGGTTGATGCTGGAGCAAGTCCACTAGGAGTATCTTGAACGGGTTGACCCGCTGACAAGGTTAGGTCAGGCGCTTTCAGCAGGTAACAGAGTCAACTCACCAAGCCAATGTTGTAGTGTGCCTCCTTCCCACTGGTACCCGAGGCTATTCTGCGGGTACGAGGCTGGTTGAGCCCATGGCTTGCCTAGAAGCTGATCATGTCGAAACTTCAGAGCATTGCGGACAAGTTCCATGCTGACAGGAGGCAGTCCCTGGAGGTCAACGCGATCCTCTGAGCTCAGCAGATTGAGAACGTCGCCCTGGAAGTCTTTGAAGTCTAGCAGCTTCTTCTTGTTCTCGCTCTTTGCAGCCCATTCGTCGCACCAATGACCAACTTCCGCAACGATTTCTTGATGGAGGTTGCGAACGAGACATTGATTTTCGTGGTAGAGATGAAGCATCAGATTCCAAAGGTTCATCGCGCCTTGGAAGTAGATGTCATAGCAGTCGAAATAATCATACAAGTCTTCCCAGAACTCCAGCTGCGGCATGGACTTCATGTGGCTCCAATGCTTCTTGCGGATGGCATTGGCCCTCTCCTGGAGCTCTTCAGCGCTCCATAAATCAATTTGGCGTGCTGGGAGGACATGGCTGAGACCGCGAGTGGGAAACTCGCCATTGTTGGTGCTAAAAATAGCCTTGATCTCCTTCGAAGGCTGGTTATAGAAGGCGATCGGAAGATTGTCTTCGATGTAAAGTCTGGGCGTCTCTCCCTCCTTGGTACCGACCATCTTGTAGCCGTCGGGAATTCCGTTTGGGTAGTAATGAGAGGAAGGCTTGGTGGGCATAGAGTTTGCCATCGTAGCGCGACCATCGTGATCGTTGTTCATGGAGAAGCGCTGATCTTGGAAGGAGCCAGGTCCTCCATGGATGTTGGAAGCCATACTGCAAAGCTGCGTATATCCAACGTCGTTTGGCAACGGGATGATAGGCTTGCGGTGATGGGCTCGGAGGCAATGGAGGTAGAGAAAATGACAATATTTCTGGTGGCGATTTTGGAGTAGGAGAGGGATTGATTTGGTGGTGGGAAGGGAGAAGAAGCGATGAAGTGGGTGGTGTTGTTGTTTTTGGGACGATGAGAGAGGGAGAAGGGCAACATTCACAACGCAAGTGAAAATTAGAAGCAGGAGAGAGGTGTGAAGGAAGGGGCCAGGTGCCAAAGATGTTTGTTGGGAAGGAGTCATGGGCGGGTGCACCTGCCTGTAGATAAGAGCAGCAGTAGCATCAACCGGAAGAACGAAATATTCAGACTTTCACAGTGACACCCCTTAGACCGGTGAAGTGGAGGATGCAGGACTCAGGCAACAACACGGTTCTCGGTAGCTACATTTCCAGTAAGGACAGCAGATATGGCTCTCACATGGTAATCGCATGAGCCTACTGGGTCTTCCTTTTGTTGCGATGACTCCTACTTGATGTGTAGACGAGTTTTCCTATATAGGTGGGTAGCCGGGATCATCTTTCCCTTCTTTCACAGGAACTTGACATGAAAAGAGCAAGTGTTCTCTTCTTTCAACCGTCTATTATCTTTTCCAAGGTCATCAGGTCTCTCATCGTAATGTCCATGGAGACAAACAAGTCTTGCTCACCTGTTCCCGATAACGAATCAATGTGGTTGATGTAGCATACCCTCATTGAGAATCAGTAATAAAATGGCACATATTTGGTCCTGGAAAATTGAGGTAGCAATGCTTGCATATGAGGTGAGGCTTTGCTCATTAGGGTGAACAAGCACTATTGCAGGAACATAGTACTTATCAGAACTCGACTTGGAGCCTCTTCCGATGGCTATCAACGGATTGACGGCAGCCTATAGAAATAGCTACGAGCTAAATTGAGCTTTATGGAAGCATTGAACGAGACTTTACACGACATAGAAGAGAGAAGAGTATATTCATCATTCAACTAATGTACCACTAAGGGAAGGAGGACGCAGGTATCTGGATAACAAGGACAAAGGAGCTGCTTTGAAACATCTGAAGAGAGCGTTCTTCTTTCAGCTCTTCTCGTTGCTCAAGGCATTAAGCATCTTGAGAATCTCAGATTCACTCTCACCAGAGACGGCCTTGCCGTTGTTCCAGTCCACAGTCTGCATGTCTCAGTCAGCCAGGTCTGTTCGTCAAGAAGCACAGGTTTGAACAGGACCACGAGCTCTGGGAGGAAACACATACCACGGGTCTTTGGAAAACTTCGGCGTTCTGCTGGAACTTCTTCAGGGCATCCTGCTCAGTGGAAGCACCCTTGATGATTGACGGAATCTTGCTCTTTCCGACGTATTCCAGGATAGTCTTGACCTGGTCGGCTGTTGGGGGGTCTTCGGTGATGTTGAGCTCAAAGTCGGCGCGGGACTTCTTGGGGCTCGTTTGGACGCTGTGGTCGCTGGCCTGGTCCTCAGTAGCGCCGGCGGCGGCGTTGGCCGACACCTGCTTGAGGAGGTTGACAACCCTCACAGAGGCGGGGGAGCTCGCCTTGTGGAAGACAGTGACGATGTCGAGGGTCTTGCGCTACAGTGTGTGTCAGTGATCAATTGATCTGTATCGGGGACGGTTGAGCTGCCTTACGAATCCGAACATTGTGGCAGGTCGTTGGGGGCTATTTTGGTGGTGTGTTTGTCTTGCGTGAGCTCTGCTCCGTGCAGCGTGATGCGATGAAGTCGGTAGTGGAGCTCTGGAGCTTCGGAGCTATCAGGTTTACGTCATTTAGCCGGGCGGCTTAGTTTTAGACGCCAATGCCGGATTAGCGCACTGGCGGGGCCTGCCGCGCTTGACCCCTGGCCCCATGCACCTGGGACCGGCCACAGGAGGCACAGCGATGGAGCATCACGTCTTGGGACCCCTCACTTTGTCATTTGGATGGGCCTGGAGCCTCTTGGGCGTCGATTTGGCTTTTTTTCGTAACGGAATAGATGGGGGGCGCGGCTCCAATGGGTCCTCTGCTATGTCATGTTGCTTTCCCACAGCAACAGGGCAATTCATCTCACTACCTATCTAGTTTCACAGGATGTGCAGCACGCGATCAGGGTGCCGCATAGTGCAAAGCTCGAAAGTGACTGGTCAGTCGTCAGGGAAGGTACTGGCGGGGTAAGATTTCAATGCACCAGGCAGATTCACCTTCAACGCTCCTATTTACAGACGAGAGGCTTGCTGAAAGAATCAACAGCTGAACAAGAAAAGGTGCCTAGGTTAATATCGATCTTGGACCTTCGCGCTCATTCCTTATCGACCGTGAGCAGGGGTAGCCAGACTTGAGGCAGGCGATGGGCTGAACTCAAGCTCACTCAGCTTCAGCATCAAAGACATGGCTGAAAATTGGCAACGAAGATGCGCCGTAAAGTCAGAGCCGCCAACTACTCTCCGCCCCAAGTGCATCGCCGATTTTCCATGTGGCATGAGCAGATCTGTCATGGCTTTTTTGCGGAGAATGACAATTGCATGACGTAGGAGGGAGTTTTGCCCGTCTAAGCTGAGAATCGGCGCTGGAGACGTCATGACGTAGATGTACCGGAAGGGGGTCGCTGCGCAAGTGCAGCTAAGACAGCTTCCTTCCCATTCATATAGAAAGCTCATCTGCTGTACACAAGCCTTCTTTGCTCACTTTTCAACCCAAGCATCAATCACTCATCAAACAACACACCGTCCCTGTTCTTTAGCAGTAAACATACCTTCAAATTCCCATCTCACCAACAAAACAACCATCATCATGTCCGGAAACTCAAACGTTGGCAACAGCGCCGTTTACGAGGCCGGCGATCAGAGAAACGCCAAGGAGGAGGAGACCAACAACGCCGAGCGTTTCCACGAGGGCAAGGAGCACTCTCACTTGGCGACAGACTCCAGTAAGTTGTCCGTGCAGCGGCCGGTATTTTGCAGCTGTTAATAGTTAATCAGAGGATGAGCGTTCCATCGCCAACAGACTCGCTGCTGAGGAGAAGAAGAACAAGGAGGGTGATGAGGAAGAGTCCTTCGAGACCCGCCTTGGGAAGGAGGACGCCACACTCCCCGTAAGTAGCATTCCTGAGCCCTCCGCGCATGAAAGAACCAGTGCTAATTGGTAAATAGGCCAAGCTGCACGGTAACAAGCCTTCCAGGGGCGCCGAGATCGACAAGCAGCTCCAGGAGGAGGACGAGCTCCGCCTGAAGCAAAAGGCTGGAAAATAGACATGGGAAGCACAAATATGATTTTTCGGTCCGGCGTTGGCAGGGTAGCACCAGCATACATGAGTTCATAGGATGAATATCAAAAGTCATGACGCAAAATACTTTCCTAGTGATGTTTTCACGGTGGTTGCATGGCAGTCTGAAAGACCGTGGTCACGATTAATAAAGAACAATTGGCAATATACGAGGTTTGAAGAACGTAAACGTTTACATATCATTTTTTTTTTTTTTACTATCAAGTTGTCTATACTGCTGGTCATACCTGAATGTCGAATTAGTCAAACATATCCCAACAGAGATTCCAGAGAACAGAAAGGTGTTGTTGGGTTTGGAGGTCAGAATATGTAAGAATTGAATATCATATATTCAGACGATATAGCCACTCCGGCGAAAGAGAGCCACCGAAAGAAATCAATCGCAAATTTTTCTCATCATTCCAATAGGGGGTGTGTCGGGCGATATGAACGTACCTTGTGTTCTTTTGCAGCTTCGTAGACAGATGCCAAATTCTGAGCACCTCGAAGCTGATGCAGAGTAAGATCAATAAAACAAAGGGAGAGCTCAGCAAGCTGCACCTTTATGCGAATGGGAAAAAAAAGTTCTGTCGTCGGTGGAGCCTGCGCGGTGAGTGGCCACTGACCGCCCCAGCTAAGCCGCTTTGGGAAGGGAGGGACTCGGCTCGGTTAATCAGCAAATCCGTCTCATTGCGGCTTTCTGACTTGCCCTAAGTCGCACCATCCTCCCAGGGAAAAAAAAAGAAGTGTGCCGAAGTGACTTCGAACTCCATCCACCACTAACCACCAGCAGCACATCTTCGACGTCTGGTAAGTTGACGCGCCCCTCCAAGACAAGCAAGACGCAACACCACGAAATCCGCAACCCCGATTCTAACTTCGCGATCCAACTTCAGACCGACCAGCAAAATGGGTGACGCTACCATCGAGGGTTCTAAGTGGCGACTGGTCGAGGTCGGCCGTGTCGTCCTCATCCAGGGCAACGGCCCCTACGCCGGCCGCCTTGCGACTATCGTCGAGATCATCGACCACAAGCGCGTACGTTACGACAGCACCTCCTCTCTCCCCCGATACGATTCGAATGATGATTTGAAATTGGGCGCACGAGCGCGCGCTCCGTGGACGATATAGGAAACCTGGAAGACTAACATGATACCAAATCGCAGGCTCTGGTCGACGGCCCCTCCTCAGACGCCAAGCTCGCCGTCCCCCGCCAGCCCGTCTCTCTCTCCAACGTTCTCCTCTCCTCGCTCGTCGTCGCCGGCCTGCCCCGTGGCGCCCGTACCGGCACCGTTAAGAAGTTCTGGGAGAAGTCTGAGATCGACCAGAAGTGGAAGGAGACCAACTGGTTCAAGCGCAGCACTCAGATCGAGCGGAGAAAGAACCTCAGCGACTTCGACCGCTTCAAGGTTCTCCGCCTCAAGAAGCAGCGCCGTTTCGAAGAGCGCAAGGCTCTGGTCAAGGTCAAGGCCTCGGCGTAATGGACTCACGATTAGGATGTCTATGGGGTTGACTTTGAAGACTACGGGGCTGGTTTAGAGCGTGACAGCATGGGATCCGGTTTGGTCTGCATCACCGCAGCATTGGGTTGCTGCACATCTCTTTTGCTCCGTAACTGGAAGGGCTGTATGTCACATTCATCATCAATCATATGATGACCGGCGTCAAATACGGAAATTCAGAGACAAAAATGAATTCATGGCACAATCAGAAAAATAGATTGGTTGGCTCGTGACGGGGACACGGAGTAAAGACTTTTTTTTCGGTTTTCCTTTTGAGACTCTGTAAATCTTCATGACGAGCCTATTCTTGACGTGAATGCCATGGCCGGGAGTCGGTTCTCGAAATGCCGTTCTAGATCCATCCCGGTTAAGTCCAAATTTCGTAGTGAGCCCATGTACGGCCAGGCTCTGCCTCAGCCTTGTAGAAATGACGGGCAGAATGTCATCCATTTCCTTGAGGCGGCGGCCGTGGCTCAAAATGCCCGGCGTGCACCGCGTCCCATCCGGGGGACCTGAAATGGGGGAGCCACTCAGGTCGGGAGCGTTGGCAGACTCGCAGGCGGTTGTCTTCTGCTTACCTAATCCACTTTAACACAGTAGGTGCTGCTAACCCTAGAATTTCTCTGCGATCTTTCCTACAAACCACAAAGCCACCGAACATAATCCCCCACGCCGAGTTAAGGATCCCTCGTTCTAGTCTTTGGTAAGTGTTGCTGCCCCTCTGTCGAATTTTTGACGCCATTGCCCGATCAACGAACCCGCGACTGCACCGACGAATTTTTGTGCGAAAAGTTGGCATTTTCCCCTTCCCACAGACACCCAAATCCGAGCTCGCCAAATCAGCTCTGCGCGCGATCCTAGCTCCCACCACCACCACCACCACACCAGAAGCACCCCGCAGCTAACAATTTTTTTCTTCCCTCGGTTCAGCAGTCGACAAAATGGCCAACCCCCGCGTTGAAGAGCTTCCCGATGACGAGACCAAGAAGGTCTCCGTCGAGGAGCACGAGGACGAGAGCTCCGACTCCGAGATTGAGGGCGAGGATGCCGAGGGCCTTCCCTCCGGCTCCACCGCCGTCATCCACTCCCGCAACGAGAAGAAGGCCCGCAAGGCTCTCGAGAAGCTGCACCTGACCAGAGTGCAGGGCATCACCCGCGTCACTCTCCGCCGCCCCAAGAACGTGAGTTGCCTGGCATGATATGATGTGGCTGTTGTCGGTGGTGGTGGTGGTGGTGGCACGCACGGCGCAATGCGGGGGGGCATATTGAACAAGGCTGACCCACGTCCCAGATCCTCTTCGTCATCAACAGCCCCGAGGTCTACAAGTCCCCCAACAGCAACACCTACATGTAAGTAGCATACTGCACCATGGGTCATGCGATGTGTGGAAACTGACTGTGCACTCAAGCGTCTTCGGTGAGGCCAAGATTGAGGACCTCAACGCCACTGCTCAGCAGGCCGCCGCCCAGCAGCTCGCCGCTGCTGGTGGTGAGCACGACCACGCCGGCCACGACCACTCCAGCCACGGCAAGGCCGTCGAGGCTGACGCCGAGACCAAGAAGGACGAGGAGGAGGACGATGGTGAGGAGGTTGACGCCGAGGGCATTGAGGACAAGGACATTGAGCTCGTCATGACCCAGGCCAACGTTAGCCGGAAGAAGGCCATCAAGGCCCTGAAGGAGAACGACAACGATATCGTTAACTCTATTATGGCATTGAGTATTTAGCGGCGGCCCCGGTCAAAGGTAGTTTCTCAAAATCTCGATACAGCAAAAAGGACGGAACGGGTTGGCATGTACAATTCCCAGGGAGTTGACTCCGAAAAGTCTCTTTCGCAATGAGAGGTCATGATAATCGGCGCTTTCTTGCACTCTGGATATCGCGCTTATGACATACGTGATGCGTGATTGGCTATTGTGACATCGTGGACTGACTCCTGCTCATAATACCTGCCTTTGTAGACCAGCCTCGTCTGGTTGAATTTACAGCTACCCCTCGATCTGGCGGGAATTGGCTCAGACCGAATTCGCAAAGCCGGGAGCTTTGCCCCACCATTGAACCGTTCGTTCCCGTGCAGCCAGTCACACCCCAGTACATTCGGCCGGATAAGTATCACGTGAATATCCGCGTGACACAGTCCATCCCGGCTCTTTCTCTGCTCTCCGGTCGGCAAAGTCAATCATCAACCTCACGACGACGCAACTCCCTCTCCACTCCCCCGAACCCTCAACAAATCCTCCAAAATGGCCGCAGTACGTGTATCCCATCGAAATCCGCTCGTCTCTCGTCGCCGATTGATGCAATTGCCGCCCATGTCGCCAATTGGGTCGCGCATCCGCGCATCCGCGCATCCGCTCCCTTGAAGCTGGGCCACCTGAGCTAATTTCTCTCCTTGTCCTGCAATAGCGAAGCGCAGCTCTCAAGCTCGACTGGGCCAAGGTCACCACCTCCCTCGGCCTCAAGGGCCAGACCGCCGCCTCCCTCCAGGCTTTCAAGCAGCGCAACGAAAACGCCCGTCGCAGGGTCCAGCAGCTGTCGGAGCTCCCCACGACCGTCGACTTCGCTCAGTACCGCTCCATCCTCAAGAACCAGGCCGTCGTCGATGAGATCGAGAAGCGCTTCTCCGCCTTCAAGCCCGCCACCTACGATGTCTCTCGCCAGATCAAGGCCATCGAGGCCTTTGAGGTCGAGGCCGTCAAGAACGCCGAGGCCACCAAGCAGAAGGTCGACCTCGAGCTCAAGGACCTCGAGAAGACCCTGACCAACATCGAGTCCGCTCGCCCCTTCGAGGACCTCACTGTCGTACGTACCGCCGGAATACGTGAGGGACGCGGACGGCCGGATGCTTATTATGACTACAGGACGATGTCGCCGCCGCCGAGCCCTCAATCGATGAGAAGACCTCCCAGCTCGTCTCCAAGGGCCGCTGGACCGTTCCGGGATACAAGGTACGTTCAAAGCACGATCCCGATATGATTCGGCATACTAATACCCCCTACAGGAGAAGTTCGGCGATCTTTCCGTGCTATAGACGCGTTCGTTCTTCGATTCCCTTTGTGTACTCTAGCATTGTAGATAGGCGATCGGTCCAAGGGGAGGGAATCAACCCAGCGGACATTAATATCGACCTGCTGTGCCAAGCGCCTTGCCCATCCTATGATGTACTCGTTCATTTTGAGCCGCCAGCTCTGCAGAGTCGGTTTGAAGGATACTGGTGTTCGGTTGAATTTTTCCGGTTCGGAGTTTGTCTCCTCGGCGCTAACCGCAGTGGTGGCCGTTCACCGAGCCGCCAAGCCCAACAGCGTGACCGTTCGCACGGCTCATCTAGCAATATGTTATGAATCCGGTTACTTCATAAGCACGCGGTGAGTACCGAGATTTTGACATATCCTGGTTTGGTTCTCGGGGCTGAGCTCACACTCGACCTGCCCGGCTCCCCGGAACTACGGCCGGATAAACGGGATCTCGTCGCGACAACAACAGCCCGGAAGCCCCGACTTCCCCACTATCGGACCTTGAGTCTAACCTCATCTCACAAAGCATCTCAACACCAAAGCCGCGTACAAATGTAGTGACCTTCGCTCTTGAGCCTCTCGTTATCGAATTGTTACATTTGATCGCTTCAATTCTTCTGTCCTTATTGAATCACATACATCTCACTCACTCAACATGACCTCCTTAGACCGTCTCATCCTCAAAGAGGCACCTCTCTTAGATCCTACTTGGCTAGCGTTCGAGGAAGAAGTCAAAGCCAAAGGCCCAAAGAAGACATACTCATCATCCCTCGACCGCCAGCCTGTCTACGCGGAAGAATGCAGACAGCTCAACGCCCGAATGCTCGCCCCCGGCGCACCATACCACCACCTATCGAGCATCACACTACAGCCACTCACGACCCCCTCGAGTCTAGACCAGTTCGCCATCCCGATCCTCTGTTTCTCCGACGACACCGACAACAACCCCGCCGGCGACGAGATCGTCGTGATTTACTACCACGGCGGCGGGCTCTACGTCGGCGAGGCAGACAGCGAAGAGCTATCATGCAGACGCATCGCCAAGGACCTGGAGGGCGCGACGGTGTACTCGGTAGGATACAGACTCATGCCCTCGTCCCCGGCCTCAACCTGCGTCTCCGACTCTCTCGACGCCTTCCACCACATCCGCGCCCTCCACCCGTCCCCCGCAACCAAGCTCATCATCGTCGGCTCCTCCAGTGGCGGTCAGCTCGCCGCCGCCGTCTCGCAAGCCGCGCCCCGCGGATCCCTCCACGGCGTCCTCTTACGCTGTCCAGTCACCAGCGACGGCGGGAGCTCTCTGGACTATGTGCCTCCCTCCTTGCGACACGCGTATACCTCCTCCACCTCGCCTTCCTTCGTCACGAGTCTGTTGGGCGTCTTCTCGCGCGCTGTCCCGCGCGACGGGCTGAAGAGGATGCCACTTGAGGCCGAGGCGGAGACGCTAGCTGCGCTGCCGAGGACGTGGGTACAGGTTTGTAGTAATGACACGCTGTACTCTGATGGTGTTTGTTATGCGATGGCGCTTGCGGGGGAGGGTGTCGAGGTGAGGGTTGAGGTTGTGAGGGGGTGGCCTCATACGTTTTGGTTGAAGGCGCCTTGGTTGGCGAGAGCTGTCGAGGCAGAGGAGGAGATGGTTTGTGGGTTGAGGTGGGTTCTTGGGGGGTGAGGACGGAGGGAAGGTTTCGGGTCTGGGTTGAAGTGGTTGTTTGAAGGGTGGTCTCTTGGCGGGTATCTTGGTTCGGGATTTTGAGGCGTGGCGATGGAAAGGTAGATTTCTAGAGGCTGTCTTAAAGCGTCGCTCATGACTCTAAAGAAGAATACAAGGGACGAGAAGAGCTCTCAATGGGCTTGTAGTATTTGGGTGATCTGATGTGGTGAATACGTCCCGTCTGTGAAGATTCAGCCTCCTCGCGAGGAAGCACTTTGCCATCTGTCGGTCTGCCGAAACGAGGCGGTCCTGCGAGACGATGGTGATTCGTCGATCAGGCGGATTTCAAAGTCTTTGCGTGCTCCTGCCTCTCTTGAGGAAAAGTCAGCATATCCTAGACAAGCTGTGAGAGAAATATGTCAAATTCCCTCGAGGTGATACTTCACTACTGGCGTAGAAAAGTTGGACAGGCATCGGTCAGATGCGCAGGCAAATGGGTGACAATATCGATTTCCGCTCGACACATGCGACAAGTAGTTCCACCGCTATTATTACTAAGATCAATATCTTTTAAACAAAGTATATCCCTTTCCTCTACGTATATAAGAAGGACTTTGATATAAAAGGGTAGTAATGATGATATGAGTAGTGAAAGGGGTATTCATCAAGATGAATAGCAGGAAATCGATTTTGTCACCCACTTGGCAGGGTCCTGGCTGATTGTATCCGTTCTTCCTCTAGATACTAGTGAGTGATTGGGAAGATTGGCTGCGACCATGACTCTGCGTAGGGCTTTCATCGTATTGAGCTCGTACGATCCATATAGCAAGGCCTATCATGTTTTTGTTTCCCTTCTATCTTTGCACCACTTAGTCGATTAAGCCTGATAATGGCTCGATAGAGATAATTTCAGCTTGCATGGCCTTGACTGGGATTGTCGACAGCGTCAGATTTTGGTCTCATAAACCCTGATTGGCATGATCGATGAGATTCAGAAGCAGCTCAGGACTGAGTCCCAAGTATTGGAGCATTAGTTTTTGGTTCTATGAGTGGAAAGAGGGCAAGGTCTCGCCATCCTCAGAAAAGTATTTCGCTCAGCAATGATGGGCTGCTTCATGAAATCGGTAAAGGATCAACCAAATGATGCTGAGATTCATCTGACAGGTGACCTCGTCTACATTAATGTAATGATCTACATTAATGTAATGATCTACATTAATGTAATGATCTATCCAATAATATCGCTTGAGATAATTCCAGTGGTTGTAGGGACGCCTTGTTGAGCCTGGCTCTTGGGTGTTGGCACTCACTGCACCATGAAAGGCCCAAGTGACGACCCCATAGCTTCAGATGGTCTGGGAATCGCAAGGTACCTGCCGTATTTATGGGCTATATTGAAGGAAGGGGTCGATTATTCTTTAGGAGGCCCTTCTTTGAGAATATTACAATCACATGACCAGCTTTTTTCTAAGTAGCGAAAAATAACATCTTGAGGCTTCACTCACCGCCCACACACGTGCAACTATTCACATCCCACTCTTTTATTTCCTCTTTTAGCAGTCGATCTCTCCTTCCTTCTACTTCCTTCTGCACTTTCCTTGTGAGTGCATTTATCTCACTGCCTGGGTGACGCGCCAGATTTATTCCGCCTGCCGGTCGACTTTTTTGTTCCCTTCTTCCCTCCTCCACCCACCACTTCCACTTCTTCACCCACACAACAACCCATCTGCGAGAATACCTCACTTCTCGGATCCCAGACAATCAAAATCACCAACTATCCCCTTCAATCAATCAAAACACCCAATACCGACATTCACAATGGCTGGTGAAAACGGTGACGCGCGCCGCAAGGGAGGCGAGTACTCGACCAACCCCAACACTCAGCGCACTCGAACCTACCTCGCCAACCAGACTCCTGAGCAGAGAGCCCTCAAGTCCAAGGTCTTCTCCGAGTACCGTGCCTTCCGCACCACCTGCATCAAGCGCGCCAGCATGTCCGACTACATCTACGAGCGCGACCGCGATGCCAAGGTCAAGATGCTGTCTGACGCCCTCAACAAGCTTGTTGCGAACCGGTAAGCAGTGCTGTTTGTTATCTCATCACCTCACCTTCTGTCAATTTTGCCCTTTCCATTGTTTTCAATTCCTGTCATTTCTACTTACTGCTCTTGTTTTTTATTTTCTCATGCGGCTTTATGAGTGAAACCGCATCCTCTTGTTGTCCATATTTCCTTTCACTTCTGTTCACCACTCCAGTTCTTAAGCTTTAATCGGCCGTGGCTCTCTCACGGTCTACAGTTTTCCTTAATTTTACTTATCACTCTTATCCTCCATTTTCTCATGCGGCTTCACGTGTGAAACCGCATCCCCGGGGAAGGAATACAAACTAATGATATACAATAGCACTGCACGTAACATTGAGTACATGGGCCAGTCTGTCAAGCGCTTTGCCGAGCGCTACCATGACAAGGCGTTCCTTCGGAGCGTCGAGGAGGCCAATGCCTTGACTGCCCCTGCTCAGAAGAGCACCACTGGCTTGGCCAACCTTGGCCAGGAGGACTCTGAGGAGGACACCGCCAACAATGTTGGCACTGCTGCCGCTGACATCTCGGAGGAGTTGGCCACCATCAGCCAGCTTCTCGACATGCAGGCCAGAGCCAGCATGGAGACCTACAACGGCCTGACTGACATCATGCATGGCCTCGGCTTCTGAGGAAGCACCACATACATGTACACTGGGCATACTCGACGCTCTTGGGTTGGACTTTCTTCTCCTCTTGGCGGGTCTTCTTGGGCTTTCTGTTTTTTTCGGGTTCCGGCTTGGGATAGACGAGGGGTTTAGGAAGGAGTGCCGGATTGAGAGAACCCGGTGGACTACATGGGACGGCTTGGAATCGCGACACCAGACGGATTTCGAGGAAATGCGAATAAAAGACACGTTCGCCTGATCAATAACTTTGACACGAGACCAAGTGATGGATGTGAGATGTGATAATGGGGATGCAAGCCTTTTACCGGCGGGTTGAGCTCAGCGATGGAACACAACGATCTACGACACGTCTACTTTGTTAACCTTCACTTTCGCTTTAGGATTACGTGGTCCACACGACAACGAGTGAGATCTCTATTCTACACCGTAGGCGAGTATCTTGGGGAAGGTAATTATGACACACCGGGCACAGGCCTGATTCTATCACGAGTGTCTGGCAAGTACGATGGGCCGAATGGCGACAAGTGCAGAAATGATGGTCATCGATGAGGGGACGCGACGGGAGGTGAAGGATGACTTGAGTTTCCGCTGAGCCTCAATATATGCATGCGCGAGGAACCTTGTGTTATGGTTCTTGACCCAAGTTACCAGACAGCGGCGGCATCGAGGCGGGAGATCTCCCTGTGCAACCCGATTCTCCCCCACGACCACCGGCGCATGCGAGGTGATGCTGAGGCGGAGCTTTCTAAAGCTGGCGGAGCGGATGGTGATTTGATGGCATGGCTACTCGGAACGCCTGGATAAGGTAACTACATGTACAACTGTAGAACTGGACATGTCTCAAGTAACAGAAGGGTCAGGTCGAGATGATGGCGTGCTACCTCGTCGTCAGATGGAAGATGTCAGATCAAAGTCAAGCACGGTCGGAGCACCGATTGAGGTTGTGTTAGTGTTGCAGCGCCCCGGGTGGAACGTGATCCACAAACGCCGAAGCGGGCCCCAGAGGGTTGCACTACAGGTCCGTGACGACCCCACCTTACAGGTGGGTTTGGTGGGGTCCGGCGGACCCGGCGGAGACTGGGCGACTCACGAAAATGCAAAATTGCCTTTTGATGTCTGGTTTCTCATCAGAATACATCCACAATCCCCAACATGATTCTGCCCTGGCCTCGCAAACACGCATCCACAAGAGACTCGATAGAGCGAACCGCGCCGATGGTTTAGTGGTAAAATTCTCCGTTGCCATCCAGCAGCGTCGGGGAGCCGGGGGTTCGATTCCCCCTCGGCGCATCAATGGGCGAGCCTGTCTTTTTGCAGGTTGGTGGTATGCGTCCAACTTTGTGAGTATGATGTGGGCCGCTTTCGCGGCTTCCTTGGCATCACAAAGCGAGAAGTAGGAGAGTACTTTGGATGCTGGCAATGAAAGTAAATTAAACCCAATGCACCTTACCTTATTCGGGGGCAGATCAATACCTTCACAGTAGCATGACCATACTGCACACTCCGTGGGGTCAAAGAAGGGATACTTGTTTCCTATTGCTTCACGCTTATACACGCTGCTGTTCCTACGCCCGCTTTCCGTATTCCAGGTGCTCACGCGCAGATATCCCTGTTGGCCTATAGCGCGAAGACGGAAGACGATCAAAAGCAATGAGAAGATTTGGAAGAAGGCCATGGGACACAAGCCAGCGTCACATGCAAGCCGGTTCACTGAGCTTCGAAAGAAGAGAACGAAAGTTGACTTAGGGGGAGGGAAACAAGAAGGGAGATATGACGGACTTTGGCTTGGAGGAAAGGAAGGTGTTGAGAATAGGGCGAGAAAGTCATAACGGTCATTAAGGGTCCCTCTTTGGGTGTGCCATCAAGTTGTACGTATCTACTACCCAGAGGCTGAGCAAGGGCTGACACTATGAGATCGGTACTGGAAGCACTGTATCTTCATGCCTGTCTGAACGGCGATGCTGGCGTCAATACCTTTGCATGTGTTCAATCATGCTGCCTGTCTCACGCGTATTCGGCGATGCAGCTACAGCTAATGGCAAAATCCTCGAGCAAAACCTCCATCACAGCTGTCCTTATGAATGGAGCCGGGGAGTCTCATCAAGCAGCGGCTTATTCCTACCACCAGTATCCAGCCAATCACGCTGCGCTCTATGTTGCTGAGAACAGCTGTATCTGATGATTCCACTTCGAGGACCTGAACTCTGTGGTCCGGAGCCCTTACATCCGCCAAGTCTTGGTGTACGCGCTTTGGGCTTCTAATGGCAATTATTGTCTTTCTACCCTTGGGTCTGTCGGTGGCACATCTACTCCTTGCTTCTTGCTCTATCAATGGAACTCGATTTGTTTCTGTTTCGCGTTCGTACTCAAGGTAGTGAGAGGAGATGGTTTGAACGCAGCGGATGGCCATCTTCACCACCTCTGTAGCCACCCGGATGGCATCTTGCAGCTTGGTACGTATGCGGGAAACCCAACCATTACAATTGAAAGCGGCCGGCGAACATTTGCCCGTTGAATCTTTTTTTCTAATTCTTTCTTGATGGATTCTTCGCGAGGACATGATAGAACCAGTGAGAATGGAGGACTTGGGCGTCACCTGCAGCTTATACCACCTTCCATACACAGTTTTGCGTCCATGTTCACAGGCATCTCCAACAAATTATGTCCGGTCAGGTTTATCTATCTCCGTCCAGCAGCTCTCCTTCTCTTGCCTTCTCCCCTCCTTTTCACTCTTTCCCACAACAACACCTCCGAACGGCAATCCTTCCTCCAACGTCGACCCCAGTCCGGCAGCCACCATCACTTCTGCCCTGTAACTCTCCCGCCATCTTGTTCGCACAAGTTGAATTGGCATATTCTTTCTCTTTCACTCAGTTGGCGACTTGGCCGGCCATTCGGCCTTCTCTCCCGTTCACTATTCCGCACCTTGTGATCACCGTCTACTGTCGAAGCGATTTACACTTACCCTTGGCACTATTCTCGCTCTACCCATCATGAATGAGTTGGCCATCCGTAACGCAGCCGCCAGGAGATATGCGCACGGAGAGAAGCTCGACCTCGTACCCCATCACCCATGGGAGCCATTTGGCTCGGGGAAGTTCCCGCCCTTCCAAGACGACTACCAACCGCGCTCGCTCCAGCCCACAGCGGAGGAGCTCAAGCCGAAGAAGCCTCAGCTCAAGATCGTGGAGCCGCTGCGAGCCGGCAGAGACGTCGGCTCTCAAATTCTGCTCTGCAAGGTCGTTCAAGCACCTACGGACCGCAGCGACGTCAAGAAGCATGCGCCCTTTCCAAGTTTCCCCAGACAGAGCAAGGTAAGGCGATCAGACAACTTGGTCGTCGCAAAGGTATTCGACCCCCGGCTCTATCCCATGCGCGGCGGACTCGACCTGGCCAACGAACCCCCCTTTGACGACGCCACCGTCGCGTACAGCAGGCTCTGCCGCGAGGCCGCGGTGTACCAGTTCCTCTACGAGAAAGGAAAGTCCGGACACCCTCACATGACTGCTCAATACTATGGCTGCTGGGTCACCAACCGCAAGGCCTTGAACAGCGATTCGTCCCCGGACGCCTGGGTCGGCCTCATTCTCATCGAGTACATTGAAGGCCTTTCGATTGAGGCCATGTGCACTCGCGACCGTAACACCGGATACCTCCAGCCGCCGCTAGGCAGGGATGTTTCGCTTCATAGCGATCACAAAGCGGAGGGCAGGGGCCAGGCCAAGATGCTGCCGCTGGATCGCCAAGTATGCTTGGACGCCATCAAGAGCCTCCTCGGTCAGATCGTTGTGTGCATGCATCTGGGCGTGTCCGTCCCCGACATCTTTCCTCGCAACGTCTTCCTTACTCTCCGAAACAACGGCCTTGATCTCCCGACGCCCAGAGTCGTCATGTTGGACCACCTGTTCTCCTATGTCTGGGAGCACACCGAAGCTGGCAAGGCAGGGGTACCAGCCTACTTTGCCCATATGAAATTGCCCCCCCACCCATGGGAACAATTCGGTATACGCGGTAAGATGCGTCAATTCCTCGGTTGGATCCCTGAGGAATGGGATGATGGCAAAGCATGGTCAGAGACAACGACCACCCAGGGGGCTGCTGCCACCACCGCAAAGTCCTTTGACGACTGGCTCGTGGACTGCTTCGGTCCTTTGCAAGACAGCAACCCAGATTATACCGTATACCCAGAGGAGGTCTCTGACAGTGACGAGGAAGAAAAAGAAGAAGTCGGGGAAGAAGATGATAAATTGACGTCTCGGACGAGGGAGAACCTCAACTAGACGTGGAGACCGTGACCGAGGCAAGTCCCGTTGAACCCTTCACCCCCCACCCCCTTCCCACCAAAAATGCGCCTCCCAAGTTTTTCATTTGCTAACTTTTTCTCTTCAGATTGATCAAGAGCAGGCTTATGCGGAGATGCTAAGACGTCGAAGAGAACGGGAGGATGTACGTGCCCGGGATGCCTCGATCCCGCAACGCCCAGGCCCGCGCCAGGCCCGCACCACCCAGGACATCTCCCCCGGCTCACCCACGCGCAAGGCCGCAGCGGAAGAAGGAGAAGGAGGGGAGCAAGAGTCCTCAACGACGTCAACCAGCTTCATGTCCCAGGTCGCCAACAGCCCCTCTCACCAGTATCTTGGCGGGCTCATTGTTCGGGAAGCCACCGGCTCGGGCTCGGGTAGCGACGACGAGCAGCAGCAGCAACCGCCGCAGTCCTAATGCCCCAGAGCGGGAGGTGAAAAGCAGGCTCGACTCCCTCTCTCTCTCTCACTCACTCACTTGCGAGTCGTGATCGATTTCGGCTGATGGGATATCGGCGTACCTTGGCGAGGTGGTGAAGACGGCTAGCTTACTAGGTTTCTGTTGGATTTAAAAAGGAATGGGGAGCGGGATAGGGTTTGGACAGTCCGTTTTTGCTTCTTCTCGCAGTGCTTGGTTTTCTTTTTTCGCTTTATCCAAGGTAGATCTACACCGTCTATCATTCTTTTCCCATAAAAAGGGGGGTAAAAGAATAGTCAGTTTTGCTCTTCCATCCATCCTTCCAAACGCAGTCTTCTCCGTATGGTGCCTCGTGACTGTTCCCTCTTCATTCATCATATACCACTCGCCCTCAATGTGAGGAACGGGGTGTGACATACTGCATCGAAAGGGAATAGGGGAGGTCGAGTGCCATTTGAAGTGACGTGCAAAAGTCGAAAGCAAATATTCAATCACCTCACATTCGTCAGCGGCTACGACTCGGCTCGACAAACACCCTCAACCCTCAATCAACTAAAAACACAAACTTCATCGGCAATGGCATACCTGAGCAGAGCCCGGATCCCACAAGTGACATCCCGCTGGCAGTCCAAACGTCAAAAACTTCAGGAAAATAGCTTCATCTAGATTCGATTCATGTCTTCTGGGACTAGTTCTAGGTCATATAAACTCTAAAGGTATCATGAGAACAAATGTCGGCAAACAAAGGCCATATATAAGCCCCGATCTCCAGGTGGGAAAGATGCAATAGTCGTCAAAATCCAACCCATCCAACAAATGCACACTTGGGCCTCATTCCCACGTGAAATATGCTACCCGACTCGTTGGGAGACCTCATCCAGTGGTGGATGAAACTTGTAAGACGCTGCGATGCAAATGCAAATGTAAATCCCCTAAACTCCAACTGCATGCAGAAAAATATCATAGAAAAACAGACAATGCCTCTCTAAAACTTCTCCATAAAATTCTTCCTCACAGTCCACATACGCGCCCGCTTCCCGTAGATGAACATGGGAACCGTGGCAAATAGGAAAATGAGCTGAATCACGCCCAGCCAGATAAACACCATCTTGGGTCCGTCCGAGGTAAGCCAGTGCGTGACAAACAGACTAAACACGAGTCCGTGGAAGATGTTCTTGCTAAAGTTGAGCGTGACGAGCGCCTCCCCCGCGTACTGCCGGTAGCTGTCGACGCAAAAGGTAATGGACGTCGTGGACCCCAGCGTGCAGCCAAACGAGATGAGGCCGAAAAAGATGGTCGGCACGATCCAGTGGTCGCGCTCCTGCGCGGACCAGCCGAAGCCCATGAGGCCGATGACGGTGGTCACGAGCACCGGCGCCGCCATGACGAGGCGGAACTCTGGCTCGTAGAGGCCGCCGTTGCGGCGGGCCATGGCCTTGACGATGATGTCGCTCACTTTCCCCGCGACGGCGGTGCCGAGGATGCCTCCGACAAAGGGGGAGAGGTAGACGAGACCCGTCTGCAGGGCGTCAAAGTTGTACGACTCACGGTTGCGGTAGATCAAGGCGACCGACTCGGAGACGACGATGAGCCAGCCGACGGAGAGGGAGTAGACTGCGGCCGACCACAGCACGGCGGGGTAGGCGAAGAGGACAAAGGGCCGGAGCATGACCTTGAACCAGCTGTCGTGGTTCAGGCGGCCGTTCCAGGGCTTGAGCTGCTCGGTGAAGGATTTCGCGGGCTGGTGGCGGAGGGTGTGAGTGTAGGCCAGGGCCTTTGGCGGTGAGTTGACGTCGGAAGCTTGCATCTTGAACTTTTCGCTTTCGATAGCTGGGGCGTTGTGGAAATAATCCGATCCGGAGGTGGGTGTGCCGGACGCGCCAGACGTCCGCGAGACGGGCACCGGGTTGGAAGAGTCCGGCGTCTCATCCTTGACGTCCTTCACCTGCTTGTCGATGCTGTCATCCTTTTTCTCGTTTGGGTCTGGCGCAAATCCAACGTGAAGGTCCTTGTGCGGATGCGAAGCAGCGTGTGGCGACTGTGGCGTAGGACTTGTGGGAGCTACAACAGCATCTTCATGAGCGCTATGGACCTGAGGAACGTGATGGCGTGATGAGAATCGGCGAGTAAAGCTCGGTCTGCGGGACGGCTTCCGTGACTTGGGGAGCGGTGTTCGGTCCCAGAAGGTCTCTGGCACGAACAGAAACAGAAGCACGCCACAGAAGGCAACAATCATGGCAACAATCCTGTCGAAATATTAGCGATGCAGTCTTGTGGTATCCGTACGTGTTGACTGCTTACCAGAAAGTCCAACGCCATCCAAGACCTTGAATGATGAGGGCACTGACGAGCGGGATGAGGTTCTTGCCGCCGAGCAGCAAGAGTGTATAGATGCCGATTCGGAACGCTCTCTCATGAAGGAAGAAAATTTCTGCAATGGTGGCGGAGGGAAGACACTCCACGGGACTGACTGCAATACCCTGAAAGATTCTAGCTAAGATGAGAGAGGTGAAGTTTGGTGACAGGGCTGCCCACACAGAGCTGAGGATGAAGATGATGGAGCTGAAGAGGTAGACGGGCCTCTTTCCGTACAGAATAGCCGTGGGAGAAAAGATGACGGAACCGAGACCCATGCCCATCATGTACAGACCAGTAGTTAGGGAGACTGTCTCGGTCTCGATGTGGTAGTCTTCGGCGACGTTGGTGAAGCCGGCGGCAAGCAGGGGAGTCATGCCACCACCGACCATGCAGTAGAAACCAAGAGACAGCAGAGCGCAATCGCGCCGCCATGAAGGCCAGTTAAGGGGGTCATTCGCAGACTCTTCGGGCTGGGGGTTGAGGATGATTCCGTCCTTGGTCGTCTTTGCATCGGGCTCAGGTGGGGCCGTGTTGGCCGGAGACTGGCGGCCGGTTGGTGTGTCTACCGGCTCCGGGAAACCAGTGGGGATGGATGAGTGGGAAGTCCTTGCAGGCGCATTGCGTAAACCGAGTGGCTCGTTGCGATGCGCAGCGAGGAGAAGCACAGAACCTGCAGGGTGTCAACTTGTTGGTGGCCTTGGCATGAGCGGAAAACCGGAGAGGGGGTTGATTGCTTACCAGGGACTTCAATCGTTTTGGGGTCGTTGAGAACACCCATACTCCATTTCGGAATATTCGTATTCTCGTCATCTGTGGCTTCGGCACTGTCGGATTTGGTTTTGTTCCCAAAGATGCCACCGAAGCGACTCTTCCACGTGAGGACGCCCGCCATTTTGAAGCGTTCCACAGGATGTCTTCCCAGCCAGGTTTGGCGGGGCAGGGCCAAGGAACTCTGTTTGCTGTCGCTTTGGTCTACTACAACGGCAAGCTATGCGGATTTTGTTGTTGTTGGGTAAGGGAGAAAAACCAAAACAAAAATGGACGAGCAGAAGGATGAGGTGAAAGGAGGGTGTCGTTGGGCACGAGGGGTCGACAGAAAATTTGTCCTAAGATCGGTCGAGCATAAGGTAGTCTGTCTGGTTCGACCGTGCATCCAAAGAAGATGAGATAAGGTTGCAGATGTCCAAGAGCCGGATGAAGGAAGATGCCGAGGCAGTACGACTATGCGCTTTGGGAAGAAATACAAATTCTTCTGGAAAGCCCTGCGCCGGTGCGAGGCGATATATGCGGAGATGGTGAAAAGCAACAAGTCTAGGAAGAGACCTTGGTTGGAGGAGGAGAGGGAGAGGCGGAAGATATGGGGTAGAAAAGGTGTTGGCGCAACGAAGCTGTCGATGGAAATAGCGTTTGGATATCAATAACGAGGCCAACCTCGATGGCAGATGATGGGCTGCGCGCACTGCGCAGTGGGAGAGAGGAGAAACTATCCAGGTCCGTGCAGAACGATGGCGTCAGACTGGTAACGCGCCGTTTGACTGTGATTAAGAGAGCGAGGGGGGTCTGCGTCTCACGTAGGGGCAGGCGACCATGAGATCAAGGATGAACCTCGAGCTTTATGTTGCCCTGGCGCGAAGAGGGACGCAATGTTATCGTGCCCTGGCAAAGCCGCAAGCCGCAAGTCTGGGGGAATGGAACATGGGATGGAAATGAGATATCGGCGCTTGGTTGTCAGGATTGGCCGGCCACCGAGTCAAGCACCGCGCACAGAAGGCAAGGAAGACGAGATGCAATTCATGCCCAGCAGCAGCAACAGCAGCAGCGTTATGGCAAGGTATCCGTAATAAAGTACCAATAGGACCGTATTCGTACGCAGTCGTAGTAGCTTGCAGGCTCGCAGAATCAGCTGGTGGGGTTTTCTGTTTGTGGGTGCCAGGTGCGTCGCGTCGGGCGGGTTCCGTGGGGAATTTTTTTGAGCAACTGGAGGGGTCGAGAGACTCGAGACGGCCCTTCATCCACTGGATAGACTTGACGCAACCTGGACAGATTGGCAGGTGACTCGACGTTGGCGGGTGCGTGCGACGGGACTGCGCGTGCGAAGTGCGATGATGGATCAAGGATTCGAGGATGGAAACGGCGTTGGCGGCGAGGGCGGCGGTGTCTCTCCTCAGTCCTGGCAGCCCGCAGCCTGCAGGTTCAAGGTTGTAGGTATCCGTACTTCCACCTTTGTAGTATTGGCACCAGGCCATATGCAGCAGATGCGCCTGCGGGGGGGCGCTTGGGAGGCACTTGGAGACTGGCGATAGCCTTGGTGAACAAAGGAGGTGAGGAAAAAGGGCCACATGTCCAACTCCAAATGCCGCCCACAGCCAATACGCGTCTGTATGCTGGCCCCGGATCGCAGGACCCCTAAAAGCGAGGCTAAAACCCCTTGCTCACAAGTCCGTGGGTGAATGGGTGGGTGACAGGGAGACTTCAGGTGCTGGTCGCATCTTCTCCACTTGGACCATGTGAATCAGCGGTCGAAGATGGTGGCGACTGGCGAGGGCGGTGACACCAGATCCATCATCCAAGGAACATGCAATAATCCAACTTTCATGATCAAACTTGCACCATCCATCATTCAGCGCTGTGCGGGTGGGTGATGGGCAACTCCAACGTTGTTGATTATACGGATAGACCGAAATCCTTTGTCCAGTCACCGAAAGTTGAGAGTATGTACACGGTCAGGTAAGGTAGCGTAGGTATTCGTCAATGTCTTGAAGTCGGTCTCGGAGCAAACCCGAGCAGTGCCAGACCACCACCCTCTGCATGTTTTGCTCGTCTCTGCTGACCTCGGGCTCGGATGTAATGGAGCATTCTTGTTACCCCTCCAAAGTGAGACTGACCCCATGGTGAGATTTGTGATGGAGGGATGGGCTCGTGTGTTATTCTGCGGCCTGCCCGTCGCATAGAGAAAGGTTAAGTGAAGTGCGTACTGTGTATGTGTGATGTAGAGAGTCTTGTCGTTGGTCTTGCGCCGCGATTAAAATGCGGCTGAGTGGTGGTTGACGGAAAACAAGACAAGGAGCAATTAATTTGGAACCTTCCTTCGCCAAGCAAGAAGTACAGAATACGATGTACCTTCCTTACCTTGCGGTGTAAAGTACTCCGTACCTGGCAAGTCTGGGCAGAGTCAGAGTGCGAAGCTGAAGACAAAAAACAGCAGGCGCCATGTCTGGGCGTCCAGGACGGGATGCACCTGCACTTACCTTACCTTACCGCAATTGCCGTTGGTGTCCTCGACTCCTTCCCTGCCCGTGCCTGCCCTGCGCTTCGCTGAAGCCTGAGGTAGAGCCCTGCAGAATCTTGCTTATGTCATGCAGCCTCAACGTCATCGTGCCGCGTGCGTGACAAGGTCTGACCCCATATATTCCTACACCGCCTTCCCCAATGGAGCCTACCGTGGTTTGAGCCCGCCAGCGCCGTCTGCCAGGAAGGAAGGTGCACCTCCTGTTGATTTCGATTGCGACCGGACCTCCAGGTGAACGTCGGATTTTCCCGTCATTGACAACAACAGCTACCAGCCTTAAGTAATTCTACCTACCTACCTAAAATCTCGACTAAGCTGTCCAGCTGCTCGGAAAACCGTTGACGCTACATAACCATCCATCCACTACCACCGCCCTGTGCTCTATCGAACCATTGGCTCCAAAGATATCTTTGTTAGCTTCCTCCATATCACAGGTACTCCCACAACTGCCACCTGCAGCCCTCCACTCGTTCTTGTCCAAGAATTCTGTCGCATCTCAGCGGCGCGACTCGCATCACGACACATCACGGGATCATCTTCAACGACGTCAGTCGGCAGCACGCTGCATACATCCTTGGCATCTGAACAGACCAGACAAGACAATCGACATTCACCATACCATATCCTGCAGTAAAATCACCATGCAACTGCTAAGACATACCGCCCGCACCACTTTCCGGGGCTGCAACAGCAACCTCACCAATGGCGTCCGTATTCCGCCCCCCAAGCATTCCATCTCTGCCGCCGCTGCCCACTTCTCCACGTCTCGTACCAGCCCGGCCAAAAACCAGATCTACGCATCGTAAGTGGGCCACCGCAGATTCTCCAACCTCTCTGTCCAATCCTTGCCCTGGCCTCTCCTCTCGAAAGCACCCGTCCGCTAACCTCTGCTTCGGGTGCCAGTGTTCGCCGTCCTGACGACTTCCACACCTATCAACTCCTCTCTTCCTCTTCTCGCACACCACTGATAACACTGTGGACCACGTCTTGGTGCGGGACATGTCGAGTCGTTGCCCCTCTAATACAATCCATCGTAGAGTCTGGTGTCGGTGAAGCCGAGGGCGGCGTTGGCTATTGCACCGTCGAATTCGACTCTCCCGACGTCATGAGCGGAGGACTAGGCATGACCTACATGATCACCTCTATCCCGACTCTGTTAAGCTTCGACAACCAAGAGGCCCAGATACAGACCAAGGTTCACGACGCCAAGAAGCTGACAGACCGCGCTTTCCTCGAAGAGTGGATCAGGTCTGAGGCTCGGCGGCACGGCCAGCGCGGAGGAGGCGGAGGATCCGGCGGCGTCTTTGGAGGATTGTTTGGTGGTTTCAAATGATCAAGAGGGACGCTCGGCTGGGTCACCAATCGGGCATACTTCCAGCAAAACCATGTGTCTGGTGCATCTGGCAGCACGAGGCACACAAGGGCACCGAACGTGATCAAAACGAAACGCTCATCATTCGGCTGGTCGTTGACTAATAATGCAATACACTCGATCCCCTCATCCCACCAAACTTCTCTCTCTCTTTCTCAAGGCGTGTAGAACACCTCCTCGACGGGCTTCCACCACGCCGGCTCGCCTGCTTCACTGCTCACCGCGCCGGGAACCAGAGACTCTTGCCAGCCGTCGGTCATGGCCCACCATTCGCGGACCTTGGGGTTCTCCTTCATCTTCTCCATGTCTCCGGCAAAGTCGTAGCCGACGTACTTCATGGTCGCAAACAGAATACGTGAATCGGGCTCGTGCCAGATGCTGTCTGTTGAAAGTCAGCTTTGAAAAGTCGCCCGACATCGGGATTCGCAGTCTGCCGTGTTGGGGCCGACACCGACGGATGACCTACAGTCGACAATGTTGCACTCCTTGATCTGCTTGAGCACCTCGGGCCAGACGTTGGCGTGGACCTCCTTGTACTTGTCGATGAACTCGGGCTTGAGCTTCACAATCTGGGCAATGCGACGACCGGGGTTCTTCTGTCTGGAGGATACGGGCGCAGGAGCCTCCACCTCGGTTGGGCTACCGGGCGCGGGGGGAGAAGAACGCTTGTTGGACCACATGATGCTCGTTGGACGCGTTTGAAGGGTTCGTCGTCGATGGCGGAGGTGGTGAAGTTTTTGCTCGCAAAATGTGCTCGGCGGAGGGCTGACCCAAGTGTGTCCCGCGGACTCGGCCGTCGGCCTGGCGAAGCTGGAGCGTCTGCTTAGAGCCGATCGATCAGCGGGGGTGTGACCTTGGACTCGAGAGTCGACGGCCGGCGGAGAAAACGACGGAACTCGGCCAAGTCGGGGGAAGAATGTCGCGAGGCGGGGCGCGAGGGGTAAACAGAATGCGGGGATTTGGGGAGGGGGGCACCACGGCTACTCGTCCACACCAACAAACACTGCGTCGATACACAGCACTCACACGCACACACCCAAGTAATTCTGCAGCGCGGGGAGAACGGCTGGGCAAACAATCGCTACACACACATAAATGATGCACACCTATCTGTTGGAGAGCCGTTGTTGCGTCTGTGATGCGTAAAGAGGCCGCTGAGCGACGTAAAAGGAGGGGATCACGGGGGGGGACACTCTCTTAAATACTGGCGCCGGCAGTGTCTTGATCTGTTCCGCTTCATCCGTCGGCCAAATCTCGTCTATGGTGTGATGTCTGGTAGACAATGCGGCAATACGTCGTACGGTTGGGACGCGGATTAGTCAACTGCAGCAATCTGTTGGGCCGCAAATCGTGGAGATCGTGACATGTCCGGTTCGTCCGCGCGGGAGATGCATGGCAGGCCCGACAAGCTTCTTATACCTTCGTCAGCCCGACTCAAAGGTGTTCATTCCTCCTCCCCGGTCCAGCAAGCTTGCAGCAGTCGCAGCAGACCTTCAGTACCGGGGCCCCGCGTCAGGTGCTCCACGGTGCCGCACCGTCTGAAGTTGACGATGATCTGAGCGTCTCCGGGCGCGTCTCACTTACCTCACTCAACTTTGCGAGTCCTACATCTAGTCAGCCCTCCAACCTAGAATAAGTATAGTTGCAGGCCGCAGGAGCGACGGCGGATGGGCTGTCAAGGTTCCAAGTCTGGAACGGGATGCTCGAATTAACCCAGCCAGTAGAGTTCCTTCGAACTACCCCCATCCCTGACACCTCTCCGACCCCAGTCAACCCGGGTTTTCGGTCTCGACTCTAATGGAATCACATACTACGTACTCAACACCCACCCCCACGAAACCGCACGGTATTGCCTGTTCCAGCCTTGATGGGGGTTTTGTCTTCGTATCTCTGATTGCGGTCCGTATTCTGTGTGATTATCCGCCCCTCACGGCTCTGGTTCCTATTTATCGGCAATGTGCCGCGGGTAGCGTGCGTTACTTGCGTTGCTTCCGCCGTGACATGGTTTATTAATCTGGCCCGACGGCGCTGACCGAGAGAGGTGAAAGGTCAGAGGTGCGCTTGTCGCGTGCGCCGCTGGCCTCTGAGTGCGGAGCGGACGTCGGCTATCTGCCCGCATCTAGCGGGGTTTTGATCGGCGAATCAGACGTTCTGTCCTGCATGGGTCTGTAGATGATTCGAATGCTCTCGTGGTTGCATTGCATGCTCAGTATTCGCCGTGGCCTATTGCTGTGCTCCTTTACAGAATCTTTGGGAGCGCGAGTGGCCTGGAGGTGTCTTTTGCGAGTGAAAGGTAAGAAGTGTATATGAGTCTCTTGAGATACCTCGCCGAGTATTCTCAGACTTGAGTTTCCCATCACGTCACACATGAAGCTACGTTATCTTGCGAGCATGCAATGCGGAGAAGATTGAGATGTTTCCACATTTTTCTTTCTTCAGTTTTGTTTTAGTCTTTCTTTCATCAAACTCATTTCAGCTACGATGGCATCCTCCTACAGAAGTAGGGAACACGTACTGGTGCCCGCGTCTTTTGGATGAGATGAGGATAAGGTCTACGCTGTGGGGAGTATACCGTGAAGCTCGTGCTTCTATTTTCATTCTCCTTTCGAGTATAGGGTAGAGTATGGAAGGTAAGGTTTGTTGATTTGGAGCTGTCGTGGGCTTGGTGGGGTGAATCGTGTGAGTGTTCCGCTAGAAGCTGACGTGGAAAACCAAGTGGCTTGCTTTATCTGTAGGTGCTTTGACTTGAACAGATATTTTGTGACTTGGAGATGTACGTGGCCATCCCGGATATGGTGTCGTGATGACGTGTGAGAGGATGGGTGACACGATAGTTTGCCGCTCAATGCCTTTGCTCTAAAACTGCTATTCCTACTCATCACTACTTATTTCTCATTCATCCCTCACAAGGTACGCTTTGAAAAGCATTTAGTAATGACAACAGCTATAGTGGCTCTAAGAAGGCGGCTAGTGGTGTGTTGACGGGCAACCTATTTGATCACCCACTCGTCAGCTTATGGACGGCTATGAATGTTGAGGGTACTTACGGCTTTTTACTACCTAAGACGCGTTATTGCGGATAGATGATTAAGATCATCGTACACGTAGCTCAACTCTCTGATCGTCTTACTAGGAGCATCGAGTGTACAGCTCGTCGTGTTCAAAGTCGATCATTCACTTGTTGCCTCTCAGTCAGTCTCATCGCCAGCTGAACCATTCAATGTTTTCTTTTCGTAGAAAAGAAAATCTGAATTGAAGTGATGCTGGCATATGTCAGATTCCAGATACCCGCCTTCTGTCACAAAGCTCAATGCTTGGCACATTTTTCTCTTCAAGCCTGGCGATTTCTGGAGCGAGGGATGGCGCGGGTAGACTGATCTTCAAGTCTTGCCTCCTACCAAGTAGAAGTCCAGCAAACATTCGAATCTTGGAAACCACAACAATAATCAGACCGAGACAAGAAATCATCGAACGCGTTCTCAAAAAGATCCACACAGTAGTAAGGAATCTTAGAGTAGACTATACCTTTCCTAATTTACAATGGGATATCGAATACAAGACAATTTGTCCAGCCTTTTCAACGTAGAATTCCACCGCTGATTAAGACGCAGCTGGCCCTGACTGATAGGATGAAGTATATACATTGTTGCTCTCAAACTGAGCTAACTCAAGAATATACAAGAGCCTCTAAACGTACCTGGAACTCATTATCCCAAAGACGTCAGGCCTCAGAACGATTCCAACCTCACAAGTTGACCCGCCGTCGGAAACATCCCTATCCCGGCCGAACACGGTAGTCCGGACCCTCCAGACCCAAAACCGGCCCCATTTTCCACATTTACATACACAACGCCAATTCCAGTCTCCAGCCCTAAGCTACACTCCATCCATCACAAATATAATCTCACACGCGGCTCTAGCCAGCATCTCAAATCACGAGTTCAACTGATCAAGCGTCGATGGTTTAGTGGTAAAATTCTCCGTTGCCATCCAGCAGCGTCGGGGAGCCGGGGGTTCGATTCCCCCTCGACGCAATTCTTTTGTTTGTCTTGGTTGATACATGCGCCTCGTCGAAGGAGATGAAATCGTGGGATGTGGATTTTCGGTTTTGGTGGCTTTTTTGGGGAGAGGTGTTGTGTGGTGCGGGGTGGGAGGGTGACCCACTTCACAAACACACGCGTTTGCAGAGTGGAAAGATTAGAAGGACCACGTGAAGGGATGGTTGGCGATGTTAATGAGTGCATGAAGTGGTATGTTCTTGCTCAATGTACGTATGTAGGATCATATCATGGCAAGATTGTCGGTTGCGAAACATACTTCGAGGCCTATCCATGTTCTTTGGGAGTTAGTTATCTTTTGCGGTTTAGAACTAAGTTGACAGACAGACTTGCGAAATTCGTTCAACATTATCAAACTGACGACTCGTTGCACCAACTCTGTTAACGAGAGAGCGAATTGCGGATGTGTTCTTAAGGCTAATTTGATGTAACAATATAGCTCCCGTGACACTATTCGTTCAGATACCAGGAGAAGTGACCCAGGCTGTGTGGGCATTCGCATACGCTCTGCCAGAACATGCTCTTGCCAAAAATTTGACCGTTCTCACAATCAGCAAAATCTAATGTCCCTAGCAAGGCTCGAACTTGCGACCTTTGGATAACCCCCGGGATGTTTCCCGGCGTCATATGTATTTGATATGAGACCAACGCTCTACCGACTGAGCCATAGAGACAATCTTGTATAGAAACGGTTGCGGTGGGTGGTACCAAGAAGCGAGAGAGGGCATCGTGGGCGGGGCGGAAGGGGAGAGACGATAATTGTGGGAGGGGAACGGGGCCGTGGAGATGGGAGGGTCTTGGCCAGTCACGACTCGCGATCGTGATGGATGGAGAGGGAAACGGGGTCTTTTGATTTCCTCAAAGTCGAACCAAGTGTGTGGACCGGTAGTGTGTGTCCCTGAACGAAACTAGACTCGATCTCCCCTCGAGACCACTTCCCAGTCATCCACTTACACAGTAGTACAGTCCCACCCGCGCACCATCACGGCGCCTCAACCCTCAACAACCTCTCAGCATTCCGGAACGCAATCATCTCAAGCTGCTCCCCCGTCACCATCCCACTATCTCTCAACTCCCTCATCCACGCGAGCCCGTTCTCATTCTTCTCAAACGGGTAATCGACGCTATACAAGATATGTTCCACGGGCGTGTTCCTCAACACGCACGCCAGCGGCGCGAGACCCCACACCCCGCTCGTGGTAACCCACAAGTTGCCCTCCCACACCTCCCGCCACCCGCGCCGCCGCGGACCCCACCGAACCGAGAGCTTTTCCACGCGCTCCATCATGAAGGGTAACATCTCTCCGAAATGCCCAATGATGATTTTCAGGGAAGGGTATTCGTCGAAGAGTCCCGCGGCGAAGAGCTTGAGCACGGCGAGTCCCGTTTCAGAGTGCCACCCGAACCCGCTGGATCCCATACTCCGCGCCGCGCCGGGGTCAAAATTCCCCTCGTACGCGGGCCGCTGGCTCTCGGAGGGGTAGGTAGGGTGTAAGTACACCGGCACGTCGAGCTCCGCCGCCGCCTTGAAGACGGGCCAGAAGCGTCTGTCATCGTAGTGTTGTCCGTCGACATGCGCGTCCACCAACGCGCCAACGAACCCCAGCTCCCGGACACAGCGCCGCAGTTCCGTCGCCGCGGCGTCCGGTTCGGCCATCGGTAGCACGGCGAACCCTGCGAAGCGGGTGGCGTTGGCGCGGACGGCGGCCGCGAGGTGGTCGTTTGCGAGGCGGCTTAGGTGCGGAGCGCGGGGGCCGAGGCCGGGCGCGTGGGATACGATTTGCAGGCCGATGCGGGTTTCATCCATGTTGGCGAGGCGGAGGGGCCCGACGTCTTGGAGGCGGGATGAGACTTCGGGGAGGTGTTTGAGTTGTTCTGAGTATATGTCGGAGAGTTCTGTGAAGAGGTCTTTTGCGACGAAGTGTTCTTCTAGGGTGATTAGTTTTGGGAGCGGGTCGGACATGTTTGTGGGTTGCAGGTAAGTTTGTATGTTGACTTTGGAGGGCTTGCTATGTGATGATGTGAGAGGTTTGGATTGTATGAGTTGAGGTTCAAAGAGGTGAGATTGACTCTTATGTCGTATGTTCGAAGCCATGGTGGTGGTGGCGGACGCCTCGGCCGACGTCTCCCGAAGAAGTGTAACCCCGCATGCTGTATTCAGATGAATTCATGTGAGACATGCAGCTCGCGAATCTCGGACCAGCAAGTTGTCTTGCGATTTGATAATCAAGAGCTGTTGAAAGATCCCTCCGTCGCTACTGGCATCTTGATGTGTGGGATTTTACCTGCGAGACTCATTGAAGGCCTAGCGTGTAGTGTGTCTTATTGTGGACGGCTCATTGATTCTTTACACCTTCACTCATCAACCATCTTCTAACCACGCAACGACATCTCAAATTTTCCTTCCGAGACGAAATGGCTTGAGCAATTATGAGACTGTACTGAAGCTGCACACTCACAGACGATATAATATTCTGTGACTACCTCCTGACGCTAATATGGTTCCTGTCGAATATAGACCACTGAGTGAGGGGAAGTCGTAGACAAACCAAAAGCCGAAACTATGTACATTAATGTAAGAGAGCGTACAGTAGGCTACTCATACTTAGATGCCGAAATGTAAAAATCATGCCAATGCAATACAAATTCATGATTGCTTTTTAAGCAGCAGAGTTTCAGCAGTTCATGTTCATATGCTCGACGCCGTCTCATTCCAAGGCGACTAAACTCACAA
This sequence comes from Colletotrichum paranaense, assembly GCF_030867605.1. Lineage (NCBI taxonomy): Eukaryota > Fungi > Ascomycota > Sordariomycetes > Glomerellales > Glomerellaceae > Colletotrichum > Colletotrichum paranaense. The sequence goes on from NW_026848975.1 coordinate 286,504, forward strand.
TGAAGGTCAAGTACAGTAAAAGCCTTATAATTGATTCGAAACCTTCCAGTAAATACTAAGAGAAAAACACTCCTTCGTACTCATAGATTTCATCAAAGGTCCAGCATCATCTATACTCACAACAACGATGAAGATGAAGTCCCAAGTCTGGAATCAAGCACTCAGAATCTCTCTACCAAAATACCCAGAAAGACGCACCATTTAGCCATCGGCCTCGTACTTATACAGCCCATCCGAGGATCAATTATCACCCGAATGGCAATCACAAAACATGGCTGGCCTTGCCCACGGTGATAAACAGTACCTAACAGCCACCCTTCTTCATCCACGGAGCAGAGCCCCACTTCAACGCCCCGAACCCCAGGGCCAAGCCCGCGCGTGTCCCCGCCACGACGATCCGAACCCCCGCAGCTCCCCCAACCTCCCCCGGGAGCCCCTGAGTGTCAGTGCCTGGCACCCTGGGTGCGGCATGCGACTCCCACCGCCTCCAACCCCGCATTCCTGCCCCCCGCACCCGGAACGGTCACCGCCGCCTTACACCGACCTCACACGACCACAGCTGAAAGTAAGGCACCTCGCCTTACCCAAGCTCCGCGAGAGTCGCGCAACCTCATCTCACTTGTCTTACACATCACATCTCACTCACCCACTTACTCACTCACACACTTACTCACACACCTCACTCACCAATACCTCATCTCATTCAACTTAAGTCAACTCATCCCAATACCTCTAAACTACAAAAAACAAAACAATGGACGACCCCTCGACCCAAACAACCAAAATCCTAACACACCTCTCCAAAACCCTCTCCCTCTCCCCGCCCCAATCAACCCACCCGCCCGCAACCCTCACCGGCCTCCCGACATCCCACACCGGCACAGCCTACCTCTTCCTCTCCGTCTCGGCACACCACCCCCGCCTCCAGATCCACTCCTACCCGGCCATCCACTGGGCCCGCGCCTACATCTCCAACATCCCGACCCCGTCCGCCCCGATATCTCTGCCGTCTAGTACACAAGAGACAGCACGAGACACGCCCGTCCTAGGCCTCCTCTCCGATGATCTAGCCGGCCCCGCCATCCGCGCTTGCGTGACGAAAGACCTCCTCCACGTCCGCAAGTTTCTCGCCATCCTCTCTCCCGTGTTGGAATACATCGTCTCCTCCAACGCAAATGCCAACTCCTCGTCGTCTTCAGCACCGGCGATAAACTCCTCCACAGCAATGGACCTAGACGCCCCAGAACCGACAACAACGACAACACCACCCCTGTCAAGCTGCCTCCTCCACGGCCTCGCAGGGACACTCTACCTACTCCGCCTAATCCGCCACTGGGTCCCCTCCTCCGCGCCCCTCGTCTGCGGTGCGATAGTCCACGTGTCAGAGTACCTTCTCGGCCCACATCCCTGGACATGTCCCTCACGATTACCGTCGTCGTCACAGCCACCTCATTCGTCACCACCGCCGCCACCAGAAGACACCTACGGCACAACTCACGGCGACCTAGGCATAATAACCCAACTCGTTCTCACATCCCCTCCCCTCGCCGCCTCTCCGTCCCTGATATCCCGCCTCACAGCCCTCCTAGACCTCCAGTCTCCCAACGGCGACTGGCCGGGACCATCACCCACCTCACCTTCGCAACCTCCTCGAAGCGATGTACAACAATCCCCAGACGCACCGCCAACACCAGCACAACAAGAGCCCTCAGAAACAGCGGCGGCAGCAGCATCACAACCACGATCCCGCGGCTTCGCCTCCGGCCCGCAAGGCCTCGTCATCTCCCTCCTTTCCCTACGCCCCTTCTTCCCTAGCCTCCACGACCGCATCGACGCCGCAGTTGAGAAGGCCCGCGAGTTTCTCTGGGCCAGGGCGGTTGATCCTGAGGGACCGACTGAGGAGGTGAACCTGTTTTACGGGTCGTTGAGTATCGCGTTGTAAGTTGCTCTTTATTATATTCTGTGTCATATGAATGTGAGAAGTGGACATGGACCTTTTAGCCCCCTATTCCTTGATGGAGAAGACACGAGTGTCAGTGTGTGATATCATTCCATCATACCGTTGACTTCTTCTTCAAACAACCTGCTCTCATAATCACGAGTCTTCCTCGCCTATCCACCCCTGTCTTTAGCCTTCTCCTATATCTCGCAATCCTGACCCTCTCACACACGTATCCAAGCCTCACCTCTAATCTTCCTCTCATCACACCCATGTCAAACACGACCCCAATCTCATCCACCTAACTAACATCTCCCAGAACCTTCCCAGAAGGCCCCAAAAGAACCCACCTTCTAACTCAACAACCCCCCTCACCAAACCAACCCCTCTCCCCGCCCACAAACACCAACACCACAACCACATCCCAAAAACCATCGACACCATCCCCCTCCTCCTCCTCAACACCAACGACACCACCAACAGCAGGCTCCGTAACAACAGCACCCCACCCAGGCTCCGCATACCTCCACGCCGTCGCCGAGCGCGATATGCCCCGCATGATCTTCTACAACGACATCTGAACCTTTCATCCACTCGACCTCTCCCACCATAACGGTAGATAGAGAGAGAGCATAATCTCACCTCTGGCTTAAACTGGTATAAGTACCCATCTGTACCAACCTTCTCACCCCGATTACAACACCATACCGTCCTGAAGATCTCTACTACCGATTTACTGCCACCCCCCCTTCACCAAAGAAGTAATCCACATTATGGCCTATGCTCTTCACCTGACAGGAATAGGAACGGTAGCGGGGGAGCTCATTCAACCACGAAGAGGCAAGCTCCTCGGTACAACACGCACAGAAACAGAAACAAAGCTTCGACCCGCGGACATGGCCAGGCGTACATAGGATATAAGATACCCCAAACATAAATTCCACCTTTCCTTGAAAGAGCCTAGATACCACACATCATAATACCAATACTTCACTTCACTTCATTGTTTCTTCGCATGTAACACATCTGCTAAACTCACCCATGATACCACACTCATCACACCGCACAGTCAATCACCAGGTTACAAATTAAAGTGTCATAGTCAATGGAATTCATTATTCCAAGAGCGCGTCCGCCCCCCGATCGCCAGTTGGGGACGAGACGACGGGTATATCGGCCACCTCACACCACACCACAGCCACAGCCACTCTTCACTTCAGTCGTATATCCTTCAGGCCTGAAGGACCACAACCATCCGCAGAAAGCAAAAAACCTTACGTCCAGGACAACAATCGAAACGAGTGTAGTGAGGTCCCTCCCATTTCTCTCCCGGGCCATTTCGAGTCTTGATTTCTTTCTTCACCTCTCGGCCATGCTGCCCCCAAAAAACAAAACCCTTTGCCAATGTGCCCAAGAGAAAGCCCTTCTCTCCCCTAAGAAACCCCTAATTACGCCATGTGTCCCGTTTCCCGTGGGACTAGTGCTTCCCAGTCCATGCCTGAAAGAAAAAGCAACCTCCAACAGTGCCAAACGTAAAAATCAGAAAAAACAAAACGCTAGCATTGAGAGGTGATGCGACATCCTCAGTCGATGAGCGAACCGACTTCACCGATTACGATCATCCTGCGACGATCGACTGGCGCGAGACGATGCCCCAAAGCTACCGGACAACATCCCCAGCCACCCGTCGGGCCGGGTCTGGCGACCCCTTGGCGCGGGCGAGAGGATGCCACCCTGCTCCACGTCCTCATCTCTGTCCCGCGAGCCGGACGCCTCGGCCTCCACCTCATCGTCAGAGTCGTCGTGATACGGTTCATAGCGGGGGCTGGAGGGAGAGCCGCGTGCAAGAGAGCGGACAACATCACCCTTGCAGATGGGGCATGTGCGGCGGCGTGTCGTCAACCAAGGCGTACTGAAAAATGTCAGTACTATGAACGTACAGAAAGAGGGGCGGATCAACTCACATGCACTCTGCGTGGAATTCGTGGCCACAGGGCAAGCTCATGACGCGGCTGACGCCGTCAACGTACTCCTCCAAGCAAACCACACATTCGACCTGTCTGCCCATGTACTTCTTCCACTCACTCGAGTAGCTGCCATTTGCCTTCTCGTGCTCTGTCCGCAGTGGCGATCTAGGCATTTGCAGTGCCGAGTTGACAGACAGCAAACTCTCCGACTCGGGGATGCCCGTCGTCGTTCTAGAACGAGGCCGTGGTCGGGAGGGCGTCTGCTGTAGCAAAGGCGTAGTGGGTGTTGGGCTTGTCGGTGACGGGATTCTCGGCGAGGGAACAGGCGATGCCGCGACGGTGTGATATGTGCGAACGGGCAAACGCTCGACGACCGACTTGGGTGCCCTCCAGCGTCTTCTGCGAATGCGCGCGCGGAGGATCAGCAAGGCATAGACGACGCTCAGAGTGATCAGAGGGCTGATCACAAGCACCAACAGAGTATCGAAGAAGGGGCTGGAGCTGCTTGAAGGCGTAATCGTAACCCAGAGACCATCGTGCCCAATAGGCTCGTTGCCGTTGTCGTTATCGCCATCGTCGGGAATGGGCTCCTCGGGGCGTGGGGGATCCTTAGGCTTGTCCTCCTTGGAGAAGTCGGCGCCATCGTCTTCTCCAAAAATCTTGGACATAATACCTCCGTGGGCTGTGGTCTCCTTCCCGGAGGTGGATCCCTCGGTCTCAACGGGCGGCAAATCGGGGTTGTACTCGCCGCTTCCGGGAGTGATGCTTCCGCCCTTGGGGCCGGTGACGTCCTTGCCACTTTTTGCGGTGCTGCCGGGCTTGCCGACCTGCTGCTCCTTGGCTGCGCCCTCGGTCTTGTCTTTGGAGCTGGGGGCATCCACCAAGTCGGGATCCCGCCAGTCCTGGACACCGATTTGGAACGTGTCTTCGCTCTTGCGAGCGTCGGGAACCTTGCCTTTGCCCCTCTTGGCGGCCTTGCCGAGACCGTCTCGGATGACCCTGTCCTTCTCCTCGCTCCAGTCGTCAACGAGCACCCAGTTATGGCGACCGCTGCTCGGGGGCTGGATGCTGTCGCCGGATCGTGAACTGCGGCCCCAGCTAAAAAGCCATCGGAACAGGCTGGTGCGGGGCTTGGCTGCCTTGTGCTCGGCCTTGGCCGGCTTTCCCTTTGCGGCAGCCTTGGCCTTGGGCGTTGCCGTGGCCTTGGGGGTCGGCATCGGCGTCGTCGCCGCAGCCTTCGGTTTGTTCTTCCTGTTCTTCCGGCTCCCTGCGTCGGATTGCAGCACCTTGAGGGCCGGGCGGCCGTGCTCGTCGAGAGTGTCTTCGATGAAGCTGCCCGGTTGCGTCAGCGACGACAGCAAGTGCGCCGTGGTCCGGGTGGTGAAGACGGAGGGAATGGAGACGTTGGAGGTATCGCCCCTCGCAAACATCTGGATCAAGGGACCCCCCTTTGTGTTATCGCCCACAATGAGGGCCATGGCACCACGTCGCTGCGCCCACTTGACCTTTTCCAAGAAACCGCAGCCGCCGCGACTGAGCAGCACGATCTTCCCGGCGATCTCCGCAGCCTCTTGTATCGATTGGATATCGGCATGGGTCGACTCGGTGGACAGGGCGCTATCGTGGTTGGGCTGGGGCTTCCGGGCGAGGCCTTGGTGGAGGTAGTCGTCGGTGCCGTCGTCGGCTGGGCGAATCTTGGACCTGAGGCGGGTGACGGGGACACCCACGGCGTCGGGCACGGCGTCCTTGTCGGTCTTGTCGCGCTTATGGTGACCAGGCTTGCCGGCAGCAGCAGCAGCCTTGTTGGAGGACTTGGACATGCCCTTGGTGGCAGTCTTGAGGACGGCGTTGGCCTTGCCATCGTCCCAACCGGGGATGTCACTGCATCCCAACTCACCCTCGCCCTCGCCCTCCTGGAGATTGTCGTCGGCGAAACCACTGCCGATCCATAGCTGACCGCTCAAGCCTTTATTGGGCAGGTTGGGGCCAAATGCAGCAGGGCGAGCGACAAAGGAAGTGCTGTTGTCATCGGTCAGACTGATGGCGGCATTCGGCTGGAAAATGGAAAAGGGCGCTGTGAAGGAGAAGAAACTCGTGAATCGTGATCGCGGTACGGCGACTGGGGCGGCGATGACGGGAGAGGAGGAGGAGGCGGAGGAAGAACGAGCCAGTGAGGAAATGGACCGGCAGAAGAGGAAGAGCGAAGCGGCGAAGAAGAGAACGAGAATGGCTATTCTAGGAGTACGCATGGTTGAATATCGTATCGGGTCGTTACTGAGTGAAAGGCAAAAAGAAAGGGGCCAGAGGTCGAGGCTCTGCGTCGTGTGTATGGTATCTAGAAGTGGCGGAGGGTTCGGCGCACGGCGCGGCAGCCGAGGGGGTAATCGAGTCTGGCGATAGTGGCGCCAGAAAGAGTTGTCGACGTTGGATAGGGTGAAGAGGTATCGACCGGCAGCCGGCAGTGGCTCAGCGGCAAACTGCACAGGGGACCAGCATGCGCAAAGTCATTCGGTGACAGAAGGCAAGGAGAGGTCGTCTGTCTGGCTGCTATCGGTGGAAATGTCAAAATGTATGACGAGGCTGAAGTTGAGGTAGAGCAAAGTAGTGGCGAGGAGGGGAGGTGGATGGCACGACAGTTGGTAGGTATCCGTAGGGTCCGTAGGGCCTTTAGTTGGAGGGGTGAAGGGGTTGGGCAGCAGCCTTTCCCACACAAGGACGCACTATCCGGGTCTCTCTTTGGTGTGCCGGCGGGAAGCGTCGGGTCAAGAGACGAGAGAAAATGGGACTGGTATTTCGGTGGTCGGGAAGCAACAGGAGAAAGAAAGTTGAATGACGAGGTGCCGATCAGGTTATTCAGGTTCGGGACCGCAGCAAGGTAAGGTAACCTGATGTAGAGTGAGAGAAGTCAATTTGATTGTGGGCGGCACGGCGGGTTGGGTGTGCACGCAGCGCAGAGCAGAGCAGCAGACGCCATGCAGAGACACCGTCGGATGAGGTAAGGTAAGGTAAGGTAAGGTAGAGTAAGTAAGTAGAGGTGTGGGATGGAACGACTAGAGCAATGGAAGAAAAAAGGACGGATAGACACTCCAAAGGTTTGTGACTTGTGACTCGAGGAAAGAGAAACAATGGAGATGGAAGACTGAACCACAGTGACACACCAGGAGGGTCTGTCCCGTCCGCATTTGGTGGCGGGGCGCGGCGTTGCTGTTTAGGTGCCGGGGCCTCCCGTCTGTCGCTCACTCACTCCTGCTCTCGTGCAATTATCAATGACACACCTCACTCACTACACTAGAACTCACCATACCTCACTTACTCTGCAATGAGAAGGTACTTACCTCAGCCGACTGTCGTTTGGCAATAACTGCACATGAAAGCGTGACCGCCAGCAGGAGTGGTGGTCCCAAAATGGACTCATCCATGCACCATGGGCTCATGGAAATGGAGTCGTCGAGTCGGGGGGTTTGGGGGCCCCTGTCTGGCTGAGAGGTGAAATTCGGACGCATGGCGCATCGGGGCACACCTCACGCGCGTGCACTTTTCAGTTTGATGGCGTGGGCACGCGGGACTGGTCTGGTCAGGAGCCACACATGTAATTCACCTCACAATTGACTTTCACTTTCTTTCACTCTCGCTCTCACTCTCCCTCTCAACAAGGTAGCAGCAATATCACTCACTAAGATCATCAAGTGAGTGGACAATCTGCTCACTCATCTTTTCTAATCAGTCATGAAAAAAAGACTATAAATCATCAACATCGCCATTTACATGCTTCAAGCGTACCCGTATTAATCACCTTTTCTTTCTTCAGGTGATAGTCCATGGTCCACCACGATCCACGGCTGTCAAAAATACACCCCATCCCAGCCACGCTCGCCCGCAGGGTGTGTGTGGCAGGATCGCAGGGGATGGGTCGCAGGGTCGGCCGGCTTTGGCGGCACACGCACAAAGTCTCACTCAAGCTTGGTATCTTGGTATCTTGGTATCCAACCATCGACCTATCGAGGGGTCCTGGGCCCGGCCCCAGAGGGAGGGTAGTTTGTCCTGGATGCTGCTTGTCGTCGCGTGCTCGTCGCTGCTGCACCATTGCTTCAGTAAACTCAACTTTCACGTTCCACCATCTCAACTTTCTCCCCTATTCTCCACATCCGATGCTTCAGGACGGACAGGCGACTCTCACAGGAAAGCACATGAGAGGTAGACCTTGACGCCCAGCCGCGCATGGCGAGATTGAACCACAATCGAAGGAGCTCTAACAATTCGCGATCGTCTCGCAAGCGCCAGAGCCGACTGAGCCCTCTCAGCGTTCAATTCCTTAAGCTGCCCCTACCCCTTTCCCGTTAAGTTTCCATAAGCGTCCAAACACCAACTGGAGCTCAACTTACACTCTCGCGTCGAATACGACAACCCGGGAAATGAGGGTGACGAGTTACCCGTATTCCCGAATGGCCCGCACATCGTACTCAAGGCAGCAGAGTCCAGAGGTCGCTTCGCTCGCCTCTTACACCGTTCCCGAGGGACGAGTGAACGACACCCTAGAAACCGGGCGCAGCAGCTTAGCTCTAAACGCGCGGTATCCCGTACAGGCCCTGCAGATACCGTTACCAAAACACGCACACAAACAAAGAATCTCTCCATCAAGTCGGGGTTGCCAATGACTTCACAGGCCACTGCGCACCAAGAAGGTACGGAGTACACTGACTGACCTGAATCCCCTCGTGACTAAACACCCAACTGAGACGAGGGGAAGCATCTAAACAGTAAATTGCAAAAAGGGGTGTGTGCGTTTGCAGCAGTCCCTTGCTTTTTCTGGATGCCAGAAACGCCCAGACTCGTCTCGGCCTTAGCGGTCCTGAAAGAAACCTAACCCAAATCTCGAAAGTCAAGACAGCGGCGGGGGGCCGACTCGGCGAGGTCATAATCGAGAAGTTGCAAGTGACTTACTTACTGCCGGAGATATCTCATACTGGTCAAGAGAGACAAGCAACAAAGGCAGAAGCGCTTCGTCTCATGCCCGAACGAGGAAACTCGACCTAATCCGGGCTTTGGGAAGTGAAAGAAAAGTAGACACAGACGTGAGTTGATGAGGTAGTCATCATCAACAGCCTTCCGCCGAGTCCAAAGTGCTTGCATGAGCTATCCGTACCTCGTCCCACATATCCCCATCCGCCCTGCAAAGTCGAGCATGTCACCTTGCGGATACAGATCCTCTGCCCAAATTCCCAACCCTCACGTGAGCTTACCCAGCATCGTGAACCTCTTCCACCTAATCTCCATCCAGTCCTCACCCACAACGAACCGTGCGTCGTCCGTTGAGTTCATACCGCACGCGAATAACCTTACCTTACTTTAGTCTACGCGTCTACCTGCCGTGCTACCTAAAGCTCTAAAGGTATCTGGGCCTCCAAGGTAGGTAGAGTAGCAGGCGAACAGACAATCACAGTGCGTCAAGGCGTCTCACCTCGCCAACCCTCCCAGTGTTTATCCCGTTTTCAGTGACACGCAGGGTATTCCGCTCGATACCCTGAGTTCGAACCTCGAACCGCCGAGGGGAGGGTGGTGGCACAGGGAAAAACTCAATTCAACCCCGGGCTCCTCTAAATCCTACCAGCCAACCTCACCGTGAAGGATTGAAGTGAGGCTTGAGGGCCAGGCTTGAGCCCTTGACCCAACCCAACCAAACCAAACAAAACAAACCATGCTCCCAACGTCGTATCGTCCACCCCCTTCACCAGACTTAGAAACGCGTTACAGATTCAAGCACCCATGCATCTCATCCCTCTCCATGTATGTACGGTACTGTACGGAGTGCGCACACTCTCCAATGCTCCATCTCACCCTCACTCGAAACCAACAGCGGTCCACCAGCTCCATGACGTCCGACACATCACCCACCGTCCGCCTTCCGCCCCCCGGCACATGCCCCCGGGGCTTCATTCCCGCCGTCCTCAATACCAACCCTCACCCGGCGACGAACACCCCGTGGCAGTGCCGTCCCGGCTGTGGCGCAGAACCTTTATTCAACTTTCCACCATCCCACATTCCATTCCTCCTTCCACGCCGCATTCATCCACTCAAGAAATTCGGCATCCTTTCATTCCCCTGGTATCCGCATTCCTCTCCCTCTCTCTCGTACCTGAAAACTGCACGCGAGCGGAAACGCCACTCCCGTCATCTGTTCCTCTCACCATCACATTCCCCTTCTCTCATTCCCATACGGACGAACTACGTACAAAGAAAATCCCCGGTACCCGTATCCTGTATATGATGCATCCCACCTTTCTAACCCCTTCACCCCTCCTCGCCGAATCAAGTTAGTCTCCGCTGACAAAATGGACCCCTTCTCGCCATTGATGATGGGGTTCTCTTTCCCGAGCTTTTGTTCCACAGCCTTTCTCGGGCAGGGGTGTAATCAAGAACATCCCCGCCTGCTTCCCTGGTAAATGGGAAGTGAAACGCTGTTTGCGAACATATCTTCCCCGTCGCTACAAATGACATTCCCCCCCTCTACGCCGTCTTCTCATGAGAAACCTCCTTCTCATCCGTATGGCAATTGAGACTCAGACAATGTCTCGTAGTTGATGTGCTTGTGAGGTTCTCGGATTGAGTATCGAAACAAACGTCATCACTAAGAACCAGTGTCGTGGCTTCTACGACCTTCTACCCCTCCAGATGAGGCTGAGTCTAGGAAGTGAAGATAAACTTACTTCGCATACTGTCATCCTATTTCGAATGCCTCATCACCTCATCCACGATCCCTGGTTTTGATGGTGCTTTCACTCGCAGAGGGTCCAGATGAGGGCGTCAATTCTAACCTCAGCCCATCTTGTGATGTGTCTCTCAATGTGCTTTTTTTCAATCGAATGTTGGGATATCCAAAACGATGCCGATTGTTTCTACATCTTTCTCAGTAAAGATGGGTCTGTACACGGCATCCAGAAGTTCCTCCTACAGCTACTCGCATGTAATTACTCCTCAAGTCACATCGCGCTCCCAAAATGAGACATCCAGTTAAAATTCATCATCGATCGTCAACGTACCAAAAGTCCATCCAACTAATGCGAATGCTTCAAACGATACCCTGGGATGCATTTCAACAATGCAGACGCCTCCTGGCCATGACCCAAAGTCTGCTTCCTAAACGACGAACGCAATGCAACAAGAAAGCCAGGTCCACCGCCTCGCGCGTCAGGGACTCAATTGAACTCGGAAAACAATCCGCTTAACCCATCCTCCTTGCCGCGATCCCACTCGCGCTTCTCCCCGGCCTTGGCCCACCGCACATCCCGCTCGTCCTTCTGCTCATCAGCCGTACCGCCCTCCCTCCACTTCTTCAGCATCACATCGGTGTACCCGGCCGCCCGCATCCGCTCCTCCTGGTTCTGCCGCCACTTCTGCCTGTCCCTGAACGCCTCCACGGCGTCATCCCAGTTCTCTCCCGGATGTTTGTCGTCGTCGGCCATCTCCACGTCAATTTTGGGGTTGTAGTCTGCTTCAAAGCGTTTGTCGATACCCGAGGCCCCCATGGCGGTGCCCCGGCCGCGCGAACGGACTTGCTGCGGTGGTTCCGGCCCAATGAATTCGTCCAACGGATCCGAGTCTGACGTTGTCGTCTGGGGCTCCTGCTCGTGCACTCGCCCTCCGTCGCGGCGACGGCTGCTGCCCTTGATCGAGAATCCTGACTGTGGCCTCTCCCGGCTCCGGTCTCTGCGTGACCGATGACTCTTCGACATTAGTTCCTGTCCTTCTTCGTCTCGTCTCCTTTCCCTATCATTTCGCCGGGACTTTGACGCATTCTCCCTATCCTCGATTGGCGACCGATGGCGGTGCCTCCTGTGCTTTTCGTCTGGTGAGCGTGACCTCCGCCGATCGCTCTTGTGTCGTCGACGGTCGTCCCGCTCCGAATCCGATTCGTCCCTTCTACTCCGGCGGTGTTTCCTAGCGCTCTCGCGTTCTGGAGATTCGCTCCTGCGTTCTTTGTGATGTGCTCTCCGCGGTGGCGAGCCTTCCTTCTTGTGCGACTTCTCTTTCGACGTTCCCGATCGACTGGGCCTGGCTATGTCCTTGCGGTCTCCTAAGATGGATAGGATATCTCCCATCTGTCTCTTTCGAATATCCTGTGGGCCTGCCTTTCTCCGCCTCTCCTTCTCCTCGGCATGTTCCAGATCCTTCAAGCGCGCGCGAGACTCTGCGGCCTCTTTGGCTAGGAGATTCTTGTTGTGCGTATTCGTATCCTTGATGATGTGGCGCAGGAAACGAGTGTTTGGTTTAGGCATATTTGCCGGTCTAAAGGGAGGATCCAATTAGATGGTGACGTGAGGGATCCGGGAGAGTCGTGGGACGTACTTCTTGTCTGCCCTGCCCGTGACTGCCTCTTTGGCGAGCAAGTCGGCGACGTAGTCGTCCGTGATCATGTCGTGGCTTGACATTGTGAGGCCTTGGTACCCAAATCGTAGATGCAAAAGGTGATGAGATGGCTACGCGCCTTCCGAGCACTTCTGATCAGGCTGATGGCTGTGGCATCCGGCAGCTAGATGGGGTATGTGCCTCTTTTTGTCGAGAATAGAAGAGAAGCGCGGGGGTTCTAGAAGTGCCGGTCTCGGATCGATGAAAGAATTCGAAAGTGACAGCGACAGGGCTCTTCAATGAGGCTATTGAATGAAGCGATGGAGAGGGACAGCGGGGGTTCGCTTAGTTGAGAGATGTCGTTGTCGCAAACTACGGCGTTTGGAGGATTGATCGACGACAACAGCAAAGGCCGCCAGAGTCACATCGACAAGGGACTTGGCGCGCAGTGGGACGAGCCTGCGCCATGCCTTCCGTTTTCCGCACGGCCAAGTAGCTTATCAGCAGATGATAAGGTAGCGAGTCAGAGATGGCGATAAGATAAAGATGTGACCTTACCCAATCTAGACCCAAGTAAACAAACGTCACAAAGGTGAAGCGCCCACCTTACCATTAGTTACCTTAATGACAGACCTTGAACGCTTGAGGGCAAAGAATTAACAACCGCGACAGGATCTCCCCCGCCGACATCATCTCCGACGCGCCAACGACGAAACTTGAATCGACAGCGCGCCTACTGGGGCCAAGATATACGACAACAACACAGCTAATCGGCCTTCCGAAAAATGGACGCGGGAAAGGCGGCCCAGGTGCTGCGCAAAATCGAAGACCTTAATGAGAACCATGAAGTCTCAATCATCCGACTCAGCGAACCCATCTCCAGCGCCGTCGCGCAAGAATCACGACAACGGACGTCAGACGCATCCAACGCATCCCAAGATGCCGCGACACCAGCCAGCCTAGAGGCCGACCTCGAGCACTACAAGGAGCTCTTCGCCAAGCTGCGGTTCTCCTACGTGGAGCAAGTCACGAAAGAAAAGTTCATACGCGCCATCGTTGGCGATCCGCCCGTCATCGTCACGCCGCAGGAGAATCTGGAGCTGGAGAAGGCGAACCTCGAGGCCAAGGCGCAACTCAAGGCTCTCAAGGTGGAGGTCGCAGACATGGTGACGGAGCTGGAGAGGAAGGGCAAGGAGCTGGCGAAGCGGTACGACAACGTGTCGCTGGACACAACGAAGCTGAGGGAGCTGCCCGACAAAATTTCCGAGTTGGAGGAGCAGGTGGCGGAGCTCAAAGAATCGCAAGCACCGGGGCAGAGCCCGATGATGAACCTGCCTCTCGCGAGGACCCTCGAACTGGTGGACGAGAAGAAGAGGCAGCAGCAGCAGTTGGATCGCGAGCTGGAGCAGTTGCAGGCCAAGGTGCCGCGCAAGAGAAAGGAGTTGGAAAGGCTGCAGGCTGAGTTGATGCCCTTGGAGGCCAAGAGGCAGAACAGCACGGCAGCTGCTAAGGAGGCGCGAAGGCGGAAGGATAGAGCCGGCGGTGATGCAGACGACCTCGAGGAGCGGGGCCGCTGGTTGAGAGCCAGCGAGGCGGCGCTCAAGCAGATGTTGGATATCCAGGGCTGAGAGGGAGTTGGTACAACGGGCGGATGGCAAGACGGTGGACGACGTGATGATTTTGTATACCCGCACACAGCAGGCCCGGTCATGGGTTAGGAAACGGCGTTCCCAGGCGTTTGGAGATGACATGAATTCACGGACTCACTTCTACTGATACACGGTTGCTCGATTTAATGGCGCCAAGTAATGCCATCACTTGATGGTGAAACTCGGCTGCATCTCTTGCCTGCCTCTCATCCTCATCGCTTCCCTGAGTGCCATTTGCCGTATTATATAGTCGCTGACACACGACACGAGAAGCATCCGCTGCAGTCTCAAAAAGACGAAATAGCCTCAAATGGGGCTGTCCAGGGGTTTGTCACCAGTCAAAAAAAAGGATGGATTGGCGGCTGGATAACAAGACCCACCAAAATTTGAAGACAGGGATGCTGCGGCGGTGCACAGGCAGGTCGAGTCCCTTTAGCTGGCCGGGGAAGGTGTTGATTGGACGAAGATCGAACCCTTGGTCACGTGTAGTGCCATCCACGAATTTTCAGAGTGGCCGAATGGGTAGGCCCCACCAAGCCCAATCCTCTCGCTTAGGTCACGCACCACGAAATTTGACAATCGAGCGTCTTTCTCGATTGATTCCTCCGCGAACCAACTAACCGACCAGCAACCACCGAACACCATCGTCGACCACCGAATACCGCCAAGATGAGTACGTTTTAGCCGCCGCCGTCGTCGCCATCGTCTTCGCGACGAAAGGTTGACCATTTCACGCCGTTCCGATGGACTGACCGATGTTATTTTTTCTTGTATAGCGAAGGGTACCTCCTCGTTTGGTAAGAGACACAACAAGACGCACACCTTGTGCCGTCGTTGCGGTAAGTGGCATCTACATGGGAGAGAGTCGAGTTCTGGTTTAACTAGGACGCGACTACTTCCAAAATTCGAGACTCGATGCGGGTTCAAGAGACTGATCAATGTTCGTGTGTTTTCAGGTCGCCGATCGCTTCACATCCAGAAGCACACCTGCTCTTCCTGCGGTTACCCCTCGGCCAAGACCCGCAAGTGTACGTTTTATCCTCCCGAACGACGAACCCAATCCGAGTCCCCAGACATAATCAACATACCAATCCCTTGAGATGATCTCAATTCCACGCAACATCTTCTACGTCTACCCAATACACGCAGCAACCACACAAGAACCATGAACCGAGAAAGATGAAGACGAGTTACTGACGTAGGATGCGATTTACAGACAACTGGTCCGAGAAGGCCAAGCGGAGAAAGACCGTCGGCACCGGCCGCATGCGCTACATGAAGGACGTCTCCCGCCGCTTCAAGAACGGCTTCCAGTCCGGTGTCCCCAAGGGTTCCGCCGGCCCCACCGCGCAGGAGTCGTGAGCGATGATTGGAATGTGATTCGGGTCGACATGGGGAGGTATCTGTGCAATCGAGGGCATTCGGGCGATGGGGGAATGAAAAACTGAGATCGAGGCGGGGGGCCAGGGAAGGCGTGGCAACGCCGCCGGAGTCTTGTCTACTCGGGAAACGATATCACGAAAAGAAAACAAGGGAAAAATCAGCTCCTTTCTTTCTTCTGCTTTCTTCCCTCCCCCTCTGTCTCTCTCACCCCTCCCCTCGTTTTTTGACTCGGAAGCAAAGCCAATATCAAAAAAAGAGTCAAAACAAAACCAAAGCATTTGGCCAAAAATCGAAACGGGTGTTTTTACGTCTTATGTTATCTCGCGCGCGGGCTCTTCAAGGGGATAAACTCACTTTTTTTTACACAAGGGAAAAACGGATCCTGAGGGAAAAGAGAAATGACTTTGCTTGTCTTGTTCACTCACTGATCCCATGCGCAACTGGATAATGGTGAATGGTCGATTAATGGGGGATTTCAGAGATGAAAAACATCGTACTTTGACGTGACAGATTGGATATCCCCTCATCGTGAGATGATTGCTTGCATTCGAAGGGTATATCATATCCCGATTCCAAACCCGCAGCAACCCCTCCAAGCCCTCTTCGAAGGATGAACAGCCTGACCGCAACACAATGGGTGGTGACATTCAACTTCAACCCTTCCTACACTCCATCACTGTCCCCTCCCAAACACCTTGACGCTCCCATCCCCACCAACAAAGTACAACAGTTCCGTCTCCTCGACCGCCCTGTCCTCTTCGCCGCCCCCTCCAGCCGTGACCCTCAACACCCCGCTGACGTCGCTCGCGTTGCCCGTGTCAAGCAGCCTCAGACCAATCACCGTCTCTGCGGCATGCGCCAGCCCGAGAACGAGACTCGCGTGCTCCTTCTCCAGCGTCGTGGTCTGCGCCGCGATGAGGGGCTCGTCTGCGGCAACGGTGATGATGGAGGCGTGTACTTTCTGGATGATGTGTCAGTGAAGGACCCTTACTTGATTTGAGAATGATGAAAAAAAGGTGGGAAGGATATCTCATCGTTGATGCAAAATAACTTGCACACAAAAGTTGCAAACGATACCTTCAGGGAGAGAAGAAAATGAGCCAGAAACTAAGTTAGTAAGCGTACGTACCTCTTGCACACCAAGCAACATATCCCTCAACGCAAGACCCGTGAGGTCCTCGCCAGACGCAGCGAGCAAGAGGTCCGGCTGGTCCACAATCAGAACCGTCTTCGCATCCGCCGCGGACACATCGGATATCGCGCCGTCGAGCTCGCGCTGGATATCAGCCAGCCTTGCCCCACGGATGGTCCTCCGACCCTTGGGCGTCGTCGTCGGCGGCGCCTGATGAGGGGAGGAAAACAGCCCACTCAGCCCGTCCACGAAGACGAATTTGCCGCTTCTTCCCAATCCTTCTAGATCGAGGCCCTGTGGTGCATGATTAGCATTTTTTCCAATTAGATTCCAATCGTGTTGGGTGCAGGCAAGAAAAATGAGTGGTGTAGTGAAAAATATCATTGAAAATCTCATCGAATGGAGGGGTTGAAATTTCCAGTGAGGGGCATTTCACGTCAAGTAGCAAGCAAACATACCAATCTCCCAGCGCCTTCCTTCCAAAACGCAAAATCTCTCATGAAGCTCACAAGAACGACGCGGACGTCCTCGCTCTGCGATGCGGAACCGGCCCCTTCCTCACCAGCGGCGTTGACTTTCCTGAGATACGTGTACAGGTACCGCAGGACGAGCCAGTTGGTGCTGGCGCCGAGGACGCTGGTGAGGAGGATCTGAGCGTACTCGGACGGGAGGGCGAGGTAGCTCTCCAGCAGGTGCGGTATCCTCGTCGCCATTCTCTAATTTGCGTATGCTCTTATGTGTAAATGTTGTATGAGAGACGGATGCTTGGTTGGTATGTTCATGTAAGTGAGGGCCTCACTTAAAGTCAGTAGAGTCATTGTGCTATTTTCCGCTGCGTCTGGGTGTGGTGGGGCTCCTTTGGCAGTGTCGAGAGTGATTGGCACTGTGTTGGACTGGACCTCTTAGCAAAGCTGACTCTAAATGAAGGTCATCCTGTCGCCGTCATGAGCCTCGCATTTTGATCAACTACATGTTGATTGATGTTAGAGACATGTTCAATTCTATTTGTCTTGGTTCAAGATTGGTGCGCTCCAAATGAGTTTTCAGAATGCTCGGGAATCAATTTATAGAATCAAGCTTAGTCCATATGAAACTACTTTTCGAGCTCATCATTGTTCTATTGTTAGTCTTACAGAGGCTGTTTCATGAACACAAAAGGTACCCTCACCTTGGATGGGTAGGTACTAGGTGAGGTGTGCAGTGCTATCTACCAGTGTATCATTCATCGAATCCTTGGTCATGACGTGTCAGTCCCTAAAACTAGGTAGCCAAAGTGAGTGAACACATCGCCAACATAGCAAAAGCAAAACATTCCGAAACCGAGAATCGAACTCGGGGCTATGCCTAACCACTCATTGAGATGAGAGGGCATCATGTTGGCCACTACACCATATCGGATTGGATAAAAGTTTGCTACGGCAAAGGAGAGTAAGAATGGTGGGCGACGTGACTGGTGGGATGCTAGGTGGATCTGGAAATACCTTTCGTGGACTTCGACGCCATCTGAAGCACATTGGAACAAAGTTCAATGTCGTGGAGGTTTTTAGATCCCAGTTCATTTTGCTGCTTATGGGTCATATACGTTCAGCATTAGAAAACCCAAGATGTGTCAATATTGTTTGTGAGGTTAGACGGTTGAAGCGGAGAAGCTCACCTACAAGGTTTCCCGAACAACTACAGAAACACATAAAAGCCGATGATTATCAGTGACCATGCCTTTTATACTTTATTATGAAAGGAAACACTTGTAATCACTCAATACCTTCCAAGGCAGTCTTTTCCATACGTGCAGCCCATCCCCTCAAGTAGAACGGGGAGCAATTCCAGCAGAGACTCTGGGTCCTAGGAGACTTGGAACTTCCCTTCACCGGATTGAAGAGGGAAAGTAGGGCCTCTTCTCACTCCAGTTGATTACCAACGCACCTCGAAGCTTCAGCAGGCAATGAGGGGCATTCACATAGCAGATATACCTTGCTACATCACTGAAGTAAATCAAAGTGGAGAGGCAGGGCCTGTTCGCATTCGGTTGGATCTATACACACGCCACGAGGCTACGATTGGCAGAGTGACCCCTAAAGAGCGGAGCCCAACTGACCTCTGTCGTGCGTACCCTCGTTTCCAAGCAGGTAGGTTATAGTTTATCAAACACACTCTGAGATCATAGTTCGAACACAACATAACACTAATGAGTCTTCTGCCCTATCATAGTTTGCTACAATACCTATAACTAGACGCTCCACCCGGAAGATAATTACTCATGAGACTCAGGATCAGAAGCACGAGCTTGACGGCTCAGCGCGTCGCGTTCTCTCTGGAAAGCCTCACGCATCCTGACCTTGGCTTTCAACTGCGCCGCCGACATTGGGCGTCTCCGGGACCCTCTCAATGAGCTTGGCTGCACACTTGACTGTCTCTGAGGATCCTCGTCCTTGCCATGAATCCATGTAATTTCCTCTGACACTGCCTCCGCGCTAGATCTCAATGACATTCGGGGGCTCGGAGCCTCAGTGGATGAACTTGCGCGAGTGACCAACTCTTCCTAAGAGCCATCACCCTTATGTTCCTGGCTGGCCTCCTCTGCTTCAGCTGCTTCCGCATCTGCTTCCAGAGACACTGAGGGGCTCTGGGTCTCAGTCAACGAGCTTGGTTGCGCGACTGAATCTCCTCGAGGATCCTCGCCCTCGTGTCCTTGGCCGACTTTGTCCGCTTTCAATCCTTCCTTCCAGGCTGCCATCAAAGATTTTATGAAGGCAATGCCTGCGGTCTCTGTGTAAGTGATTCGTAGGGCGGCGGCCGACGAGCTCAGTCCTGTGATGGTATCTCTCTCCGCCACTGTCTTCTCTGCGGCA
This sequence comes from Colletotrichum paranaense, assembly GCF_030867605.1. Lineage (NCBI taxonomy): Eukaryota > Fungi > Ascomycota > Sordariomycetes > Glomerellales > Glomerellaceae > Colletotrichum > Colletotrichum paranaense. Next base: position 305,766 of record NW_026848975.1, read on the forward strand.
GCCTTCTTCGCAGCCCTCCTCTCCTTCGCCTTCGACCTCCTCGCTCTCTTATTCTCCTTCTCCATCTCTCTCTTCTTCCTGATTCTTGCCTTCTTTCTAGCGATTTCTCTCTCCCGCTTCAGCCATTCTCTTGAGTACAACAGATTGCAGGAGTACCTATCGGAGTCATGTTCTCCGAAGCGTTCAAGCAGCCAATTTTCGAAGTGCTCATCTCCTTTGCCCTTTTCCCAATCGAGAGGCCACCAGCCACCAAAACTATAGAATCGGTCAAGATCGAAGCATTTGGTAGGATGCGGAGGGTGAGGAAACCGCGACCATCTGTCGACGGGATCCCTGAGTTTGGAATCGATCATACAGATATCGTAGGAGATGAGACAGACTCTTTGCGTCTCAAGGAGGGTTGATTTGTTCCGCATGGAGATGAGTACGTTCTCTGGCTCAACGTAGTCATGCCAGACCCCTTTGTGTATCTGTTTGATGGTTCCCTCGATAAGTTGAGCTAGAATGTCCAAGCGTTTCTCAAGGTCAAAATGAATCGAATCAGGGCCGTTCGGGACCAAGTAAGTTCGTTGTGTGGGGGGGATTAGGACGTCATCGTCGTCGTGGCGGCATATAGCTTGAATGCTGCTTCCCTCGATGTACTCCAGGAGTACAAGGCCAACATGTCGCGTCTTTCCCTCGCAGTCTGGAGAGTAGCTCGTAAGACAGGTCGTCCAACAGCCGTAGTACTGAGGGGCGAGATGCGGGTAGCCAGTCAGGTCGTTCTCGTGCAGTTCCTTGTACGCGCCAGCCTCGCGACTCAGTCTCATGTCGGCTCTGGATGTATCTTTCCAAAAGGGCAGATCCTCGGGGAATGAAGTGCTATAGAACAAGGGGTCAAAGATCTTGGCGACTGCGAGTTCTTCCTTGTCGGGAAGAGGAAACTTGGGATCGCATCTGGGCATGTGAAGGATCTTGACCAAGACCACTTGGTTGCCGCGACCGTTGCCGCGACCGTGACCGCCAGAAAGGACCCTTACAACCTCGATGCGCAAGCTGTTGTCTGGATTGTCGTGCTGGTCTGTATTGAGAAGATAAGGCTGGTTCTCGTCGTCGAAACACCGAGCCGTTTTGGACATTCCGGCCTCTCGCTCCGACAGGATACTCTTTTCTTTAAGACCCTCTGGAAATTCGTATATGTTATGACCATACGGGTCTGGCGGCGAGTGAGGAAACAGGGTAAGCTGCGTCGTTGCCTGATATTGCGCGATGGGCACACTGCGACTAGCGTCGGAAGAGGCCATGATGTGCGATGAACGACGCCTTGTGTAAATGTGCGTGCCTAGAGAAGTGATAATGTCAGCTGAAAATTTGAAGATGCTAGGTGGAGAATCAAGAGTGGCCTGCGAAGAGGATATGCAGAAAGTAAAGTGGGCGATTACCAGTTATTTACCTCATGCGACAGACACTGACTTTATAATGGCAAGTCCAAGCCGAGTCGGAGGGCGGTAGAGGGAGAAAGGTGCGACTCAGCGGATCAGAACAATGTTTATCAACGCTGAGTGATGACCTTGAAGGGTGGAAAATATGGGTGCTGGTTGGTGTCCTCGGAAGATGGAAGAAAAAAGAGATGTATCGACTAGGAACCTTGGAAGGTGGAAGAAAAGTATGGCTGCTTGCCTGAAAAGCTTAAGTCTAGTTTACCAATGTCTACGAGTCCAGTCCTCCCACCCCCCATTACCTCTCCAAGACTCCATGTCTCTCATTCCATGAGTTGGGCCTACTTGGCACCCCATGACAACACGAGCCCTGCAGAGCGACACAACCTTCGTGCAGACCTCTGTCTTTAAACCAACTCAGTCCAATCCATTCAATGCAAGCAAGACACGATATCACAGTCCTTCCCTGTGCGACACTTACAAAAGCAAACAGCAAGTTGGGGGTTCATGTCCAAAGATACACCCCTTGGTAGACCACTCAAGCAGTCAATAGATACGATAAAGTAGGAGATTACATCGAAATAAACTTAATTCTGAAACTACAAGCCCAACTACGTGTTCCATATGCTTTTCTTCTTAAATCTCCTGATGTGTGGTATCCTTAGTTCTCAGTTGCAGCAGCAGACCTAATAAGTAACGAGGGTATTAGAGTATGACTTCTACTTCAAAAATATCACGACAGACAAGAGGCGGTAAATAGGACGCTCAAAGAGTGGTAGAGGGGTGAGAAACAGTACCTGTCCGCCGCGACCAGACTTGGAATTGCTGCAGCACTTTAGCGCCGAGCAGCTCTCGCCCTTGTCGCCGCCCTTGGAACACGTTCCCGCCTTTGCGCATTGGCGGGTCTCGAGGAGGGAGGGGAGGTTGACGGAGTCGAGGTTGCTTGGGACGGCGACAGCGAGGGTAGCGAAGAGAGCCATGAGGACTGATGAGGCGCGCATCTTGGTTGTGGAAGGTGTCGTGCGGGTTTGTTTTGTTTATGGGTTTGTGAGTTTGATAGACAACGTTAGGATTGATGAAGACAGCGTGATTATGTAGTTTGATTATGTTGTGTAGAGGTGACGCTGGAAGTTGATAGCTGGGAGGATGAAATTCGAGGGATTCACGGCGACTTATATATCACTCTGCCTCGATCCACCACCCACGCGTGGTTTGCGATCGACTCGCATTGTCTCATGGGAGGCACCCTCGCATCCAACCTCAAAAGGGTGAGAACGTTTGACGATCCTTAGGCGAAAACCGAATCCAGAGTGCTGGGTGAACCGGTCCCGCTCGTTTGGGGCCCGTCTGGTCTGGTCTGATGTCGTGCTGGCTTACCGTCTGAGAGGGAGATCCGGAGTACTGGGGTTGTCTGTATGCTTTGGATGGGACGTATTCAACAACGAGTCGGTAGATCATCATTGGCCCCGTTGTTTGAGATGAACCGCGCATGATGGAAAGTCCGACCTGTTCGGAAGGCATCGCGAGTGTCACGAGTCAATAGTACCACCTTCTGAAGGGTACCTTGGAGAGGGACTTCGAAAAGCCTCCGGGCGTCTTAGTATCTGGGTATTCTGCTCGTCTTGTGAGGCAGGCGAGGCTTGTCCCAAAATTTGGGTGAAGTGAGTTGATTGACATGACTTGGCGCGCGCGTAGGTCTCGTTTCAAGGCATCCTAGAAGATCAGGGTTCGAGTCAAGATGCCGCGTGGTAGGCCTCGTTCCTGACGCATGGGAAACCAGACGCCTTGCACGCACGCCCAAAGAGAGGAGGAAAAAGTTGTAATGAAGAAAACAGCAGGGGCTGGAATGGTAATTCTCTTATTTTAGTATCATTGAGTCGTCTGATAGTTGTGTTGCCTTTTTCCGACGGAGTTTTTTTTGTGACTGGCTGGTCTGATGTTTTGGCATTTAGACTTTGAATGTCAAAACGTGTACGCTTCGTCGGCCTCCAGCTCTCACTTGCCTGTGTATTCTCGGTCCATCGTTCTGATCGGACAACGCTGTCGTAGGCATGCATATCCCATCGTCTGCGAATCCGGATTTCGCGTGTACGGGGGAGATGGACCTGTTCGAGATCTTCCCACGGATACCTCAACCGCACTACGCCCTTGGCGAAGATCGTTCATTAATGATGGATGTTCTGGTTACTACATCGCACCCATTCTCGTCGGTTTAACAAAGAGACGCGGGATGAACGTAGATGCTGTCGATCAATGAGGTTGGCGTTCTCTCAGGCTCTCCCGTGGCCATTGCCGCATCAGGTAGCCGCTACTCACAAACGGCGCGTCTTACTGGTTCGATGAGAGTTCCACGCGACAGGGGTCTGCTCACCCCCACCGAACGAGGAACGCCAACGATGGATTCAGAAAAAGACCATATCCACAGACTTTTCCGTCTGTGCCCATGTCTGACGGGGACACTAGAACATTGTTCCGATTCTGTATCCGTAGTCTCGAAGATGGGAGGTAGATGACTTATTCCCTAGAAACCACCGGCGGATGACCACGTGCCTCAGCTCTCTGACAAAGTCCGAAGGTCGCCTGGGGGAGGGAGACCCGCTATTTACGGCATTGCCCGTTTCTAGAATGAGTCTCTCGTCTCGGGTTGCCCTGCATCAGCCGGATTTACACCGCCGAGGGGGAGGGAGGGAGGGTAAACGTCTCAGTTTCATGTTGTATAGGTAGAATTTAAACTTTTAGTGGCTCAACTTCCCCGCCACCAGGCATCCTCAGACGGTGGAGGCATACTTTGAGTTGAGATGGGATTAGATGGGTTGTGTTCATGCACGATCAGGGTATCTTCCCCCCCTTCCCTCTGTTTGTCCGTCCGGAGTCTCCCTTCTTCCGAGGCCTATCATCAAAGGCTCCCCTGCCTCAAGTCTAGGTAACTTTGTAGTGTCGCAATGACTGCTTCGCTTGCGGTTGGCGTTCTTGATCTTGAGAAGAAACATGATCACAAGAGGAGAGCCTTCCGGTCGTTGATTCAGGCTTGTTGCAGGCGAGGCAATGAATCCCCTTCAGTCGATAGCACGAGTTAAACAAATGCAAGTGAGCTCAAGTGACACCACAACATGGAGTGACTCGTCTAGATCAAGGTAGTAAAAATCGCCCTGTCATCTGTATCCTATGAACTTTCGATGGCACGCAACTCAATACCAGATAATTGAGCTTAGTACCCGGCTGAAAGACTTGCCCTGCTGACGTGTACACGTGAGGAGCAAACTTTTTTCACATCTCGTCATTGGAGCTGAATCTGGTATATAAATTTCCATGTCTTGATATACAAAGCCATACGACAAAACATGATCCCTCCACCGTATACGCCGCGCCCAAGCAAAATGGTATTTTGGTTCTCATCGTCCGTTCCAAGCATCCTTCACATACTCAATTACACCTATTCAGGCCACCAACAAACAGAAGCTTTGCGATACAAGCTGTCCCAGCTGTCTGTATCAGACAAAGCCACACTCAAAAGTACCCGTGCTTTGGGATGGCAACAAAGATGGCGGTGAAGACGCCGCCAACGAGAACGGCACAGAGCATCGCCTGAAGGAAGATGGTGTCCTGGATGGTGCGCAGAGCAGGCTCCTCAATCCACACCTCGCGGTCAAAGATCTTGCGGACAATGTTGCGCTTCTCATACTTGATGACCCAAGGCTCCGACTCGTAGCTGTTGTTAGATCCAAACGTGTCGAAGGAAGTCTTGCGGTCGTCATTCTCCTCGTCCACGAAGAGCTCCCAGGGACGAACGTGACGATGGTGCATACCGTGGAGGACAACACACATGCCCTTGTAGGCTGCGACCAAGGTGGAAATGCCCAAAACCCATCCAATGGCAGCCAGTGCTCGCCATCCGCGGCCCGCACGGCTGAGAGTAATCAAGATGGCGACGACAAAGGCGATAGCAATGAGACCAACGCCGAGAGCCCGGGCGAAGAAGACGCGAGCGGGGTTACCGTTGCAGATGGACCAACGAATGAAGTTGGGGTGAGCCTGCTGGCGGAGAGAGTTCTCAACTACTTTGATGGCCAAGCGGCAGGCCGTAGGATGGGTAGTGTACGCAAGGGCGTGAAGAGTGGTGTCACGTTCCTTGGCCGAGAGGTTGAGCTGTCGCGGCGCACCCTCCATAATGTACGTGGCGATAACACGATCAATCTCTTCACGGAATGGTTGTATGGTGACTAGATCCAGTTAGTAGATACCTTGAAGCCCTCGAGTCTGACAACTTACAAGGCTGCTTGGCACCTACGGCCGCGAATGCATCACTGGCCTGAGAGCGGTACGAATCGGCATTCGACACGCCTTGAGACCCCGTGTAGACTGAGCCTTCGTAGTCGTTTGGGGTGCGTGGAGGGGTGTGGAAAGGGTTGTTGGAATCTTGCACGATGCCGCTCGTGGCACCCTTCTTCTCGAAATCGGTTCCCTTGAATATCTCTTGGCCGGGCTTCTTGCGCATCCTCTGTGACTTTTCCTTGTTCATGCGTTGAAGCAGATCAGCCTCCATGGTTTCGGTCCACTCGGGAGCGAGAGACATGTCAGACGTCTTTGCTTCCCCAAAACGCTTCTGGAAGTCCCGGTGCCAGAGGAAGAATTGAAGGTTTTCCGCCGCATGCTCAATATATATCAGGTAGTTCATGAAGTCACGCACGGTACAAGGCTATCAAGTCAATACTTTGGACAGTATCAAAGTCATGAGAGGCAACCTACAGGACATGTGCCACCGTTGATAATCTTGTCAAAAGTGAGCGACTCCGGGATGCCCTGCAGTTTTCCAGAATTGCCGGAGCGCAAGGATGAGGAGGTGTTGCTCTGCTTTTCATTGCCACTGTCAGATACATCTGAAGTGCTCCCGCGAGCTGAGCTGGTGTTGCTGACGTATACCGGTCGGCGGTAGGTGAGAGGTAGAAGACCCATTGTTGGATATTTGATAGAAGTGACACCAAATGTCGCAGTCTGGTTGGTAGTAGGTGGAGAGGCGAATGAAATAGGTGGTCTTAGGTTCTAGGGTGTAGGACAGTGAGTGTGAGTGAATGTCCAGAAACCTTTGACCGAAAGAGACCGCCTTTAACTTGTAGTATCCAGGTCCAGGAATGACGTTCCACGAGTAAGACCGGACAAAGTTGAGGGAAAGAGAGTAGTGTTGGGCTTAAGGTTGGGTTGGAACGAACTACAAGCTACTGCACAATGAAGAATAGTGCTCGCCTTGCGGGAGGGGTGGAAGGGGTTGGGAGTAGCGAAGAACACAACTAAGATGGGAGATGAAGGAACGGGGGAAACGGTCGAGGGCACAAGACGACTGATATAGCAGTGAGAGAAGAAAAGCAGGTGTAGGCGTAGGCGTGCCTGTGAACCCGTGCCCAGATATCTCGAGAGTTGAGGAGAGTCGAGGGCTGCTGGGGAGGGCCAGGACGATGGCCAGCCCCACACACATTTCGACGGAAAGACTACTTTATTTGGCCATGACTGGCTTCCGTTGACGGAGAGGGCTGAAGCTGGGCCAATCCAGAAAGCGCGAAATCGACCTGTAGCCGGGGTCCCTGTGGGACACTGGGACTTGGGATGGGTGAGGCGTCCAGACGTTTGTTGTTTCCTGGCGGAATGCGGACGGGTGGGAACGACACGGTGTGTAGGGATGTGCTTTCTTCTCGGACTTGCTTGGTGATGCTGATATTGAGGGCACGCTTGGCAGGCATGGAGGACGACGCAGAAGGAATAGCGCACCCGCGTGAGGGTGGAGGCGATGTACCGTGCAGTACGGAGTAGGCATGTATCTTCATTTCTGAATTTCTGTATGCAGCATGAGATAGTAGAACATTGAGAGACATGGCCCTGGCCGTGGATGCATGTGGGTATGAAGGAGAAGAAGCAAGAACGGCGCTAGCAACCGCATCGTTGGTTTTCAAAGTTTACGCAGCGAGCCCTTGCTTACCTGGCACGCCTGTTGTTGTTATCGTTATTGTTTTGGACAATTCGAAGATTCACAGCGCTTTGCGTTTGCGTTTGCGAGGCGAAGGCCCAAACATCTCTGCTATGCTCTGGTAACAAGACAAACGAGGACTGAGTGAGCCAAAAGCAGTGCAACGACGTGACCAAGTGACCGGGCGCCTCAAGAACGCCCATTCTCCCATTGCAGACCTGCTTCGAAGCCATAAGTGACGAAGCCCCCGAAACAGCGAAATCACTGTCGATCTCTTGCAGCATCGTGGCGATTGGTGGAGTGGGCCGTCACTAGCATCGAGGCTTTCCTGAACGAGTAAGGAGCGTCTGTTCGGCTGAGACAATTCACAGCTGGGCTTGTCTTCCCTGCTTGGGGAAAATCGACTCTACAGAGTGCGGAATTGGCTGGTAATAGGGACGGATATCTTTTATGTGGGAGATTGCAGGAGATCGGCAAGAGAAGAGCGTGGAGAAGACACCCAAAGGCCTGGAAATTTTTCAAACCGGCGTGACAATGATTAGTGATGTCTTTGGAAGGTGAGTGAAACCCCTCAAATATTTATCGGGTGCTGCTTTCACCTCAAGTTGTTGCAGCAACAACCTGACATGACAATAGTCAGCATCAGAAGTTGGTTCGAGGTCAAGCGAGGCTCGCGCGAATCCTTAGGACTCGTTCCTCTAAAAGCTCCAGGGGACCGGGCCCGGGGCACAGAGGCGTAGGAGGCGGCCGTAAGGAGGTGGACCTTGACGAGAGCAGGCGGCGCCTCCCACATCAAGCCTCCAGACTTGCCATCGTCGTCTGGTGGTGGACGGAGAAGAGCTCCGGGTCCGAGAGGCCGAGGCAGGGCTCCCTTTGTTCTTCATGGCGCTGAGTTTATCAACAGATGAGGCCAAGGCTTCCGGACTGAGGAGACTGTAGGTAGTCCATCAGTCCCCATCCCCAAAGCCCGTCAAGTCGGATCACGAAAGGTGCCAGTAGGTAACGTAATGTGGTCCAAGTCAAGGTTGACTTTGGGTCTAGGTGTGCCACTCGCCTAACGGCGCTCAGGAGATATTGATCCGGCGTAGGGCAGGCTGTGAACAGACGGTGGAGCTACGACACAAGCGCGGGATTGCTGAGAGAGGCGTGCCTGGCGTGCTTGATGGGAAGTATCCGTACGTAGGTATCCCCATCTGACCGGGGGAAGAGAGAAGAAGAAGATGAGAAAAAGAAAGACAAAAATGCTGCCCAGGTGGAAGGGGGGGAGAAAAAAAAGAGGCAAGGGGTTGGTGGTGGTGAAGGTACCTACCTATTCCTCTGTACTACTGAGGTACTAAGGTAGGCCAGAAGGTACCCAAAGTACTGGCAGGGTCCCCTGAATCGACGGTCTGTGCGCGTTCCTTCCCCGAGATCGATTGACGATGTTTCCTTCCCTCTCTGTACCTATTCGTACCTTGTTCGCACCTGCCGTATGACTCTCAAGAAACGACTTCCATTTGTAAGGCAGAGAACCTTGCCCGGAAAATTGAGTTTGAGCGTTCGATTTATGTACTATGTCCGCCTGAATTCCTTTTCTTCCCAAATTTCATCAGACGACTGCAACGACAGACAACTCAAAGATCAGACGAGATTACTTACACGAATCCTCTCCACCAAGGTCGGCCACCTTCAACCAGCCCCAAACAGCATTTCCTTTTTGCCACATTATCATCTCATGCTAATACTCCCTCCCCTGCCTGGTCCTCATGCCAGGTATCTAGTCATAGTGTCAAGGCTCTCCTCAGCGAACCAGATCGGTCAGGCTAGAAGCAGTAACGAGACGACTAGCCTCTTCAAACCATCCCTGCGAAGAATGTGAGGAAGAGTTTGAAGGAGCGCCTTGATCATGTCTTCTCGCTAATCGATAAATCTATCCCTGCTTACACCAATGGCCAATCAAACCACCACTCAACCACCACCTTATCCTAGCTCCTCACTTTCACCCACCGTCACCCACCAGCTAGACAAGTCCAGCCAGCCTGAGAAAACCTCATATCCAGCCTGTCACACCAAATCACCAAAAGTCTTGGTAGACTACCTCGGCCTATTCGGTCTCGCTAGTGTCGCCGACCATTGTGACATGGTCGCCGTACCTAACCATCACCCCGAGGTCAGTCTTTGTGCGTCCATCCCCCCTCCCAGATTTGTGCCAACCGCCTTCCGAGCAGCGCCTTTTTCTGTGTAGCGTCGATGAACCAGCTATCCGATCGAGCCAGCTTTCAGTAGCTCTACTTTGCGAATTGGCCGCCTGTAACATTGGCAAAGACCACATCTTACTCCAGCCTCACCTTCGCACCGTCGCACAGCAGCAGCTGTCGATGGAAAGGACAAGATAGCATTCCATTCAGGTCACAAAGCTGAAAATACCCCTGGTGCAAATCATTGCAGTCATCTCGAAGCGACCCCCCTCCAGCGGGACGGACGGCCCAATGGGTGGCCAGAACCCCTGTGCCGAGCCAAACGTCACACGTTACCCGATTGCGACGCTGCTTCCGGCCCGAGAGGAACAGATCGCCGGGCATGTTTCCAGCTGCGTTCTGTATAAGGTATTGGCTCGCCTATCGTGCCGCAAAATGGCCATTGTGTGTATCTGTGACTGCTCTGAACGCGGCGTGATCATATGCAAGCTGATGGTTTTCGTCACAGCCCTTCGTCTCTGCTCTTCTTGTTTGGCTTCTGGCAAAGCTACATTTCTTAGTACCTATCCTCAAAAGCCTTGATTGGAACGATGACAGATTCGGGCAATCTCATATAACAACGCGAACCGTCGGCCGAGGTTGATGCTTTGCTAATTGCCATCATCTCGTCCTCGCGCAGGGGCCTCTCCCTTCCCCTAGCTCTCGCATCGTCTCTCTGGTCTCCATAACCGCCTCTTTGGATCGTGGCGTCAAGCTCCTGTCATGCGCTTGGCGACCTGGACCACACGACGCTAAGTCTTCCCTACGTCTTCCTACTCGAAACCAAGAAGGTCCTCTAGCGTGGACCATGGCACAACTCACCTTCCTATCTTCGCTGGCAAGATGTGTTCCATGAGAGTCAGGAGCGTGCCGCCCATGTGCTAGCCTAAGGATCTTGACCTAGGTGTGTAGGTGCTTGGCTCCCAGGATCAGAGTGGGCAGTCACTCACACTTCCCGCCTCGTGGAGAACTCGCGAATTCCTCGTGGAGGGCTTGCTAGTCATATTTACGCCTGTTTTTGGTATTTCGAACATTGGCCTTCTTTGGAATGTCTTGAAAAGATATGTGCCTGTCTCGTTCCTCATCCGATTGATAACATTTCCCCAAATCTCAAGACATGGCGGCGCATTTTCGACAGTGATTTTACACTAGATCAATTTATCCAACAGACGCACAGGTGTCAGCCGAGAGCATTCTGGACTCATTACTTCGAGACAAAAACCCTGCCGCCAGGAACACGAGCCATACTACGAATCATTGGAAGTCGTGCCCTACTACCTAGTCTACGGGAAGGATTCGGATCTTTGCAGTTCTGACAATGTCTTGGCACAGAGGACAGATTTTACCAGTGCCTCTCGGAGATATCAACGGTATTCACATCAACGCCATCCCGGAACCACCTCTCTGTGTCTTCAATTTTGACATCGTTCCCGCTCATCTGTCTCTTGCGCATAAGCCCGTTCTCAGCAAAGGTCCAATCCTCGAGACCATACGTCCGCCACCATTGTCCCGACTCATCATGCCACTCATACCAGAATTGGACGGCAATCTTGTTCCAATGGTCAGTGATCTCTCAAAAGCGCAGCCGCAGCTGCGGGGTCAACGGTGACTCTGGGGAGCTTACCTTGTTATCGGTGAAGGCGAACAACTCCTTGCGCAGTCGGTAGCCATTCTCCTTCTCCCACTTCTTGGTGAGCCATTGCTCAATCTCATCTCGACCCTGGAGAAAAGTGTCTCTGTTGCGCCAGATGGAGTCGGGCGTGTAAGCCATCTTCACTTTTGCGGGGTTTCTGCGGCGATGTCAGTGGGCGTCTGCTTCGGCTGCTGAGGGGCACGGACTTGGAGTTCCATCCATCCTGGGCCGCCTTCACCTTGATCCTCGCGGTTTCCTCGGTGAAGGGTGGGAACGGCGGTCTGGCTTCGTCCTGGCTGGTCATGATTCAAGCAATGCGATCTTTCCAAGTGATGATGCCTAAAGTCACGGAGCTATCGCCACGGCAAAGACAGCAGTTTTGAACATGTCAATTATGCTGGAAGAAGACACAAGCACTGGACGATGCAACCAATCACAGACACAGGCTGCCGGGGGTTCGGCCTTTGTCAGCTGTCATCAGCGCCCTTGGCAAACACCGCGGGTTCTGCTCTTACGAAACGACGTCAGATGAGGCGCAAAAATTTTGATTTTCAACCTTTCAGCTCTAGTCGAGAAATTTCAATCCAGCTTGAGCATGATGAGTCTTTCAAACTTCGGATGGATTGCGGAGTGAGCGCTACAGCAACAAGCAACGGCCGACGCCGGCGCAACTTCTGCCTCATCACACAGAGCCGCGCTGACTGCAGTTACGGTCTGTCGTTGTGTGAACCAGGTACCGCAGGATTGACTTTACTGAGTCCAGGCAGCTGGTTCTTCAAACGATAAAAGTCAGGTAATTCCAGACAAGCACATGCTCGCCGACTTTGTACCATCTGCACGCCAATGACCACCAACATCCAGAAATGTCACGCCGCCCGGGTCTGGAGTACCCGGACCTCGCCATGATGACAAAAAGGCTCCCAGAGTCACAACCTCTTGGCACAGTAACTCCGAAGGACGTTGGTAGAAGGCCGACAGGCTGGATGCTCGGACGGCCGAGAGGGGCCCTTGTTCGCCTCCCCCCACCGGGGGAGAGAGGCCGGGGATCGGAGCCCAAACGGACGCGGCATAAATTCCCGGTCTTGCGTCATGTCACTCTGTGGGCCGAAAAGGTGCGCATTTAGCTGGTGTTATCAGAGTTCAAGGTACATGTCATCTATTCGTACCTCCCCCATACGGATATTCTGTCTGTTGTCACTTTGAATGCTGCTGTTATCTACTTAGTACCTTACCTTGTACCTTGAGCAAGGGAAAAAAGATACTTTGCATCATGGCTTCCAAACGCGAAAGCGGGCAAACAAGAAAGACAACTCTCCAGAGTTCCGAGACAAATCAAACCGTCGAGTGCCTCCTGTTAGTGCAACGGTAGGTCCCCGTGGTCCGCACTTTTTTTTGTCCACTTGTATGTCCGTATTCGTCACAAAAAGACTACCTTTTGTGCCTGTGCCTGAGATGGTCGGCGGTGGTCCCAGGAAGGAGTGGCCGCCCCGCGCCTAAGGAGCGTAGTATCCGTATCTCAAATACAAATCATCACGAGCTCCACTTCCCTGGAAGCTCGCAGAATTGCGCCTGGGACCCTGACTCGGCGATCCCTCGATATCCCGCCCACCTACTAATTCGCCCTACCTTCCTTTCCTTTATCTGATCTTGTTTTCCCTCTCCTTCCGTTCTTCACCAAACCACTCTACTACCAATCCACTCTCAAACCTCCAACGCACTTCTTTCTTCACCAATTTCCTCAACCAACCCATACCAAATCATCAAAATGTCTGGTCTCAAGGTCGGCGAGCAGTTCCCCGAGGGCGTTGCCTTCCAGTACATCCCCCACCAGGAGGAGACTGCCGACTTCAAGGTCTGCGGTATCCCCATCAAGTACGACACCGCCAAGGGTAAGTCTCTCTATCAATTGAAGCATCACGGAACAAGAAAGACATTCGTGGCTAACTCCTCCCGTCTCCCAACAGAGTTCAAGGACAAGAAGGTCGTCATCGTCTCCATCCCCGGTGCCTTCACTCCCACCTGCTCCGCCTCCCACCTGCCCGGCTACATTGAGCACAAGGACGAGCTCAAGGCCAAGGGCGTCGACCAGGTCATCTTCCTCGCCTACAACGACCCCTTTGTCATGTCCGGCTGGGGCAAGGCCAACAACATCAAGGACGACTTCATTGTGAGTTTTGCCCGTTTCTGTCTTGCTGTTTCTGTTGCATCTTTTTTCTTTTTCTTCTTCGACTTGTTTTCTCCAGCTAGCAGCTAGCTTTAGCTGTGCTGTTGCGTTGTGTTGTTTTACCCCTCCCCCTCTTTCCGTGGAGCTCACCCCTTCACCGACTCCGATAAACGCCGCCCGCCCCCCACCCCCCACTCTGCCCCTCCACAAGGGGGTTGGAAAAGAGTCTCAACATGATACCACGATACGCTCAAATCGCCTCACCCGCGAAGTTGCATTCGTGTCTTCTCTCATCTTCCATCGCGCAATATCCCAGCCACCGTCACAAGCATTGATGAACTAACCCGGCTTTCCCAGATCTTCGCCTCCGATGCCAACGCCGCCTTCTCCACCTCCATCGGCTGGAACCACGGCGAGCGCACCGCCCGCTACGCCATCGTCATCGACCACGGCAAGGTCGTCTACGCCGAGAAGGAGACTGAGCTCCAGGGTCTCGAGGTCTCTGGCGCCGAGCCCGTTCTCAAGGCTCTGTAAAGAGTTGGTACCTTGTGCCACTTGAAGATTTAATGAATTTTGCGTTGGGCGGGATCCTTTTTTTTACATGATGAGAAATGCCCAAGACATGGTCTCTTTTATAGACGAAAGAGGGGAAAGAAAGGAAACCTTTTTCCGACGCGCGTTTAGAACAAAAGCTCATATTAGAATTTTGAACTTTCGTTAGACGAAGATTGGGGCGGTTTTCGGATCACGAAACCACTTCTTCCGCTTATAGAATAGAGACAAAAACTGAATGGTTCATGAGACCTGGCCATGTTTCTGCCTAGCCTGAAATACTTGATCTGATGACTGGAACGTGAGCTGTTAGATGCCTTGGTAGAGCTAATAGAGCAGACGGACTTCGTCTCGGTAGCGGGGCTCGGAGATGCGATATTGCCGCGAAGAGAGATGGACGGGGGGAAGGAACCACAGGAGGGGATGGTTGTCTTTTCCCCGACGCAGGTCATGGTGTTGTTGGATACTTACACCGGGTAAGCTCTATTACGCAGATATATGTTATATGTGCGGCTCGTTTCCATAGTAGGCATGATGCGGATAAACTTGGGGTATCATGACCACAAAAGATGATGGATGTTCAGAGGTGTGTGTTTGATATATTCTTGGAAAGAAAGGCTAGAGTATGATGTTTACTTGGAGTTTACCCAGCGGGCTTAATGTACTCGAGTGAGGACGAGGGTATGGGTGTCTGTCGATGGCCGTCTTTTACAATGAGAGATGTGTTTTCTTTTCCCGCCTCATTTGCTATTTTCTCCACGGCCTTTCCTGTGAAATGGTTCATCGAGCAGGGCGAGTTCTGGTGACGGCACGGCAAATTCTGAAAATGCCCTCCCCCACATGTCACTGAAAGATGGGAGAAGGGATTTTGAGCTTTGTGAACGTTTATCGTGTGGAGTAAGCTTCAGTCCTCATTCCGAGCGCGTGAAGCCGGGGAATCAAAGGAGTTCTACTGTCCCTCTACTTCCGTTGAGGGGAATACATGATGTGACAGCCACTACGAAGCGCATTTTGTTTGATGCTTCTTCGGCTCGTAGCTTCGCTCTGGGAACAACGCAGGAAAGGGGACGGGAAGGTTTGAGCTCGTGGATGAGTCCCGGGATCTATTGCAGTATATCCGCCGCTTAAGATCTCGGCGACTGTCTCCCACGCATGTCAACCTCCCAAGAATCACGTCACCATTCAAATGGTACAAAACACAAAAAGACTAGTCACCAAAGTACGGGATTCAAGGATCAAAAACGTTGGTAAGAATCCCCCGTTGGGACAATTCCATGCAAATTCCGTGCTACCCGTGAGATTGTGTAGTTATAGAACCCCAAAGTCCCCGTTTCAAAGCACAATGAACCCTCGACTCCAATCAAGTTTTTTTTGAACCTGGTCGTATTGTGCCTTTCACCAATCGTTCGTTGTCAGAAGCGTTCGTTCCTTCTCTAAAAACGGTCTCCCCCCTCACCAGCCGGAGGGTTGAAAGAAAAACACCTAACCCTCGGCCGGGATTGGTCGGTGGCCGTTTCTGTTCTTTGCTTCCCGCATGTCACACCAGCCTCACGCCGTCTCGACAGAGAAATGTTTTTACTCTTTTTTTATTTCATCATGTCAAGAGAAGAAAAACCCATCACGCAAACCCAAATTTTTTCCCCAATCCTCAACGAGAGACTAGAAAAAAAAAAGCTGTTTAACGGGTACGGGCCTGGACCTTGGGAGCGGCGCCCTTGGAGCCCTGCTTGGAGGCGATGGGGCCCTTCTTGCCACCGGCGGCGGCGGTCTTGGCCTTCTCGGCCTTCTTGGCGGCGGCGTCGGCGTTCTTCTTGTCCTTGGACTCCTTGATGGCGGCGGCGCGGGCGGCGGAGCGGGCCTCGGGGCGCATGGAGCGCTTCTCCTTGATCACATCGAGGGAGGCACCGACGATGGCACGCTGGGCCTTGACGGTGCGGCGAGTGCGCTTCTTGGCGACCTCCTGTTGTGGGGGTCAGTCATGCGTTTTCTCCAAGGTTGAGGTTCGCGACGCGTGAAGGGGTTCGAGATATTACATCTCGAACGTGACCATGCGGCAGCGTCGCGACGGTTTGGCACTCACCTCAGAGATACCCTTGCGGTGCTGGCGACGGTACAGGACGGTCCAGGCAATGCGGCGGGGGTTCTTGCGCTGGAGGAAGAGGGACTCGGACTTTCCGTTCTGGAAACGGAAGATCTTGGAGTCACCGCGGACGTAGAGCTTACCCTGTAGTCAGAGTCTCGTCAGCGTCTTGTTCCCATGGAGAGTGTTTTGTCTTTGCCTCCTCCGTGAATTCGTCTCCTTGCAATCATCTTTCCTTTCCCCGTCGATCAATCGTTGCCCCATGGCTTGCTCATTCACCCGAGTCGTTGCCCCTCATGTCCCATCTCTTCCATCTGGGGTTGAGCTCCCCTACTGCCCAGCCATGCTTTAAACAGGTTCCTTCGATCGACTGGGGGGAAAGATGATATCGGAGACGTAGGGAAGGATGGGTGGCGTTGTCATCATCGTACCTTTCCAGGGTAGATTCTCTGTCCGGAGAACGTGTCGTCGTACGTGCGCATCTTGAATAATCAGTCAGAAAACAATTCCTCGTAAATTTTCGGAAGATCCTCCTGTAATCGGCCCTCAATTCGTTCTCCTCGTCTGGCCCAGCGAAGTTGTTCGTGGAAAGCGGCTGTCTTTCGGAAATGGTGACGTTGCGGTTTTGTTGGGTAATCGCTAGGCCAGCAGTCGGAAGGAAAAAAATCGAGGGTCGACCGGACGAGGGGGTAATCTATTGAACGTACATTGGCGGTATTGAATGCGAACGTTGGCTGACTTGTCGATGAGGTCAAAGGGTTCGGGAAGGGGAGGGTAAGACCAGGCTGGCACTCTTCGCGAGATTCTACAATTTTCGACTCTGGTTCGGAAATTCGTCGTGGGAGGGTAGAATAGCCTAGTGGGCGTCAACCCTACGCGGACGGGACGAAAGAGTGGGTCTGCTTGGTGGTGCATGTGTCACGTGGAGATAGCCATTACCGATATTGAGGTGGTTGACTCGAACTGCGCCACATATTGGTAGAGTGCAGTGGATTTGTGGCTTGCCTGGTCTAGAAGCCCCACTCTCAACTTCAAGTCGAGATGTGCATCTACGACACAGATTCTTGCTTGAGAGAAAATGTCGAACGGATACCGGTGATGAAAAGTTGGCTTAAGGTGACGAGACCGCTTACGAGAATATCACGGCCGCTGAAAATGCCAGCCGACCCCGATGAGATCGCAGATGTTGTCCTAGGGCGGTTCAAGAAGCTACCTACAAAACGCAGGCCCCAGCTTAGAGACAATGGCCTACATGAATGGGTTCCCCTGAGCGGCATTGTTGCCGAAAAAGATGGCGTCTTAACTTGTCTCTCACTCGCGTAAGTAAGATGGTCATGTGTATGTTATCGTGTGGATGATCTCGGGTCATACAACTTGTAGTTAATTCATGTGGCACATCATACTTCAGACTCTGGATCTCATCTTTCTTAGTTCACGATATTCTATATGGACAATACTCCCCGTAGCTTCCACGATACGTAGCAATACCAGACATCATTATCTCATGAATATCATCAATGACCACTTGACTAACACCTACCACAGAACGGGCATGAAGTGTCTCCCAGCCAGCAAACTCCCCTTGGCAAAAGGAAACGCCCTCCACGACTGGCATGCCGAAGTCCTCGCCATCCGCGCCTTCAACCGCTACCTCCTGGACGAATGCGATACCCACTCGCAGGGCAGCTCGCCCACCTCAGATATCATTACAAGACGCCCACCCTCCGCCATCTCCCCCTCCTCACCCCAACCCTTCGCAATCAGAGACGACGTTACCCTACACATGTACTGCTCCGAAGCCCCCTGCGGCGATGCAAGCATGGAACTCACTATGGCCGCCCAAGAAGATGCTTCACCCTGGGAACTGCCTCCGTCCTCAGCCTCTCCATCCGGCACGACTGCTACGCCACCTCCCCAGACAACAACAGACACAACCCCCCTCCCAGGAAGAGCCTACTTCTCCCACCTAGGCATCGTCCGCCGCAAACCAGCCCGCGGCGACGCGCCCCCGACCACCTCGAAATCCTGCTCCGACAAGCTCGCGCTCAAACAGTGCACCTCCCTCCTCGCCTCGCTGGCATCCCTGCTGATCCATCCAGGCAACGCCTACATCTCGTCCGTTATCCTCCCGGAATCGGAGTACTCCGCTACAGGCTGCGAGCGCGCCTTCTCAGCAAGCGGACGGATGAAGGCCGTAGTGGATGAAGCGGCGCGTTGGAAGGGTGGACACCGGTTCTGGCCGTTTGAGGTGCGGACCACGTCTAGAGAATTTGAGTTCTCGAAACGGATGGTTAGGAGGAAGGCTGGGGCGGATAAGATTGCGGCGAGTAACCTCGCTGCTGCCTGGACACGCGGTGGTGGTGTTGATGAGGGGACGATGGGCGGCGTGCTGCAGGGGCGGAAGGCATTTGATGTCCGGGGCGCGAGTTTGGTTTCCAGGCGGAGGATGTGGGAGCTCGCGGTGGCGGTGGCGGAGCGGGTGGCTACGGAAGGTGGTGACGACGATGAGGTTGGGGGGTTGCTGCGGCGGGCGTTGGATGTTGATGCGTATGGCAAGGTCAAGGGCGGGGAGATGCTTGTTCATCGGAGGGAGGTCAAGGAGGCTGCGAGGAGGGTTGCGTTGGCGGGGTGGGTTGTCAATGTTGGGGATGAGGAGTTTGCGAGGTTGTAGGATGGAATTCGTCACGGTGGTATGGATGCTAAAAGACACGAGTGCGGCGCAATTGGAAAATCATTTGGTATCACTCTTCGCATCTTCATCGTCTCACCATCTCATCACGCTGTGAGTCTAGATTGTTGACCTTGTCGAGACCACAATACTGCGCAGTTTGGACATGAACGGTGAGTCTTCAGCGTCTCCCAGGAGCCTGACTTCCTCTCGCCGTCTCACATCGACAACGACGCACACAATTTCAACCGCCGGGAAACAAATTGGGAGCGTCTTCGTATCGATCGATTTTTGCGTTGGAAGTCAAGTTTGTATCTCGTTAATTTTTCCCATTCCTTAAAACCCACACGCTCGTTCATAGATGATAGGCAATCCACGGAACCCAAGGACGGTTTCGATCAAAAAAAGTATCTCTCTTCTCCCTCGAACTCCCATGACAAAAAGTATAAAGGTAGTCGCAGAGGGGTGGCACCGTTTGGTTTGGGAGCTTTTTTTTCATTTATTGATCTTTTTTCGGCAAATCTTTCATCTTCTGTTGTGAAGTATTTCGCCGCTTACTCGACCTTGCTCTCAAAGTTCTCACCCTCGACCAGGTCGGGGATGTCGTCCTCCTCGCCGTCCTTGCCCTCCTTCTGCATGTTCTGGTAGCTCTCGGCGAGCTTGCGGAGCGAGGCGAGGGAGTCGGGGCCGAGCTGGTTGAGGATGCCGGGGACGAGCTCGGTGAGCTCCTTGTCCTCACCGTTGCCGTAGATGGCGAAGGTGTTGGCGGGGACGGCAGCGTGGACTGGAAGAGTTTCATCTTTAGTATACGTCTAGGTACTTCTTCGTGCGATGAGAGAGGAATGGGAGGGTAGAAGAGCTATCCTCTGGTGGAGGAACAGAGGTGCATCGGAAAAGAGGACGTGAACGGTGATGGTGGTAGCTTGGTGGTCATTTACCCTTGGGAGCAGCAAAGTGGATGACGTTGCCGTCAGACTTGAACATGTTGACCTCCTCAATGGCCTGGATGGGCTGGACGTTGAGCTTCTTCAGGGCAGCCTGGAGCTTCTTGTCGTCGGCGGCGGAGCGCGCGGGCGCACGCTTCATCTTGCGGCGGGGAGTGCCCTTGCCGCTATCGTCGGGCGAAGCATCGATACGTTAGTCATCATCTCCTCTTTGTAAACATTTCGCGAATGAGCGGGTTCGAGAGTTGTGTTTGTAGGCAATTTTGTCTTTTTTTCTGGATATTTCGCGGTGTTCTCGGTGAGGGAAAGGGTGTAGGGAAAAAATGAGGGGTCAATTTTCGGAGGTTCACACATACCCTGCGCATCGCGTATATTAGCTACCAATTTCAAAACCGACAGCATTACGACAGCATAGAGACAAACGACATTGACGGAGACATACCGATACGCGCGGAGGCGCCGAGCTTCTTGAGGCGTTCCTGGACGTCCGACATGGTGGGCAGATTGGCTCGAAAATTGACGAGTTTGGGGAGGGAGAGTGACGGTTTGGCGTGGTGGTTTTGCGGGTGGGGGAAAGGGAAGCAAGCTGGTGCTGTGCGGTCGTCCTCAGGGCAATTAGCAAAAATGTGTGGTATGGAGGTGGGAAAAACCCGGGCGGGCAGCGGCCGGCCGACCCCCCTCAGGCGAGGACGGGAGCTACGACCACACGCATATTCCCACCCCGCCCTCTTTCCTTCCCCTTCCCGACCCGTGTGTGCAGCGCCCGAGGGAAGTAAATTTCACTGAGGTGGGCAAACTACTCACCGTGATTCGTCTATTGTTTGTCACACGTTGAATTATCTACCACAAGGCTGAAGCCGACTCTGCCAACTTTGCATGATAAGGGTGATGCAATGATGGAGGTTTTGTGCGTGCCAAGAATTCCCTTCGCTTGCGGAAATAGTATTGTGCCGAGGTACGTTCCTTTTCTGGACCTCACCGAAAGTTCACCGAATGAGGTGGGGCCAGCTGAGTGATGAGCTTTTCGGCTTGCCTTCTCGAGCGGTGTTGAACCAGGTTGATTCTCTGCGTCACTGACAATCAATGTCTCCTGGCACGATGCATGCTATCATATCTCCATCAATAGGCCGATATCAATCCGGCCATGCCAAGAACGCAACACTACTGCCGCGTAGTCTGTCAATTTCATCCAAATATCTTTGAGCCCTCAAACGCCTGAAAGCAACCCTCAGAGGTCAGCATGGTATCTTTCGTTGTTATACAGCCAAACATGGCATAATCCCAGACCCTCCGAGACCACGTTGATATAGTACAGTCCGTCGTAGAGCGGCGGGATATCAGTCCAAGTCATCCGACATTCCCGACTCCTTGCGCATCGCCGCTTGCTGTGCCTTGAGATCTGCCTCTCTCCTCCTCTGTTCATTCACGCGTGCCTGCTTTTGTCTCTCAATATCTTCGTCTCGCACCGTCCAGACTGTTGACTGTGTTAGCTCCATGCTGAACCATAATTCCACGATATGACTGGCGTACTCGGCTTGTTCGACTTGGAGTATTCCTTCAGCTTCGTAACAAACTGGTCAAACTCCTCCTGCGTCTTTTCGCGGTTCGCAAGACTCCTGGCCTGTAGCTCGGGGTTGTATCTCTTGAAGAGCTCCTCTTCCGTCGGCGACACCCACATGGTGAAGGCCGGACCGCCCACGCAAAAGATCCCACCACTGTGCCCATCTGTCAGTTCGCCATTCCCTGCAGACCTTGAAGAGTCTCAACGTACCCAAGCAGCATCTTTCCCCACAACTTCCAATTCGTAGCCTTCTTTGTCGCCATGGTGATTGAGTTTGTGCGATGCGGTGCGATAGCAGGTGGGCTGTGACGATTTGGCGAAGCTCCGGCAATGGAGGCTTGAGTTTGGGGCTTTGCGACACAGAGGCAGCCCTCTCACAATCGATGACGAACCTGACGCGCTTGATTGGAGATCTACCAGCAGAGACCCAATTTGGAAGGCGGTGGGAAGCTGCCATCTCGTGCACCCTTAGGTAAGCTTGGACTCGATGACTTACAGTGGTCCATGCGCTCTCTCGAGATGGTGTGGCTAACGCTTCCCGTGGGACATCAGCTTTCATCCGCATATTCTTAGACTGGAAGTTCACGCACCAATGCGAACAAGACTCGGGCTCAAGTCCGTTCGAAAGTGTGGCGCCCTACACCATCAACTTCCCATGATCGTCAAAACCCACAGACCAGTTCTCATCTTCCCAGCACATCTCTGCAACCTCGTGGCGCAGGCGGAAGACCACATGTCCGAGGGGGCTGTGCTCACTGTCACCAACATCGAACAAAACGTTTGTGGTTGGATGATGCCACAACCCATTTGGAGACAAGCAACGCTCCAGATCGACATGCAGGAACGCAAGAAAACGCTTCCCGTGCTCCCCTCCCCAATGACAGGACGAAATCGAGCACCAACCCTCGTGAGTTACGGCGGGATATCCCCCAGAAAGGGAGGCCACCTACGGTGCATCAGAAGCCCATGTGCCGGCCAAGCCTTCAGTAGTAACTGGCGACGACGGCGCAGCCGCCCTTCGATGTCAGTCACGATTTGTCTACTCTCTGTCGTTGTGGCGAAAAGACATCAAAAGGTCTCCGCCTCCAGGGGCGTAGTGTCTTCCACGCGTCTGAGGGCTTCCTATGCATCGTGATTTGACCGTTGAGGATTCAAGCCATCAACCCCACCTCACATGGAAACGCCGGTCTTGGCCGCTCAGCCCTTCCTTCGAGACGGGAAAGAAAACGCTTTACTCCGAACGGGACGGAAGCTGACGAAATGCCTAACCCACCTCACCGCATGCTTGGCCGCTTGGCCGTACGTTGACCGGGCCGAACGGCCTTCCTATTCGACCTTGGTTGTTTCCACACTGGATGTGGTCGAGAAGTGGAGGCGACGAAGGCGAACGTCGTAAAGCAATACGATAGGGTAGAGGCCTCCTGAGCGTGACCAGAGAGGCTGATATTACCGTCGACGAATAGCAAGCCTGCAGAGACTTCGTCACCAGGACATCTGGTCATTGCTCTTGAGTTCTTGCTAAGTGACTTTCCCGCTAGATGATGCATTCCTAAGTAAGAAGGAATGCCGCAACGAAAAGTAGGGACTAGCTGCGCTGCCTCGGGGTGGTTGCATAAACAGGCATTGCTGTCACTGAATCCCACAACCGTTCACCGGCACCAGTTCAGTACGGTATACCAGCACCCGCGCTCCGGGCAACAGGACGGGAGTCGACGGGAAGCGAGAGAGATGAGACGAAATGTCGCGGACAGGCTCGGCGCACAGAGACTTTACGAACCTAATTGCCCCTCGTCTCGCTGAGGGTCCTGTCGGTGCACCAGAGCACCAGACACACCGGAAAACGGGGTTCAACAGGAGCCTGGACTGTTTCCGCACCCTTGCTTTTTTGGTTCTCGATACTTGGGGATAGGGTTGTTCTCCTACTCTCCTGATAAATTGCTTCTTGTTTTGAGAAGAGGTGAGCAGGAGCCGAGTAACAGCCGGGCCCCTGATGCTCACGGCTGACTGCTGAAGGGTGATAATACTGGATCCCCATAAGGCAGACTCCATGGGAACAGCAGACTCAAAAGGGGCGCCAGGCCAATGAGGTTTGCCACTGGGGAGTTTCTGATACAGCGCTCTTGTCGTGTGTACCGAGAGAGAGACGCGGAGCCAGAATGCATTGCAGCAATGCTCATTCAACGGGTCTTAGGGGGTTTGTGATTGATCCCTGCTTCTTAATAAGGCACATTGCGCGACCCGGGTCAGGCAGTCAAGTGAGAGCAGGCGACATGCCTGATCAGCGTCGTTTTTCTTAGGGCACAAGATTGCATCGCTTGCGGTGGCTGATAGGATAGGTTTCCGTACTGGAAAGATCAAAAAGGAAGAGGTTGTCAGATGAAGCTTTTTGGGGGTGTTGCCATAGAGGCACCTAATTGAGGTTGGAATGTCTCTGATCCTATCTGCCTCGTGACGACGAAGACGGAAACGGCATGGTAGTTGCAAATCATTCGTTGAAGACAACTGTGACATTCCATTGATGGTTGCTGGACTGACGTCTTTTTCTTTTCTATTCGCAAAGTGAATGAATGAGTGTGGAGGGGAAATGGGTTGTGGAATGCAAAGGCTGGGAAGCATGGAGTCAATGGACCCATCCACTCGGAGTACCTAACGGTAGGTACCTACGAATGAGCCCAGTCATGCCAGTGAGGTGTGGTACCTTACCGTGGCCATGACCTCAGTTCCACGCCGCGACGCTGGGAAGACCCTCGTTGCAGCGCTCGGATGAACCTTTCCTGTGAGGGCTTCGTGCTGCGGCTGTCCAGGGGAATGGTATACTTCGCTGAGGGCGAGAGGGTAGAAAAGCGAGAGATATGCAAATTGTCGTGGGGCCGGCGGCGGTTCAGGCATGGTTGCCCAACTGATCCGGGATATCCTCTCTCTCAAGCTGCAGTATGTAATCTATCCGGTCTGTAAGCTGATGGGCGGGTCACGGAAGGCCCCAGAGAAATAAGAGTATAAGACCCAGATGAAAAGATTAATGTTGTTGTAAATGTAACGAGCAGGCTGGCGCAAATTGAAGGCGGTGCTTCTGTTGGATCTCGCTTCATTCAATGCGCCTGAAGTTCTGAAGTACATACAGTACAGTACTGATAGGCTGTAGCCCCTTCCCCCCTCTGCAAAGTCACTCAAAGTTCTCCGTAAGAGTAACCTTAAGCTAGCAGCGGCAGTGCGAACGCTGCTTCCGTACCTTGCCTTAGTGAGGCACTTTATTACTTGCCTTAGTAGCGCAAGTACCGAAGTAGCGTCGTATTGAGTGGATGAGCTTCGTCTCTGGTATTGAAACCATCTTGACAGGCCAAAAGGTACGGATCCTTGTGACCATGAGGACAGTGATGACAGAAAACGACAATCATCGACGCCGTTCGATAGCTGTCGCTTCTACCATCTACAGACTTTGAGCAACGCGTTGATACCAGGGATATCGATTACAGAGTACGTCCGGGTGGCATATCATCACTTGTTCGGTACCTTAATGTGAGATCAGGTACCTTGAAGAAAGGTATGATAGGGAAGCAGAAGCGACATGGACAGACGGAAGGACACGGCCCCGACACGCGCCTTCTCAAACACGCTGTCGTCATTTTGTCGCTGTTGCTCAGGGACCTTAATTTGTTCCTTTTTCTGCAACAAACAAGACGCAGACAGCAGTCCTGAATTGCCGTATCTTAGTGTGTATGTTGCCAACGCTGCTAAGACAATCCAACTCATTTCATGAGTTCAAGTAATGTAGACAGGTAGACACCATGCAGTTGTATTCCACGGACTTGATTGTAATGTGAGGTGGTGCGAACGAGAGGCAGAAGAAAGGTACAAAAGGTACATGTCCATGGGAGCACTTGCCTTCCATGACAACCGCCGCAGGAACGCCCCGTAACCGGGGACCCTGGGAAAGCGAGACACCACCTCCCCGATGCTCCAATGCTTTCCACCCTCCACAATCCATCTCTCTGCGAAAAGGAAAGGTACCTTTAGCCCCGTGCCTTACATGCGCGAATTGAGGTACCTGTTCCCCCCGGGCGCTCGTCCATCAACCCAATCCCGTCCACGCATCCTGCCCAGTCCAGTCAAAATCCTTCTTCCCCCAGTCTTCCGTCTTGTCTTAATTCATCTGCGCGTTGCACCGCATCCGACAGCGTCTCCTGAGGTGCTTTGCTCTTCTTCTCTTCCACCAGCAAATTCCCTCCCGTGTCCCAGTCCCAATCCACACACCCGTACGAATACCTACCGCACCGCACACACGTTCCTTCGGTGTGTGGACTTGTGGACGCGTGCATGAGCTAGACCTCTTCCTCGCTCTCTATCTCTTACCCATACCCTTTACGAATATCCGTACCCTCCTCCCACTCAACTCCCTCTCCTTAAGCAACCTGAGTTGCTCTACCTTGAACGGCACGGCCATAATAATACACAAACTGCCCACACAAGAGAGAGCTCGGCCCAACTTCATCCACCCCTCCAACATCAACTTCTATTTGCATCCCCACTGCTGCACTCCGTCAACTGCCACCAATAGACGCCGTGTTCTGGAAACACCTGCGATCTCCCCTTAACGGCTGCTCTATTGAACCTACTACCCGGCATTGCCCAACGCGCGGCTCAACTTCATTTCTTATTCTCTCCTTTTCCCTTTGTCCCTCTCTCTCTCCATCGGTTACTACTCCCCTTGAAATTCGGCTCACTCCGTCCTGCGCGCACCGAACCCCTCGAAATTGCAGTGGACTATTCTCTCGTCCCGGATACCAACTCGAATCGTCCGCTCTCGCGCATAGCCTGGCCCGCCGAAACTGTCGATCAACATTGAGCCGAAACGTGCGGAATCCCAGCCTACAAGACCACAACAACCCCCCGCCAACCCTTGGCCTTCTCGTCAACGTCAGCTATGCGCCTGTTGTAGTCTGTCCAATTCCACAAAGCTGTGGAGCTACATCTAATTTTCTCCTTTACGGTAACCTTATGCGATCCCGGGCCGCCTAGGAGCTGTTACCGAAACCAACACTTTTCCGACCTCGAACCACCCATCTTTTTACCCCAACATACACCCCAAAAACACACTCGACCGAAACCCGCACATTGCGCCACTGAAATCGAAAAGTCCACGACACGATTCCGACACGAGAAGTGGTGGCATAGCAGACGATGGCAGGATATCCGGGTCAGCGTCCTTATGGCGGTGGCCCTCCCGCGCCTCGTCCTGGACCCGGCCCCGGCCCAGCGCCCGCGCAGCGGGGTCCTCCTCAGCAGTATGACAACTACCAGCAGGACGGATATGGCTACGACTACTATGATGACGGCGGCTACGACCAAAACTATGGCGGTCAATACCAGGACCCCAACTACGGCAGAGGTCCGCCGCCGAATCAAGGCTACCCGCCGCAGGATTACTATGGTGGCGGCCCAGGGCCCAATGGCCCGCCAAGAGGAGGGCGACCGCCTCAAACGGGAAGAGGTGGTCCTATTGCACGTCCTCCGACCGCAGATGGCACTCGCGGCGGATACCCGCCTCGTGGCGGTGGCGGTCCCCCAGGCCGAGGAGGTTTCCCCATGGGCCGGGGTGGCCGTCCCGCTCCGTATGAGCGATCGGCCAATTCAGATCCAGCTGGTGAGTTGCATGCGTGCCATTCGTGCCCTTGTATGCTAACCATTCCTAGCAAACCGTCCTCGAGAACACGCGCCGATCAGTCCTCCTGGCGCCCAGGGATTCAGTGGTGGCGCTTTCCCGTCATTTCCAGGACAAGGCCGTAAGACGGACCTAGATGCTGAAAATGCGATTCTGAACAAGATGGCCGGAATCGACATCTCATCCCAACCTGTCCAGCAGCGGCCTCCTGGTGGACCTCCGAATGGCAGAGCGCCGCCACCCCGTGGCTACTCTGACCCGCGGCGTGGTCCTGAGCCAGGTTACGGACAAGACTTCCGAGGAGATGGCTACGGCCAGCAAGGCCCTCCGAGGGACGACTTCGGTCCACCTTCTAGAAGCATGACCATGCCGGTCAACGACCAAGCGCAAAGGCGCGGGCCTCCGCCACGCCAGGACACATATGGTGGCCCAGGGGGACCGCCACGTGGTGGTGTTCCTCCTCGGCCTTCAACAGCGCAAGGAAATCGGCCGCCACCGCAGCGCATGTATCCCCCAAACCCGATGCCTCCGCCGCCGCAACAACAGCAGCAGCAACTGCCTCCGCCTCAGAATGCAGGGTATGGGGGACATGGAGAGTTCGGAGGCGATCAGGACGGATACCGAGACACTAGGGCGTCGTTCGGCGACGTCTACGACGCCTATTACCAACCTTCTCGCATGAGTAATCAAAGCGCCCACAGTCATGGGCATCACGATGCTCCCGACTACAATGGGGCACCATCGCATGCTCCTCGTGGTTCTTTCGAACAGCACATGCGCCCAGGCATTGCCGAGCACACGCAGCCGGGCGCTAAGCGCGTTCCGGAGATGAGTCGGACCAAATCGCAGCCAGATCTCCGACAGTCGCAGCAGGCTGTGTTTGAGATGGCCGGCGACGCTCCTCCGATGCCGCCAATGGGCAACGGCTACCAGGACGTGTATAACCAACCCAACGGCTGGGACCAACCACAGAACCCGCAGATGGGGCGTCCTGGCTTGCCCCAGGGCCCTTCTCCTAATCGAGGCCCCGATTCTCTGCCATCTCATCCGGCCCCCGTCCGACCTGGCCACATGCCGAATTCCATGGTCAACATGAATGACAAGCCCGCGCCTGTTCGCAACTACGCCGGCGCTCCTGGCGTAAACGTGCCGACACCTCCTGCCGGTCCTGGCGGCGCACCTCCGCCTCAGCAGCAAATGCTCCCTCAGCAACCTAGCAAGGCTTCGCTTCAAGAAACAACACCCGTTACCCAGGAAGAGCTAGAGCGTCTACGCCAGGTTGTCAAGTCAACACCGAATGATCAAGAGACTGCCATGAGACTGGCGAAGCGACTGGTGGAGGCGGCCGATGTTCTGGCCCCGAATCTTGCCGATCCGAAGATGAAGACCCGTGCCCGGGAGAGATATCTTGCCGACGCAAACAAGATCCTCAAGAAGCTGTCGAGCGCGCAAAACTCTGAGGCAATGTTCTTCTATGCCGACTGCCTAGGCCGTGGCTTGTTTGGACTTGAGCCTGATAACAAGGAGGCTTTCACATTGTACCAGTCGGCTGCTAAGCTCGGACATGCGGCTGCGGCGTACAGGACGGCAGTCTGCTGTGAGATTGGCCACGAAGAAGGTGGCGGCACAAGAAAGGATCCCCTCAAGGCGATCCAATGGTATAAGAGAGCTGCCACGCTCGGCGATACGCCAGCCATGTACAAGGTTGGCATGATCTTGCTCAAGGGGCTTCTTGGCCAGCCAAAGAACCCTCGTGAAGCTGTAGGGTGGCTCAAGAGAGCTGCGGAAAGAGCTGACGCGGAGAATCCTCACGCATTGCATGAATTGGGTCTGCTCTACGAATCTGCAGCCCCCAATGATGCCATTATCAAGGACGAAGCTTATGCCTTCCAGTTGTTCCGAGAGGCGGCTGACCTCGGCTACAAATTTT
This sequence comes from Colletotrichum paranaense, assembly GCF_030867605.1. Lineage (NCBI taxonomy): Eukaryota > Fungi > Ascomycota > Sordariomycetes > Glomerellales > Glomerellaceae > Colletotrichum > Colletotrichum paranaense. The sequence continues at coordinate 334,547 of NW_026848975.1, forward strand.
CACAATATCGTCTCGGTTGCGCCTTCGAGTATGGTCTGATGGGCTGCCCCGTTGACCCCCGCCAGTCCATTATGTGGTACTCCCGCGCAGCTCAGCAAGGCGAGCACCAGTCTGAGCTGTCACTCAGTGGATGGTACCTTACTGGCACCGATAATGTCTTGCAGCAGAGCGATACCGAGGCTTACCTGTGGGCGCGCAAGGCTGCCACGGCCGGTCTGGCCAAGGCTGAGTACGCGATGGGTTACTTTACCGAGGTGGGCATTGGTGTGCCAGCCAACATGGAGGATGCAAAGCGATGGTACTGGAGAGCAGCTGGTAAGTTGCAATTGCTTGTATGTTTGCGATGTATGCTGATCCATTTTACAGCCCAAGACTTCCCCAAGGCACGTGAACGGCTCGAAGACCTTAAGCGCGCCGGCAAGAACGGACCCCGGCAGCGCGAGCGTATTTCTCGCAGCAAGATCGGCAAGCAACAAGAGGGCGAGTGCTCCGTCATGTAGGCGGCAAGGCATGACCCAATACAACAACTTGATGTAACACGAGCGGTCCGGGCTGGGTTCCTGTGTCGACCGCAACGACGACCATGAACAGAGGATGAAGAGACGACGACGAGGTACAACTCTGTGTACTTGTACGGCATCAACCGACAACAGGATGTTTGATCTATACGGAACAGGAAAGAAAAGGCTCACGAAAGAAGGAAGAGAATGGGGGAAAGCCACAACAGGCGTTCTGGACAAATGGTAGTCTAATTTCCTCCATTGGATGGGAGGCTCCTTTGTTTGATAGGGAGGTCACTCATATTCTCCTTCTTCCCCATACAGGTCCATGGAATGAGAATGGCTCTGATGAGGGGCTGGATTTCAAGCGTTCATGTCATTGTCTCATCTGAGGGCAGGTTGACATGGCTCATACAGCCAATGTTTGGCGTTTAGCATATATAATTATTCATCAACGTCTTCTTTGATGCTCTATTGCTTTCTAACACTTGGTTTATTTCCTAACTTGAGGTTACTACAGGAAGCTTGAGACTTAACCAATGTTACCTTGCTTGCGTACGAGGTAGTTGGCGAGTGAAATCAGTTTCCTCTTCCCTACCGATTTCCCCTAACGAAACTATTCGATTATAATGACCTTAGATTTGCTTGATTCTCCATAGGCGATTTGCATCTCACCTCGGAGCCGTAGAAAAGGGGGGGAGGGTAGAGTGGCTGTAGCTGCGACTGCCAACAGGTGAGTCTCGTTCGGTTTCGGTCTCGGGTCGTGTTTGTGCAGTGAGGCTGAGGTTCTCGAAAACCCGGGGTTACAATGGTTTGTGTGGAACGATGAGGGTTCCTTGGCTGTATTACTTGCCAATTTTAGTTCAAGGTAGTCCGAGCGAGGCAGAATGGTCCTTTCTACTAAGGTCAAGTAGGCTGGTAGGTAAGATAGGCGGCGAGGAATGTTTCCTTGGCGGGGAGTTTCGTGCGGCCCGGGACGAACTTTGGGGGACGACAGTCCGGAGGTTGCGGCGCCGGGCCGGAGGACCTGTCGGCTTGGAGGATGCGGATGGTCCCGGGGGGGAAGCATATGGTCTGGATGTGTATGAGATTCGCATCCTCATAGTGGCACGAATAACTCTTCTTAAGTAGGTCGCGATTATTCGCTACGAATTTGATGTGTAAGCTTCACCGCGTATCCATGTATGAGCCACCGCGTCCTACCTAGTAGGTACCCTCTCTTACCCCAACTTCATGTACGAGATCCCGTTTTCTCTAGACGAGATTGATGAATCAGGGGAAGGAAGGAAGGCCCTCGAGGTACCTGCCCACCTACCTTCCATCTGAATGTACGGGAAGGGTATATGGCCCCCCTCAGTCCCATTCCTGTCACCAGCCAGCAGGCGCCTCCCTTTGGGAGGTCAGGTCAAAACTGGCTGGGTGGTGGAGTGGTTGAAGTCCACGAACAGCCTAATCGGCGAAGGCTTAGAGGTCCCGAGTTCGAGTCTACGAAAAATCCCAGCATGTGCGCCAGAGATGTAGCCCCCGTTCGCCACCGGGGGGGTGAACTCTTTTGCCTTTTCGGATCTTGGTTTCGCGGTAGATGTACATCGTGGATACTGGTTAGGAATGCAAAGCTTTCCATGCAGTGCGATGTTGAATTTCTCCTCGTTCAATCTTGCTCCTTTCTTACTATTGCTTCAGTCTTTCTCTTACGGCACCTCTTCCGCCTGAGTCTCAACATCGAACGTAAGGTAACCTCGGAGAAGATTAGTGGAGGAGCGGAAACACCGTGTGGTATTTTGAGCACTCAAATTAGATAATTATTGATTCACTCGTCTTCCAAGTAAACTCCCGAATTCTCATGTCTCTCCAAGCTAAACTAGCAAAATGGACATGCTCACTGTAGCAGCAACCAACAAGAGCCCACAACTCGAAGAAACCGAGCCAAATGCGCTGCTCGTTGCAGCCCGAGTCGAATTTACCCTCATACAATGGATATTCGGTCTCGCCAACTTGATATTAAACCGCTCCTCCCCAACCCACGTATTGAAAATCAGAATCTGCACGCGGTTCGAAGCATTCAAATACGCCTGCCTCGCATCCCCGCCATCAACCAACCCGCTCCCGAACCCCATAATCTCACTCCCACTTGTGACCGGCGACGTGCTCTCCCCCGTCGTTGGGGTGGAATTACTCGTTACGTTGGGGTTGAGGTTACTCGTCCTAGCTCCATAAATCACGGCACCATACCCGAACGTGGTATTACACTCCGGGATAGTCTTCCACAAGGGCATTCTTCCGTCGCAGCTATCTCGGGTGAGGGATTTATCGGAGGCGTGGAGGGCTTCGAGGCATGCTTCGCCTAGGACGGGTTCGCAGTCCGTGCTGTTGCCATTCTCCTCGGTCCAGAGGTTGGTGACGTTGGGAGAGAACTCGACGTCTAGAGACGTTACGCAAAAGGGAGAATCAGAGCCGCGGAGACCGCCGGATGAAAGATTTCCTCCGAGGGGCCAGGATAGGGAGTATGAGGTGGCGATGTAGTGCGGTTCGGTGATGTTTCGGCCTAGGTTTGCCTCTGTGGTGTCTTGGGCGAGGTTGGGAAGACTGAAGTCGGATATGTTTACGCCTGGTGGTGAGATGTAAGTCTACACAAGTACTTTCCAGTGTCGGGAACAGGGAATTAGAATCGTACGCCATGTCCATTTGTCTTGTCCGAGCAGCCGAGCGTTGCCTGAGAAGACCTCAAAGGGGCGGAACGATATTTGACGCGTGGCGTTGGGCTCTGCTATTGCCTGTTGGAGAATCTCGATGGATTGGTTATCGAAGACCGTGGGCGGCGATGCTCTGAATGTTTGAGCGCGGTCGTTCCAATAGCTGAAGGGCGCAGAACCGCGTGAGAATAAAAGGCCTACGATGGGGAGTTTCATTCTGGACAGATGGTTTCTATTGATTATGATGAAGTTGAGATAGAGTACAAGAAAAGACCTGGAGATGTGTTGTAGCCCGTGGAATCATCATGTGCAATTTTGCCTTTAATCTCTTATTTAGAGACCTAAAGATTTCGAGATCTAGATAGAGGAGGCTCTCGAGGAGACGTTTTTCGCCCCGGGCGGAGCAGATCTTGCCGATCTTGTCAGCCCTACGCCCGGTAGATATCTGGGGTACGTGATACCATTACGTGCGCCCAGACACTATGTGATACTTGCGATATCACTTCTAGTCGTGGTGTAAATTTACATATATGGATGACTGGCCAGTCGTAGTGGGAGGGAAATGGCTGCTTGGCATTGGCAGACGTCAAAATGCCAAGACAGAGGCAACCTTCAGAGCCGAACGCTACACTGAATCGTTCGAACTGACAGTAATCCGATTGAGACCGCGTCCAGTCAGGCTCCAATTACCTTAAAGTAATGTCTGAAATGGTTTCCTCTAACGACCCTGGCAGCCTAGACTGCAAGGCAAAACAATCAGCTGTGGTCGAGGAGTGATATGAAGAGAACCTATACCCCCGAAAATGGGTGACGCGTAAACTTGCCGACGGCTCTCTTCTGATGATTGGGGAAAAAACTGTTCATGTACGTACGAGTACCATTCCGTTGTATCTAGCACCCAAGTGAAACGATGAGCAGGGAAATGGTCATTCGGGACATCGTCCATAAGGAGTCGAAAACGTAGTCAGTGTAGCACTAGCCTGCTGTGTCCAGACGCTGGCATTCATGAGTAGATATATAGAATTATTCATCGCAGCTTCAGTCCTTCAGTTACCAGTCTTTCTGGCCCTTCATTGGCGCCCGACTCACTCCTTCTGCCCGTATCCAATAAGAGACCTCAAATCGATGAGTGAAGACGATATGAGTCACGTCAAGGATAGGAAGATTGCAACTCAATGCCAGATGCGACGCGGTGGAAGGATGACAGAGTCTATAGGCTGTAGGAAAGCTCAATGCGGAATCTGTAATCTTTCCACCGCGTAGATAGATGCCTTCCCGGGCCCAACTCTTCTTTGGCAAAGCCTACCATCAGAGCCGTCAGCATCAGTCCATTAGAGATCAAGACCTCAAATTAACTCATCGATAGATGACCTCACGACTCTGGTGATCCTGTTTCGAAGTATGGACACTCATCTTCTTCGTCCCGTACCATTCGGAAGTTCCCCCCACGCAGGTTCAAATCTAGAACTCGACCGACCTCGGTACGGCCGGCGTGTCATCCGATAGTTTGCAACACAGGGTAGCAACCAGCAAGATGGCCCCCGGAGCCCGAAGGGGGGATCGTCCCGTGCCTTGCGTAAGGGCCAGGGCCAGGGCTAAAAGGGAGAAAGAGAACCTCTTTTTCGGGGAGGGAGTGGATCACAGGGTTGGGCTGGAAATTGAAAAGTTCTTATGCATGCATCCCAGCCCAGCGAACTACGTGTAACGGTCGAACTCGTTTTGCTTTTCCGTATTGCCGGGGCAGATCTTGGTAAACTTCTCGCCGATTACGGTCTATGGATGGGCTGGCCATGGAAAACTACGGACGAACTATGTGATTCTGACGTGAACGCCCCATTTCGATATTGATAATTCTCCGGCATCATCGGCCGGGTAAGAGGGAGTTGCAGAGCCGGATGGACATGTGTGAAGGGGCGACGAGCCGGAGAGGAGCGGGAACTTGGAAGTGAAGGGGTCAAAAAAGTTTAAAAGATTAGATGAGTCTTGGTATCTCAGAGAAGAAACGAGAGGGCCTGTTTGTCGAGGGCAGGGCGAGACAAGGTAAGGCGCTGAAGGAAGAAAGAAAAGGGTATTATTCAGGCAAAAAGGTCGAAGATGGGTCGACGGTGATGGAGATGGCGGGTTGCAGGTAAACAGTCTCTCTCTTCTCGAGTTCTTTTGAAGAGATTGCGGAACGTCTCACTTGAAACTTTCCAATCTCAGACGTTTCGTTTTATTCCTTGTCTCTTAACTCTCACCTCTTTCCCTTTCTGCCTTTTGTCATTTCTGCATTCGACATTCTGCATTCCAAAAGAAGGGGGAAAAAAGTGGGAAAGCATTTGATCCGCGGCTTCCACGAACCGGCGATGCCGCGATACATGGCCGAGATTACGGATACTGGGTAGAGAGACATGTCTAGTTCGTGGTGTACGGAGTATTGTGCGCTGGCAGAATTCTGGGAATCATATCCTTCGAATCATCGTCACACGTGTTTGTTGCTTTTCTGGAAACTTTCTGGATGGGGAGGGGTTACACCCTCGACGGGGTTAGCAAGGCTGGGTTGCGTTTTCGTTGCTTATTCTTGCCAGACTAGGTACCAAACTAATACCGCTCACACGACCCTGTCACCTTCAGCTCCTTTTCGGAGGCAGGCAGACACATTCTAAGATGCTAGGGACGTGGTGACTTGGATGTGCGTGGTGTAGGACTCGGCAGAACGTTATTCGAGGAGAGGAAGAAAAACCTCATGCTCTGAGATCCACAACAGATAGAGAGAGGCCGCGCGCGTGAGAGAAAAGGTCTTTGGGTACGACGGCGGAGACAGAACGGTTCTATTGCATTGATGGAGGTCTTCCTGCCATCCGATGTTTCGTGGTCCTGTCTGTGTTTGATCACCTGTTCATCCCACAATGGCAAAGCCCCCCTGCACTGGGATGTCTTGTCTCCCTCTGTCATTATCTCGCGTCTCAAGTCTCTCTTTGCCTTGCTGCCAGACCGGTGATAGACGCGCCCACATACAGACCACATGACGAGCATGCGGCACAGCAGCACATGGATTACACGAGACAGAAATGCACTGTGAGATATGCGCGGGCGATCATCGACGCGAGGGTACGCACAACGGCGCGACGACAAGGCATTGAGGCATGCGACCTTATACTTCTTTCCCCCTCCACCTCGGACGTCCACAAAGTCGGCGTCGATTTGTGATCTCACAACCGAGTGGGATTGAGACGGTGGGTGAGGATGGTGGCTGCTGACTTTCCATCGTCCGTCTGCGTGGGCTTTTATGCGGGATGCTTATGCTGCAGAAGGGGGAGTGGCAGAAATTTGACGGATCATCTAATGCAAGCCCATCCAGCCACATCACTGTGTACGATGCAGCGAGCCTCTCGGTTTAAGAAATGTCACCGCCATCGAGATCGTTAGAATATCACATATGCCGCCGTACACGACTCGATGACTCCCCTCCACCACGGCTCGATTCCAGACGGAGGGAACAGCAACAGAGAGATCTCGCGATCTCACGATCGATATGGTCAAATGTCCGACCACGCTTTGTTCCAGTCGGTATCAAATTTCTCCGAGCCAATGAAGACGGAGGGTGACAGCACATCGCGGAGCCGAAGTGGACGGAGTATCCAGAAAGGAAGCCCAAGGGGGGGACGTGGCGGGCAGATGAAGATCCCAAGATCGGGGCATGCGAGCGCAAGGCCAGCCGAAGGAGGGGGGTCCCGAGGACAGCGGCGCCAACAAAACAACGCACAGATGTTGCGAAAATGATGTGTCTTTTTGGGGACAATGTTCATGATCCTTGCTGATGAGCAGGGATATGTGCTCATGAAGGGATGGGTAGCAGGGGTGAGTGATGGTAGGACGGCGTTCCGAATCCTTGAGATAATTGCTTTTTCTTGCATTTTTCTTTAACCAGAGTTTTTCTGCTTGTCTTTGGAGGGAAGAAGAAGTGAGAGAGATTCGGTCTCGGATTTTGGGGGCCTGGTGTACTGGCTCAAGGTGGCTGATACATGAAATCGGTTACGATGGCCTGAAGCAGTTCAAGATCATCTCTAGTTGATCGATCATGTCGCTATCCGAGACTCAAGCACCGGGGGTAACTAGGAGACTGCGACGTCTCTTGAGGCAAGGAGGCGCTTGGGCTGAGGCTCAACTAGAGGCGTTTAGAAGGCGTTCAGGGAGCCCAAATATTAAACATGGCGATTTCAGATCCAGATTCACCATGTATGGAAAAGGTTTGACAGGACGGAAGCTCCCGTTAGACGGCGTCCGATCTAAAGTGCTTGGTAGTCTACCAGGGCAGTAGGGGGGAATGAAGTGGAAAGGGGGTGGCCAGATTTGATATCGAAAAGAAAGGAAACGAAAGGAAGCTATGAACGGGAGGACGGTAAGCTCCGGGATAGAAGCCATGTATTTGACTTCTCTGATGACGTCCCGAGCTGTTTCGATCGAGTCAGTAATGGAATTTTGTTTTCGATAGTATCCGCTGGATCGATGCGCGGGTACGTCCGTAGATGAGCGGCTTCTGACGTGGCTGGCTGGCGGGCAAACGTGGACCCAAACAATGTCTCTATCCACGTGCCAACCTGCATCTGAAGATCGGCAATACACCATGTCATTGCCACGCACAGTTTTCTGTTGTGAATCGGACTGGGAGGCGAACCAGGAGGATATGAGGAACGACTGGGATGAAGGGTGCTGGGAGACGTTGAAGGCGTGGCACGCCAAGTCCTTGGTCGAACGAGAACCGCATGGCAGATACCGGGCGAGGGACCAAGAGGGTGGGCAGGACGTTAATGCAGTTCCGAATCGAGGGTTCGAAGCATGGTATGCCGTGATAGGTGGTCGGCATAGTGACATACTGCTTGGAATCATTATTACTGAATCGGGATGATCAGATGGTGCCGTCAAGGATAAGAGATCTGGAGATCTGAGTGAAGTATTGTTTCCTTCTTTTACTGCCTCGTACAGCCATACCTACTTTTGATGCGAGAGTTTTGGACCGTCAAAAGTCTATCATACTTACTCGTGTAGGCGCCACGATTCTGTGTTCGACGGCGCCCATACGTGGCTTACACTACCTACGTATTCGGGAGATGGATGGTGGTCAGGTTCAGAGATGGGGATCTGCCGCAGGGGAGGGACGAAAAGTACAGGGACATGGGGGAGAATCTGTTCGGGGAATGAGGGGTCCCCGGTTCCGCGGCCGGGATTCCACCCATGGCTTGTCTTGGCTCATCTTGAAGTCTCTCCGCCTCTTGTTACTTACATTCCTTGTCTCTCCCATGCGGGACATGTTACTCGGGGCATGGCCATTGGTATGCGAGCCCGGCGCGGGCGCGCGGGAAGACTGCATCGTGGGGGACCGTCATTTGGTTGTAACTCTACAAACAAAAGTCTTGGATCTGACAAGAAAGATGTGGGTGGTACGGAGAGACGAGGGCTATAGCGCGGGTGTTGACGATGTTTGCTCTCCCGGGTCCATGGACGGAGACACAGCTGAAAATAGTCGAAGCAGGACGGGTTGGACGTGTACACCTACATATCTATAACATCACCCACATTTGCAATTACTCTACCTGCCTACCTAAGCTAATACTACGGCTACCTACTTGGTTATTGAAGCAAACATACCGACTCGTCTCGTTGCAGACCTTTCGCCCGTTCACCATGCAACCACCCCAATCACCCGTTCAGTTCCCTCCCCCTGGTCCAACGACACCACCTTCCCGGAATCCCTCAAAGGTGAGAAATGATATCACAAACGATGATTAAAAACCTTGTAAGTCCCAAAGCCTCACGCACTAGCCGAGGGAATAAAGCACTTTCCACCCAAAGAAACGAATAAGCGAGCCCCTCGGTTCCAGCCCTGTTAACCGCTTCCCTTTTGTTTTTTGCCCACCACGCAGTCCGTCCATTATGATCCCATGGCAAGCGCCAATGCCATATCCTAGAAGGCCTTCACCGCAAGTGAACTTCCATGCCCACAAATTCAAGCGCAAGATGAAGCCCGTCGCCGCAACCCGCCGGGCCAATGCGGCTTCACGCAGCCCTCGCAGCCAGGACTCAGCACATCCGGCTCCTTGCCCTCGAACAACTCGGGCTTGTACACATACCACTCGCGGTACGACTTCCACTCCTCGAGAAACTCGACCCAGTACGCGAGCTGCTCGACGAGCCAGCTATCGCGGAGTCGGTCGCGAATCCACTCGGCCGTCTCCTCCTTTCTGCTGTTGCCGTTGCCTTGCTGCCCCACTCCCGCTCCCGCTCCCGAACGTCCCGTCGCCCAGGTCCGAAGAAGATCCGGCCGGACGTCGGCGACGCGCTCGGCCGTGTAATAGACAAACTCGGCCCGTTGGCCCCGCGCCGTGAAGTATGGGACGGAACCCCACTCCACGACGGCGCGCTGCTTGGTCAGCTCCACCACGCGCACCGTGCAGCAGGTGCATTTTGCCTGGTTGAGGAAGTCGCGGAGGACCGTCGAGGCCGAGGGCGTGCTGGTGCGCGGGTGGAGCTGCATGGTTGAGGTTGTAGCGCGATGATGGTGTTTCCTGTGGTTTTGGTGTGGCGGGCGAGTACCTGCGTCACGGGAACTTGGCGGGCGAGGCTGCGTTTGACATGTTAGTTTGTGTTGGTCCTGATTTGAAGCTTTCGGGTGGATAGTGTTGGGAGACGGAGAGTGTGTGAGTGTCAATCCTGTTGTGTGGCCGATACCCGGGGTGGTGGGGTGAAGCGTGAAAAAGGCTAGACGAATAAAAAGTAAAGAGTGAAAAATGAAATAAATGGTAAAAAAAAAAGAGCTCACGAGGTTTAGCGATCGATCTGTCGTCATCTCAGCTGCGAGGATATCTAGGATCTGTCGGCAAGTCGCAGACTCTAGACCTGTTTGTTTTCTGTTTGTATCCACCCCGAGTTGCTTTCTTCGGCTTTCCTTCCTGGCGACCAAGGATCTCTTTAGATACCATCACCGACGGACCAACACGGCACGAGTCGACACAAATGGACTGTTCCGATGCTGATGCTGGCTGCGTACGTACCGGATACGTCCCAAACTTCTTTAAAATTGGCAAGGCTGGCTTGGGCTGCAGAGACGACAGAACGGGAATGGAGTGGAGAGCATGAGCTGAGCTGGAGCTTGTTGTCTTTGATCCTCAGGGCAAGGGAGAGAGAAAGGAACAGAAGGCCCGGCCGCCCCTCCAAAAGGTCTCTTGGAGTCTTTTTTTTGCCCGCAATAAGATGGATCAACAATTCATTTATAGCAAGGTTTTGCTTCTCCCTCATGTCCCTCCCGTTACCCCAGTTCTGGCTCTGCGTGCCTTGTCCCCCATCATGTCTTACTCTTCTCGGCAAGGCTCGAAGGTCTTATGCAGTTACTATGAGGTCCAGCCAGATATTCAGCCATATATGTCACTGGCAACACTAAGGTAGGTAAGTATGTGTGAGTGACATAGAGAAGGGTGGGTGTATGTGTGTCTGTAGCAATCCGTCATAGTATCTCAGCATGAGCGTCATAAGGGGGGTGTGGTCCTTGAAGATTCTGCTCTGCTCTCATGGTTGCACAGAAAGAGGAAAAAAAGAACAGCGATATGTGCAAGGAGAAGCGAAATATGTATGGTATGGTGTCAGTTCGTGCTACCGTGTTGCTGCGAGCGTAGACTAGGTGGTGGGTGTCCCTCACTTCATGCTATCGCTTGCTACGGAATGCTTTCTTTTTCCGCCCCGTCTCTGTGGACACCCTATTTCGAGGAATGTTGACAACCCTGGTCTCCTCGCCGGGGTGGATTACCCGGGCGATCGTCCGCCCCAATCGCGCGGATACCCCATCTCGGGACGCCCGTCACATTTCACTTTTTCGTTTCCGCCGCATGACAGCGCCACCTTTGTGAGAGTTCCTCTTCTCTTGGGGGGGAACCGAGAGAGAAACATGGTGCCTGAAGCCCTAGTGTGCCAGTATCCGTACCTTACCTACACAGTAGTAGGTGTATCAAACAGCAAGCCTGGCGCGGCCCCTCCCCTCCCCCTTCCCCTTCATCTCGCTGCCCAATCTTCGATACCACGCACGTCTCTCGGGGATATGCCAGACAGGGATTCATGCAGAAGGTGAGATTTCACACTCCCGCCCGTAAATCGCCTATAGCTCTGGCTCATTGGCCTGAGGCTCCGTGCCCAGCGCGGCTCGTTACAGTGTTAGTATCGAATCTTTTTCGAGTCCCTCCTTTGACAAAGATCAGAAAAGTACTGAATCCGTCTCCTATTCGCTGGGATTGCCGTCTTCCGAAGGTGGTAGCGCCGGGAGAGATGGACCAACAAGGCTGGCCGCAAGGAAACCATCAGAAAATGAGAAAAAAAAACCATTTGTGATCCCTCCGAGCTCGTGGATCGGATACTTGCTTTTTCTTTCCTTTTTCTAGTCCTTCCTTGCAACAAGGAAATCCGCTGGGCAGAATGGCACTTTGCTCATGCCCCGGTAGGTATTCGTATCTTGCTGACTCGAATCAACTCATTCCACCCGTGTCGTCGGTGACAACCAGGCGTAGTCTGGTCTTGAAAACACAACCTGGGGGCTCCCTGGCCACGGCCGAAAGAAAAAGAATGCGGCAAACGGGACGAGGAGAGACAAACGGATCCTAGTCGTGCCAGCAGCTTTCCGCAAGGGCCCTTGGGGAGGGGGGCGAGAGCAATAAGTTACGACTGATTGCTTTTGGAGAAGTTGATGAGGAAGAAGAGAAAGAAGAAGCAGAGGGAAAATAAAGGCTAATTATCCTACTTTTTTCTTTCTTTTGGTTTGAGACAAGGGCAAAAAACATCCACCGTTTCCCTTGATAATTTGACAGACTCTCATCATCGATACGCAACACAGACAGAATGGATGTGTACATGCGCAATTCCCCATCTTTTTCTTTCCGCAAAAGAAACGATTTCTCGAGGGCCAGGCCCGCGGGTTTGTGTCCATGCCTTCTCATCCAGCACATACGCCCGCCAAGTGTTCCCAGATAGAGGGTGGGCAGAATATCGAAGGGGGGAGGGGGGTATGTGATCGAGGGATGGGAAGGGTAGGTATTAAGCGGCAACCTTTTTCTGAGATCCTATACAATCTTTACCCTCGGACCTTTCCCCCTTAAGCCGTATCGATCCCGCTCCTGCAGCCACCTGAGCTTAAGATCTTACATATACCCGCTTGAACCATCACCTCGGGACGTCGTCTGACAGGCTGCTCTCGCTCACCGGTATCTGTCGGCCCTTGCAACTTGCCTTGACCGAGTTGTCATGCCAAGTCCCCTCTTTTCAGTCTAAATCAACCTCTCGCACGCTCACACGCACACGCACATACAATACCCTCGTGTAGGTTTCGATGTCTGTTGAAGAACAAGACCGATGCTGACGAAGCAGTTCCAGATAGCTTTTATAGCTACCGCCAACCTCACCCTCTCTGTTTCATCAACACCTCTTCACCCCCACCGCCACCCACCGCCCCGCGCCGCCCGTCATGTGCGAGTGGTACCGACGCAACTACGCCTGCGGGCACCACTTCACGGGCGCCTCCGAGTGGTGCTACCGGTACAGCCAGACGCAGAAGCGGTGTAAGGTGGTGGTCACGCAGGTCGACTACGACTCCTCTGTATGCAAGAGCTGTATGAAGAAGGGCGTCAAGACCGAGGTGCCCTGGGAGCACATGATTGACCGATCCAAATTCGATCCCAACCAGGAATGAGAGACATCCAACCACCAACACCACCATCATCACTATCAGCATCGTCTTCCGGTGTCGTTGGCAACGAACCGTGAAAGACGACCGAAACACTTGCACAACCTTTTCCTAATCATGTATTTGTTCGACCAAAACCGCCTACCGAAAGGCGAGAAAACTTATTTCCAGGGCGAGAGAGAGAGAGATGGATCCTCCCAAGGCGTACCGGTATCTACGAGGCGGTGATCGGGGTCGTGTGGCCAGGCACGTCTATGGCTTATTAGAGCATCTGGGAGCGGCGCACCTTATACCCATTTGATTTTATGATTGGAAAAAAACTTATTGGACTGTATGAAGTCCTTCGATGGCGATTGCATTTGGAGTTTTAGAAGCGGGATCTTCAGCAAAAAGAAAAGTGGTTTCTCAAACCCTCACCTTGGTTAGACTTTGTTTTACGCGTATAATGGTCGTTTGAACCGATCGCCTTAATGTTGGATAGGGTATTACCCGTCTTTCGAGATATCGTGATGCATCCTGCATGCTGCTTGATGAGCTTGGTGAGCGGCACGGCTATGCTAGCTCAAGGTATTGACTACCTGTGCCATGGATGCGGACCGACGAAGGCTTACTTGTCTCGAGGCAAGTTTCGATATCGACTTCGCGGTGTAGTGGTGTACTGAGTTGGGCATCGATCCTGCCACGGGTCGCGGAATGCCAAGTCTCAGATCTTAGACATGAAGCAATCTGGAGGGGTTGGCAAGCTGTGGCAACTGGATCAGGACCTGAAGATCTGTCTAGCCTTTTTGACAAATGACGATCGAAGCAAGAGTTTCATGACCCATTTGCGTTCAGTAGTGAACAATGCAGGCATGGCATCCCATGTGCAGGTTGAGACTTGCCCAGCCTGGAAACGAGGTCGTCAGGTAGCTATCGCATGGTAAAAGGAGGGGAAGAGGAGGTTTCGGAACTCCCAGTGGTTGTTAATTTCTCGATCTCGAACTGACACGGGCAATTCATTGGTAAGACAGACGGCCGCGATGATCCACGATCCGCGTTCCACACGGTACCGAAATCCTGAGACGCGCGCGTGCTTATGGCTCAGTCAGTGACGTTCAGACCGAGACAAGAGCTGACGCAAGGATAAGCCACTGAGCAGCTGAGCTCTGAGGTTTTGGGGTGGTCTTGCGAGGCTAGAGTACCGGTAGCCGTGACAACGACTATCTACGGCGCCTGTTGGAATCGGAAGATGCCTTGGTGACCTCCGTACCGGTCCCGCATTTTCCGGAGGGATGCCGGAAGTCCACCGGCTTCTAAGGCCTTACATCGAAAAACAGCTTAGAACTGGGGGAAGTCGGCTAGTATGGCGTCAAGGGGCCGGCGATGTTCGGCGCTGTGGTCGTTGAGTGTCGGAAGATGCACGGGCTTAGATCGGGCGCCCGGGCATCATGGCAGTCACGCGCGGCGCGGCGCGGCGCCCCTTCCCTCCATGGTCCGGTGGACCCACTTTGAGATCCGATTACATAAAGAGCCGAGTACTCGTAAGGTACTTGACTATCAAAAGTTCTACCTCGCATCTCAGGTTAAGGTCATCTGATATCGTGGAAAAGGGTTCCTTGTAGTTCTTGATATCCATGGCAGATTTCCCCTTACTCAAACTAACATCCAGCCTCCTCGAGTCCTCGTAACTAAAGCAGAAGCTCAGAACCAAGACTCCAGAATCAAGAACGGTACGACTGACTCCCCACCACCTCGGGACCCCTCCACATCGGTAGCGCGGCGCCCACACCAAAAACCCAAGAAAGGAGCTCTGAATGGCCCATCGCCGCAGTCGGCCACTTGATCGCTGCGACTTTACTTTGACAACCCCCACACCGCGATCAAAAATATCCACTCTTTCTCAGACCATCAGCTAATCCCGTCAGAGGATTGGGATGTAGTGGTGCACCCAAGGCGGTGGTTACCCAATGCCAAACCACGCTGCTCCGGGCCTAGCCAGTCCACTATCTGACCATTTAATTCGCCGAGTGTGAGAGGATTTTTCTCTCTAATAATCGTCTATTTTTATTCGCGCGCAAATCTCGCTTGTTACTCACGCCACGCGCTCTGTATCATCCTCACCTTTTGACTTCTCTTCTCTCTCTCACGACGTGTGACAGAGATTGAAAATTCATCGCAACTTTTGCGTCGCAGCCTTATAATCTGCTTTTTACCGTATAAGATTGACAATTGCGCTTAAACTGCAACTATGGGTCAACCATCCTTCGCGGCGTCCAACGCCCTCATCTACGTCACCTATGGACTCTTCCTGTATGAACTCTGCGCAGCTCTTTCAATCTCAACACCCTTTATCGCTGCTGTTTTCCCTCCCTCCTGAAGAGTGTATCGTACTAACGTTTGCGCAGTATCACCGGTACTGCCATTGCGTGGAAGTTCCGCAATCAGTCCAAGGGAGAGTTCCTGTCTGGAAATAGAACTCAGACGGGTCAGGAACTCTTCCCCTTTGCATCCTGAGAATGAGAGTGAGAGTATATGTGTTTAATGGGGCCAGACGAGGCTGAGTCTCTTATATCTGACCGCGTCTGCAACACTTGGCTCTCATTCCCTTGAGAAACAGTCAACAAGCTCGACTCTCATTCGGATCCCCCAATGTATAGCAAACTAACACGCACTCCCCGCAGCCTTCCCCCTGGCCCTCAACTTTATCGCCTCTGGTGAGTGAGGAAGACGCGGGTGGTCTAGCCACTGCGCTTCTTAACCCGATAGCAAAGCATCTTCGAGAAAGAAGAGCGGCAGAACGGCACGAAAAACAGCAAAGACTACGAGACTACTTTCCCACGAACCGCACAGCACAACGCAAGCCTACAACAGATGATATGAGATGATCGACTTCTCTATCCCCGATTCTTCTCATGAACAGAATCATCATGAGACGAATGACTATGGGCCAGGAATCCAATCGAATGACTGACAGGCAGGTTCGTAACCCAACAACAAAAAGATCAACAATTACTCCTCGACTTCCATTTCCCCCTACTCCCTTTTTTCTGATCTCATCTTCTGAATCGGCGGAGACAAGCCTACTAACCTTTCTGGCCACCCTTGAGGCACACCTCGAATGTGGCCAGAATTATCTGTGGAAAACCCTCCCCCCTTCTGAAGATGTCATCAGGAAAAAGGGGGTGGGGGAGATGGAAACATCGGGGATGCGGCTCACTACGGGCGCGGATTTGAAGCAGTCGCCGCGCATCCACCCTCTTCCGTTCTCATCGTCTCTGGAAAGTCCTTCTTGGAGGTCTCCTTCTGAGACGACACAACAGAAGAGGAGATGCCGCGAAATGTGGAAATGAAGCTGAGATTGCACCGTAATTACTCGATCAAGTTAATGCTTGCGTGGGAAACGTGCTGCCGCTCCGAACATCTCTCCCCCCTCCCCTCCCTCTCTCCTTCTACCTTGCCTCGGCCTCGTGAAATACTAACAAACACACCTAAGCCCTCGGCTCCGGCATCCTCTTCTCCTACCCGGAGCTCGCCACAATCACCGGCGTCCAGGGCGTCCTCGTCTACGCCCTCTCGTCCTCTCTCCCGCTCCTCATCTTCGCCGTCCTCGGCCCCGTCATCCGCCGCAAGACGCCCGAGGGTTTCGTCCTCACGGCCTGGACGAGGCAGCGCTACGGCACCGTCGCCATGTTGTATCTCAGCTTCATGACCCTCGTCACGCTGTTCCTGTACATGGTCGCCGAGCTGTCCGCCATCGGACAGGTCGTCAACGCCCTGACGAGTCTGGATGGCTTGCCCGTCATGATTGTGCAGTGCGTCATCACCACCATTTACACATGTAAGTTTCCCCTGCCGGTATTCTGGAGAAACAGAGAATATCAGACTAACGTCCGAATCATTCAGCCCTCGGTGGTTTCCGCATCTCCTTTGTGACGGACAACATCCAAGGCGCAATGGTAATCTGCCTCATCATCATCGTCGCAATCACAATGGGCGTCAAAACAGATATCGACACCTCCCTCATCGAAACCTCAGGCCTTCTCAAACCAACCCTCCTGGGCTGGCAACTCCTCTACATCCTCCCCATCTGCATCCTCACAAACGACTTCTTCCTCTCGGGCTTCTGGCTCCGCACCTTTGCCTCCAAAACAGACAAAGACCTCCGCGTGGGCGTCTCCATCGCCGTCGTCATCATCCTCTGCATCCTCACCATGGTCGGCGTAACCGGCCTCGTAGCAGCCTGGTCCGGCGCGCTCCCCCTAGACCAAATCGCAGACAGCGGCTCCATCGCCTTCTTCCTCCTCCTCCAACAGCTCCCCGCCTGGGTCGTCGGCATCGTCCTCGTCATGGTCTGCACCCTCTCCACCGCGGCCTTCGACAGCCTGCAATCCGCAATGGTCTCCTCCGCCTCAAACGATCTCTTCCGCAACCGCCTCAACATCTGGTGGATCCGCGCCGGCGTCGTCCTCATCATCTTCCCCACCGTCGTCATCGCCCTGAAAGCCCCCTCTGTCCTGCAAATCTACCTCATCTCCGACCTCGTCTCCGCCTCCGTCATCCCCGTCCTCGTGTTCGGCTTGGTCGACCGCTTCTACTGGTGGCGCGGCTTCGAGGTCGTCGCCGGCGGGCTGGGCGGCATCCTCACCGTTTTCTTGTTCGGTCTCGTCTTTTACGACGGCGACGCGCAAAAGGCGGGTAACCTGCTCATCATCTCCGAGGGCCTGTACGCCAACGACTGGAGTGTGTTCGGCGCCTTCGTCGCTGCGCCCGTGGGCAGTTTCCTGTGGGGTTTCGGCGCGTTGGGGTGCCGGTTGGCGTTCCAGTACGTCTTGGCCAAGAAGAGCGGTCGCCGCTTCGACGCGCTCGATCGGCCTGTCGGGCCTGGGTTCACGCCCGAGGCTGACGGCGCCCCTCGCTATGTTGAGAGGGACGAGTATGAGGCCAACTCTGAGGTTGAGGTCATTAAGCCCGCTGGCAAGTTCTTCTAAGGGCCATGCCTCGATCTCAACGGTGAGCATGCTACTCAGAGTAAGCAAAGCATAAGCGATCAGAAGGTGTTTTCCTGAAGTACCATTTGATCCTTGCGTAGCAATTCGTATCAATACATCAAAAGTGGAATAAATACCCACGGAAGGGAAAATAACCCTAGCGAAGTAGGGAGAAGGGGGGGGATTTGATTCTTGTATTTGGTGGTCGGAGAGTCTTTTGCTCCTATGCAATCAGGCCCGTTCTATAGCCAGCCATTTAATCAGACACATATAATACACTCATTACATGTTTTTGTTTCACTCCTCATACACATGCCCGCCACAACCTCCTGTTGTCGTCCTCACCAGTGCGACCCAAAGATATCAGCCTCACAGCCGCTCCCCCCGTCTCTTGGCATAATCCTTCTTCTCCATATCCTTGATGCCCTTTTGCATCATTTCCCAGTCCTCCATCGTCGTGGCCTGCGTGTTGCCCCACGCGATCCACTTCTTGGGCGCCCAAGTCTTGGGGTTGAACTGCCTGGTCATGACAAAGTACTCTGTCTGATTCTGCACCCGCAGTCCGCCCTTGACGGGCTTATTCGTCGACTTCTCAATCTTGTCCAGCTTCTGCGAGCTCGAGATGGCGACGACGACCTGCTGGATAACCGGCGCCTTGCCCAGCGGCGGCATCATCGCAATCTTGTGGCTCACGATGCGCGGCTTGCCGTCGTAGCGGAGCAGCTCCCACGTCAGCTTCTCCGTCGCCTTGCGACGCGAGATGACGGCCGACAGGGTCTGGTAGAGGGCCGGGGTGCAGATCTCGCGGAGGGTGTCCTTGTCGCCGGCGGCCAGGGCCTCGCCCAGGCGGCGATGGAGGGCCTTGGCCTCGGGGACGATCTTGGTGTAGCTGAGCTGGAAGCGCGGCTTGGTGGTCCAGTTCGGCATGGAGTGGACCTTTGCGCCGAAGACGGCGAAGAAGTCTAGCACGCGTTGCTTGAGGCGGGCGTAGTTGTATGCCCAGAGGGCCTTGGGGGACTTGTCGAGTTGGGAGAAGGGTACGGTGACAAAGGTTCCTGTTGTGAATGCCGTGTCAACGAGCTATTCTCTGTCTGTCTCTTTCCGGCTCCCTCCACGTATAAAGTGCGCCTACTGAATCACACCATCTCGAAACTGAGAACGTACCTGGAAGCATAATATGTGCCATAGTCATGGACTTTTCAATCTCGCTGGCAGAATATCCGCCGTCGGCCTGCGAAGCTTTCTTGTTCTGGCGCGAACTCATCCGCATGTCCGCCGCAAATTTGCTTGCGTAGCCCCTCCTCGCCGACACGGCCACGACAGGCGACGCTGCTATCCTCTTGGCCGCGGGGAGAACTCTGGTGAAGGGCTGCTGGGGGCGCATGGCTGCGCTGCCGAGGCCGAGCAGCGGCCTCGCGAATCGGTACATGGCGCGTGACGGGTAGGTCAATCGGTCTCGATTCGTGATCGTAGGATTATGCCAGGTTCGAGATCGTCGTCGTCGTCGTCGAGTGCGGGAGCGGGCGGACTCTGGGAATGGTCTGATTCCGAACGGGTCGTCCTGTCCTCTTACCGGGGAGCTCTATCACGAACACCTCTGCTGACCAAAAATTCCAATTGGAAAAATAGGTGGTCCAAGCTTTCGGGGGACATTTTTCTCGAGGGACCACAACTTGGTCGGCATCCTCCGCGGCAAGCGCTTCGGCCGTCGCATCTTTTGGAAACAGCGGAGTGAACGGCTCATATTCTTGCCGCGATGGTCATCTGCGCCACACTGTGGCTTGTATAGCTATGTTTCCCCCACTAGAGTTGAATTACACCAATGACAGCCTCGATAGTCATCAAGCCACGTCGAGTGGATAATTGCTTCCAAAAATGACGACGAAGGCAGGCACTGGCAGGGTTGTGGTATCCGTTCATGATGTGTCGGACTCCGCAATGAGGGAGAAGAGGGATTCGTACCTTACGCTACGAATACGTACCTTACCCACGGTCGGGCAGGACCCTGCTGTCATTGTCTCAATTCCGCATCCACAAGGGAAGCCCGACTAAAACGTGCCTGTACCTGCTCATGCTGCTCAGTGCCCAGTGCTCAGCGGCGACGTAGCAATCAAGATAATGTGAGGTAGCGAACCTGGAAGGTGGGAGGATGGATGGATGCTTCACCTCTTTGGAATACTCATTAATCAATCCAAACCTTTTTTCTTTTCTAATCTGGTCTACAACTCTGACCAATAGCTCACCTCCTGGACCAGCTGGATTCGGCCATTTTGGCATTATCTCACGCACACACACATTCCCGTAATTGACACTTGTCGACACAATTGCGGGCAGCGGCACGCGACCTACCTGCCTGGGCTTCCATTCCCCCTCCTCGTCCTCGTCTTCGTCCGTCCTCCGAATAACCCCCCAAAAAGGGTCCCTCATACTCGAGCTCCAATCCCTCCTTCACATCCCAGCCGCCTCCAACTCTCGGATGCTCTCCGTTCCTTGGAACATTCCTGTCCCAAAAAACAAGAATAGAGGGAGGAAATCGACCGCACCCCCCAGAAACGAGCTGCAGGACCGCCCAATCCCAAGTGCTGGAGCACGACGCCGAGACACAACCTTGGAAGCACCAGTGTGCCGAGCTACCTTTCCGTCTGCCACTAAGTAGTTCTCGACTGGATCTTGCTTCTTCCAAACTTCCAGAAACCCGCTCCGCTCTGCTGCTACACTACGCTACTCGCCAACCTTACCTACCTTGGGGTTCAAGGTCCTAAAAGGCCTAGACGCCTACGGATACCGGACTCTTCGACCAACCGGCCATCTCACAATAGCTTCGAACCTAACCCTCCTTCTCGTCCATCACACGCTCTCTTCCTCTCTCCGTCTGGCACTTGCCTCCTTCGACAACTCTACTACCCCCATGCCGCCATCGTCGCCGCCGCCGCAGACAACCGCACCCGAATCCCCTCCATCAATGGCAGCGCAGTCCGCCGCAACACCACCGCCTCACAGAGCTTAGATGGCACCCCTCGCGCGCGCCGTCTCAAACCACCACCTCCAGCACCAACACCACCACACAAACGGCACCCCGATTCCCACGAACGGCGCTCCTCCAGACCCAAACGCAGACGACACCACCTCCGGCCACCCACCGCCCTACAACCCGGACCTCGTCTCCTCCTCCCTCCTCGAACCCCGCATCGCCGTCGTCCTCAATGTCCCCAAGCCATGGCGACCATGGCTCTTCGCCTGCCGCCTTCTCTCTATCGGCCCGGCCATCTTCTGGGCCCTGCAGCCCGCTCTGACCCTCCTCGTTCAGATTATCCCCGTCGCCGTACCGGGGGGAAAGAAAGCTGTTGATGCTGCCGCTGCGGCGGCCTCTGGAGTCGGGGTTGGCGGTGTCGTCAGCGGCGGGTTCGCGGGTAGCACGTGCCCCCCGCCCAATTGGCCCCCCGGACACTCCGAGATACCCTTCCCATGGACTGAAATGTCCCTGGGACTCATGTGGGTATGTGGAAGCATTGCTCTTCTCTGGGGGAGCACACAACGGCGCCTGCGCTGGGTTGTGCCGTTGGATGAACCCCGAAAGACGAATCAAAAACTGACATGAGGATCGTGTTAGTGCGGAGCTTCAGCGTACCTCTCCTTCTTCTTCATAGACTGCCTGATGTCACGATGGTAAGTGGTTGAAGTGCACCTTTGTTCTCTACATGCTGTGTTCCGTATCTGAAGAGGCTCGTTTAACAACGACTAGGCTCATCAACTACACCCCACAAGCGACAATCATCCGCCTCCTTACAATCAACTCCACCAACGCCTTCCTCACCGAACGAATCCTCACATTTTCAGGCGGCTTCGAGGACCCAAGACTTCTTCTCCCCGGCTGGGTCACCATAGCTACGGTCAGTCAAACGCTTTCCTGTTCCACAGCAGCTTTCTACACTTGGTCCGCTCCCGAAAGCATTAGTTAAACAACCGTTAACATCTTGCCCTGCGTGCGTAAACCAGACCCTTACGATAGCATACCACATCACCCAACGAAGCATAAACATTCAAAAGGAAACCTCCACCTCGATCAACATCTTTTCCATCGCCAGCTTCATCAGCATGATATCCCTCCTCGCCCACCTCCACTACAACGGCTCAGACTATCCCGAAAAACCGTTCGAGTCCCTCGCCAGGTTCATCCTGCAGCAATTTGAGCGTGTGACCGGCGAGGCCATCTTGCCTTCCTATTCCCCTTCGCATAGCGAACTATAGGCGCCATGTCACGAATCTAAATTTTCAGAGCATTGTTCCATCTATTTGATATGTTTTGGTGAATGTAAGGGGGACACGAACTATATGTCATGGCGGATGGACCCCCACGATGGAAAGCATTTAGGGGCGGGAAGCACGAGAAAGAGGAAACACGACCTTGTTGAAAGCAACGGGTGCTGGAATGTGCTTTGAGAAACATAGATACCCCAAATTCACAGCTATGCTGCATATAAAGTGGTTTCCTCATGCAATAAGACAAGTTGCTGGCACGTTGTTACTGTCCACAATGTATGGTTCAAACTTCCCTGTAGATGAAGGGTCAACTTTCGTCTACTGGGTGCCAAATCGCAAAGTTGTTTTCAGGTAGTGGAAACATCCTTGACTAGGGATTGTCTCAAAAAGTAACATGATCCAAGGACTTTGACGAATTTATCAACGGCCAGAAGGCTCCAAAACAACAGCACACATCACAAAAATGGCAAGAGAGAATTGGGACAAGTTTGTCATTTTCAAGACTAAATCTCTGGACCACCCAAACCATCAATGAAAGTACGGTGGGCCCTTGTGAGATGCTCGAGATCTAACTGTCTCATCATGCGTCGAAGCTGACGCAAGTCGCCCTCAACCTCCACCGATAACCTCTTCTGTCGGTGGGAGGTATACCGTCCTACTACGTCACATCGGGTGCCGACACTGAGCGGCGTCGAAAGGCGGAGAGGCTGCTATGCCTCGTGGCTCTTCTCAGACCCGGACGTCAGCCGTAGCCGCTGTGGCCAAGGCTGGTAGGAACGGTGGCGACTTGCGGCGTGCTTAGAAACCGTGGACCTTGATGGTCTTGGAATCCAATCCGAGTCCCTCCTTGGTGTTGATGAGGAACTCTTGCACAACCTTGCGCTGGTCACCTTGGAGCTGGATGACCTCGCCCATCTCGCTGTCAGCTACGATGGTGCCATTGCAAGCTAGAAGGGATCATGTTAGCAGGCCGCCCATGACATATTGGGGTTGAAGCGGGGTAATCCGTACCAAATTGCTTCTTGATGACCTTGAGAATTTTCTTCTGGTCGAATTTCTTCGGGAGACCCTGAACGGTGGTCAAAGTCTTTCGTCCATTGCGCTCTGTAAGTCATGGGTTAGTCACTGTATGTTGATTGGTTGCCTTGAGTCGACGCGCGTGGGACCGCTCTGTCGGGACGTGCGGCATTTGTGTCTCTCGACAGCAGGGTTTGGAGGTTCGCGACGTACGTTGGATCCGAATATGGATATAATTTTGAGACTGTTTGGTCTCGCCGGTGTCTTCGTCGGCTTCGGCGAAGGGGTCTGAAGCGCGACAATGGTCAGCATCCTAGTAGGCAAGTTGGTGGCGGTCAGGGGGGAGAGAGGGCAACGCAACGTGTTCCAATCTCTAGGCGACAGCGAGCCAGGAGACTTGAAGGAACACGGCGGTGATAATCGTGGATCGAGGGAAGACGACTGTGGTGGTGACATACCGTAGGACTTGAGATTTTCAATTGACATAAACTCGTCTGTTCGGGGGTGACCTTGGGAAACGGGTTGGGTGACGATTGTCGGGGGTTTAGCGACGGACGGCGTGAGAGCGGTCTCGCTGTAGTAGTGTTCGAGTAGTTGGGTTGTTAACACGAGAATGCGGTTGTTCGCAGTTGATCTAGCGGTTATCTGATGTCGTTGATGTTTGTACTGGGTCGATGATGATGAGGTGGTGGGAGACGGACGAAAGAGGGATCGCTGGGCTGGGTGGTTATATACGTCGGAAGATTTATGGGGGGTGGACGGGGTCTGCAGATCAGTGACTGATGTTAGGGTGGGCAGGCGGGCAGCCCGCAAAATTGGTAACTTGGGACGGAAGGAATGACGGACTCGGGTTCGGGCGGGCACTGAACAGAGTTACAAAGAGCGATGCAGTCAGGTACCTATCTCAACTCCTCTGCCTGTATTAGGTAGCGATGGGCGGATAAGGTACCTGATTTGGCTGGGTCTCAGGCCCTCCCGCCCTGGTGTGAGTAAACCGGGGGACTTGGAAGGTGCAGGTGGGCACGAGGGGCAACTATTGCACAGGGCAGGCACAGGCCACTGGCCGTTTCCCGTGCCTGCTCTGGCTGAACCAGTGGGAAACGGAATCGCGTGAGCCGCTGACTGCGCCCGATAAGGTACCTTGACTTGGGAGAGATAAGGCAATGGAACCTCTCATCACCCGCATCTTCTTCTGCCTTATGGTAGTTTCCGAAAGGCATTGCCCCTCTGTACTTCGCACAGTTCAACGTGTGTTACTCACCCTTCGCCCATCATCCCAAATTCAGCCCTCGCAGTGAGCACGTTGTTTGTGACAAACCCGTCCGAGTCCTGCCCTGCACAAGATGACGACTATGGATATGGATACCTCATTGCAGAGGTTTGGTTGGTGGTCACACTTGGCACAGAAGCAACAGTCACACCAACACCAGCACGGCCCACACCTAGTTGTGGCTGGACTCATCGACTCGCGCGCCGCCGCCGCGACCCCATGATTGTCCCTGGCTATTTGCGGTTTAGTCGGCGGGATGCCCAAACAATCTATGGATGCCATCTGCAGCTCGTATCTCGGCACCTTGCGCTACCCGGCTCCCAGGTACAGCCACCGTGAGGCCTCTGCCAGCTCTCTGCCAGGACGTCGGCGCCACCGGAGCTTCCTCGATACATCATACAGCTGCAAGAGGTCTCTCGTCGGCAGCCACTACATACCTCCAACGATCACGTACTTTCAAGGACTGAGACATGGGCAATCATCTGATAAGGGACCCCCCCTGGAAAAGCGCCAGCCCAAGAGAGAGGCACAATGTTGTTTGTTTCGTCTGCAAGACAAATCCTGACTCCCTGCGTCTGCGGCATCTGCATCAACGCCAACTCGGCCGGCTTCCAGACCTTGCGCCTTGACCAGTCCCGACTCTACAATGACCATCTGCTGCCAGCCGGCCTTGCCGCTTTCAGCGCCCAGCCCTACAACTTTCAAGTCTCCGGATGCGGCTCCACGATGCGTCACTGAGAGCTGACTAGCATGTCCCTGTCCTCCGTCACAATCTAACAATCCTACGAACAGAGCCTTTCAGACCATGGTCGAGCAAAAGCAGGATCGGTGTCAAGGCGCTTAAGCCACTCGATCGTAAAGTCACGAAATGGAAATTAAAGACTTCAAATGTTCATTACAATTCCACATTCATCAGTCAAGCTCTGGCACCGGCAAATGGTCGACAAGCTTGAGATGTGTCAGACCCAGCTTTCCCAATGCTTCGATAGCATTCTGGTCCCGCAGCTCCTGCGTCTCCTTCTCCGAGACCAGCACAAAGTCCTGTTTCAGCAACCATCCGCCCTCCTTGACGTTATACTCCTCCGCCGTCGCCTTGTCCACTTTATCGAGGTCGACAACAAGACTCTTCTTAACACCAAACACCGCATCCGATTTCTCATATGGATCTCCCCGGATATAGAGTGCGCTAGTTGATTGCGTCAGCCAGATCCATGATCCATCTCACCCAACCCTGGCCATCCGCATCGGAACGGAACGAACGGGGGGTTCTTGAAAGAGCTAGCTCCTACAATGGAGCAACAGATAAGGGCGGAAAAACCTACGTGATCAAGTGGTCCCAGCCTTCCTTTTGGAACATGAAGTGCAGATGCGCTGGCCGCCAGCAATGACGCCCCAGGAGAGAAAGCAACTTTCCAACCGGCCCATCGTGGGGAATTGGATAGCTCACGGGCTTGATTCCCTGGAAGAAGAAGCGACCCTCCTTATCCGAGATCATGACACAGCGCTCGCTTGCTTCTGTCCTCCCTTCGTGCTGCACGTCGTAGTGACCACTGCTGTCCGTCTCCCAGATGTCAATTTTGACTCCGGAGATGGGGTTACCTTGTCGGTCCTTGATGGTGCACACAACCAGCAGCGGTTCGCCCTCAGGATCTCCCGACATATTCGCTCCGTTCTCTAGAGTCGGCGCATCGTGTGTGTGGAATGGCCCCAAGACGGAGCCTTCGGTGGAGTCGGATGGCTTGGGGTGGTTAATGCTGTCGACGAGCAGGGAGAGGCCTAGAATATCGGAGAGGAGAATGAACTCCTAGTCGGCGGGCGGTCAGCGTCGTTCGTCAGGAGTCCTTAAGCCATCCGCTATATTCACGACGGGTGCACCGCGCGCCGACTTACATGCCGCACGTCGCTACTAATCTGTCCGCAGCCGACGAGGAAATTCAGCGCCGCCATCCACTCGTCAGTGCTCAACCGCGTCTCCCGCGCAAAGTTGTGCAGATGGGTGACGAGCCGTTCCATGAGGTACTTGAGTCGTGCATTGTCGCTCTGCGAGTTGATGCGAACGGTGTTGGGTGTGATGTTGTCGATCGTGAGATCCAGGAGCTCTGGTGTGTTCTGAGCCATTGTTGCTTGCTAATTGTGTGTGATCTAGATGCAGGCAGCGACAAGGGTCCGATTTGCTTCTCAAATGTCCAGTCGAGTTAGCAACGGCTTTCTCTTTGCTCGTCTCGTCTATCTTTAATATCAAGGACCCCGGATTTATCTGGCAGAGGTGGTACTCTTCGGAGGGAGGGGCACTCTTTATGTAATGCTCTGTAATCGCTGATTTCCGAGTGGGCTACCTAGCTGTACCATGCAGTACAGATGGTCTGAATTTCGAGTGTCGGTCGACGGGTGATACCTTAGCCGCGTCGCGGCAAATCCGCCGCACCTTGGACGTAGTCGGACACTTCAGAACACAACGGATTTACGGAACAAGTCTCTAAGTCCTAGGATTAACTGCTTGGAAAGAGGTATGTCAGCACATTGTCATTTGATAGTTCCCCAAGACTCGAGGATACAGTAATTCTCCCCCTCTACCCCTCCTCCTCCACCACATCCCCAGCTAGGTACCGACCTGGGTGATAATCCCCTCCGGCACTCAGTCTGAGTCTCTGACTTCATAGAGGAGAGGGCGTTCTGCGGGGTACTAGCGCTGCCCCGCCCCCACAACCTGTCGCGGGAGACTCTGAAGTCGGTGGAGGGCTCGGAGGGGTAGTGCAGACAGGGGTCCGAGCGTCACCCCCGGGTCCTGGCTCGGGACTTGCGATGGGCGGGCGGATTGTGTAAGCGGCCTTCTTCGGCACTCGGTCCCGGCCGGGATGTCCGGGGGATCATAACGACGAGAGGGTTTAGAAGTGGTACATCTAGATTAGGAACTATGTTGTGTTCTGCCGTTACCTTTGGGGTGATCAGAGGCTGTTTACTTTGGTATGGAGCTTTGGTCCCCGTGTGTTTTGCGTGAGGATGTTTGCTACTACCCAAGGTAAGTATGCAAGGTAACGACGGCGAAGTATCATGAGGTCACATGGCGACGAGTATGTTTCATGCTGGAGAGATGGCTGTTAAACAATCAGAGCATTGATCTTCGTGCTTCGTTGAAACTCGGACCGATGGGTAGCAAAAGTGAGAAGAGACACTCGAGATTTGGCGGGTAAGGTAACTTGCGCATCATCAAAGTGTGCTATATCGTTGAGCTTCTTCTGAACTGAAATTTCAATACAACATTGAGATATAGCTGCAACTCTCCCTTTAGTTCTCTTCTCATCGATTACTGGTAGTGGGCTTTCCTTCCGGTACCATGGCACATTGATTAGCAGGCCCGGGTCAGGTTATCACTGCTCGATTCCGAGCCCCGTGCCGCGCGGGGCCCACTTTCTCCGACTGAGCCCTCGGCGCCGGCAGCGACGTAAGATTCTCCGGAGCGAAAAGCCACCTCTGACACAATTTCGTGTAGGCGCGAACTAACAAAACCATTGTTGAAGCTACCACGGGTCACAAGAACCCCCCCCCCCCCACTGGAGGTATGCGGTGTGCCCTATCAACGACGCGACAATACGACACAATGCAACTCGAAAGATTGGATAAACAAAACTCTGAAAAACCTAAACCCGAGTCATGCCATTCACAAAACCACGCATTATCCAGAAGAAGAGGAATAAACGGAGCGCAATTCCAGCAAGTATGAACGCGTAGGTATTATAACTTGCTCTGTGCACAGCAAAGATAACTCCGCGGATAAAGCGGCTTTGAGAATCTGAATCTAGCAACTTGACAAATGTCCTCCGTCATTTCCTAACCCCTTCCCGGACGGCCGACGAATCAATCTCGGCACTTGCTGGTCCCTGCATGATCATCACAACTCAAAGTTCACGACCGTGCCCGGGCTTTTGCTTTTCTTTCTTCAGGACACAATTTTTTTTTTCCTGAAGCGATGTCCTGTTCTTTCGCACACTAGTAAGTAACGTAGGATCCGTGATAAGGTATTCGTAGGCTGCATTGGAAGTTTCCCCGTAGCCGCCGGCGTTAAATAAGGTAGGTTCGATCCCGTCTTGGTACCCTGCCATGGCTGGGGAGGTGCGGCATGTTGCGGCATGTTGCGGCATGTATGATGTGCCTGATTGCCCAGAAAGGGGGGCCCGTCCCTACTTCTTCCACCCGTTTACGCGTTTACGGAAGGCCGGGATTGAGATTGGGATTGGGATTGCTCTACAAGGTAATTACGGACAAGCAAATTGTAATCGTAAGGTGTGCCCGGTGTTGATGTTGCGCGCAAGTGCCATCGGATTAAGCTCCGACCTGACTCCTCTTCCTCTTGCCCCTTTCCTTGCCCTCCTTGCGCAGGAGTGAGTCCTCGGGGCCCTCTTCCCCGTACCCTCACCATCCCTGGAACGACCGTTATCCACCTTTTGCTTCTCCCGAACCCAAATCGGGGTCGGCTTTCTCAATCTACCAACCTACAAACATTTACGTCGACAAAACGACCGAGGAGAACTCCAGAGCGAAGAGATATGGCTGCCGCTGGGCAACCTCTGGTGCGTTTTTTGATGAGAGCTCATACTGCGAGGTTTTGGTTTAACTCATTGATTGTGTTTCTAGGAGCCCGATACCTTTGATTCGGACTCGGCAATCTCGGAGGTATGAGTGTTTTGTTCTGCCCAGCTTGCGTTCTCCCCCCCCCCCCCACCCACTTTGTACCTTCTCATGTTTAGTTACGTGGCGGCGTTTCACGTCACATCCCGCGCAGCTGGAGCTCCAAAGATGCCACCAGAAACGCAGCCAGAGCCTGGCTCTCATATTGTTTCCCAGATAGCATCAGCCATAGACTAACGATATCATGTGCTGCAGCTTCGGAATGGCAGTACCGACTCGCCTACCCCGAGTATGTTGACGGTGCTGGAGGAGAATGGCAGGACATATCACGCAATGAGTTCCGGGAGTGAGCAGTGCCTTGCGAACCGCCTCTCCGATGCTGGGGCCTTGACTGACGATATCAAAACAGAATACCCGTTCCCCAACGATATTGTCGAGCAGGAGCGCCTAGGTTTGCATCTCTCCTCTTTCGGTGTGCGGATTTGGAAAGGAACCCTGAAGCTCATATTTGTATCATCTCAAACCAGATTTCCAACACCTCATGTGGAGTGTGACGCTGGGCGACAAGCTATGCCTATGTCCTAAGGACTCACAAAAGGCAAAGCGCGTGCTGGACGCCGGTACGGGCACCGGGATCTGGGCGATGGATTACGGTGAGATAATCTGAGTCCTGCCTCACCTTGCTTTGGGGTTGTGAGATTGACGATGTTGAAATTGCAGCGGACGCACACCCGGAAGCCAAGGCAAGTCGATGAGATCCTCTCCATCCCGGCCGACGACTACTAAGACGGTCTTCATCTAGGTCATTGGTGTAGATCTGAGCAACATCCAGCCAAAATGGTAGGCTCATCAAGTGGGAAAAAATCTCATTGTCGTGCTCACTGACGTCGGGATGGCAGGACACCTCCGAACTTAACATGGGAGCTGGACGACCTAGAGCAGAATTGGACATGGTCTCAGCCGTTCGACTTCATCTTTGTCCGCATGCTAGCAGGGAGTCTTAAAAACTACCAAGACTTTATAAACCAAGCTTTCGAGTGTGTCTCAAACTTCTCTCTCACTCTTACCCTCACCCTCATACCCATCCATCTCATTCTATGCACACTTATCCCCAGCAGCCACTCAAATACTCACCTTCTTAACCACCCAGAAACCTTGAACCAGGCGGCTACCTCGAAATGCAAGACCTCTCCCTTCCCTACCGCTGCGACGACGCATCCCTAACGCCAGACTCTCCAATCCACAAACTCTCCGACCTTTTCCTTAGAGGCGGCCGTGTAACAGGCCGCAACATGGACGCGGCGCCCACCTACGCCACCCTCATGCGCACCGCGGGCTTCGTCGACGTTGAAGAACAACAATTCAAGTGGCCCGTCAACGCGTGGCCGCGCGACCCGCACTTCAAGACGTTGGGCGCGTACACGCATTGTAACCTCGACCACGGGCTCGAAGGGTTGACGTTGGGGCTCGCGACGAGGAATTTGGGGTGGAGTAAAGAGGAGACGCTGCTTTTTTGCGCGACAGTGAGGAAGAGTTTGAGGAGCCATAAGGTGCATGCTTATGTTCCTTTGTGAGTTCGGTTCCTCTTGATGATCGAGATTAGAGAGACTATGTGCTGACTTGCCTGGTACAGATACGTTGTGTACGGGCGGAAGCCGACGGTGGCGGAGACGAGTGGATCTAATCCACCGGAGGGTATACATTAGCCGTTCATATTCCTCTAGTTACGGACATTATTGGGTGTAGGGAAATTCATGATAGACTATCGGGCTGGCGGTTTACTAGGGGGTTCCATTTCGCATATGGATCATGGTGTTTTGGCGTATTGCAATGAGGGAGCATGGTTCATCAACGGCCGGCGAAGGACAAAGAAGCGTTTCATCACGGGAAGGACCTGAGTTATTTTTATGGTTTATCAGGACAGCCATTCCAATTTTACTTTCATTCACTCTAGCTAGGAAATAACTCCAGGCACGCCATCTGTCGGGTTGCGGTACAAAAGAGACTCTTGGTATGGGTACGTGTGCGCTGGTCCAGACGCAGTTCAATGGATATCAGGATAGAAGCAAACAGGCATTCGTCTTCGTCGTGAGACTTAAGCACCCGGATTCCGTGCTCGAGCACGAGATGCGAGTTGATCCATGTGTTTCTTCCACCGAGACTACCAAACCCCGTCTCTCTCCTGGAACACTGGCCCATCGGGAGACCCTGCATCATCGTCAACAGGCTCAGTTCCGCTGTGGTGTCGGAAAATGGGACCAAGTCCTCCCCAGGGGTATGCCGGGCTCGAAGGGAGAGGCATGTTAGAGATGGTTGTGGTAGGCGTGCCGGCTACGGAGAAGCTGGTATCTGAGAAAGCACCGCTGTCTCTGCTGGGATTACTCAAGCGGCTTGTCGTTGATGTGATGAATGTCGTGGCTGGGTCTACAGATGTCCAGGTTCCTGCGATGTTGTTAGATTGACTAAAGTAGGTCGGGAGGTTCTGACTTACGATTTGTTCTAGCTGAAGACGTCCACGAACCTGTGAACCCTGCCGTCGACGCTATCGTGATATTCTGCCATCTGGAACTGCAGGAAGATCTGGATGGGTACGCGGTGTACGCTGTGTTGTTTGAAGAGGATGGTGGGTAGACCACGGTTGGATCAGCCTTCGCCGTAGCGGAATTGATGAGAATGCTTGTGGTGACGACCTGAGTTACGGTGCCGTTTGTTACAGTGACAGTGTTGCAAGCCGAAGAAGCTCCAGATGGAAGGCTGGCAGAGTTGGTAAAAGCTGGGCCCGCCGACTCGGTAAGAGAGGGTCCAGAAGATGGCGCGGTGCCGGAAGAAACTCGAGAACTAGATGAGTTGAAAGGTGACAGTGTAGGTACAGGTAATATAGACACAGAAGAGAAGACGGATCCTGACATAGTCCAGGTGAAATGAGACGTTGAGATTGCTCCAGAGATGGTGGTTGAGTTGCTAAAGGGGGGTAGCGAGGAGGGATGGCCAATAGTAACGGGTGGAGATCCCGTTGAGAAGGCCGTGCCATTTGCATTTGTGACCGTCGTCGTGTTTCGTGGAGTAGGCAAAGGAGCAGTGCCGGATTGCGTTGTTGGTATACTAGTGGTTGACAACATGTTTGACGCAGTTGAGTTGGGCCACTGACTCCAAGTTGAACTTGGATCTGTCGGAGCACTGAATGGACCACCTGTGCCTCTCCAAGTGACACTGACTCCCGTGCCGGCCGAGGTGCCCGTTGCGCCTGGAGTTGTCGTACCGTTGAAGGTTGGGAAAGGAGGCAGGGGAACGATTGAGAGTGTCTGCGTAGTGCTGCCGTTTGCTTCGGTAGCGGTCAAAGTAGTGACAGGAAGTCTTGATGCTGTGCCAGGGATCCAAGTTGGCCTTGGAATAGCAGTGGCGTTTCCTGTTGTCGGGAATGGCGGCAAGTTGACGGTAGACGAAGTACTATTGGATGTTTCTGAGGGCTCAGAGGTTCGAAATAACGTCCCTGAAGCCCATGTGCCACTTCCTGTAGGCCCGGATAGCTTGGTGGAGTTGGTTGTGGGAAAAGGTGGTCGTTCACTTCCGATGGATGTGTAAGTGATGGCAACGGTTCCTGAGTACACCGTAGAAGGCGGCATACCAGAGCTGTTGATCGCAGTGGGCCAGGGGATCTGGGTTAAATTGAATGTGGGAAAGGGGGCTGATGCTGCTGAAGACGTCAAACTGCTTGTGGCGTTGGCTGTAGACGTCTGCAGGAGCGTCCCATTTGAGGACGAAGTCAGGCTGGGAGTCATCCCGGTTGGCCACAAAGTGATTGTGCTGCCTCCACTCACGGTAATGACTGAGGCCGTGAGGCCCCCGCTAGATGTCGAGTTGATCCAAGGAAACGATGCCGAGGCCGAGGCAGTAGTGTTTGATATACTAGTTGCCGACGAGGTGATGGCAGGGATTGAAACGGTGCCAGTGAGTGATGCCTGGGTGGAGTTGAACACTGGCCATGGAGGTAAAGTGGCCGAAGCCCCTATCGAAGTCCTATTGGAGGTTGCTGGATCCCCGGAATGGCTCGTTGCCATCCAAGTGGCGTTAGCACTCGCGGCCCATGTGGAATTTGGTAGTTGAGGAGGAGTGGCGAGCGTAGCTGTTATGCTTGTGGCATTGCCGATCGATGTGATGACTACTGTTCCCGCCGTGGAGCCTCTTGTCAGAGTCATGATCGTACTCGAGTTCCATGGAGCAGTAAAACCTGTCCCGTTCGCGGAGATCGTAATTCGAGCACCTGACACTCGACTGCTCGCACTTCCAGTCGGCAGTGTTAGAGTAGTCGTGTTCGACGCGGGATATGGCCCTGTTGCCCTGGAGCTATTGGCAGCCGAAGGAAATGTACCCGTGCCAGATGGCGCAGGCGGTGGACTTTCTTCACTAATAGAGGCAAGCGTACCGCTTGGCCATATTGTCGAGTTTGCCGGAAACCAAGGCGCGGCAGTGACAGCAATGCTCGTTCGGACGATGGATTCTGTTCCCGAGATGACGAGAGTTGAAGTAGGCAGAATCACTGTAACGACGGGGTGTGAGGTCCAGTTTCCGGTCGGGCTACTTGAAATGGTTCGGTTTACATGGCCATCGACTGTCGAGGAGTTGACTGGTAGAGCTCCCGAGACTCGAGAGCTTATTAAGACGCTGGTAGAGACGCCCGTACCAAGTGTGGTCTGAATGCCTGTGACCGGAGCACCTGATTGTGTGCTATTCCATCCGACAGTGGCTTGTAGAGTATGCGAGAGAGTTGTCAACCGAACGGTTCCGTTGGCGCTGAGAGTGACGACAGAAGGGACTACTATGAAGGAACTTGCGGACACCGAGAAGTCGACGGAAGAAGTTCTCAACGAGGACGAGTTGGGTGAGTAAGTTTGGGAGCTGGTCACCGAGGTGGGGAAACCAGTTGAATTCCAGAGCGTAGGCCACGGACTTTCCACAGGTTGGGTCAACGTAGAAGCTTGTTCCGAAGAGACGAAGAGAGATGTTAGCGACGTGGATGTGTTGAAAGAGGTTGAAACTGGACCACCGGTGCCAGTCTGTATCTTGGATGATGAATTGAATGCAGAGAATGGCGGCATGGGCGTGGAAGTGGCCGATGCTGAACCAGTCGAGGATACGGCCGTGCCGTTATTGACTTCGGACGCGGAGGCAAAGGTGCCAGATATGGTCTCCGAAGAAGCTGTCTGGTTGGCGCTCAGTGACGTTGCAAAAATGGATGACGTTGCGGTTCTGGTCGAAGTGTTGGCTGGCGGCCAAAGAGTCGACTCTGTTAAAAGTGATGATGATACACTTGAAGCGATGGAGCTGGATGAATTCAATGTCACAATGGTGCTAGCCACCTTTGAAGATGCAGTACTTGAAGTACTATCAGAACTAGGGGGGTACGTGACGGCATTGGACAGAGTGGTGGTAGCTCCAGCAGAGACAGTTAAGCTCAGAGTAACAGAGTCAGAGACGCCATATGTGCTGGAGTCGCTGGCGACCGAGCCGACTTCAGTTGAAGATACTACGCATGTCAGTCTGAGAGCAGTATCCGAAATACATAATCGACTGACCATGAGCACTATTAGCAGAGGATATCACGGTCGACGGCGGCTGGTCACCGTAAGAGGTGGGAGAGGGAGGCGGCGGATAGGTGTATCCATAGTCGTAGCTGGTGAATGCATCGGGATCTTGAGGGCTCCTCGCGTGATGTTCAACTTTGAGGGCAGTGGTGTGGGACTCGAATTTGTCCCGCTGCTTGAGGTCATCGGCATTGGCGGAAGCTGTCACGCCTGTAGCAAAGAATGGCAGACCGACTACCGTCACAAAGACGACATTGAGATGTGAGGCTCGCATATTCGGAGTTTCTTCTGAAGCGGCCTCAGTACAAAGTTCGTAGCACACAATATGGTTGACGATCATACCTGGCGAGCCACTGATGCTAGGAGTATTCAAACAAACGAAAGTCGGGGATACTAGTAGAAGTGAACGAGTGAAAGCCGGCCCACTCGTATTCGAGTGACTGGGGATGGGCACAGGAGAAGAAACGAAGAAGGGGGAAAGGGCGAGAGAGAAGGGAAGGGGGGAAGACCGAGGTGGGAAAACGGGAGAAGGAACTTTGTATGTGTAAGTATCTGAAGAAGGGGACGACACAATTATAGCAGGAAAGAGCTCACGACCTGCCTAATGAAAGGAAGGTGTGATGCCGGGAAGGTAATACCACCAAATGGCTTACACATGCTCCTCCTTCCTTTCAATTTCACTGCAACTTCAATATCATTCGGGAATGCCAAATATTGCAAGACACCTTCTGATTACTACAGGGCTCGAATGCTCCCACTTCATTCAGTCTTGCCATGAGCCGGAATCAGTTGCTGAAGCGGGCCGAAGAGAGGCAGCCGGAATATCATTCAGCTCTGTGGCCTAGTTTGGTGGGGAGCTGTGGAAGATACAACCTTTCCTATATTGGAATTCTTCTTTAGCACAATTTCAGAAGATTGCGAAGAATAGAGCAGCTTGTACTCGAGGCTAACCAGGGGGTCACAAGAGAAAGATACCCAACTGCTATGCGACCCCCGAACCGAGCCCGACACAACACACAGGTACGGGCTGGCAGTATAATGATCAGCTCGCGGTCATCAACCACATTGAGGCCATACATCCGTATTGGTGAAACAAGAAGAGGGATGGACTTCACGTTCGGTACTCTGTCTGCGGTATCCATCTGGTACTGAAAGTCGATGCTGATGGAGAGTTGCTGCAGCACCAATCTCGCCCCTGCGAATCTGAATCAGTTCATGATCAGGATATCACCGAAGAGCACGCATCGTGACATCCACTCGCAAGTCATCAAGCACAGCGTCGTATGGTGGCAGTCACAGACACGGGACGTTATCCCGAGGTGGTTGCACTCACCAAGGAACACCTACTAGTGACCTACCAGAAAGCCACTGGTCGGCGAGACTCGAGCGGCCTCTCCGGCAGAACCGATAAGTTTGCACCGAGTCTTGTCCCATCTTGACCATCCCCTAGTGCGAGACACGATTGCAACCAGTTGTAGTTGCAAAAGCCAATCTTTGACAGTGCGTGTCATGCAGCTACCCGTGTACCTTGAAACAAGATTACCTGTTCCTGAAGCAAGTAGTACGCTATAATGGAAGGCTCGGAGCGGGGGCTCGAGATGTCTTGTCCCACTCATTTTGTTGATGTTAGGCCCAGGTGAGTCTCGCTTGATTAGTAGCATGGACTGCTTCGCCGGAACACCTGTCAATGTGCCGTATCAGGTGGCGAACGTCTGGATTTGAAGAGCGATCGTCTAGCTGGTCGTCGGCGAAAAATGACAAAGCCGGTGCTGCAGTGTCTGAAACACCTTGCGGCAGACGAAATCAGGGCAAGACTTGAAGAGTGGTACATCAAGGATATCGTGATGCGCAGAGTTGTGATTCGTAAATTAATTATTACGGTAAAAGTTCCTTCTTCTCATGTTCGTCGGGGCCAAAACACACTGCTCCGTTGACTGTTACCAGAATTACGCTTCGCAGACTTTGCTTAGCGTGTCGAACAACGCCGTCTCGCCAATAGTTACGAGTGCTCTTCAGCTGAAAGCTTCGGCTCTTGTCGCACTAGATCCGTCACTGCTGTCAAGATGCTGTGGCACGGGGATCCGGTCAAAAGAGGGGTCGGTATCTCCTAGTGCCAAGCCGATCCCGCCGTAAAAGTCAAAGGTGTGACTCCAAGAAGCAGTCGTCCGTCGTTTACTCGGCCTTTTGTGCCGTCTCTCGAAGCGTGGGTGCGGTGCTATCCGTCATGGAAGTATCCTTGGCCTCGATATCGGCGGCCCAAAGAGCAGCGCCGACTATAGATAAGCGTCAGTAGTTACTCAAGGCGAAAGTCCAATCCTTGCCAAACATACCTGCGTTTGTGAATGTGAAGAGAACGCTAGCGAAAGGGATCATCTCAAGGGCGGTTGCAACTAGGCCGAAGCTGTGACAGAAGTCAGTCAAATGCACACAATACATGCGCGGGTGGATCCCAAACGTACGCAGTGTAAGGCCCGGCGTGTCTTTTCAGCCAGTCGGCTCTTCTGGAAGACGACCAGTTCTTGAGTTGGAAGTACTGGGTTGGATTGTCAGTACGATATCCGGGATATGGAAAGGAAGAAACATACACGGCCGTGGACGGCTTGACCTCTACTGCGAGCTGCAGAAACATTAGCTGTGAAATACACGGAAGCGGCCGGCAAAACTCACCCTGTAGAGAGATAAAGATGACAGTTCCCACGACAGGAATGAAGTTCAGGGGCAGGTAGATGAGGTATCTGATGAGTGCCTTGGGACTGTATTTCTCAAAGGGACTCTTGAGAACCTTGCCCAGCTTCTGCATGGGGTCAGATCCGGGCCTGAGCTGTCTGCCTTCCCTCACAATTCCGTCCTCGTCTCTGAGAAGAAGAGTGCCGTCAAAGGTGTCCAGAATCGCGTCCTGGAGCAGGAATGATCGCGAGAGGAAGTTGATGATTGCCGAACTCTCGTTCAGAATCAAAAGGACGGTGGTGAAGACGGCTAGCGGGCCGTTCACGAAAACGAGGAGAGCAAGTTGTGGCACGTAGGTGAAGACGAACATGCCAGTGACGACACCGGCAGATAGGAGCAGGTAGGATCCGATGCGTGACAGGAGGGGCTTCCACAGTGTTCGGTGGGTTGCGAAGTAGATGATGCCCTTGATGGGGTACAGGTAGGCCTTGCTCTTGGCAGCATCGGCGACCAAACCTCTCGCCTTGTCGTAGTCCTCTTGCCTGTCATACGTATGTTAGATTGGGGCGCGAGCACGCGAGATAGTGGACAATACGAACAGGACTTCCTGGGCCTTGGTTTGCACAGAGTCGACCATCCTGTTCCTTCCGCCGGAGCTGGAAGCCTGGCCCTGGGAAACAGTTCGTTCGTCAGACATGATGAGATAGCTTTCGTCAGGGTGTCGTCTGAAGTTGCAGAGAAGGCTTTCGTAAAGTAAGTTGGTGCTGGTAGACGGAAAGACGTAAAGATGGGGAAGCTGGGAGAGAGTGTTTGCGACGTGGCTTGGCCAAGGCACAGCTCTGGCGTATTTATTTAGCCCGAGGATCGTGATCTGACTCCTGCGTGCCTGCCAAAGGCAAGCTACCTTACCTATGGCAGCTGAGGTACGTAGAGCTAGCTCCCTCGCTTTGGTTCGGTGATGGCTGTATGACGTAGTGCTGTGGCGGGAGCTTGACTTCCCTGTGGCTACATGTGATGTGGCTGAACCACGGACCAAACCCTCCGTGGGGAATCCTTGGCAGCAGCAGCGCAAGACACGACACGACATGGAGCAGACCAATTCTCCTTAGCATTGGTCTAGACATTCATCTGGTTCGCAGCACTGGTTCACAATTTCACAGCGAACCGCACCTCTGCGGCTGTTGATGCAATTACACAGGTGCAGATAGCAAGTCCTTTGGTCTTAGCTGGGCTCGATGCTTGCTAACGACAGGGGTCTTGTTGGTGCATAATTAAAGTACCGCCAACCAAAGCCAATTCCATCCTCACATATTCACTTTGACAGCTCCAATAAATTTAATAGCCACGGACCGCTCGAAAGATTCTATCAACGCCAAATCTCAAAACATGGTCTAGCCTCCTTCACTACTATCAAGTTGCTTCTGGCCCTTCCCTTCTTGCAAGATCAATGACGAGAATTGGAGGCTCGGCCCGAGCCCGACGAACCCCTGCCCTCAAGCGTGGAGCTGGCCGGCATGATGGCGAGAGCCAGGTCTCCTAGCCGGCGGAAGGCGTCCTCCCGGGCATCTTGAGCGTTGTCAACAGCCTTGAAAGCGTCAGAGATACCGTGCCGAGCATCGCCCTGACGAGCGTCACGGTGCAGCTCATCAACCACGAGCCGAAGAAAATGGTCAGAAGGCCCGATTGCTTGCGGGTCCCGTGCCGCAATCCAGACTTCTCTTCCCAGGCGGCGCGAGGCTTCTGCCTTTTCCTCGTCGATTCTTTTGATATCAACCAATACCTTCGAGACCCTTAGGCCAGCTGTGTTGGAGGAACGGCCGCTCCGACTCGGTCCTGCAAAGCTCGGGGCGCACCGAATCTCGCCCATCACTTCATCGTCAGACGCCGTGTTGTAGGCCATTGGAGTGTCCTCATCCGAAGCCGCTGATTGATGATCGTCTTGCAGTTGTGTGTTGTGGTAAGCCCTGGTCACTCTTTCAACATGTCGATATAGGTCTTTGATGGCTTTCCGGTCCTGGCATGTCATTATCAGCAAATGTTTCGGAAGACAACCCAACTTTCTGCATTGAATTTACCCCGGCGAACTTCTCGCTCTCGCCATCAACCTGTTCTGCCAAAATGATTTGCCTGGTCTTCTCAATGATCTCCAGAGTTTGGGGCCACTGCTCCTTCTGAATCTAGATGAAATTCAGCATCCCACAGCCTCCACCAAGAAACAAACTCCTACCATGAGACAGCGTTTGTCCTTATCCTCGGCACATCTGGCGCATTTCATAACTAGAACGATGAAACGTAAGTAAGAAAATCGTGAATGAGAAAGGTACTTAACGCCACTCACGGTTTCTTTTACAATAGTAGTTCGCGACCGGCTTTTGCTTCCTGGGATAGACGCCAGTGTATAAACCGAGGCATCGTAGGCACCAGCGGTTGTCCTCCTTCAATGAATTGGCTGAGGCTTCGGATCGGGGAAGCATCTTTCTGAAGGCAATGCCAACTTTCGACTGATCTTGCTATTGTGCTTGGTACAGAGACAAGCAGCTCTAGGGGCCTGGAAGGAGACGGGCTTGATATATGCCCCTGAGAAGTCTACCTAAAAAGTTGTGGTCTGAAGACCGGCGCTTCCGAAATGCTTAGGTGCTTCTAGCTGAGGTCAGTATGTCTAAAAGAGACGCTTGTGAGGGTAGGCAGCTGACCGTCTTCACCCTTTCAACGCCAAGACCTGAAAGGGGTCTTTGAGAAATGGCCTATAGGATGCCTTTAAGCTGCGTCAGATGTCTGACAAGGAAGACGGGATGAAGGTAGCTGGCTTCTCGGCTTCATTCGCGGCTGACCCCGGTCTCAGGTACATCAACTGAGCTCCAAGAAAAACGCACTTTTACAAGATCTACAGCAAACAATGAGGCGTTTCACAGTCCGCCTATATGCTTTGTCCGGCTTTCAAGAGATCAATGAATCAGAATCTGGTTGTAGTATTATGCACATCATAGAACATGATGCTATTAGGAAATCTGGACCCTGGTTACCGTCAATGTCCAATAATGGCGAACTTTGACAAACTACGCCGCTTGTGCCTCAGCGATGATCACATCAGCGGCCTTCTCACTCGCCATGTAGATACCGAGAACGATATAGAACCCGGGAATCTTGGGGAAGATGGAGGCATCGACCACGCGCAATCCGTCAACCCCACGAACCTTGAAGTTAGAATCCAGGACAGCAAGCGGATCGTCATCGGCACCAATAGGCGCAGTGCAGCTAGCATGATGACCCCAGGCCTCATCTTTGGCAAATTGCTTAAGGTCAGCCTCAGATGAGATCTCCTTGGGTGGCCAGATGCGTTCAAACGAGCCATCAAGCGGGATCAGGTTCTCAAACGCCTCGATGCCGTACTGCATTCCCTCGTACACAGCCTGAAGATCTTCCTCGCCACCGATGCCCTCGAAAAGGCTGTGGAAGGTGATGTTGGGCGTGTCGCGCGGGTTGGTGCTCGTTAGGTTGACCACGCCAGCGTTGTTACGGCTGTGGCCCTTGAGGGTAAGCCAGGTCCAGACGCTGAGGTCGGCGAGGGCGTGCTCGGCATAATTGGGGAAGTAACCGTTGAAGTAGGCCGGTACACCACCGAGGAAGAGGTCCGGATTGCCATTCTCCGCGACGGAGGAGTGCTTGAAGTACCCGAAAGCAATGCCGTTGGTCGTGTAGCCGCCCTTTAGGCCGCCGATGCCCGACTGCCACTGAGAGAAGCAGGGGTCCTCGCCGTTGTGCGTGCCGTTCATGTCGAGGAAGGTGCACTTCTCGAGGAGGGAGAAGTCGGTGGGCGCCTTGCCCACGATGCCGACTTCGTACCGGTCCTGCATGTTGCCGCCGACACCAGGAAGGTCTTTGACTACAGAGATATTAAAGGATTCAAGTTCGGAGGCAGGGCCGATACCACTAAGCTTGAGCAGCTGAGGGGTGTTGAAGGTTCCCGCGGACACGATGACTTCCTTGCTAGCGAACACACGTCCGGGGACGCCGCCGTCCTCCTTGGTGGCTCTGGGATCGGCACGGTACAGGCTCTTGCCGACGAGGTACTCAACGCCAGTTGCCTTGGGCTTCTCGCCCGTCGTGTCAAAGTTGACCTTGGTCACGAGCGTGTTGAGAGCCACATCCAACTTGTACTTCTTGGATCCGTCCTCGTTGGTCGCGGTGACAACGTCGAATATGAAGTCACGAGGGGATGAACGAGTGAAGGAAGGGTCCTTCATGGAGAGGGGAATCTGGTAGATCTTCTCTCCATTGTCACGGTCGGGTGAGTCGTTGTTGACGTCGACGGCCAAGATCTCGAGGAGGCCTGTGACGGTGTTGATCACCTTGCCGAGAAGTGACTTGCCCATCGTGGTGGCAGCAGCGAGAACCAGAGACAGCACCTTTTGGTCTTGAACGATGAGAATCGGCGGAGTAGTTTGAGTCTCTAGCCATCCGTCGTAGCCGTGCACGGAGCTGTCGAGGCCGCCGGGGAGATAGTGACACTTCTCGAGCTTCTTGTAGTACTCTCGCATCTTCGAAGCCTTTGCATACCATCATTGTCAGCATTGACCAAACATTACTTAGGAAGTTGGGAAGTTCTCACCTCCCACGAGCTGTCACCAGTGATGGCCGCAATGTTGTTCCAGTCACTGTCCTGGGGCAGGATGGTGACGAGAGCATTATGCTTCCGAGATTGTCAGCTAATGAAACAGCAGTCTAGATCGAGACAACTTACTTGGGAGCAACCACCAAGGGCACCGACACGAGGATACAAGATTCCCAACTGTTCGGATCCCTGCGGCGGGTCGAGACCAACATAGATCTCTCCATCCGGCTTTCGATAAGACATCTTGCTGTCTCTCTTGGCCTGCTCCGGATCAGAGTAGTGGTTGACGAAGAAATCCCATGCGATCGGCTGGTGTTGGGAAGCCAGAACGTGTAGAGCCGGAACCTGGACGGCCGGGTCTTCGCCTCGATCCTCGCCGGCGTCGATGAGCAGAACACTGAAGCCGGCCATGGCCAGGCGGGCAGCGAGGGGAGCACCGCCAGGCCCGGAGCCGACTACGACGTAGTCATACGTCGAGTTGTCTGTAGGTCCCGTGGCATTGAGGGTTGGACCAAGGGGTTGATCGAAGCTGGTTTATGTAAGCCAATGATTCGCACGACAAGTGTGTAGGTATTGACTGAGACTAGTTGTGAGAACTTACGCCGCATGGGCAGCCGCGAAAAGCGCCGCAACAGAGAAAAGGAACTTCATGGTAACATCCAATGAAGGTGACTGAAACGCAACCGAGAGCAAAAACACGATGAATGAGTGACTGGCTGGCGAGTTTGTTGAGATGCAAAGGAATGACTACTGCCAAATGGCTAAGAGTTGGTGGAACCAAGACAGGCGAAGCGACTCAAAAAGTCAGAACCTCAAACGTTAAGTATGGGTTCATGAGAACGCTCCTATTCGGGCTCATTTCGAATGCATCTCCACTGATTGGCGATGCTGATGTGATGAGAGGCATCATCTCCCGTGAAGCCGGCGCGCTCACGAAGGGGGCACGAGAAGTGAGACATGGGGAAAAGATGCTTTGATCTGCCAGTTTACTTTCCTAAGTCGAGGTTGCATTGGCGCCGACGACTCTTTGGCATGCCTGCGAGTATTCAGCCAGGGTCGTAGACGAAATGAAAGAAAACATGGGTCCT
Source organism: Colletotrichum paranaense (assembly GCF_030867605.1). Taxonomy (NCBI): domain Eukaryota; kingdom Fungi; phylum Ascomycota; class Sordariomycetes; order Glomerellales; family Glomerellaceae; genus Colletotrichum; species Colletotrichum paranaense. The sequence continues at coordinate 377,529 of NW_026848975.1, forward strand.
GTCAAAACGTCAAAACACCACTCCCGGATCCTGCTCCGCCAATGGAGAAAATTGCTGCCCACACCAATGAAGCTCTACGACAAGCAACTGTCCAACAGAAAAAGCATGGCAGAACCTTGCTGAGCGAGCAGAATCCGACGTGGACACATCCACAGCCAGGGGTCACGGATTGAGAAACGATAGCCCTACACTTGGCCCCATTGTCCGAACGCTCTTTGGACGACGGGTATGGAGATTCTAGAGGGGCCCATTGCTTCGATGCCACTACGATTCACGCAACGAACGACAGACGGGAGACAGACTGGAGACAGAACAGACAGATCAGGCGCGCAAGCACTTACCGCCTCCTTGTTGTCGGGTTGGCCCTGGTCTGAAGAACCGTTGATCTCACTCTTACTGCCGTTGCAGTGCATATACAGAATACCAGGAATAACGAAAAGCATGTTAGCGATCCCCTGCGGTTCATTGGCCACTCGCGAACCCCTCCTCTTCCCCCATTCGTGATAATTTAACCGCTTTGGGACTGAGCTCAACGGTTTGGACGTCGACAGGCGGGTGATGGAGAGATGAAGAGATTTGGCTTTTACGTAGCCAAGTTAGCTCAACTGCCGCCGCTAAGAAATCGGACCACTCTTTTCGGAAAGTTCACTCGTAAGTTTGCTGGTCAAGGACTCTAGCGAACCGTTTTGACCGGCATCTGCATCCGGCGCAGGCCACATCCAAGTCTCCTCAGTCTTCTTACGGAATCTTCCTTTTCAACTACACCAGGGGTTCGACGACGATCCAAAGCAAGATCGTCGGCTACAAGGCAACGCAGAAATGACTCGCCCACTTCAGAGCGACTCCAGAATGAAGAAATCCAGGGACAGCATCCTAGAGAGAGACGAACCCGAGAGCCAAGGATCACGGCAGATGCCACCATCTATGTGATGAACTTGACAGGCGGAGGAAGGATGGCACGCAAGTCACGATATGAGGTTAAAAGTAACACCCCCTTCTTCCTCTTCTCTAGATCCGGTCTAGGGAACTCCGTCTCTTTCGGCTACGATTTACATACTTGAAAAGGAAACCCGGAATCCCGCTCGTGCTTCTCTTCCCCATCCTTGCTTTCTCGTACGACGTCCCTCCTTCACAATATCGGTCGCCATGAAGCTTTCAGGCATGCTGGCGGCCACGGCCGCAGCCCTCGCGGCCTTCTCTTCAACGGCCCAAGCCGCGACTTCAGCTGCGGAAGCGTTGGCCATGGCTCAGAAGCTATACCCGGAATGCGCAGTAAGTATTGAATAGTGAGCGGATCTCCCGCGCTTAGCGTCAAGACGGTGGCAATTTTTTTGGCTGATCAGTGCGGCATCCCCATCTTTTCCCGACTACAGCTCGTCTGTCTCACCAAGCTTGTCCCGACGTCGGGTTGCCAGCTTACGGACACTGCGTGTCTTTGCACCAACGAGGAACTCAATGCCAACCTCTCTGTCTGCGTGTTGCAGGGATGCAACTATGAGGATGCCCTCAGTAAGTGCCTCTGCCTTGCTTTAGCTTTGAGACCGTACAAGGCATATTCTCAGCATCACAAATGGGAGGATTTGACTGACTCGTGTTGATGCTGCGCTAGAAACTAAGAATGGCTCGGCGACCATGTGCGGCCTACCTGTTCGAGATGATACTATGAAGCCCCCTCTCGTAGCGGGTGTAGGATTTGGTATAGCTCTCATCATTTACATACTCCGTATGTGTTCTGCTCTGCCTGGATGCAACAGAGAACTCAGCTGGGATGACTGGACCATCACCGCTTGCGTTCTTCTCACGATCCCGCCAACCGTCTTTGCCTTCACACGTAGGTGTTCCTCCATAAACACGTGTCCCGTGTAAGTTGAGACTGACTGATCTAGTTTCTGCAAATGGATTGGGAAAGGACATTTGGACTCTGCCCCTCCAGAACGTTGAGAACGTGCTGTTTGTAAGTGACCAAATCCACTCACACCTCGTCTCAACTAAGACCAACGACTAACACCAAACACCCCTCACCAACAGTTCTACTTCCTCGGAGAGCTCTTCTATTTCCTCGCACAGGCAATGAACAAAGTCTCTATCCTCCTCTTCCTCCACCGCATCTTCCAGCACAACAGCCTCGGCAAGGCCATCTGGGTCACAATCGGCCTCACCCTGGCCTACGCCGCCGCCTTCTTCTTCGCCACGCTCTTCCAATGCTGGCCCATCAACCACGCCTGGCTGCAGCTTGAGTCAGACCACCTGGGCCGCTGCAACAACATCCACCTCCAGGGATGGTTGAGCGCGGCTTTCAACATCGTGCTGGATATCGTCATCCTGGCGCTCCCCTTGCACCAGCTTTACCAGCTGCAGATGCCTTTGAAAAAGAAGCTCATGGTAATGGTTGTATTCTCCATGGGCATCTTGTAAGTCCCCTGAGACACCCCTCTACTGTCATCCCACTATGTCAACAAAGGGACAAGACTAACTGGTCTCCCACAGCGTCACTCTCGCCAGCGTAATCCGCCTCCGCACCCTCGTCGTCTTCGCAAACTCGACCAACATCACGTACGACTACGTCGACGCGGCCTACTGGAGCACAATCGAGCTCTACGCAGGCATCATCACGGCCTCCCTCCCTGCCGTCTACAAGTTCCTCTCTAGCGCCTTGTCCCAGAACGCCGCCTGGTCGGCTGTCAAGTCCAAGCTGTCTGGCGCATCGTCGGGCTCGAGGGGTACCGACAACTCGCACTCGGCGGTGGCGACGGGGTCCAGTGGTTTGAATCGACGGCTTACGCCGAAGAGGTCTGAGGCTGAGTTTGTGCTTTTGACGGATGTTGAAAGTGGCAAGAGTCAGAGGTGGGACTAGGTAGTGGACAGCTTGGAGATAACATAATCTTGCAGTAATGCACTGTACATAACATCATCAATCTCTCCTCTTACACGCGATATGTACACCTACCTCACCGAGTACCTCACACACGCAAGATAGTCTATACATCCTTTCTCAACAAGGCCCAACTGGATGGAACTGTTAGAGAAGATCAAGCAAGTATAAAACCACTTCCAGAGTGTCCTGGATTCTTGTGTTCACCAGAATTGCCAGATTGGGGGATCTGGACACCCAGTCGGTACCAAGCCGTGGTGGTCTTGTCGTTCGGCGAGCGGACAAGATGATGGCCGCGAGGATCTCACGACCCATAAGAGGGTATCTCTGTCCCTTCAAGTGAATAACACGCAATGCTGCTCATCAGTGAAGGCAGACGTCTTCTGCGTATTCGCTCGTGAAAGAGCGAAAGATAGAGGGTAGTCAAGATGAAAAGGAAATCTCTTACTATAACTCATGTCTGCCTCGGTCCTTGATGATCGTCATTCCCTGAAAGACAACGTGCTGGACTCAAGCGCACTGATCAAACAAAGGGCCGCTGGAACTATAAGGAGCTCTGGGAACATGGAGTATTGTCTGCAGAAAGACTAAGACTCTTAGGATCTACCTGCTGTCGGTTTTTATCGGAACCTGAGCCGTACAGAAACGCCAAGATTGCAATTCCGATATGCGCTCATTCTATCGAAGCGCACGACAGATCACCGACGAAGGAGAAGACTAGACGCTGATGGTAATGTTACCTTTTCCACCATTGACCCAGACGGATTTCTGCCCCGAAAGCACCAAATATCCCCGAGTCGACGCCGGTGTGTCCCATTCAACGACAGCCGTTCCTTCATCCCCAACGGTAAACTTTGCAGAAAACTTGCCCAAGCTCGTCGTGAACCCAGCTTCGGCTTCCGAGAGCTCGCTCAGCACAGGCTTGAGCTGCCACTCGCTTCCGCCGGGCTTGATGACCCTCAGTCCGACAAGATACTCTGTCATAGTCGAAGTTGGACCACTGCTCCACCCATGAGCATGCGAGATATAAGACGGATCGTTCCGGTACCCGCGATCTCCTCGATAGCCCCATGTTCCATCGATGAGATACCCCTCCACGACGGTAGACTGCGTGCCGTTGGGGTTGTTCAGGTACCAGCCCCACGCGTCTCGGATAAGCTGTAAGGCCCGATCGGGGCGTCCCGTTCGGAAGTGCGAGGCGATCTCGATGCTGGAGATGAATGGCGACACATTGTTTTTGAGTTCGGGGCAGTGAGGACCGATCGGGGTCCAGTTTGATTCGAGGTAGTCGGACACCTTTTGCGCTTCGGCGCTATCTGCGGAGACGACACCAAAGGCGACTGCCATGCTGTTCGCGTCTTGTGGATACAGCGACGTGTTGTCGGGACTTTCCTTGAACGCCCCCTTGATTTCATCCCATAGCTCAGTCATGATGGACGCTTGCAGCTTGCTCGCGGCGCTTGTCCAGTCTTTCTGGTAGCTGCTCGCGTTCGTGAGGGTAGGAGACCAAGAGGTGATGTCGGCGCCGGTGCGCAGGGCTCGATACAATCTGGTCGTAGAGTTAGTGTTTCCCTTGGCCGAGAAGAACATTCACCTACAGCATGCTTGCTGAGCTGCGCTCAGTGGAGTATGTCCATCGGCCCCAGTCCGCGGCGCCAGTCACGTTCATGATTCCCTTGTCTGAGACTTTGCTTCTACTGAGGTTGATTGCTTTGAGATACTTGGGCCAGATGGAAGTCATGAAGTCCGTGTCGCCGGTGTACAAGAAGTAGTTGTAAGTGCCAACCAGTGTCCACAGATGGTATGCTATGCTTGCACCGTCAGCTTGACTTCTTGCCATCCTAAACTTGTCTCGACTTACTGTCGCTATCCTTCGAGAGATATGGTGGACCGGCTTTTGGCAAAGTACCGTCGGCAGACTAACGAGCGACACGTTGAGTAAATTTCAATTGCATCATCTTTGGGGCAACTTACCTGGTAGTTGTAGATCGCCAACAGGGCATTTTTCGTGCTCTCCATATCGCCGGTGCTCACAAATGCAGAAGGCACCGCAGTCCCCATATCCCCAATCCAGACCCAGCGATCACGCTTCGCTCCATCCAGAAGGACGGTCTCCCCAGGCCCAATGTAAGCGTCATTCTGCCAGCTCGTGCGTCCACTTGTCCCAGACACGCGACCAGTCTTGCCCGGCACGGAGTTCGTCTGGATGGTATACGCCCCGCTGTACCAGATCCTGTTGAGGAGCTCGTCGCTGGAGTGGAAGTATCCCTGATAGGCTCTAAGATCGGACCACGTCGGCTGGAAGCTGATCTCCAGACTGATATTGCGAATCTCCACCGAGACGGTAGACGACGAGTCGAATGGCGTGAGGAATAAGGTCAGGTACCGGAAGCCGCCGCGTAGCTTCGGATCGGGCATGATGTAGGTTCCCGCTGCGTCCGAGGTGATGTTGTATGCGAGAGCGCCGTCTTGTCCGGTACCACCATTCGAGTTGTCTGACTTGCGACCAATGTAGTTTTTCGCCTCTGTGAAAGCGAGGCCGAGAGTGGCGTTGGTGAACTGGGAGAGCTTGTAGTCGATGGTCACGATGCCACCTACTTCGACGCCAAAGTCAAAGACCAGGCCGTCGGTTTGGCTGGAAAGATTGACCGGTGCGGTAAAGTTGGAGATAAACGCTCCAGATGGTGAAGATAAGATGTACTTTGGTGTGACGTTACGAGAAGTGGGAGCATAGTTGTACTGGTCCCAAACTCCTGGGAACGAAGCAGAGCTTGGTCCATCGCAGGTCGTGTTTCGCCAGCATTCAGCAGAACAGTAATTTGCAAGGAGAGTTGTTGCCGCAAGGGCTCGAATAGACGGTTGTGATATCAACATGCTGGAACTGGGTTTGCCGTTGTGGCTGCAATGGTGCAGAAGGAAGTGGTGCGACCTGGTCAAGTTCCGATGACACGAGGCATATCAAGCGCCTTAGACTTTATGCCGAGGCGGCTGTGGGAGATCATGTTCACGAGACAAGAAGCCTTGGTGGAATATCTTGACTACCTCCTTTGCGCTTCGCCAGCTGAGCTTCGGCTGTCGTCACATTTACTTGCGCGGAGTCAACCTCAATTGAGTCCATCTTCGGTGTAGATTGCCGCGGATGGCGCCAATCACAGCAGTTACAACCCAGGCACCGATACAGAAGCGGGAATACCCACGCATACCCCGGTCTAGCACTTTACCAGATTGAGGACAGAACTTCATGTCGGTCGTGGGGTTCCCCAAATTCTGCCTGTGTACCCCGCAATACCTCTCCATACGAATTTGTACGGATATACCAAAGGGATGTGGGTTTGTTTCCTTTGGGCCGATGATGCTGATTTGCGTTGAACGTCCATCGCGATCAAACATGGGTCTGCTAAGGTGGGATGTAACCTCCATGCTCCCGCCCGGATAGCTCCAGGTGGACGACCGGACTCTGCTTTTTCTTCTTTCGGGACGAAATGATCCGAAGATACGATGGATGTCTTCTGATAGTATGAGTTCCTATTCAGCGAGAGAGGTTCTGTGAAGCCCTCGGAGATGCTGAGATCTTGTCTTGTAGGCTAAAGGCGGACCGATATCGATATCTGGCTTTGGGATTTCAGACGGATCAAGCCTCATCGTTGTCCTTTATCGTCAAAGATCAACATTGTAGCACGAATCTGAGTCGCATCAGAAAGTTCAGGACAGATGATGCATCGTCGGTGCAGAAACTCGCTGTCTAGAGGCGGGATGCTACGGCTCGTGGACCGAGACGGAAGAGAGAGACGGTAACTTGATTAAGACCCATCTATCGGTTTTTCGTCGCCATTAAGTGAACTGCTCTAGATCCATGGTGGCTGAAGGTATTCCTCAACGACGAACCTAGGACCCCTTGCCTCTACCCCCAATCCCACCTGAGTACTCGATGTAGAGGTAGAAGCAAAGATGCTGGGTTAGTGAGGGGACATGATGAGCCCGAAAATGTCGTCCAAGGCTTCGTGGCCCGAGTCTCAACCGGTGGATTCTAGACAAAAGGGTGCTCCGAGGACCCGAATCTCCAACGAACCGTCCTTCCAGGTATTGGTGAGGGCCTGAATGGCCAAGTTAGGAAGAACTTCCTATCGTAATGAACTGCCTTACTTCATAGTTAATGACTTGGCCTTGCTCTTCCTAGTCATGAAAGTTGGTCGCATCGAACAAGCAGCTTGAAATCTTTTCACCTATTTTGGCGAAATCACCTCATGACAACTCCCTCAGCTTCAACATCCACCGACACAGTCACCCAGTAAGCCAGCTACAACTTACACAAGCCCAGCAACACAATATGAATCGTCTCAGACGACTGCTCGTTCATCACAACCACCGTCTCTTCCAACGTTTTCCAACGGAAACAACAAAGTCGTCCTCTGCAGACAACGCTTCACCGATCCAGTCCCTCCCAAACGAGATCCTGTGCCAGATACTCAGTTCCCTCCCGCTACACGACGAATTCGCTCTCTCTCACACCTGCAAAGGTCTTCGTGCCCTCACGCACAGAGACTGGACCCTCGCCCTTATCTCACTCCCTCGCAACCACAAACTCGCCTTCTGGACGGGCCTCGCTTACACCAAGCCGAACCACTGGGTATGCAGCCCCTGCTGCCATCTTCACAGAATTTGTACGCAAGATATCCCCGGAGCCAAGAGCCACAACCCCTTTCCCTGCCAGCAAAACTCTCGCCACATTTTTAATCCGAAGAACTACAATCTCCGGCATGCGCACGTACAGCTCGCTCTTAAATTGGCTCGTATGAGTGATAGCGGGGCAATAGACGAGAACCAGCAACGACTCCTCGAGGACATCATGGCGCCATTCACATCGCGAGTAGATGTACCTGCAAACCTCATCTCCACCACGAGCGGGTACGCCTTCACACCCAAGATTATCGAGGGCAGGTTCCTGATTCACATGGAGCACGAGGTCCGCGATAACCTCGAGGCCGGTTTGCTTCGGATGACCTGCTCCAGGCGCGTCTGCCCGCATCTGATGATCTTACTGGAGCCCAACGGACAGGTTATTTTCGACGACGACGGTGTGAACATCAACCAGTGGTTGGGCTGGGGCCACCCCCGGTATGTCAGTAGATACATGGCGTCATCGGATGTCATGGACGGCATCCGCGTTGCGGTCGACGGGCATGGGTACGAGTCGATTGGCCACTGCAACCGTTGCGCGATGGATTACACAATCATTGCGTCGCACGGTGTTGTGACACTTCACTCGTGGCATGATTTGGAAGTAACGAGTGGATGGTGCATATTCAGACGGCGGAGAATGACTCTTCTAGGGGGCCGACTGTATATCATGAGCTTGGTAGTGTGCAGCAGATGTACTTGGAAGTCTGATAGACACCACCTTGCATTATTCTGAGGTTGCCTAGCGAGACAGCTCAGCCTCTTTTGAAATGAGGTTAGTCCAGAATACTCACGTAGCTGCTCTGGTAAAAGTATTACAACTCATGTCCTTGACCCTCAAAGGAAAGCAGACAGCTTCTTGAATACAGTGCTATAGACTGAAATGCAGATCCTATCTATTATCACAGCGTCGTTCGTGCGCCATGCGTCCAAGCAAGTAAGGGTGCCCAGCTGGCTACTGCCAATGCTGACAGCTCAAGGATTCCGGCGGCAGAGGTCTATGTCTACATATAAGCAAAGTCTACTCCCAAACGATTCTCTAATCAAGCTCTCAAAGGCACGTCACAGCTTCTCCTGTCTCTTCTTCCGCTTCTCCATCCCAACAAAATACGCTTCCGCCTTGGCAAGAACCGTACCAAGCTCGTCGGTGATCTCCGCCTCGACCAAGAACTTCCTAGGCCCGTCCATCCGCTTCAAGACCGCCGTGCAAGCCACCGTCGACATAGTCGGCACCGGCTGTATGTACGTGATGTTCAAGTTCTGTGTGACCTGCGGCAGCATCGGCATGAACCCCAGCAACTTGTTGATGAACCCGATCGCACCCATGCACTCGTCGAATATGGCCGCGACAGCACCGCCGTGGCACCACTCCTTCTTGAGCGTGCTCAGCCCGTGGCCGAGAGTCAGGAAGCAGCGGACCTTGGTCATGTACAATTGGTCGAGGGGCCGGCTATCAGGAGGGTTTCCGTCGGCGCCCGGTGGTGACGAGGGCATGTGGAAGCAGCCGATGAAGAAGGGCACCGTGGCCGCGCTGAAGAGTGTGGAGCCCCAGAATTCAAAGATGCGGTTGTCTGGGTCGAATTCGCGGCTGACGAGGGGTCTGGCGATGATGCCTGGTTCCGAGAGGACTTTGGCGCACCACGGTATCCCTTGGAAGTGCGCGATCTGATCATCCCATGGTTCCGGCATGGCGAGGGAGTGAATGGACTGCTCAGACGAAGATCAAACTGAGCGCGTCAAATTTGGAGCTATTCCGTGGTGCAATGGTGAAGATCACTTATCCTTCCGTAGCTACTACCCCGGAACATGATGTCTGGTAGGGTCAGGACAGTTCCTTAATAGGACAGCTCTCGCACCTAAAGAGAATCAGTAGAATTGACGGAGGTTAAAGCAGGTGCAGCTGTCCGGAGTGTCGCGATAAGGTGAGTGGTAGTCTGATTAGTGAACTTCAAGAAAGTTCTCGAAGGCCCATCAAAAGGCTAGGTTCAAAGAAACTTAGATAGATACTGCAGTCAATTTCTAGTTTCTGAATCGTCAGAAAATCAAAGGCAATATATGCCGGCAGACTCAATTTGTAGCATGTGGTGGCATGACCTTGGCATGAAGCTCAGTATCACTAATCAAGAACAGCATGTCAACAGGACCCCGAGCCGTGGCCGGAGTTTCTGATTGCCGTCACTGTAGATATACGAGCTTTCGACGTGGTTTATCCACTCAAAGTGTTATCTTATCTTAGATTAACTCTACGTTTGCTGCTCTTGGATCCTCCGGAGTTGCGACATCTGGGACGCCAAGGTCGCCATCCGCTAGTCTTTAGATGTGAAAACTAATGGCGAAGCTGGCTTGTACAAGATTGCTTCCTCAACTTACACTATAGTTCTCGGCAGCCTGCAGGGTCTTAAACGCCTCAGGAAACCGAGACTTGGTGGTACACTCAAACGGAACCGGGCGTCTGACATCCAAAGTCAGCGACAGCAACAAACTGGCAAGAGTACAGGGGTATCTCACACAACGACACCGTCATCGACACATCCATCAACATCTATAGGGACATTTAACCCATCGTATCCCACCTTCGGCTCAATCTTCATCGCCCAAAGCACCGTCGCGATAGTGATGAAGAGATCCTCATTCGCAATCTGGCGCCCGACGCACAAACGGCGGCCAAACCCAAACGTGACGTGGCCCTGTTCTTTCGTCTCCGCTGCCAGCGGCTTGAGCTGCCCAGTCTCGGGATCGAGGAACCGAGCTGGGTTGAAGTGATGGGCGTCCGGGCCGTACGTGTGCGGATCGCGGTTCATGGCCCAGACGTTGGGGATGAGCAGCGAGCCTTTTGGTATAAAGCAGCCTTCGTACCAAATGTCCTGTGAGAAAGAGTCAGGTTACTGAGAGATTGTAGACGCAAGGTTGTGACTTACCTCGGAGCTCTGATGTGGAAGACCTATTGGGTCGACAGGTCGCCACCGCAGTGACTCCTTGACCTAGGCAAGTTCAATCGTGAGCGATGTCGCTTCACGAGACAGAGAAAAGTCACTGAAAATCCGACAACTCACCATGGCTTGAATGTAAGGTAGCATTCCATAGTGATCGGCAAAGTTCGGCATCGCCTCGCGTCCCACGACGCGGTCCAGCTCCTCCTGGGCGAGCTGCTGAACCTCGGGGTAAACGACCATAGCCAGCATCCACCACTCGAGCACGCCCGTGATCGACTTTGCCCCGGCACTGGAGATATTTTGTCAGAAATTTGATCACATCAAAGAGGGTCGGTATACCCCGTAGACGGACTTACATGACGCTCGCCGCGAGCCAGTTGATTTCCGTGTCGGATAAGTTGCACCGGCTCTGGTCCTTGATGAAGCTTTTGACGAGACAGTTGCCGCCATTGACACCTCTCTGCAAATGTTTTCAGCACACAGAACTTCCAAAAAGACAATAGGGGTCACCCATGCAATACTCACAAGTCTGGCCTCCTCGAACCAACTTCCAAAGATAGCAGAGTCCGCCGCAAACGAATTCTCCACCCGCCTCTTCCAAGGCGCGAATCTAGACAGAAAACATCAGCATCCTCATCACCGCCGTAGTGATTACACTGTCCAATCTGCCAAATAAACATACTTAGATGGTACATGTCTCAACCAAGGGAAGACCTGACTCAAATGCGCACCAGGCAGCGCAGCCTTGGTCAACCGCGCGACAAAGTCCTCAAGCCAAACCAGCTTCAAATCGCTCGCAGACGCGAGGGAAGGCGTGCCGTATACCAGGTTCATATTCGCCGAGGATACCGCGCGGTGCAGGTGCGACAACCAGTCCTGCGGGTCCTTGAGCATGTCTGCCGCCAGGAGTGTAGCCTCCTTTTGCTGGACGAGGCGGATGTCTGGGAAGGAGATGCTGCGCAGCGCTGTGTGGGAGGCTTTGCGCATGCGCAGCCACCTGGAAGTTCGTAGTGAGCTTTTCTGCTCTGCTTCCTTTGTGGATGTGTGAATGTAGGGGGGCATACATTGCGTTCTGGCTCTGGAAAGGCACGAAGCAGGACCCCGTCATCATGTCTATGATGACGTTACCAGGCCGGTCTGCTGTGACGGCAGCGCGACGATCCAAGATGTCGAACGAGGTCTTGAGGTCGTTGAGGACGACTACATCGCTTCCGGCAGCGGTGAAGTGCATGATGGTGCCTGATTTGGGTCGTGTTAGTTGGTTAGCCAGTGGAGGGAACCGCGGGACGAGCATACCGTACGTCTTCATCCAGCCGCCAAAAGTCAGCCACGGATCTTTGAGGACGTCGAGGGCGTTTCCGAGGAGGGGCAGCCCTCTCGGGCCTGGCGGAAGACGCCGTCTCGGGCTTCGAGCGTATGTAAAGACGAGAAGGAAGACCGAGACCACGGCGAGAGCCGTGATGGACCTGTAAGTCCACAAGAGACGTAAGAGAGCATCGGCGAACTGCATTCTGGCGGTCATGAATTCTTTTTCAGCGAGATGAGCTATCACTGATGGTGAGCCATTGTTCCCCTCTTATGTAGCATAGGTGCTTTCTCTTGATAGATCTCATATACGGCCAACAAGCCAACATAGGGTCAGGCTCCGCCGGACTTGCCGGCTTTCTCAACATCACCGTGACCAACGCCCTAGCCCGGTAGCCGTTCCAACAGAGCAAACAGTCCAGCATAGAAAGTGTTCAGCTTTCATAGCCTCTAGAATGTCTCGCCACTTGCATCCAATAGAGTCCTTAGATTCAAGAGTCGAAACATCGGTCGACGATGCGCTGCAATACAGGCGGAATAATTGGCCTGTGGAAAGAACGACCCTCCCACGCAGGGAGGCTCAAGGACTAGATTCTCTACTTTTCCAAAGCGATTCTTGCCCCCTTTCTCAGCTCGGGTTCATCGTGGGCCGGAGATATGCGCCGGACTTGGAGCTTCTGAGCTAAAGAATTCAGGGTTTTCGATATAAGGCTACGGCAGAGGCGTTGTCAAAGGTACATTAGTACCTAATTAGTCCCGGGTTTGTGAGTTGTTTGCTCCCTGCGCCTCTGTATCTCTTATTGCGTGTGAGACCTGGCTGGATCACTTAGTCCCAGCCAGCCTGCTTTTCCCCGTTGCGAAAGGAACGTTGTGGCTTGAATGCAGGGATGAAGCAACTCTCTCCCAGACCGGTTGAACCAACAGCGGAGCTAACGATAGCCTGATCCGGGACCCGTGGATCTGGCCAGGTTGTAGTTCTCTACCAGAAATCGACTCCAGCAAACACATCTAAAGCCATTGAACCAATGGCGTGGTACAATTCGGAGGGGCTGAGGATACGGAGGGCTAAATACTTAGGTGTGGGCAGCCTCAGTAATTGACTGTGTCCAATCCTGTTGCGTTCCGTGGTTCCCAACGCTTGTTGATCGCTACCCGCGAGCTAGGTATGCGAATGTTTGTCAAACAATGCACTTCAAAGAAGCTAGCGTCTTCGTTGGACACCACTTTTTTGTGTTGGAGCCTCCCTATTGGAAACGAGGGATTTGAGACATGGCCGCGAGGAGCTACTTCACACGGAATTAGAGCCCTGGGTGCCCGGGCCGCCAAACCACGAGCCGCCAAACCATGATCCGCCTGGTGCCTCCGGCTTCCGGATCGGCAGCGCCTCCACTTCCCAATCGGAGCGAAACCCAGCGCGGTCATGTCAAGCCCGGGCCGAAGGAGCCCTGCCCCATCAAGCTCTGCGGATCAAGGTCCGTCGCACTCCGGTAACGTGTGTATGTCGGCGGAAAAACTAATCAAATTCCCTGGTCCACGTCGGCGCGACGCCGTGTCGGCCTCAAAAGGTAAACGTATCGAAACCGTATTCTCAACGTAAGTTTCCTCTATTGTGGAGGAAATACCATTGTCAGGCACAAACGGAACGTTGAAAAAGACTAAAAGAACCAAAATGAGTCACTCGCAAACCCAAAAGGCTACACCCAAGACTGTCGTTCCCCCCTCCCCGAGGAACTCAAATTTCGCCCTACCTCACCCTCTCTCGGCACACTCAACCTTTTCATCGTCAAGAGAAGGTGTAGACATGTTACCAAGAAGGAAGTAAAGGCGAAAAACAAGGGAGAACTTAAGTAGAAAGCAACAAAAAAAAAAAAAAAAAAACAGAACGAGAAAAGGAGAACGGCCAAGATGTCAGTTCACGTCGGGTCGTCCCCGAGACTCAGACGGGGCGGCACTTGTCCAAACCTTTGCCCTTATCTCGGGACGTTGCGATGCTTTTGCTTCAAAGAATGAGGCGAAACTTCTGACATTAGCCATTTTGCCAACTTTCGCGTTCTACTCGCAGACGCCGCGATACAAGTAAACTCGGGACGACAGCAGCCACGCCCCTCGGCACCGACCGAAAGAACAAAAAAGTGATGACTTCTCTACGGTGCGTAAGTTAAGTTCTGTGTTTCCCGACGGAGAAAACACGGAATTTTGACCTTGAGCGGCTCGCCGAAAAGGGGTACCTCAGGTAGATAAGTGGACTCGCGATTCAGTTGCAAGGTTCTGGTACCTGCATCATCACGAGCGAATATGATGAGGTAAAGTAAAGTAGGCATGAGAATCCGCGCAACCATAAGGTAAAGATCGATAGTAGAGGGCAAAAGACCAAAAACAAACAACCCGAAACCATGTTGCGGAAAAGTGCGTAAAAAAAACATGATCCCGTTGCTTGACGAACTCCGACATACAGAATCTTTCATCTGTTGGAACCTTGAATACGGTGATGTGGAGGGTGGAGTTGACCTTCTTATCGTTGCACTTGCTCATTCAGTGGCACACTTGCGAAAACCGACGATAGCTCAACTCGAAACCAACACGCTGAAAGCCAAAAGGGAGATGGGGAAAAACGGGTAAAACGACCTCGCAGCAACGGACGGGAATAAGGAAGAACAAAAAAAGCCAAAAACAAAAGGCGAAGTTACGCCTCAAGTCAGGTACAACTCTCAAAGTTCAAGTAGAAGAGTCATGAGAATAAACCTCCCGACGCAAGCTCAATCAAGACCACCTTGCGCGCGCGTATGTGTGTGTGTGCGTGTGTGTATGAGAAATCCCAATCGCCGAAAACAAAGAAAAGACCTCAAGATTAAGCTCCCCCGAAGGCAGAAATAAACATCAATCAATCTCTCTTCTCGCCCGCCCCCCTTCCGAAACGTTAAAAAGAAATCTCCTAATTAATATACCTCCACTAATCCGTACCTTACCTTAGCTGCTAAAGCCCATTGCCCCCTCCCACGAGACCTCAAACACCCCCTTCCCCAGAACCCTCCTGGCACCACACAAAAAGTGCCATCCCAACCCATGACACATGCCCCAATCCACAAACCATAGGTACCCAGATTCTAGCCTCGACTCGTGACATCACAAGCCCGGACCTTAAGCCTCAAGCCCTGTATTCGTAAATATAAGTCTGTCTGTTAAGGCTGTTCTACGGTACCGCAAGCCCCCTCTGTCGCAAGATCCCTTCCATCCGTCCCAACTCCGGCACTACCAGAAGAGAAGAATGGACAACGTGAAACACGTCTCAACTCTTCTTTACCCTATTTTCCTCCCCTCTCCCATGGGCCATACCCCCTCTCAGACCTGCCAAGTCGAACGCCAGTCTCCAACCCACACACACTGATCCCACTCAATGGCACGCGACGCTGGAGAGTCCAGCTTAGTCATGTACAAATCCCTCCCATCAGGCCTACTAAAAAATCCCCCCAAAACAAGCAGACCAGGCACCCTAGACACCAACCCCAGCGCATAACACGGCCCCCCGGCCGAGACATGTGCCCCCCCATCATCGCGACACGCAGATCAGACGCCGCAGCTCGGACCGCAGCTCGGCACCGCAGCTTTCACTGTGCAGGTTCATCAACATCAGAGAGAAAGGACGTTCGGCGCAGTGTTGCCGGTATACCTCCTGCCACCCCGACTTTCACTAAGATGGGGTGACATCGTGACGTGTCATCTGTTAGTGGATCGCGGAACTCCTAGACAAAATATCACGACATGTCAAATCAGTAAGAACCAAAGAACCAAGCAAAAGTAATCCAAAAAAAAACTGTGTGCACTCTCTACTGGAATTGTGTCTTCCATTTCTTTCCAAGCCATGCTGCGTATCCTGTCAACGGAAAAACAACTCCCTCTAAATGTACAGAAAGGTCGGATCGTAAGATTTTGTGTCATGGTGATGAGGTGATGAGATGTGTGTGAGGGTTGTCGGGGAGAGGGGGACATTAGAACAATAATATAGAGGGGGAGGAGTTTGCCAGTGTTGTCGTTGATGATGTGTGAGTGTGTGGTATCGAAGCACGGGGAGCGCTGGTTTTCATCAAACAAAAGAAAAAACCATCCACGCCAACCTGCTCATCTAATAACCTCCTGCCAGTTCGTGTAGAATATAACAACCCCAAGAAATTAAAAACAGAAAAACACCAGAACACTTTTTGGCGACCCGGGTGAACCCAAAAGCATGGAGACTTGTCGTTGTATGTGATGTAAAAGGCCCGTGTTGTCCGTATCAGCGCGCGCGTGCATATCCCAATAATCCCTCGGTTGTTTGTCGTCCTTGTCGTCGAAAGGCATTCCGATTATGAGAGCTCCTGGATGCAGGTCTGAACCTGGGCATCACAGTCGGCCGTGGTGACCCCGTTCAACTTTCCACCGTTGAAAGCATTGAAACAGGCATTCCGTTGAACATCGCAAGCACGCTGCGCCGCATTGGCCTTGGAAACGAACGAGTTGCCATTGACGGAGAATGGTCGGCTGCTATCGCCAGAGTCCGAGACCGCCGGGGCCGCGATTCCGCCGATAGCGTTCGACGTCGCGCCTCCCTTGCCAGATCCAGAAGAAGTGTTACCGTTGCCGTTCTGTCCGGATCCATTGCTGTTGGCCTTGCCATTGTTGGAGGCACCTCCGCCCTGGGTGGGCGTTGGCGTCGCTGCCGCCGGGTCTACCGAAGGAGTCGCCGTCGCGTTCTCCGAATTACTGGCGGCGTCCCCGTCCTGGCCGGAGTTGTTAGCATTGGGAGTTCCCTGTGTGTTTCCGGTCTGGGGTTGTGTTGTGGCCTGTCCAGGGGGTGCGCTTCCAGGGAATTGAGGAAATTGGCCGGGGAATTGGCCTGGGAACTGTGTGTTTGGAAATCCTTGAGGGGGGTTCTGAGGTGTTGCTTGAGCATTACCTTGACCAGCGCCTCGTCCAGCACCGCCGCGACCGGCACCTCCTGCAGCACCGCCTGCAGCAGCGCCGGCGCCTTGTCTGCCTCCGGCTTGCTTACCTCCACGGGCAGCTCCGCCCTGGTTGTTGTCTTGTATCCGTTAGTACATCAACGAAACATTGAAGTATCACTGGTCGACTTACTCTGCTGGCCTCCGTTGGCAGCGTTGCCGCCGTTGGCAGCGTTGCCGCCGTTGTTGCCACCTCCGTTGTTGTTGTTGCCGCCGCCGCCGCCGTTTCCACCAACGGTGAACTTGTTGCAGTCATCCTGGGCACCACGCTGAGCGACGGGCATCAGAACGGGCTGATGGTTGGAGGCACTAGACATGGTGCAGACGCGGTAGTTTCCGGCGGGGAGACCTCCAGTGACGGTGGCCTTCAGGTTACCATTGCCATCGCCGGCATCGTTGATGCCCTTGAAGAAGACAAACTTGGAAGCATCCAGGGGAGTGTTGGGCGTCAAGGAGTTACCCATATCCTGAACAGTGACGTGAACGTGGCCGATAATGGTACCGCCGCCGCTAAGATCCTGGGGAGCCGAGTAGTAGGTAGACTGAGCGTCAGTGAAGGAACCGGCTTGCAGGTTGTTAACCTTGAGCTCGACATCAAAGTCCTGGTTGGCCTGGATGTTGCCGTTGTGAGGGGGATTGTTGATGACGGTAGACACCATCTTGGTCTGGGCGGGGATCTTGCCCATGGGGATACCGTTGCAGGAACCGCCAGTCTTCTGCTCACCATCGGTGAGGGTAGAACCGGAGCAAATGTTGATGAAGTTGGCATTGTCGCTGCAAGGCAGTAGGTTAGCGCGTTTCGGGGGTTGCCTGTGCCGTGTATGTGTCAATACTCACGTCTTCGAGTTGGCCTGTTGGGCGTTGGGCTGTCCGGCCTGCTGCGAACCCTTTTGCACCGCGTTCGTTTGCAAACACAGAGCTCCGTTACCAGCGTTGGCATTTCCACCCTGGTTTGCGTTTCCACCTTGGTTTCCGCCTTGTCCACCACGGTTACCACCACGTTGTTGACGCTTGGCGAGGGCGGCGCTCAAAGGCGAGGCATCGAGGAAGGCGACGGAGGCCTCGGCGACGACGGCCATGCCCGCGAGGGCAGTGATGAGCTTTTGAATTTGCATCTTGTCTCTTTCTTGTTGATCGTTGGGGATAAATCCGAGGGAGTTGTCGACCGAGTCGCTATCAATAAAATACTAGATTGTCGTTCGAAAGGGGTTGGTTCCAGACCGAGGAGCGAACAAGAGTAGAGTACGAAAGGAACGGTCACAGACACCTGAATACGTAGCACAAGCTGAAAAGAAATGAATGAATGAATGTGAAGACACACTCCCAGCGTGAGGCAACAGGATGAATGGAAATAAAAGTAAAGGGTGGAAGGCGAAAAGAATGATCGAGACTGAGCGCTGCTGGGGATTAAGAAGGGAGAGGCCGAGACAAATATGCGATCAGTGCCAAGCTTTCAAGTCTTATATGCACAGGGCTGTGGTTGCAGGCTGGTGCCGGTTCGACCAAGGGGTCGTATGAACGGAGACAGGCTCCATGACGGCTTGGGGGGGAGGAATCGTCTCCACGAGTCCAAAACGCGGCGCAGGGGAGATGGGAGAGGAGGAGAAGGAGGAGGAGACAAGGGCTGACAGGAGCCCGTCTGCAGACTACCTAGTACCTAGCCATACACCATGCTACTGAGTATACCTTACGGATAGCACACGGCTCAAACTGTTGGCCGGGGGTGTGAGTACATGGATGCTGCTTAGCATCTGATCCCCGTGCGGGCAATTGGCAGGCCCGCAGTGGGTGACGAACCAGGGGGTGGGAAAAGGTGATGAGGGTCTGTCGGCTTTCTATGAGAAGGTGTCCGTCGAGGGAGGAGAGAGAGAGAGAGAGAGAGAGAGCGACAAAGAGACTGGGTAGGTAGCATCTGTCTGATGAGATGGTATGCGACAACTAGTTGACAAGGGCAGACGCCTCCAGGCTCCGAGAAAGTAGGGATGATGGATCGGGGGGTTGAGTGAAGAGACGGGAGAATAGAGATCTGAGCTTTGGCAGGGGTGGTTGAGTTTAGCTGCATGGATGGGACGGGAACGGCGACAAAGATGTTGGTCAGAGGCGTAGTGTACGAAGAGTCTCCGTAGTGTAAGGAACGGACTACTACGTAGTGTACGGAGTAGACGGATAGAAAAAAGAGAGACAAGCTACAGATGAGCAGGGGATGTCGTTGTCCCAGACTGGGAGAGGGTGGGCACCCTTGACGGACAGTTCCCGACTTCTTCAGGATGGCAGGTAACGAAGTTGAGTCGAACAGGGCGGCTCGGGTAACGTCAGTGTGGTGTCTCTAGTCCCTGTGGCAGGTATCTACCACTCTACCACACAAGTATTGGTAGGGGTTCAAGATGCGAGGCAAAGAAAAAAGGTTGTTGGCACCAGATGTGGACGACAGTAAGAGGCTACGCTACGCAGTAAGGTAAGGGTAAGGTATGGCAAGGGTAAGGATAAGGTAGTTGGAAGGAACCCCCCTCGTCCGGTGGTGGCTTGTGCCGTCGCGAGGTCTGGGAAGGTCTGATGCGGCTCCTGTCGTCGCAGAATGGGGTCATGGAGTCCCCACATGGCCCCGGCGCGGCTTAGCGAGCCAATGGCGGGGCCTGCTGTCCGGCACATCAGGCAAATGGCGTTTCGCCCGAGGCGTCGATGAAGCGAAACGAGACACTGGACGACATTTTCGTGTCCTTGCCGTCTCTTAAGCGCGGCACTTTACGGAGTGCCTCGTCGCCGTACTCGACCAACGTATTGTCACCGTCCAAGATACCGACCGCACGAAGGTGAGTTTGTGAGGCGCCTTCTCTCCACAACCACCCGCAAATGCTCGATTGCTGGCTATCTGAGCGAAGCCTCCTCCGTCCTAATTTCCCTGGAGCACTGGCAAAACTGGCAGTTCGCTCCTCGATGCCTGCACTGTCGCACGTCAAGTTGCACTCATCAGCTGGCAGGTTTGTAACCGTTAGGCCAACGTCCGTCAGGACAAGCATCTATCCATCCGTATTTCTCACGGACCGTTGATACTTAGGCACGTAGTGGACCGATATGTGAGAGCCGCACCCTGTCGAGACAAATGGCACACCGAACTGCGGATGCGTATGCAATTGATTTTGGCTCTTGAGCCATGAGTCGTCATGGGTTTAGCTCCTCATGCTAAGCCTTTGAGGATCGGCCATGATTTGCCTCCGGACGCTGGCTTTCCTGAGAGGCCTGGCACGCCTGTATTAACGCCAAGACTGGCCACGCAGAGGCAAAGCTGGTGCTGTTTGCTGACAGCGCACACACATCATCATGTTCGTGATGGGGTTCTCTTGATTGACGTTACCGCTTGAAGATCCCCCGAGCCGTGCTGTGTTTCTTTTCCACGGTGCTTCTGCGGGTACCAGCGACACGACAACGGTCTCAAGCTTGGCCGGGAGAAAGCGGCAATGTGGATGATTGGCAACGGACCGTTTAGACGGGTGAGACATGCCGTGCTAGTGCGACCGCTGGCCAGCTACAACAGAACATTAATATTGTCAGTCGACCATCGGTTCTGGCGGTTCTACCCATCGATCAGTTCGTGTCTGCAATTGCGCATGAGAATGGAAGCGCCCGTCTAATTCCGGTGAGCGAAATGCAACGCATCAACTCCACTGCATTTCGTTCCACTTCAAAGCTTGCCCTTATGGATTCCGTCCCGCAGATAAGGGTGGGATAGTGTATCGTGTGCCTCGTCTGCATCGCGAGCGAATGCCTCGTATCATGTATGTACTTGGCCAGAAGTGCACGGAGGCTTTTCGTCGGAAGGGCGGCGGAGTCCATCCAAAAAACCTAGTTGACTTTTCTGCCGTTTTGCAGAATGTGGAAGCAAACGAGAAGCACCTCACATACGGAGTACCTAGGATATGTACGTTGGCGTTGCTGGTCGGAATGTGGAGTTGGCGAAGCGAGCGGAAAACCAAGGTCAGCAGCGGGCGCGCAGTAATGATGGCATCAAACATCCAATAAACTTAATCTGTTATTCGGCAAGTTCGGATGACGGCAAGGCCCCCTGGGATGACCGGTCACGGTACCGTCGATTGTCGGTTTGAGAAAAGAGGGCGAGCAGCAAAGGGGTTTCCAGGGTGAGTGGGCGAGGGAAAGGGGAAAAAGAAAAAAACTTGAACTTGTCGGTGTGGTCCACCGTACCTTACTGCGGTTGGAGCTTCGGGGATGATCTTCCTCCCGTCAAACGTTAAGTGCCAAGGAAACCCATGAAGTTGCCGAAGGAGCTGTCGAGCAATATTCGTACTTGATGGATGGGGTAATGCAAGAAAATGGAATGTGCGCAAAGGAATCGAGAAAGACACTACTACCTACCTACCTACCTACCTACCGAACTATGGGATTGGAAGGTGCGCCATCTCCTTTCCACTGGTGCCTCACCTTCCATTCCAAGATCAAAACGGAGGCACGTACCTACCTAGGTACGTAACTTGACTTATCTACATGTATCGTTCCGGACACTTCCAATTGCAACTGAAAGGGAAGCGTGGTGAAGTGAGAGGAGGGCACCTTCCACGTCCCAGCAGGAGTGCCAAGCGCCGTTTACACTCGGTACCTGTAGCGGCCCAAGACCCGTGGAGATCCACGACTCCACTTGGGTCTCCAAAACGGGAAAGGTTGATTATCTCATCCCCTCTTACCACGTTTAAGGTTGTCCTTAGCATCCCGCCCGCCAGAAACCCGCCCCACCACCGCAGCCCTGGAAGAATTGCAGGGGGAAGGGGTGTCCCTTGTCAAAGGTGTTGCTTCACCTCGACCCTCGAGTCTTTCCCCCCTCCCTCTTCTTCTCTTCCATGTCATTGTCCACCGAATCCTTGGATATCTGCCACCCCAACCGTCAACGACGACACCAACCAACCTCCCACCACCACCTTGCACCGAGTTCACCCCTTCCCCCCTTGCCACCTCGCTCGTTGGATAACCGGCCAGTCCTGCATCAGCCATCCGAGCAAAAGGTTAATCTGATCTTCCTCATGGCCAACCCTAGTGCGCGAGATGCTTATCCATGAGATGACGGTTTCGATTTTCATCTCGTCTGCTATTTTCTGCTGTCAACCCAAGTGCTTGAGTCGAGAACTTTCCTTTCTGGGCTGCCAATTGTCGGACATTTTGCAAACGACGCTGAGTTTAATGCTATTGATCGTCCACACCTAAAGTTGCCCTACAACATTTTGCTCACTGCACTGACAGATCCGCCATTGTCACCGTTGGAAACATATGCTCGGTCTTGATCCCGCCATCCAAACTTCTACTTTTACTTACGGATCCTACTGATACCACATCGTGTGGATGACTGTGCCGGATCTTTTGATGGGTACGGACTGTCTTCTCGCCGATTGACACTCGAATGCGGCACCCACGGCCCACGGCACCACATGACGATGCCTTCGCGGCCTCGCCTGCGCCTGGCAACGAACGGCACGGCTCTACG
Source organism: Colletotrichum paranaense (assembly GCF_030867605.1). Lineage (NCBI taxonomy): Eukaryota > Fungi > Ascomycota > Sordariomycetes > Glomerellales > Glomerellaceae > Colletotrichum > Colletotrichum paranaense. The sequence goes on from NW_026848975.1 coordinate 399,777, forward strand.
GCTTGATGCTTGAAGCTGCATCGCAAAAGATCACCTGGCGAAACCTCGAATTTCCATAGACGCACCCGAATGACCGGCACCACGGCCGACGCCTCCCCCATATTCGTCTCATCCCTTCCGAGATCCCGTAAACGAGCAGATTGTTTCCCCCCCTGAGATGCCATCCAATTCCAACATCAATTAAAGGGCTTGTCATCAATCTTCCCTCATCTGGATCCGAGCCACCGGGGTTGCTTGCGGTGGACTCGTGGAGTGAGAGTGTTAGTGTGTGCAGCGCCCCTGTCGCGAACCTCCACTCGCGCCAAGGAGGCGCACCATCCTGCGACACGAGGCTGAGTTTGAAGCCTGTGCCAAAAGTCCAATGGTGAAACAGGTTCACCTCGACTTCCGTCCATTTGTCCCTTGAGCCAACGGCGCAACCTCGTCTTCATCTTCAACTCGCAGGCATCCTCCTCGGATCCGGCATGCAGACCTGCCTTTCATCCCAGCTCGGGAAGACGAGTTGAAACCCGTCGACTGTCACAGAGGCAAACGCCTTGCGCTATCTATCGTCGCTCATTGCCTGCACTACGGTAACCACGCTCGCCCACGGCCCCAGTCACCCAGCTCGGTTGAACCGTCATCGCAAACTTGAGATGCAGAACCCGTGCCAATCCCGTTGTGTCCACTGACATGCACACAGGATGCGCTTCCTCCGGCATCCAATCTCCTTGGATGTATTGCTCGCCGGGCTGCTCTCGGACCCCCGGCAAGGGCTGTCATCGAACTTCACTTGTCAGACGTCACCTATCATCCCAATTGCTGTCCTTTGCCGTCACGGCTAGACCTCCAACCCGTTCTTAGCCTGATTCCAAATTCTCCACCGCGAGAAGGGAAATGCGTTCAAGTCACGCCACTTTCTCGTTGCCAGGTAATGTTTGCCGACTACGCCTCTGGGAAACAGCTCTTCCATGTGAATCAAACTGGGCCGCCTCAGCCATTGCAGGCACACTCTTTGCTGACGAAGGCCCGGCCAAGAATGTGTCGCGACCAGTGTGATCAACATTATTCCGAGTCTCCTACCCAAGGCAACTTGACAAGTCTGTGAGCTGCCGCATGGCAGCTGTCACGATCTTTAGCACTACTACGGCAGATGAGCCCAAGGTGAGCCTCGTCTCGTCATTGATCATGTCATTACACTAGCTTGGCATCCAGAGATGTTTGCGACTAGGCTCTAAGTCACGAAATCAAATACACACAGAGGACCCCGGCAGGGCCAAGCTTTCACTGCATCAAAACACATTTTGCTGTGTGATAAACGAGGGTCTTGTACAGAAAGTCGCGCGCGGAGCAAACAGCGCAACATGCTTGGCGTCTCATCTCATAATCTTACAAGTCTTCCATGACAGGTTCGGCCGTCTTCGCCAGGTCTTGGTATGCCGCGGCGATGAGGTCCAGCCAAGCAGCCATTCTCACACCCGCGCGGGCGACCTGAAGCTCAATCACAGGTGCCGCCTTTTGGAAGTACTCGCCGCTAAGTTCTTGGCCGACAATAGCTCGCGGCCCCTCTGGGAATACTAATACAAGAGTCAGTTTTGACGTCGCCCTTCCGGTTTGTGGGGGGTCGCCGATGGCTCGGGATTCAACATACCATGGGTGCAAACGAAAGCGTTTCCCTCTCTCGCCCACTCTAGGCCGGTAGCGTTGACGTTGTTGAAGTCCATACTCTTCAGCCACTCCGCCTTTTGTGCAGCAAACTTTCCAGTCTTGACCTCGTCAGCAAGCTCATCCGCCCATTTCTTCGCGTTGTCGTAGGGCCTACGACGAGAGCCTCCTATCAGCTTTTCGGCAATGGAGCTGTCCCAGACGTGGTGGAGGTTGTAATCGGAACCCTGCCACTTGACGTGGATGCCGTTGCCTCCCCGGGCCACATCTTCGTTGTGGAGAGGCTGGTGCATGTCGCCGATGAAGTGCACGACGAACCTCGCCGCCTGGTTGCGTTCCCACCCGCTCAGCTTGGGATCCAGAGACCGGGCGGTGTAGTTTGCGAGTGCCGTCACGACGCAGCCTTGGTCTTTGCAATCCCGCTCGAGGTCGACGCCGCAATAGTCGGGCGGACTATCTTTGGCGTCGATAAAGTGGAAGGGCCCGGTGAAGTGTCCCCAGCGCGTGTACCGGATCGTATCGGCCCAAGTGGCGACGCCGGCAAGGTAGTGCTCGGAATCATTACGCAGCAAATCCTGGAAGAAGACTTCGGTTGTGTTGGCGACAAAGTGGCTGGCTAGATAAGCAGTCGCAATGTGACCCAGACCTGGTAAGTCAAGTCGGTCAGCGAGGCAACTTGAGACACTTTGCAGCTCAGGGCCATTTTGAAGCTATCGTGGATGCAGGGAATTTATGACATACTTCCCCATGCAGCAACCCCGTGCAGCGATGCACCGAGCAGTGCGACAGTGCCCGAAAGCCTCATGATGGTTTGCGATTCTTATTGGTGAGTTGGTATGCACTGAGGTGCGATTAGGCTTCACTGTTTTAGGACTATAATTCGGGTCCGTCAATTTGACTGAATGACGACAAGCTAGACAGGAAACAGGACGGACGCGCGGTTATATGGGAGCTTGACGCGTGGTCGGGTCGCCGGTCTTGGGGACGGGAACGATGCACGCCAGCTCACGTTACCTTCCAGGTTAATGTCAACACGGATGACTGACGCTGAGCGGGCCGCTGGTGTAGGCGCCCGGCAGAGGTGAGTTGGCCGAGGAACGCCTGCGCCGGGGTGCTCGTCCGTGACCATCCACACCCGGTGCCGCCTCAGCCACGGAGGGCGAATCATGGCGGTGCACGGGGGGAACCACGTGAAACACCACTTGGGAGGGGAATGCTGACGATCGGCGGATGTCCGGTGACTGCTGGAATGCGGAATTTCAGCCTATCTGATCGTTCGGTGTGCCTCTGCTCCTGTGATTGGAGGCAGATGGTTAGACTTTGGGTGACGCCTCGCGCTGCATGCATTCGGGCATGTTATCTGGGCCATGCGAACGGTTCATCTCGATATTGGTGCAGATGCAAATGCGCAGAAGCGTCTTGGAAGAATTACATAAGCCCAGGTTGTCAGCGACAGTGACAGCTTCAGCAGGTTGAGATGACCAAATCAGGACTCTTCATTGGCGCAACTCTCTCAGCTCGACCATTTTCTCCGTCATTGGGCCCCTCCGAAAATAGGACCTTTGCGGCGGTCAACCCGCTCTGCCCGCCAAATTCTTTCCAAGTTTTCCTGGAGGGACCCTTGCTGGATGCTCAACCCGCCCCCACTAATTGCCCTCTTCGTCAGCCCGCACTCCACGACGCCAAGGCCGTTCTTGGTCTTTTGGTTATGTCATGCGGCGGCAGGGGTCTCTTATCGGTTGCGGTAAGCGATAAGGAATGCGATAACGGGGGAAAAGCAGAATGCTGAAATCGGATTGGACGAAATGTGGGCGCTATCAGTCCCCTCTACCCGTGCCGCACCAACAATGTCTTGTCTGCGTGACTCTCCATCGAAGAAAACCATCCCACTTGACCCCATTCCTAAGCCCACCTGACCGAGGAACGGCACAAGAGAGAAGAGCTTCCCCCAAAACCTATCTGTCGCTGCGGCTCTTCTTACCCGTTCTTTTCACCTTTCTTCCACGTTTGTTATCGTGAGCTTCACCAAGGTCGCATATCGAAAATTCACACACAATGGCTTCCGTCGCGGTTACGGCCTTTGCCGCCTTATCGTCCACGCCGAAAGTCGAAGAGGCCCTGTCGGGAATCTTTGGCAGCATTAGCTTGACCGCGTGGATATGTCTTCTCGTACGTCCCTCTCTCTGTTCGCGAAGGTCACGCGACCTCGGATCACGACTTTTTTTGCCTGCTTTTTCTGTCCAAGTAGACTGACCATCCTTATCTACACAAAATAGCTTCCCCAGCTTCTCACAAACTACAAGTCGCAAAGCGCTGATGGCTTGTCCATGGGCTTCTTGATCATCTGGTTGATCGGCGACGTGACGAATCTCATGGGTACGCAGAAAACATTACCTTCCCAGCTCCTCACTCTTTTTTCCTGGTGCTTTTTTGCCAATATTCCATGGTATCTGCGCCTCGCGAGTTTCTCCCACACCGCTACCCTTCTCCAAGAAAAAATATGCGTCTCTTGCCATACCGAAAATTTCTCCAACCACCAACGCCAACACTCCTAACGCCATGAAAAAAAAAATTAAACTTTTGGCGCGTGCTCCCACTAACAACCACCCCTCCAGGCGCTCTCTTCACCCACCTCGCTCCGACGGCCGTCGCCCTCGCAAGCTACTTCTGCTTCGCCGACCTCGTCCTAATCTCCCAATGCGTCTACTACAACACCAAGAACGCCCGCCGCGCATCCTCCCGCCGCCGCTCCTCCGCGCCCGTCACCGCCACCGGCGCGAACCCGACCGAAGCACGGGAAGATGAACCCCTCCTCTCAAACTCAGCACAGCGCCGCCGTAGCTCGTCCGCGGCGGCCGGTCTCCCCGGCTCGCAGCGCCGTCACGCCCACCACGAGGAGAGTTCGCTCGACCCCCTGCGCAAGATGGTCACCGGCGAGGACGAGACACCCGACAGCAACCCCTGGCTCCACAACACCCTGAGCATCCTCGCGGTATACCTCGTCGGCGCGGCGGGCTGGTTCCTCTCCTACAAGGCCGGCGCGTGGGACGCCCCCGACAACGACACCGGTGCGGGCGCGGGTTCCCCCGCCGCGGCGGACGGCACCTGGGAGAAGATTGGTCTTGCGCTGGGCTACTTTAGCGCCGTGTGCTACCTCTGCGCGCGCATCCCGCAGATTATCAAGAATTACAGGGAAAAGTCTTGCGAGGGGCTCGCGCTGCTGTTTTTCTTGTTGTCGCTTACGGGGAACCTGACGTACGGCGCAAGTCTTGTTGCATTTAAGCAGGATCGGGCGTATTTGCTCAACGCGCTGCCGTGGTTGTTGGGGTCGTTGGGCACGATGGTGGAGGATTTTGTGATTTTTGGGCAGTTTCACATGTATGCGACTAAGAGGGAGGGGAAGAGGGATGATGAGGCGTAAGTGAGTGGTCTGGGTTGCTTGGTGTGTTGAATGCATGGTGATGGGGTTGTGCTCTTCGCTCCGTTGTGAAGGGGATGCGCGTTGGGGATTTGCATGCTCCCGGGTGTGGACTGGACGCATTTGAGGTGATGGTGTAAGGGTGACGCTGCATTGAGAGGAAGTGCGGACTGTATCACTACGGTTCTTTTGCGTTTCCCTTTTGGGGAGCATCTTGTGTTCGACATGGCGTTTACAGAGGTCTGCGGATTACAATGGGGTTACTTGCATGGTTATGGGGGTTTCTGTTTTCAACCCATTTGTTTACCATCATGATGGCACATATTATGATAGCTTTTTTGCCTTTTCTTCCTATGGTTCTGAATATTCCAAGAAATTTGACATCTTTGTTGTTATGGTAATATCCCGTGACGGTCGTTGATGCGCTAGTGTCATGTTAGAGGTAGGGTACTTGAAGCCGATGATACCCGACTTCAGTACCTCGCTCCAAGACTACGGATAGAGTGGCTCTTGAGGCTGGTGTTGGAAAAGAGTGAACGTGACTTGCATCCCATGTAAAGAGCTCTTTTCCCCGGTGACGAAATTTGTACGTAAAAACATAAGTCGCACCCGGGATAAATGGGTTACGTAAGGAGGACAGAGGGGCGGGGGAGGTGAAGGTATGGATGAATGGATTGAGGCTCTGCTTTGATGAGAGGTATGCGACGCGACTGCCCACGACGGTCATCCCTGGAGTGCCGGAGTCGCCGACGATGGTGGACGGTGCTCGGGGACGGAGGGTTCCCACTTACGCAGTACACTGCACAACGTGAAGCGAGATCCGGGCCGGGAGGCTAGACTTAGGCTAGAACGGAAGTAAGTTTGATAGATATAGATACCGGGGTTGGTGTCTGGCTGAGCCTGAAGGGGTTGATGTAGCGTAATCGTGGACTTGTGGTTGAATTCGTGCGTGATCGTAATTGAGAAAAGTAGTCAACACTGAGTTTGCGATGTCGACAATGGTGTAGTGAGATACTGCATAGATAGCAGGAGGCCTTAATATGCTGTTGAGACCTTGTGACATGACCGCCGTCTCCATTGAAATCCTTGTTGGAGATGAAGCTCTGATGACGGATCTTTGACATTACATGGAAGTCCTTTGAGGAGTTTTAACACTTTAGCTTCCGCGAGAAACGCACTTGAGTATGTAAGAAATTTGGGGCGTTGAGATCAAATACATTGTGAGCTTATCTACTAACGGCCAGATACCGACCTTTATCTTGTTTTGAAGGTTTTTCTCGGCCGCTTGGTCAACTTGCTTACTTGGTGCGCGATGCATCGATATGACTATAGATAAAGGGCGGGCGTGCTCTGTTCTACAAGTTTAACAGCGCTAAAGTCAATATTGTACCACGACAGCCGGCTGAACGGCTCGCACTGGTCGTTCCACTGCGAGGTGGTGCTTGAGTGACTTTCTGGTCATCATCATCCGCGGCGTCGTCATTATCCTCGTCATCATCGTCCTCGTTGACATCGTCCTCATCTTGATCCTCATCCTCGTCTTCCTCTCCGTAGTCGTCGGTCTCGATAGAGGGTGTTACGGTCGAGCAATCTGCTGGTCTTGACGTATCTCCTTCTAGACTCTTGATTTGCGTGCTAAACTTGCGTTTGCGTAAGGAACTTCTCTTGTCGAGAATAATGGGCGCACCGGATCTCCCTTCCGATCACTGCCCGCCCTCTCAGCATAAGCTCCGAATATACCTCCAGAAGGGACGAAGGGATTCGAAAGACACTATTTGTTTGGAGACATCATGTTGGGGGGCATGAGATGGCCGTCATTGGATGCTATAGAAAGCTCGCCTCAATGGATAATGCCGGATCAGTGACCTGATCCTCGTAGATAAGGAACGCGCGTTGCTAGAATAGAAGTCTTGTTGTCCAGCTCTTCCATTCAATTATGCTCATGTCTCATGCTGAGGCTGGCCCCGCAGGCTTCCTAGCGTAGATGGAATGGCTGCTGTCATTAGTCGAAGGTCTGGGGGGTACCTATAGAAGTGGACTGGAACTTACACCGGGAAGTACGCATGAATGCTTCTATCACTAAACTCCTTGCGCACCTGCATCATGAGTATCAAGACCTCCTCTCTGGACCAATTCAGGGCTCTAGTAAAGGGTGCCATGCAGAAGCCCTCCCAGCCAGCAACCAGGTTCTCGTGGCACCATGCGCCGAGCTCTTTGTGTCGGGCGTCTTTAGCCCAGGGATTCGTCGGCCACTTATATTTTTGAATAGTCACGTCTTCGAAGCCAATGTTTGTCAGGATCTGCTTGAGCGCCTGCGCGTTGTGGTACGGGCGACCGAAGAGGTTGGCGGCCTCCTCGAGCATGCGGACGGACTTGAGAATGGCGGAGTCTTCCTTCAAGGTACCATCGTCGGACTGCGGGCAAGCATCAATCTCGTTGAGTTCGAGGTATCCCCCAGGGTTGAGATTACTACCAACGTCAATCAAAGCTTCAGAAGATAAAGAATCAACCAACTTACTCGAAGCAGGTTCGTGTATAGTCCTCCCAATTCTTGATCGAAGATGTCATGACTCTACTGTGTATGTAGTCGAAGGGCCGGGAGTAGGTCCAAGTATCTTCAATGTCGTCAATTTCGAAGCGAACGTTGGGAGGGGTGCTGCAGGTTATTAGTCGCCACATCACAGCAGTTCGAGACCCATGATAAGGTGGTAAGGTAGAGTAACTTACTAACTTGGCCATGCTGCAGATAAGTCGACGCCAAGGACCTTAGGTACTTCAGCATATTTGACTGATGTAAAGAAAGAACGTTCGATTTACCTCAGCTTCGGGGTGCTCATCGCCAAAGTCAATTGCCCAGATACCAGTTCCCGTACCAATGTCAAGAACCCGGTGCACAGCCGAGGCTTGAGCATCGGTGTTAGGTGGCGCAGTCCCAAGCTTATTCTCAAAGGTGAGGAGAAACATGTTGTGCGTCAAGTCTGTATGCGCAGGCTACAGTTAGTCTAACGGAAGTCCTCGAGATTCGGTGAATCGAATTGGTCATCAGCTCATACCGAGTCGATCGAGCTCCTGCTCATCATTGGGCATAGCATATTCTACGTGAAGGAGTGAGTCTTGTATCAAAGTCAGACGGTTCCACACGGCTCGATACTCACTGCCGTCTTTGTACTTGTGATATGTCCGACCATTCTCATTCCGATAGTCCAAAATTGAACTGTTCACACTCGTACTTGAGGAAGCCACGCTCTAATTGCTCAATATTAGTCCTTCGGCTCACAAGAGATGTACCAGTTGAGACTACACTGACGGGTCCGACCAACGACTCGCCGTCATCGTCGATCTATGGATGTTAGCGATATGATCAGGAAAGGCGCTTTCCAAATGTTCCGACCTCATCGGGAAGAATAGTGCCGGTAGCATCATCGGCATTGTTTGGAGGCGAGTTAGGGGAAGATTTTGGAGAAGATTTGGGCGGAGACGGTGCCGCCCTCGCAACCTCTTGAGCTTGAGACATGACGATGTGGATACAGTAAAGACAGCCAAGGTTCTCTCTTTTCACCCTCTTATTATATGTGGTTTCCCCAAGGATTGCCAGCCATTCTTTACCCCTCTCTTGGCGCGTGATAACCATGCAGCTCTGCAGCAAGCAAGCTCGGTTGGAGCGGTTTCTGCGGGACCATTTCCTCATGTGGAAGGCGAGCGTTGTACAACCAACAGCAGACGAAACGACCAATGGCCGTGAGCATCGTTTCCCGGAGTGCACAATTGAGTGATGCGCCGAGACCATTCTGTTTTTTCTCAAAATCGGAGCTCGTTAGTACTATCCTCATTTTGGACGTCGTAACTCCTACGTAAAGAATCTAGAAGACATATTCCAAGACCATGTTCTGCAAGACTATTCTCCTCAAACATTCTGAGGTCGTTCCGTATAATCTGAGGGAACTAAGGGTGTCCTATGGTCTTCAAAGACAACTGACTACGGCCCGTCCAGAAACCTCTCCTTTCTCTAGCTGGTTCATGATCTCGGGAACATGCGAGAAGGAGAAGAGGTCTATAGAAGCCCTGATCGTGCCCTTCTCAGCCGCCTGAAGCAGTTCCGTCATTTGCTCTTCCGTCCCGACCATGGCCCCCTTGATTGTCAGAGCTAGTGCGAACGTGTCAGCCTTCATCTTCACTTGGAGCTTGCGGCCAGGAGCTAGAGAACATACCTTTCAGGGCACACTGAGCAACTGAGATGGGCAACTCAAAATCATTTCGGGGTAGTCCAACGCAAACGATCGTCCCCATCGACCTCAAAAGCTTTGGCGCAATTCGATAGGCGTCCTCTGAACCGGGAACAACGATGACAGCATGGGCACCCTCCCCGGTCAAATTCATGATCGACTTTTCCACGTCCTCAGTTGCGTAGTCAATGAATGCATCCGCTCTACTCTCCAGGTACATCCGTTTCTCATCTCCCATGTCTACCGCGATGACACGGAAGCCTTTTAGCTTAGATGCGATTTGCACTCCAAGATGACCGAGCCCTCCTCCGGCGCCTTGGATTACCACCCAGTCGCCTCGAGATAAGTCACTGTCCAGCATCGAAAGCGCGCCCATCATCGTGAGGCCCGCACAAAGCAATGGTCCTGCCTCCTCGTCGTTCAAGCCCTCCGGTATCAAGGTCAAGTATCTCGAGTCCGCGACGACGTATCGCTGAAGAGTCCCAGGACGGTGCTTGCCGGTATTCAGCTGCTTGGAGCAGTTATTGGGGAATCCGCGCGCGCATACGGAACATTCTCCGCAGGCGCTATAGAGCCACTTGACTCCAACCTTCTTCTTCAGGAGTGACTCTGAGACGTTGTCTCCCAATTTCACGACTCTGCCGACACCTTCATGGCCCACGATGGGATCGTAAGCACCCCAACCACGGAGCGCTCGGACTTCTGACCCGCTGCAAAGATGGCCATGGTGTTAGTTATGTTCGGACCAGTGATGAAGGTAGCCATCTGTCAACTTACCATAATCCAGTGAAGTCAAGTTGGACGAGAACTTCAAACGGCCCGGGGGTTCCGACTGGGACATCTTCCCGGACAACGACCTGTGCATCAGGGCCGGGGTTCTCAAAAAGAACTGCTCGTTGCAGGGTAGGAATATCGGAGCTCATCTTGCTTGAAAGGTAACGTCGCAGTGAGATGTCTGGAAAGTGACTCTAGAATGTGTCAAGTGGACGTTGGGGTGGTTGCTGGGGGGTTGGATATTCCACGGAGTTTGTTACCTCGGGAATAGTGGGGTGTACCCCGCGCCGGGAACACACACGGCAGTCAAGAAAACGGGAATAGTGGATCACATCACGGACCATGAGCGGCGCCGGTTGATCGGTAGATCATTACGTTTAAACTCAATTAACTTCATACAGTTGACTTTTAATTATGGAAACTACCCAGTATGCGACCTTTTTCGCTCCATCACTCCTTTCTCTACCAAAACAAATCCATCAGCCACACTCATTCCATTGTCAACACACTGCCTACATACCTGGACGCGAGTAGATGTAAAAGCTTAACAAGTCCAGACGTAAGTGCACTTGGTGCCAGCAGGGACGCAGCCCGTCTTTCCTGCGTTGCCGTCGCCAGAGAAATGTCCGTTCTGGTTACCGCAGACCAGTGTAGGGCTGGTGTACTGGTCGTCGATCTCGCACGTGAGGTCGTTGGAGCAGGTGCCGGAAAGGTTCCAGGTCTCTGCGAGGGCCAAAGGCACCAGGAGAGCGATGATGGTGAAGAACTGCATCTTTTGTGCTGGTGTAAAAGTAAAGGGCCGGAACTTTCCGAGAAATTGAAACGAAGTGCTGAGACTGGGAATGATGGTGTAAGTAGTTGACAGGTTAAAGGCTTCCTTGCAACTTATAAATCTCCTATTGTTCTCCTTTTTTCTTTCTTCGCCCATTTTACTCAACATGAATCTCAATTGCTAAGCGGCCTTCGAGACAGTGTTACGGAGGGAACCATTGCTGGGAACATCAGGAGCCTGACTCGTCCAGGTAGATCATCATTTACGTTGTAAGCGAGAGGTTTTAAGAAGTGAGGGCCATCAAGCGGGTTTACGTCTGTTAAGTGCTGACTCGCTGGTTCTTTGACGGACATCAGCCGCAGGGAGGTACGCGTACCGTGGGATCCACCTCATCATCAAGCATTCTGCTGGGTATGTATCACCATGGAAGCGGCTGGGAATATGACCTGTCCACAATGATCAAAAATCAGATAATCTTTTTTTAAGGGGATTACTTTACGAGCCGGAACAACGGCCGTGAAATGCGACGTAGTCGGAAGTTCCCAACGATTTCGGATTGTCGGGTAGAGGTTTGGATAAGACCCAGAAACTCGAGCGTTCAATAATCGCTGTTTTGACATGACAGTTGCTTGCTTGATTACCATCGTATTTAGTACGACGAATCCGCCATACGATCGGAATCAGGAATGCTTGTATAGCCTTGACTCGCTTTTGACCCATCTTCCCGGTGGGAGACTTCCCTTATTGCCGCATTCCCGTATAGAAGACGAGGCGTGGGCATAATTTGACCAAACATACGTCCCTGGAGGACAAAAAAGGAAAGAAAAAAAAACACCCCGTTCCTGGTCTCCAGCAATGGTCAATGATGTGTTCATTGAGGCACTAGAAGTTTCCTCAATAGAAGGCACAGTGGATCACCTACCTGCCTCTTTTCCTATCTCCCCGTGCCCAATCGGGGACTCTTGCATTACGACAACTCATGTCGTCTTGTCCCGCATATGCTGCACAAAGAGGCCCGAATGCAGCAACGAGTGCACAGGTAGACTTGTCAAAGAGTCCCTGTGACCTATTTTCCATGAAGAGCTCACAGACTCTAGTTTATCCTAATAGAGTCATGAATCAAGTGCTCGTTGTGGGTCAAGTTCGGAAACCCCCCACATCCGGCGTGCCGAGTCGCGGGCGGCCAAAGTGGGAGGGAGCAAGCCGGTAGTCCGAAAGTCACAGAGGGTAAGCTCCTTTTCCGAAGTAAGTAAAAGAATGGAAAAAAAGTTCACCTCAGTAGGCTACATGTCGTGGTGCTCATGCCAGGAATCGAACTCGTAGCCTGTCGTCGAGTAGGACGTGGCCGTATTTGATTGTTAACCTTGAACTACTCCAACACCCAGCCAGTTTGACCTGACCTATCGAACTAGACAGACGCCTGCTGGCTGGTGACAGGAACGGAATTCGGAGGGGCTATATGTGTTTTCTGTATATTCAGGTGGAAGGTATGTCTAGATATCTCCCTATTAGGTCACAGGATATTCCTCTGAGTATTCGGTAATGAAGCTTGGAGTACCCCGTTGACGGCGAGGTATCAATCTTTGGGATTCTCAAGTAGGCCAAAAGTACATTCGGAAATATGCCTAGTAACAACGGGCACCTCGCCCGATGGAATGTTCCAACATCACATATTGCTTGGAAAAGTTTGATGACCAGAAAATTGAGGCGACCGGCATTTCTATTGTTCATTCGCTCAAGAGCCAACACCCAGAGTGAGTTGCGAAGCTTAGTCTAGTTATCTGGTTCAGCATCTCGAGAGGTTGTCGTATTGACTCTCGAATCTAAGGCATAACAATCGCCTGAATGGGGGTCTATGCCCATGCCAGTTCACTGCCCTCTCATACTCGAGACCCAAAGGCATTGACAGTCCTCCCACCCATACTAATACACGCCCCTCTCTTCCACGAATTATTTTCATGATCAGCATACCACGGACCACGGAGCTCCTGGCCCGCGATACATCCCTTGGTGGAGTAAAAGTACGCCTTCTGGTTATAACCCCCATAGACCTCGACCCGAACGGACTTGGGGGCAAAATCGGTGGTAGCGCAGGTGTTGTCGTAGATGTTGCGTCTCTGCGAGGCGCCTCCGCAATTCTCGCCTTTATACAGGGTGAGAACATAGCCGGACGTAGTGGAGGAAAGTCCGAGGCCGACGATGAGCATAGATGAGAGCTGCATTTTCGTTGATGTTATTGTTGTCGTTGTTGAGATGGCTATAGTTGGTCTAGAACAACAAAAAGAACAAACATTTAACGAACTGGACTTATTTCGTATTGGATCGCTAACTTACTAACTGGATGTTTGAGAGAAGGTTTTCGTGAGAATATGAGAGAAGAGTAGTTTGATATTGTGATAACCCCTCAAGCGGGATCATACCTCTGTCTTTATACACAAGAATGTGAACTTACAACATAGTCCTAATAGGATCAACGCCAGCGGGATTTCTGACTACATCGAGTTACTATCTGGTATAGTAACTGCAATCGTACACGATTTCCAAATCTGCGACACTTTTTTGCCCGGGATGCGTGGGACTTGACATGCCACGAGATCTCCAAGCCTTCTGGATCGTCGAAGACTGTGTGTACTATTACCTTAGATTTCCGAATGGGGCTAATATTACTTGGCATCTGACATATGCTTACATCAATGCTGTGTCTTCCTTCGTTATACTGAGACCTAGACATGGAGCATGATACTGAGACAAAGAGGAAAGTATGCACGTGCTCACTAGCCCAAAGAGAAAAGTCGACAGCCTACCGATCCAGACCTTTTCCATCATACAGTACGTCTTGTTATGGTCATTCCTTTGCGACGTTTGGAAAGATGAAGTTGAAAGACATCAAGTTACTCTGAACAACCTTGCAGAGTTCATTTCAGAAATACTAAATCCATATGTATTTTCAACTGTGTATGGATGGAAAGTCTTTGCTAATACTACCTAGTTTCAAGACTGTCTCAAAACGCTTGATTGGAAGCGCACTTTGGTAGTAGATCAATGATGTCGATTCAGTACATGAAATTAATATTGTACGCCCCATGCGAAATAGTGCATGCAGATGAATCATCTTGCGCTGACCGCTCTTGTACCACTGCCACGCGTTGATCCTGACCCGTTTGTTGAACAGTCTGCTCAATTGATTGCCTTTGAGACTAGAGCTTGAGCAGCAGACAAGATGCACCTGATTCTCTGCCGTGTCACCTTGGTAGCTACTGAGTATCGTTCTGGGGACTCGAAATAAACTGTCGCGTGGCATACCCCACATTACCCAGTGGCAAGTATTCCCAAATACAAGTATAATAGGGATTACTTGTTCTAAACATGGTGCAGAAGTAGCTCAAAATGGTCATGAAGAGCCCTTTGATCTGAAGGTAATGACAGAGAACAGTCTTGGAATTCTAAAGCTGTGTGGAGAAAGGGTATGTTATGAAGAGACCCAGGTCCAAAAGGGAAGATCTTGATAGAGAAAGATATTGCTAGGAAGCAGCGCGGCAAAAGCGAGCAACCCATCTTGAGAGTGAATAGACCATAAACGAAAAGCCCGCAAGGTATCATCAATGCCTTGAAGACAACACATAGCATCGTAACTATTTCCTCTTAGCTGCTAGTCAAATGGTTTTCCCATCCGCCTTGTCCAAATTCAGCAACCCCGACCGCAGAGCTGCCGAGACGTACTCCTAAAAAGGCCGCTCTCAGTAGAAAAAAATGAAGATAGACGTCTACAGCATTACAAGTGAATTCGACACAGAGTCTCAGGCAATTGGTTGTGACATCTGATGATTCCTACAACAACCTGAAGAAGGGCCATCTTGACTTCACGCGTGAAAGCATGCTACTACCACATGATGAAGCGAAGAGGATGTATCCTGGTGCAACATAGGCTTGACCACCTATTCTTCGGGGCGAACGAGGAGGTTCAAGCGGCGACGTAGGTTAATAACTGCGTTGTCAAGGTGTGAGCGGATATAAGCCTGATTAGGATGTCGCGTCTTTAACCCGGTTCGAATAAAACGCCGACCTTATATTTTTATGATGAAACATGAAAGCTGGCTATCGAGAAAGGCAAAGTACCTGCGCAGTTGAAGCACCAGTTCCACTTCTTGGGTCTGGCGTTCCTAGTGCAGCATGAAGCTGTCGTGGACATCGACACCGTTGGGTTCACGTCCTTTGGCAACGAGTAGAAGCGTCTAGGCGTCTATCATAAAATGAAGTTGGCCGAGTAGACGGCGTTACATCAACTCGCAAAATGTCGGTTCAGGTTCTAGGATAGTGCGTCGATATGGAAACATCGCTACTGGTTGAGTGAACATTGCCATTTACGAAGGGTAGCGCAACAGACCTTAGCCTACTGGACAAAAAGTTGCCAACTTGTCTTGTGCTGCGATCTAGCGATGAGCACGGTACTTCAGGATCCTTATTTCAACATGCATCAGTAGGACGCCCGTCCGTAAAAGCTCCCCTGACTCACGATGGCCATTTTACTTGATGGAAAACATCTAGGTGGAAGAGAGAAGGAGGAGCTGATGAGGAAGAGAGGAAATGGAAGAGAGAAGAAACCCCGCCCCCCTTGAACATCGTCCACCAAGGCTGTTGCGACACAACTTGGAAGCCATAAATGATAGGGCGTATCCTGTCAGCCATAAGGTCTCACAGGGCCGCGGCATAAATATTTCCACATTGGTGGCTTCGGCGCAGCAATTCTGTGGCAGGCTAACCAGTAGCAGCTGAACATTCCACCGCGAGAAGCTAGCCAGGTTGGTGCTCTTGCGAGACAACCTGGCTCCAGCCGTTGAGATGAGCCGAGTGGCGTATTTGCAATCAACTGGGGTTACAACGGGCTTTGACGCCAGGTCCAACCATCTTCTAGAAATGCTTCAGCCGTTGCATTTCTCGTCATCGAACTTTCACCTCAACGCCGTAGTAGACGGATTCCCTAGCACAGTTCTCTGCGTAGGGTTGGAGGATATGAAGCTGCGGAGGCTTTGGGGCAGAGAGTTACAATTGCGAGACGGTTATCCTGCCCTAAGACTGCTGCGGCTGAGAGCGGGAGAAAACAAATGCCAAGTCGAGGTATCCGAGAAGGCGAATTTGGTTACACAAAAAGGACCCGAAACCAAATTGGATGACAGTAGAAGGCTCGTGACGGGTTGCGCGCGGTATGACATTGTCATATCAAGGTTAAACAAAATATCCGTCAGCCAGGAGTGCAGGGGTCGGTCTGGTTGTAGATCTTGGATAGGCTTTGAAGTCTATCCTTACTTGAGTGAATCATTTCAAGGGGCCATGCTAGCCGTAGGAAAGACAGTGACAAGGTAGCCAGGTGATAACAGACTGCCCTCACTCGTGTAATCAGCCAGCAAATTTGCACAAAGATGGACACGAGCGACAGAACGGCGCGGAGTTACCGCAAAGAAGCCTGGAAGGTGCATTAAGGTGCGGGAGGAGCGCGGATGAGGCTGTTGTAGTCTGCCTGGCGGTCTCACTAGATTTCAGTCAGCAAAAGAACGTAACCACAACCTTGCAGGATCTGGAAAGCTATCCGCCAACTCGTTCGTATTTGGCAGCTCTGCCTCAGGGCTGATAGCTAGTGCGAAGAAATTGACTGGGGCATGGTGCCCGAGACTCCCGTTTAGGCGTACAGTGCCAGATTCTGTCGTAGGGTCGGAACGGGTCCGCGCGAGTGAAAGAAGCATGATTTCGTGAAGATGGGGAAGCCGAAGGCCCGAAACCCCCTGGGTCGAGCGATGTCCACTTTGGCTTTACGGTGCCGAATCAATTTCGCGAGCTAGGCGGGCCATGCTGGGGCTGGGAAAATCGGAATCTTTGGTTTCTCCACTGCGGGTTCCATTCCAAGGGAGATCTGCGCCCCTGCAGCTTCAACGATCAGGCTCTGGGTACACTGAGACTGAGAATCACGAAGTGCCACGGTGAAGGAAGGGCAGGACTATTGGAAATTCAATCAAAATCGGGTGCCAAGACCTGTGCACGGCATCGTGGTAACAATAGCGTGGGCAGAGCCTGTGGCCTCGTCCGGTTTTCCTCTGGGTTTTGAGCGTCATCGACTGGCTTACCGGCGGAAACCGCCTACGCTAGCGAGAAACAGCGCGGTGGCTTGAGGGGCGGATGGAGGCTTGCCCGAGTCACGACGGCAGGCTGGCTTCAAGTCCTTGTATCGACGTCGATCGCCTCATTCCTTTATTGCCCGGCTAAATCCCGACAGTGGCTGCAGCTCCTTGAAGTCAGGAGGTGTGCCACTGCAAGCCAACAGAGGCCGTTTGCTTCGATGCCACGACAGCCAAGACTGATGAATAGCAGCCGAGCATCGAATAGTGTTGGTGTCAGTAAATGGTGCATGTGCCTATGTCAGACAGGCGACTGGAAAAATCAGCCGAGACGGATAGCGGCGTGGCCGCATAGTTGCCATGGCCTTTGTGTAGTTTCGATAAAAGAGATGCCAAGGGAACCTTTCGAGTTTACGAATACATAGATATTCGTCCGGGTATGTTGGCGAGGGACTGCGGGGAGAGAGATGAGGTGACGGCGCGGACGGGCCCCTGGAGGGCCTGTGTGCACTAAGGTACCTAATAAGAAAGAACCTTGGTTTTAGTTAGCCTGATGCGCGCGACAGCGACCATTCTTGGCTTTGGCCTTGAAATATCGTTGGAAGATGGTTTACTCAAGTTTCTGAATAAAGAGGGTCGAGGGTGATCGTTGGTAAAGAGAGGGTGTACGGATGTCGTCGTAATCCTCCCGCCACGACGTCCAGTCAGGAAGAGGCTGGGCGTGCTGATGGTGGACCAGCCACACGTGTCTCGAAGAGAGTGCTGGAGTGGTGACAGCTGAGAGAAGCCAAACACCAATCGATGATTCGCAAGAGGAACTCTTTGACGAGGGCCAGTATTGCTCTGACACGCTGAGCATGCCGACAGCCCAGGCAGAGAGACAAGACAGCGACGGGGATGGGGCCAAGGTTTGTGCTGTGCATTGGATGTCAGTTGTCCATCCACCGGGAGCTTCGATGTGGTCGTGCCGAAAGCCGGCGCCTTCCTGGAGGGGGCTGTGCACGGCCGTTGCTTCCGTTGCCACGGCTGGGCTGCTTGCTGGCGCCAGTTTCTGGTGGGAAGTGGCGCCTGGATCCTTTGCTGGTGTCTTGCGGTAAGAATTAGGTACCTGTCATGGTCAGTATTTCGAGAGCAAGTGGTGAAGTGAAGGCGAGTACCTTGGTCATACCTTAATTATGTAAGTGCCGGTGCAGGTAGAACAGAGAAGACGAACCTGCCTCAATAGAGTGCACACAATGCTGGCGATATCCCGGTCGTCGGTCATTGCTTTCGCGGGGGATGATGCATGCGCTGCCCAAAAAAGGCTGTCGCTTCCTTTCCCTTCCCATTTTGTGGTCAACAGTTAATTGTTGCCAAACCCTTGGGATTTCCAATCCTGGGAAGGTGAGAAGGAGCGATATTCAGGGACTGTGCTTGCTGCTTCAACCCATCATCTGGATGTTTGGGCCAATTGGAAATTGTATTGAAAGCAGGTCCCCGCAGTTCTCCAGGAACCAACAAATCAAATCTTTGTGTGGCTGGCAGTTGCCTGGTGTGTAAGCATGGCAATGCCTGCTGAGTCTGTTGGCGGTCTCAGCAGAGTTCGGCTGAGCTCAGCCTCAAGAGAGCTCCTTCCCGCACCAGCTTTGGACGGAGTTAAAGGTACTCTTTTGCAGGCCCCACCACCAAAAAGTACCTTACTTGGTCAGCAATGACGGCACTACGCCCACACAGTGCAGTGCAGCGCCACTCTCCCGCGCCTTCCTTGCCAAATTCAGTGAGGTCACCAACGCACCTGCAGTCACTACTGCCCCCCTGGTCGATTGCCTTCCAGCTGTGCCTTCTTCCCTGGGGGCGGTCTCTCGGTGATGCAGGCGCCTAGACAAACACAGCTCGCGTATCCATACCGGTACTCCTCCACGCCTTCCTTGGCCTCTCCTTTCCCAATCCACGCTACGAGTCTGGGCAACCAATCTGCCAAGGCAGCACCCTCAGTCCTTAAAAGCATTGCCATCCCACTTCTTTTTCTTTGGCCTCCCCCCAGTCGCCGTCGTCATCTCCCCAGTCACCAGCATTTCGTGTTTTTGGCATCTCTATCGAATTCGGTTCTCGTGGCTTGGAATCCTGCATTTGCGAATCTGCATCTACAAACTCTCGCCGGCATTTCTTAGACAACGAACGTTCACAACGTCACATCGCTAGACGTACACCACCCCGACGACATCGATCCGGAACCCCCAAAACCGAGTAGGACCCGAATATCGCAATGGTTGCTTGTAGCCTGACTCTTGCCGCCCTCGCGGCAAGCGCATCCGCTCTATCGGCTCGTCGCGACGATACACAGTCTTCTGGTGGTGTCGGTGCCATTTCTTTGCCTGTCTACCAAGACGTCAGACTGCACCCTCTGGACAAGCTGCGCAGAAGACAGGTCTCAGATACAGACGCCCCAGTACTCAACGTGACGACGACTACCTATTTGATTGAGCGTGAGTATTCTCCTAGGCGCTTGAAATCCAATCATATTTACTAATCATTGTTCTCAGTGAACATTGGTACGCCCGGCCAAGACACAAAGGTTGCCATTGATACTGGTTCCTCCGAACTCTGGGTCAACCCCAACTGCGCCAACGCTGGCAGCAGCGCACAGACACAATCCTGCAGAGCCAACGGCCAGTACGACCCTCAAGACTCTTCGACTTCGTCTGTTTATCGCCAGACAGGTCGCATTAAGTATGGAAAGGGAGAGGTTGTCCTGCAGTATGTCAGCGATAACATCACGCTTCCCGGCAGCGGTATGTGCTACCTCGCTCTGGCGCCTGATCAACCCACTAATCACAATTTACAGACATTGCACTGCGAGACACCATTTTTGGCTATGCCACTGATAGTGTTGACCTTAACAGAGGTATCCTCGGCCTGAGCTTCGGCGAGGCGACCAACAACACTGGGTACCCGACCGTGCTTGACGAGATGAAGGCCCAGAACATCGTTGAGTCTCTCACCATTGGTATCGCGCTCGGAACCAAGGACGAGAAGACGGGTAGCGGTCTCATTTCCTTCGGCGGTGTCGACACGAAGAAATTCAGTGGCACCCTGCACTCGGCGCCCATCCTTGGGCCTCAGAACAACGAGAACCTGTGGAGGTGAGTAATTACTCTTCTGTTCTTTACGACAATGGCTAATTGAATATCTTAGGTACTGGGTTCAGCTGGATTCTGTGGGCCTGAGCAAGTCGGGAAGCAGCTCCAAGACTTACGCCAACTCCCAATTCCCCGTCTTCTTCGACACTGGCGCCACCCTGAGCTATCTTCCTTCAGCCATCGTCGACTCACTCGGATCTGATCTGGGAGGCCAGCTTGACTCATCCGTCAACATGTATGTGGTACCTTGCAGCACCACAGGCACTATCGACTTCAAGTTTGGCGACTACACCATGAAGGTACCCATTCAGGAGTTCATCTGGAACGTGGGCAACAACCAGTGTGTCCTCGGAGCTGATAAGGCAACCGACGGCTCGTATCTGCTTGGTGACTCGTTCCTCCGTTCGACTTACGTCGTTTTCGACCAGGAGACACCCGCCCTCCACTTTGCCCCCTACAACAACTGCGGTTCGAACCTTCAGAAGATTCCCCTGGGCGCGAATGCGGCGGCAAAGTTCACTGGCGAGTGCTCTACCTCCACTGCCCCCAGTGGTAGCAACCCGACTGGTACCGGCAACGCTGCTGGCCGCTCAACATCCACCAACCTCTGGCTTGCAGCTGGTGCTTTGGTCGGCGTACAAGCTTTCATGTCCTTCCTTTAAATCCGCATACATAATTGAACGGCTGAATATCACTGCATGAATCGGGAGTTGGGGCAGGATCAAGATGGTCGCCACGTTGGCGAATAGATGACGACGAATCGAGCCTCCTGTACATGGCGGATCGCTTTATACCCTCTTTCCCTGGCCATGGGACTACATAGTTTTTGTTATTGATTAATGAACAACTGAAACCCACAGTGGTTTCTAAATTATCTCACGACACTTACGCTTTCAGTTGGATTGTGATGTGATTTGATAAATCTGATGCGACAAAGTCCAAGCAGGAATTGACGGATTGTACACATTGCTGTGTGAGAGGTACTGTGGATGACAACAAATAATGATAAAATATGGGCAAAAATCCCTTTCTGGTTCAGCTTAAATCGAATTCGCGATAATTGTATTGACAGGGGAAGAAAGAAAGCAACAGCACTGTCCGTTGAGAACGCGATTGAAGCAACTCTTATTCCAAGCAATTATATCCGAGATCGAGCTATCGATCGGGGTGCGCAAACCCCAACATGGTTAGGATTAACAACAATGATCGCGGAGCTGCCAAGATCTGATAGAAATATGACAGTTTGAGAAAGCATAAATGATCAGTGCATTCTTGGGAGCTGCTGGTTCGTCCCGAGTTGTGAGGGAGGTGCGGGATGTCAAGGTTGGACCCTGTCTGTATCTCGTTCTTGCCCAATCTGGACATGCAGCACATGGCAGGATGCCTCCTTCCCAAACTGGTGATGAAGACCCTCACTTCCTGCCTTTGGAGAATCACCATTGATGAGAGTTGAATGTAGACGCGTGTGGATCTCTGGCTCCCTCCTTTTCTTTGACCTTCATCCTCTTCGCCGACTGATCAAACCATTCTTTTCCTGCATCGCCCTTTGTCACCTACCTACTCACGTCTCTACCCTATTCCTGTTCCTTTACTCTTGCGAGACTTTTGTCGCAGCTACACCTTTTGCCGCCTCAGATATCTTACCTAGGCACGGGCAAGCACCAACAGATCGACCGTCGAAATGCGCTCCACCTCAGTCCTCGCCGCCTTGCTGGCCTCTGCCCCTGGCCTGGTCCTCGCATCCGGACATCTGGGCTTCGCTCTCGGTTCGAAGCAGCCGGGCGGGCAGTGCAAGTACCAGGCAGACTACGAAGCGGACTTCAGGGCCATCCGAGATGCTTCGGGAAGCAGCATCGTCCGCATCTATGCTGCTGACCAGTGCAACACTGCCCAGTACATTCTTCCCGCAGCCAAGAAGGAGGGATTCCAGGTGATTTTGGGCATTTGGTAAGCTAACATCATTTGGCGATAGACTTCACCTTACCCCAAATCAAGTGAAGTTTAACTGGAAAGTGCTCCCGCTGACTCAGACAGGCCCGATACCGAAGAGTCGTACGCCGCCGACAAGGCCGCAATTCTGAAGCACACACCCGGCTACGAGGACCAAGTCTACGCCATCACTGTCGGATCCGAGTCCATGTACCGCGGCAACTTCACCGGCACCGAGCTGGCGGACAAGATCAAGGACATGAAGAAGGCGGCCCCGCTCTTCAAGATCGGTACCGCGGACAGCTGGAACAAGTACCAAGATGGCACGGCCGATGCCGTCGTCAAAGAAGCCGACATTCTTCTGACCAACGCCTTTTCCTACTGGCAGGGTCAGACGCGCGACAACGCCACTGCTTGCTTCTTCGACTCCATCATGCAGGCGTTTGGACGCATCCAGAGCGTCAGTGGATCGCTCACCAAGCCTGAGCTGTGGGTTGGGGAGACGGGTAAGTCGAACTGCTTCACCCATCACTCTGATCTTGGTGGCTGCCTCTTCGGTGATATTCATCACCTATGTCATACATTCTGAGCAGTGATCGCCATACTGAATGATTCTACACGGTCATCGTGAACGAGTTGCTGACAAGATCGACTGAAATTAGGTTGGCCCAGTGAAGGTGCAAAGTATCAGCAGGCGATCCCGGGACAAGACAATGCTCAGGCTTTCTACGACTCTGGTGTCTGCGGTATGGTCAACTGGGGCTTCAACGTGTTCTTCTTCGAGGCCTTTGACGAGCCCTGGAAGCCACATGCCATTGGTGAAGATGGCAGTGAGGCACCTGAGACTCACTGGGGCGGAATGAAGGCCGATCGTGCCCCCAAGTACCCCCTCAGATGTTGAACGTCGGCGGCTACCAATTCAAATTGATCACACACGATTGGGAGGAATGTTTAGTATCGGACAGAGGAAGGCATTTCAGATGGCATGGGCGGCGTTTGTTTCGTTGACGAGAGACTGACAGGAAACTATGATACCCTAAGAAACGGAATTCAATATTTACACTTTGCTTCCTCATCTGGTAGCCGATGAAATGAATCCCAAAGAAGTGTGACAAGCGAATGAAAGTCCTCGATCGGTAGGGCCTGTTTCTATTTTCTGCGCATCTGACGCGTGGGCAAAGTGGTTGGTGTGGGTGTCGAAGACTCGACTTGTCTCGGGACCGAGGGGGAGGGAACAGCGTCAGGCCCAGGTATCCAGGTCGACGGCCAGGTACGCGCGCGCGCAGAGCGGTAGTACGCAACTGCGTAGGCACGTAAGCCAAGCTCTCGGTGGGCAAAGAACGAGGTTAAGGTAACTTATTCTCCGTGCCCGTCTGTGTGGGTGCTCGAGGGTACGATGTCATAGGTCATAGGTCCCACAGGTAAATGGTTAAGTTTGGGGGGAATTTTGAGTTGCGACATTAAGGTTTTTGCGGCTCACGTATAGGGCATGGTACCGCCCAGTGCCGCAATACCTTGAGAGTAGGGTAAGGTATTTCGTGGGCTTTGAGGTGTGGAAGGTTACAACGGTTGCCGCTGGCTGGGGTGGAGTTTGGGGGCAGAACGAGAGACAAAGAGCGACCGGATTGGGGGATCTGGAACACGGCCAAGTCGGGACGAAACCGAGGCACGGGCGGGGGATTGGGGGAATTGGTCTCGGGTTTTGCTGGACAAGGTAGGCGTCTGAAGTCTGAGGTGGTCTCGCGTATCAGAATTTGCGGCTTGGGAGTTTTAGCATTTCAGGCACGCGGAAGTCTAAGACGTCTATGCCGTTGGGACCTGGCGGGGTGGGATGGACGACGTGCGTTTGTCGCGGTGAGAGGGGGGGAAAGATGGTTGTAGCAGCCGCTGCGCGAGGCGTTGCGCCACTTGGTATGGTGTTGGTGTTTGATGGGCGCCATGGCTTGTCTGGCGTGAGTATCATCCGCGTTCGCTTAGATTCATTGGTGGGGGTTGGAGCTTTCGGTTAGTGACAGTCTCAGGCAGTTAGTCGCATCATCAACGAAGGGGGGAACGGGGGGTGATATCCAATATTTTTGAAATTCTTTTGTAAGTTGGGAAAAGGGTGATCTAGTATATGGTAAAAAATTGGAGGGGGAATAAGAAGAGAAATTTGGTGAAGAAGATGCCAAGACTGCGCTGGTGATGCTGTGCTGCCGGCGCTTCTACCCCGCGGAGGTCCGTAGGGGAAGCGCAGCGGCGAGACAAGCAAAAACAAGCAGACGCGACGTCTTGGATGCCAACATTAGTTTTGGGGGTGACCACAATCCTCCTCTGTAAGGTCCACTGACGACGTCCTCCCATGTTTCTGCCACTTCCGTCTCGCTCTCACTCGCTCATGTCGTCAGTCATCGTCGTTTTGATGAAAATGCCCAAATAATATTCCGCCTGAAATAACAACCGCTGATGCTGATGGATGCTTTGTTGTGAACCGGTCACATATGTAATAAGTCGTAAATGGTACAGACGACGGGCCCGATGGCGTCGTGGTCCTCTCCGTCGTGAAAATTGGCCGTAGAGAAAGGAGAGGCGAGGCCGGGAGTGAGGCGGTTCATCAGAGTCGTCGGAGCAATGGATGCTCACACGTCCGCCCGGGTTGGCTTCTGCAGTGAGGCATTAAGTTGCGTGGTGGTTGACGTGCTCCCGACGAGCTCCGGCCTGTCTCTTTCCCGCCGTTTCCTCTCATCGCTCATGATGATACGTTTGACGCTTTGCATAGTAAAGCCAGGCTCACGTTCTCAAAGGACTGTAGTATCATGTTAGTCATGGTTCCAGTGAAGACCAGTCGAGAATGAAGACTTACGCGCAACCTTGAGGCGTCACAACACCAAAGAAGCAGTCGCCCGAGACCTTTTGTGCTGCGGGCACGACCTGATTTTGACGGACGGGAGTGATAACCACGCCTGCGGTGGCGAGTGACGCGCACAGCGTCGTCAGGATCGCGAGTGAGACCTTCATCTTGTCGTCGTCGGTTGTTGGTGTTCGAGAAAAGGGTGTATTAAACAAAAAGGAAGGCGGCTCAAGATAGCTGCCTTTGCGTTCGCGCGAATCGGACCGGTTTCGTTGACGGGGTTCCCCAATTCCAGTCTCTTTCTGATATCCCGCTTTCTTGGTTTTTTCTTATTCCCTTTGATTTCCAGAATCCTCCTTCTCTCCGAATGATCGTGGAGTTGTTGTTGTTACGGACGTCGAGCTAGCGACGAGTCGTCTTGGTTGGTGAAAGAGTGGCGTAGAGGAAGTGTGTACCGGCAGGTCGGCAGAAAAATATGTATAGCGAAGGCAAGGTTTTTGGATCAGACCAGCTGGACTAGCAGACACGAGTGCGGGCGGGCGCTCGATAGGTAAAAAGAGAGAGGCGAGATGCAGCTTCTACTGTCTGGGATACGAGCAACACACGGTTGAGGTGTGATGTAGGTGATGGTGTGTGGAAAGGATTAGACTTTGGGTAGGAAGAATGTGTGGGATGTTGGTGTGTTAAGAGTGAAAGCCCGAAAAGGTGTGTATGAGCGTGCAGATCTCTTGGCGTGCGTGTGCGGGTTCGTGCGTTGTATGCGTCTTGCTTGAGGCCGTGTGTTCGTTGTATGGTACGGAGTATTGGTGGCTGTTTGGTGGTATAGGTATGGGAGGTGTACTTGGTTGGTGATCGTGAGACGAGGAGTTGAGATGGTGAGAGAAGACGAGGAAGAAAAAAGAGGGACACGGGTTTTGTGATATCGGACGATGATGGGCTGTGACGAAACTCGTCTCGACAGGGGCGGTGGTACCGGGTAGGCGCGAGTACCTCGGTGTTCGACCTCGTACACACCAAAGGCAGGGAGGGAGACTGGGACAGAGAGGGGCAAAATATGGTGTCGGAGACGAGGCCCAGCTGCGTCTCTGGACCCATACCCAAGCCTTCTTTGAGTGGGAACATCTTTTGACTATTGATGCTAAGCATTCGAGGGACAGGGCATGCTCGACCTCGAGAGCTTGAAGACAGGGGGGGATGGTGACCTCTTTGGGGATGGAGGACCGAGATGAGCGGGTGGAGTTTCAGGGTTGAAACCCATTGCGGCGGTGCGCGGTTGCGGTGAGAGTTGGCTTAATGAGTGTGGTCACTCTGGTGAGTCGGTTTTGATTTGCTTCTTGGGGTAGTGGTGGTCGGTTCATTTCACGGGAGGTCTTGGAAGGTGGTCGAGATGGTTCGTGATGGTGTTGTTGACGCTCGTGGTCGAACGTTGGTGAGTCGACATATCTCACAGTGCTTCTTTCCCACGGTCACTGAATCTGTGCCGTGTGGCTGCGGACCAGCGCTCGGAGAATAATAACCTAATGCACAGCGCGGACTGCACAAACACAACCGCCGAAGCCGCCGCCAGCAGACCGAGACCAGGACAACCAGGCCAGCGTCAGGACTCCAGCAGGGGAAGGGCGGATCGTCAGAAGCTGGATTTGCCTGGATGGTCTCCAGAGTCCAGCCGCCAAAACCGAGCAGGGCCAAGGAATAAGGTTGTGCGATTGAAGCAAGGGAGGAAGAATCGATTCGATTGGACAGTTGAGGCGACGATACGTTGACGGATACGATGGACGTGGAAAAAAGCAGAGCCGTTGGCAGCGCCCAGGCTCCAGACCTTCTGGAATGGCAGCGGGGATCGATTGGATGGGAGAAGGAACGGCAATTCGGTGCCTGAACCCCTGACTCTTTCCCTGCAGATAATTGGGTGTGATTGGCTGGAGAGGATGGACTTGGAGGGGATATGCGACACGCCCGGATTCTAAGCCGCGCCACAGCAGATGACCTGGGACCACTCAGATGGGCGGGTTCACCGTTCTGTGGTGGGAAAAGACGATGGGTGGGGCTGCATGTCACGGACTGGACCGAGGGATGTAAGGGGGAAAGAGGGACCGGGTGATTGATTGGCTAGAGATGGGAAGAAGGGGGAAGGAGGGAGCTTAACAGGTCACGTTATCAATCAGTCCTTGAGGAAGGAGGCACCATGGTGAAGGTAAGCACGACAAGGAGGCTTGCGCCATAAGCAAGAGGTGATTGTTAGTGTGCCTGGCTGACGGGTTCCGACTTGCTTACTTAATGGAAGGTAGCAACCCTCCAACGACAACCCGAGACAGCAACGACAAGGTAAAACCTGGCTGTCGCAACTCCAACGCACATGGCGCACTTGACGGCGTGCCTGGCTGGACCAGGGGCTTCGCTGTCACTGTGGTGGTTTGGCTTTCCAGCATGTCAGTCCTGATGAGAAAGCCACTGAAAACTTCCTTCCCCCTTGACATGGATTCCGGGATTTTGGTTTGGGAGATCCCATTTGCATTGACTCTCATCAGCCCCTCTCATGGTCATCATCAGTCCACAATCCCACCCCGTTGTGCCCGTCAGCGATTCATCGACGTGATCCTTGGTGGTGATCTGGCGACTTTTTCTCTTGGGGGCCACTGTCGTTCGTGGATCACTGGCCATCTCTGAGCGCGGCGCCAACTTCAGACTACCGGTACCTTATCCCGTCCCTTACTGGATGCCCAGACCAGCCAACTCGACTTTCCAGACTTGACGGGGGGCTCGGCGCTGGGCGCGGCCTCCTAAGGAAGTTGGACGCGTGGCGGACATGTCTGGACGAGGAGGATCTACCTGATCTTAGGAGGCTTGGGTGAATCGCAGCCATGGATACAGGCACAAGTGACAGAACACGTCGTACCGGCACTTGATGCATCGTGACGAACCCTCGAAACGTGGCTGATGGGCTTCTGATAAGTGGACCAAGTCTTAACCCACTAGCCCTCTTCTTAATCCTGTCAGACGAGCCGCATTTGCTTCGGTAAAGATACCACGGTACCTGGCATGCAGTCCTAACTGCAGTGGCCCACGATAAACGCAGATAATGCAGCATCCCGCTGATGTAAGTCGCGCTCGTCCTCATCGGCCTCCAACGGGATCTAATTGCCGGGCAACATCTGCCGGGACATACCCTGTCCTCAAAGCGCAATGCTGGAAGGGGTAAGAAACTCTCTCGTAGTCGTCGTCTAGTTCAGCTGAAGCGGCATATGCAAGTCACAAACCGTCGTGCTTCCCCCTTCAACCGTGACCCCTCACTATCTCTCCCCTTTCTTGCAGGACTTGCGCCAACGCACGAGCCAGACACTGGACGATTCTCTAGTCTCACTCTCTGGATGGGTGAATGGATAGATGAGAATGCCTGGCTGACTCTCCCTTGCCCTCCGTCACCCGTGTGTCTCCTGCGATGCGGCTCTGCCGCTCCGTTCCGTGGGTCCGCCTGTTCTACGCTGATCTTTTGATACGCGCCGGGAGGAAACTGATGTATCTTCCGCGCTTTTCCTTCATGCTGTGTACAAACGTGTTCTCACCTGAGGGGGCCTTAATACCACTAGATCGTCCGTGAGCTCATGGAAACAGAACGACCTCCCTTCCGGACGCGTTCCGGATGAAAAGTTTTCATCAAGACGATACAGGCACACGTACACAGTCTAACACGTTGAATATCTGCCCAGTTGCCCATCCCTTTCGCTGACCTGTCGACTTTTCTGTGCCGCCTTGCCGGAGACCCTCTGTCTCGGTGCGGTGGTGATGAAGAAGGGTCCCGACTCCTTGTTACACAATGTCTTGCTAGGGCGGGTTGGCGGCGGGTGGAACGACTGGATGGGTCTAACGGGTGGATTTCCATCACAAGGACACGGTAGAACCGTTGTCAATGATGTTTGGTGGCTTGTGTGAGGAATGTGATCGAGTCATTGGCCACGTACGCGCCTTGCGGTCCCGAGTATGAGAATTCGTCATACTTCATTCCTCGGCCGTGCTCTCCGTTGAGTTGAAGCGACGTCATCAGCATTGGTCTGTGTTACTTCTGAAGACATGTGAGTGAGTGAACTAATACCCTTTGACTACTTTGATTCAGGAGAATGGGCCCCGAGGTATTTGGTATGATAAGCGTTGTTCGTATCAAACGTATTATCTGAAGCCTTCATCCCATAGGGTGCCGAATACCACCCGCACACAGATACACGCATTCAATTAAGGCAATAACGAGTAACATGTCGATCTTCTCCCATTCTCATTATATCTACATAAAGAACATCTGTATTAAAGGCTGTCGAAAAGAAATCGGGGACAACATTGACGCGACTCGTCAATCAATGGGGTTGGGTCAGCTCGTATCAGTTTTGTGAGACAATTTCAGAATGCGAATTGCGAACTTGTATTATCTAATAGCTGTCTGGGCGATAGTCTGAGACAGTCTAGTCTTTTCGTACCTCTTCAACAAAGGGCTGAGGTTGGTAGTCCTAACTCTCATCTTGCCATATAAGTGTTACTATGAACTTACACACAGGTGTCCATTCTGCAGCCCTTTCGATGGCTAGACTCATGAACCCGCCTACTACTCAAACAGCCTATTCTGAGCTTTCATGACTTCATACTCATACATCCCTTCTCTTGTAGATCCAACGTTCTGGCTTTTACTCTTTATTTTTTTTCTTTCATTCCACCATTTCTGAATCCAATGTGTGTTTCGCGAGACACTCCATAACTCTTTTGAAACGATGTGAAAGCGGGTCGAGCGAGCCCATCTCATCGACGCTTCGCTGGTAACCGTTCTCTAGGATATTCTTTGATTCCTCCCACTTACCAAGTTTGTACTTGATGAAGCCCAGATGATATACGCAGCTAAGTACAAATTTTCCAGTGTCGCCATGTATGCCTTGAAACAACTGAAGCGCGTGGGCGATACTCTCTTCTGCGTCTTCGAACAACTCTGATTCAAGCTGTAGAATGGCCAAATTCCGAAGTGCGTTGGCTTCCTCGTTCGACCTGGGTTGAGATTCTTCAGAATTGTTGCACAGGCGCACAACTTGGCGCTGGGTATCTATAGCTTCTAGGTGGTAACCTTGTCGATATAAGGCAGCCGCCAGCGTGCTCAATACATTAACCTGGATACTAGATGCCTCGGGTTTATCCAACATATTGGATAGTAGTAGCTGACGACAGATTCTCTCTGCCTCTTTCCATTTCCTCTGTGAGAAAAACGTGCAAGCCATTTCGAAGACAGACATAAGTTTGGCGGCTTTACCGGATGCTAACGCCTCTTCCACAATCTTAAATGCCCAAAAGTCTGCCTCTTCTTCAGCTTCTATGTCGCCCAGCTTGCGAAATGCCGTGCCTAAGTAAACTATCAGGCATGCTTTTTGCATGAGGGGCGGAGCATCGCCACCAACCAGCAAGTCTCTTGCTTCTCCGTAGTCTCCTAACTTAAGAAACAGGCTAACAAGGTTTTTTATCGTCAAAAGCTTGGTTTCACTATTCTGAGGTAGGATGGTAACTAGCTCAATGAGGATTTGCTTCGCTTCTTGGTTGCGGTTGAGACATTGAAGAATCGTTGCCTTGAGCCGTCTTGCTTCAAAATAGTACACTTTCTGCTGATCATATCCTTTTGTTTCCAAGGCTTTCTCAACATAGTCGAGTGCGAGCGTAAGCTGGTCAACAAAGCAGTAGAACATGGCCATGCTGTGCCTAATCATGGAGACCGAGGCGTTGCCCAAGGAGGGATTTCTTGCGTTTGCCGCTAATAAAGCTTGATAATGAGAAATGGTCTTGTAAGAGAAAGAGAAAGTCTTTACAGAAGCCATGAAGAACTTGTTCAGCGTTGCTAGCGCCCTTTCGAAGAACCGCCTTGCGGTGCCCTTCCGCTTGAGCCAATCTGCGGTTGCCAACTGAACGAGACGATGGATGCATAAGGTTCCATCTTTGTTCTCCTTGATGAACGAAAAAGCCTTGAGAATACCTAGAGCTTGCTCGAGAAGAATCGAATAAGCCCCATCTCGCTCCAAAGTTTCTAGACTTTGGTCTGGATCTCCGAAGTATTCATTGATGTGGTCCTCAATCGAGTCGCAAATGTCTTCCCTGGAGTCGTCCTCAAAGTCTTTTGAGGTTAGGAATTTCGCGTTGAAATCGAAAGACGCTTTGTAATGTCTGGCTTCGTCTTGTCCTGGTGACGATCCATTGTCGTCGCTTTCATTGTCGAATTGTTCCTTTTTGCGACGTACTTTCAAGTACATGTAGATAGTCATGAACTGCCTTTGAATCGCTTGACGATCAAAGAAAGCCATCATCGACAAGATATCGGCCGCAAGTGGGTTCCTTTTCTTGATGTGCTCGAAAGACACCACCCATGTCGCCATTCCAGCGTGAGGAACGTCTGCGTCTCGACCAACGGCTTCAAAATTCCCACCCAGTAGCTGAACTTCGACACCATCGCCCTTACTCAGAATAACAAGATATTGATGTAGGCTCATGCAATTTTCATGCATAAAAGCTGCAGCTTGGGCAATAGCGAGTGGTAGGTTTTCAAGGCGGTTTGAAAGGACGGTAGCGGCATCCATTGACAGCGAAGAGCCTCCAGCTATCTCGCGAATCATTTGAAGCGACTCTCCATCGCTCATAGGTCCAATCTCCACTAATGGTTGGCCTGGAACAAGTCTCGATCCGGCTTCTTTGTTCCGTGTTGTAACGAGGATCGAGCCATTGCCGTATTGGGGAATGAAGCGGGCCATGTTGCTGTTACCCTTGTTCGGTTCGACGTCAGATGAACTGGTGTTGTTGGGTTGAGTATGATCATTGAAGAACAGCTCGGTATTGTCGGCATTGTCGAGAACCAGAAACCAGGGGCCAGTCTTTTGCCGCTCAAACCAAGATTTTACGAGCGTTAGCACGTCGACGTTACGATCACTACGACCGGCAATGTTGCATTCTTCCGCAATCTCAGAATAGGCTTGACGGAACCGATCTGAATCACTGGCGTGTACCCAGAAAACAGAAATTTCAGGATGGGCCTTGCGTAGCCAGTAGGTATACGCAATGGCGATTTGAGTCTTTCTACGCAGTCTTAGCGAATTGAGCCTTTTGAGTGGCTTCCTACGACTTACCCAATCCCTCCGAGGCCATAAAGACAAACTCGAGATCTAGCATCTTCAATGTCGTCCTCGGGACCATGGCAAAATTCGCTCTTGAGACGTTCAAAGACATTGGATCGTTCGACAAAACTCTTGTTTTTCGCATATGGTACAAGAACTGTTTGCATTCATCAATTATGAACTCATATTTGAATCACTTCTAGCTACGTACATTTGGATGCCGTCTTCTCTTGCGGAGTTGTAGACCTCTTCTCATTTTGCTCCTCAACTGCTGGAGGCGGCGTGCTTTGACGTTGTGGTACAGGAACTTTCCGATCAAACTTCTTGATCCAAGTTCGAAGTTCATCGCATATATCGATAAACCCAGAGTCTTCAAGACTGCTAAACTTCACCATGGTATGATGCGTTCCATGTATTCCAATGGCATCCTTACCTGGGAAGATGGCTGAGTGTTGAGGAACGACCTGATATTGTTGACGCAGATTAGTCATCAGCATCATTACGGTTGGCCAGGTCAACTAACCAGCCCAATTCCAGGAAGAGGCAGCTCCTCATAGAAGCACGTAATCTGAATAGTGCCGACTCCCGCTTTTGTCTGGGGTTGTGTAATGTTGTGAAAATTGTCCTGAATCTCAGCGAGGACCTCCGACTCAGGTCTGAGAACGCCGAGGATTTCGGTGTTTGTCTGCTTTAGCACTCCAACGGATTTGCCAAGTCGTTCTGCCCACACAGCAAGAGCTGAGCCGTGATGCGGTGTACCGAGGAAGAGTATGCCTCGGGTCGCTTCGAGGACTTCTTTAAGGTGTTCTCTTGTGTGGGCGCGGGCGAGAGCCTGTCGAAGGATGAGATTAACATGACAGTACTATTTTGGGCTCCCCTCAACCTTCATGACGGTGAACACTTGGGTGACACGTACAGCTTGACAGACCAGTCCACCCAGGCTGTGACAGACAAATATGATGGGACGCGCAGACTAAGAACGTTAGAAAACCGCTCTCGATAACGGCAAACAGAACGACCCACGCTGTCGGTTCGATCTCGAAAGTTCGTAAGTCTCTTCAAAAAAGTCGCCGCATGGTCTCGAATGCGACTGACTGAGACCATCTCGGTAGCCTTGGCCACATCTGCGTCGTAGCCGTACGCCAAAACTCGGGCATCCGGTATTTCGGACGGAAGCAAAGCTTTAGGCCAAGGCTCAGATGCCTTGTCTGATGTCCAAGTCTTTTCACGATGACCTTTCAAGCCATGGATGAAGACGATGCTATCGAGACATCTATTAGCATACGCGATGGTTCATTCCACACCGAGAAATGCTAACTCCACAGCGGCGTTTCCCTCGGAGGGATCGTGCAACACGCTCATGCCTATTGGACTAGACGAGCTTGTAGTCAGTTCGTATGCCCCACGTGAAGCCATGGTGTTCGATCCATGTAGGCTTGTCGACGGGGCTGGAGGAAACACATCGGTCGGAACATTGGGCGCCTCCTCCTGCGCGTCATTCCTAGGCCGCTTGTCGGGTTTGTCGCGGTCCTTGCGCCAGTCTGTCTGAAAAAGACGCTTCATTGGTACAACGATGATGACTTGAGGCTTTAGTAGCCTGAAATCTCATGAAACTCGGGTCATTTGGGATTCAAGACAAAGTGAAAATAGACGTGAAAATGGGAAAAATGTAAATGATGAGATGTCTCAGCCGCATGAAAGGGGCATAGACTGACGAGGGCCCCTGTCGATTCATTGAGGCACAGCCTGATCACGCGTGACCAACATCTTTCAACCAATCAAAAAGGCACCTTACTTTTGGCAGATTAAGTTGCAAAAGCAAAGAAAAATCACGTTCTGCAGCTTTCTACGTGAGAGAAACTCCTCATGCAGTCAAGTATCCCGAGACTAGGAGCTCATCATCAAAACACTCTGCTATTGGGACACCAGTCTCATAGAACCGAGCTTTATTCAACACCTGATTTCTCGCGAAGACTAAGCACTTACAGTAGCTTCCTTTTACTAGACGCATTCTTCAGCTCGAGACTGGACGCTTCGGATCTTGCCCTTTTAAGGAAACTCTTATGGTGAATCGAACCTGTGGGTATGTGGCAAGCTGTCATTCCTTCGTTCGCTCTTCAAGCATCTACTCTTCATATACCAGGGATTGGGTACCAATGTAGTACCCACGAAGGGAATACCATGTCAGGTATTGTCTGCTCGCTCACTAAGTCAGTATGTTTGTCGTTCCCGCCGTTACCGTGAATTGCGCGGAGTGGAGTGCCGTCGAGTGGGGCGTTGTATGTGGCGATTCATTTAGTTCCGGAGACCTCCCTTAGACCTGGCATCGTTGAAGAGAGGATAAATCCAAGTTTCGACAGCGGAGCGTCCGTTACAATCCACTAGGCTACACTTAATTCTCTCTTGGCAATGTGATTTTGCCGCGATCTGAAGAACGTTTAGGTGCAGTTCCTAGATCAACGTAGATCCTCGGACCTTTGGTTGAAGCGTTCATTCCTTACTCTTTCTAGACATAGTTAAAAACCATGTACGGTGTGAATCAATGCTTGGAGAAATGGCTCAAATATCAGCCTCATAAAGCTTCAGCGCTGTCAAGCTGGAAGACGGGAATCTTCAGAATGGCTGCATTCTGAGTATCGACGGAGAGCCGCTCGGATCCGATGGGACAACATACGGAGATTGATAAGGAGCCCCATCGCGGGCCGCATTTACTCAAGAGCTACCAGGAAAAGCTTGATTCAACAAGCCAAACCCCTCGGTTGCCACAATTAGTGGGCCAAAGCAACGGTAAAGATCGGTATGCATACCGGAACTACAAGCTCAATTTGGTCAACGTTCCTTTCTCCATCATTGCACTTACCGAGGCCCTTCTTCATGCATTTGCATTGGATAACAAAAGTGCCGACCGTTTGTTGAGTACCTCTAGCTCGGCTTTTCGTCATGTGGCGTGCAACGGGACGGATCTGAGATCCTCTGTGACCTCTAGGAAGCAACTCCTTCACACAACTCCAGTAAATTCGAGATTACACTCGGTGATATCGGTCGGAAAGGCCTCTTCTAAAGTCTTAGCCGGCTCTTGAGTCAGGAAAATGAAAATTGAGAATGCAATTCATGGCAGAAAATACCGAAAGATGGGAAAAGGGGGGACGAGGCAAGGTAGATCATTGGACTGCCAGTCTTGACTACGATAGACTTTGGGATATAAAATGCTGATTTTCCTCCCGTAAATATGCTCCTTCCGCTCATTATCCCTTCACTCTTTAATCGCATCACTTGTCTTGCAGGAGAAGCCAAAATGTCCTCCACTTTGAAGTTTCTGGTTTATGGCTGTGCGGCGGCCACGGCCGTGGCAAGCTCCCTGCCTTCTTTGAACTCGAGCGCCACGAGGGCAGCTGTCAAGGAATTCCCTGAGTGCACCTCGTTGCACCAGAGAAAGTCTTGGTATGTTGAATCACATTCGGGCTTGGCAGCTTACCTCTCTAATCAAGGTCTTAATCCAGGACTACCATGACAACCATCGAGAAGAAGGCTTACATTGACGCTGAGCTCTGCTTGATGAACAAGGCCCCCAAGTTGGGCGTCGCCGGCTCGCAGAACCTTTGGGATGACATGATGTACGCCCACATCTACCAGGCCAACGTCATCCACAATGACGGCCCATTCCTGCCCTGGCACAGACTGTACAGTAAGTCTCATTTCGTTCTCGCGGCTGAGGACAAGCAATAACGATCAACATCGCAGTGCGTGTCCATGAAGTCTACCTCCAGACTGAGTGCGGCTACGAGGGAGGCCAGCCCTACTGGAACGAGCTGGAGGATGCCGAAGCCGGTTTCTTGAACCAGTCCACCGTCTTCGATGCGGAGACCGGATTCGGAAGCTTCAGGAATGGCGACAATGGCTGCGTTGCCGATGGGCCGTTTGTGAACCTGACGATGCACTTGAACCAGACCAGCAGTGATGCGAACTTCTGCTTGACCCGCGATCTCGACCAGGACAGCTTCTACCAGGCCAACAGCACCTACGTCAATGAATGCATGGCCATCGATACCTACGTCGACTCGTGGAACTGTTGGGGCACGGCACCT
Organism: Colletotrichum paranaense; assembly: GCF_030867605.1. Taxonomy (NCBI): domain Eukaryota; kingdom Fungi; phylum Ascomycota; class Sordariomycetes; order Glomerellales; family Glomerellaceae; genus Colletotrichum; species Colletotrichum paranaense. Next base: position 435,799 of record NW_026848975.1, read on the forward strand.
CATCTTGCCGGTCATATGGGTGTCGGCGGTACTGTGAGTCAAAACCTCATCTTCGAATACACTGGCGTATTTTGACTGACTCTTGCGACAACTAGATGCTGGATGTTGTCTCCAGTCCTGGTGACCCTTTGTTCTTCCTTCACCACACCAACCTCGACCGATTGTGGTGGGAGTGGCAATCCGTCAACCTCACCGCTCGTCTCAACGAGATTGGAGGGCCTGTGGTTGCTTCGGATGCCTTCCTCACGATGTCCAACCTCGATTACCCCGGTGCTGACCTCCTGGACTACAACGGGGAGAACGGCGGCAACGTGACCACCATGGCTCACAACCTTTGGACTGCGGGACTATTGCCCAATGTTACGATCGCGGATCTGATGGATATTCGCGGTCCTATCAGCTGTGCAATCTACATCTAAGTAGACTGCAACATGCTCGTGAGGTTGGAAAGGCGGCACGGCTAATGCTTCATGCTGTGGGATACCGGTATATGATGTGGGGGCCGTACCACACATCACCTTACATGGAGCTTTGGGTCTATTGATCTCTTTCATTCCCCCATAACCAAGCCTACGAAAGTGCATGGTTATGGATACGCTCCTCAATCAAGGTACTCGCAATACCTCACTGGCTTTACTTTCTTCTATAGATATTCAAAATCGGACAACGGCAATAGACTGTACTTACTCCTTGAATGACCATGTCTGTAATGCAACTCTTCTTACTCGCCTCTGCGAGGAATTATGAGTCTGCTTCGATGTTTGAATCTGGGTTTGTCCCCTGATGTATTGAGACAAAGAAAGGAGACTAGGGTGGCACAAACCGTGGATAACAACCCACCGAATATGGGACCGTCTAGTGGCTTTAGTTATTTACAGGACTGCGAATGGACTCCATCCAACACGAGCCACCTTAGCCCCCATCAAAGCAACAAGAGAAAGGACATAGATAAGACCAGTGAACAAAATCAACCCCCAATATTCCCCGTTTTGCGCAGAAATGATCTCTCCAGCTACCGGCACATCGAAAAGGCAAGCAAAGGAGGCCGCCGTATAAGCCGTCGCATAGTATCGCCCATAACTCTCCGTCTTGCAGAGTTTGCCGATACAAACCGGGCTAATGCTGATGTTATTCCCGCTAGCGAAGCCAAACAGGACCACGAAGACGACGATGCCCGCCATAGAGGAGCCCGCCGGCAGCCACACGGCCAAGCAAGCGACGATGCTCAGCACAAGAGCCAGGATATTGGAGTTGAAAGGCCCGGCAAAGTCACCGAACCATCCTGCCAAGATACGTCCAGCTACACTTCCAGCATTCAGAATCGTAGGGATTTGATACGCAAAGTCGATATCGAAGCCCTTATGAATGGCATAGCTCGATATGTACGTGAGAGGAATGAAGAGCGACCACTCAAGGAGGAAGATGCCGAGCGTAGTCAACGCAAATGCCGGATCTCGGAGTATACGGATGTTGGGATGAACCGAGGCGTCAGGGTTTGGCGGCAGTCGTCTGTCGATGAGTAGGGTTGCAGCCCCGCAGAAAACGAGTACGATGAACCCGACGGTCCGAATCGCCCACGCCCAGCCAGCTCGTTCGAAGAGGGCACGGAGCATCATAGGGTATACGATGCCTCCGAAACAACCTCCAGTGGAAGCAATGCCGGTGGCGAGTCCTCTGCGGTGGTAGAACCAGTGACCGACGGCTGCGAAGGACGGCGTGAACAAGAGGGAGGCGCCGATGCCGTTGAGAACTCCGAAGACGAGCATGAAGTGCCAGAACTCTGATCAAAGATTATTGTCAGCTAACTAAATTTATAAGGTTCCAAAGGTCATAAGGAAGAGTAATTATACGAACGCGTAGAGATGCTCAACAACATCTGAGCCGCCACGACACAGACGGTGCCGGACAGGATCAACCACTTCGGGCCATACTTGTCAAAGACGGGGCCAATGTAGATCCCACAGAAGAAGCAGAGGAACATGTACATGGAGAAAATCCAGCCGATGGTGCCTTCGCTGTAACCTTGTAGCTGGTGGGAGCTGATGAAGGCGTGGATGGTCGCCACGCTGTTTGAGATGCCCAAGGCCGAGAAGGATGCGAACCAGGAGCCTAGCACGACAGACCAAGCTCGCAGGCCTCCTTCGGGGTATTCATCTTCTGGGTTCGGGATGGTCTCGTCGATGCTCGGGTTGTACTGCGGTTCCGGCTTCGAGTCTCGGTTTTCAGCCCTGTCGGTAGTGTGGTTCCGAGTCATGTCGTGGATTCCCTCAGGCGCGGCCTGTTTCTGCTGAGAGGATCTCAGTGGTTGAGACATCTTCAACTTGGCAAGTCGCTTGAGTAAACAGATGGTTTGGAGAGAAATGAGCAAACATCATCTAGAGACTGGGGGAGCTCCAACGAGATAAATAGTCTTCGCAGCCGAGTGATTAGTGACTCAAGCAACAATGGCAATAATCTCTTCCATTCCCCTAAAGGTAATTGTAATCGAGGTATTGACTTTCGAAAACCAACGCAACTAAAGACGTTTAGACTCCATAGGGAAAAATGCATGGGTCATCCTACATATTTCTACATATGCACTCCACGCAAAGCGCGCCCTGCAACTGACATCCGAGAAGAGAGCGGGCTAGACCTCTACGGGAAAGAGAAAAAATTTAAAATTTCAAGAACAGCGTCTTCAACCCGGCCACTTCTTTGTTTCCTTGACAAAAGAATATGGGCACCAGCCAATGACCTGTCGTCTTCCTCTTCCACGTTTTCTTAAAAAGGTAACTTACGCCTATGTGGGACCGGCGTCGGCATCGGCTCCGGCTCAACGACCGGTGTCGCAATCGCGGGAAAACAGGGGACCCCACAAGTGGGGCGGCCCGAAAGGCAGTTTAAACGTCACATCTCCCACCTCCAAATGACTCCGAGACTCGGAATGAACGCTAGATCTTACCTTTAGAAGACAAGCCGTCAACCCACACGAATCTCCCGCCAGGGTCACACCAGGGAAGGAAACTCGAGACGATGCTCCTCCAGATCGTGGGCTCTCTCCAACACCTCCGGGCCTCGACCATCGTCTACGCTCTCATCGCCCTCCTCCTCCCCGTTACCCTCACCCTAGCCTTCATCCTCCACAATGGCGATGCCGCATCCACGCGCAGGAAGCTCCGGAACCTGGAGTCCGTAGGTGTCCCGGCCAATAAGAGCCACATGGCAGACCAATTCGACTCCAAATATGCATTACCGGAAGACACACCATCGAGCAACCAGGGGCCGATCCGCATCAAGTCAATCTACATCCACCCGATCAAATCCTGCGGCTTCGTCGAAGTAGACAGAGCCCTCCTCACAAAGACAGGCTTCGCCTACGACAGATGCTTCGCCCTCGCAGCCGAGACGCCGGACCCGGAAACGGGCGCCGTCTCCTGGAAACTCATCAGCCAGCGCACGAAGCCAAATATGTGCCACATCCAGACAGAAATCTACCTCCCTCGGAAGAACAGCGACCAGCGAGACCCCCTAGTCCAAGCCGGCGGCTGCGTCCTCGTAACCTTCTCAGACCCAGACCCCCCAACCTGGACCCAACGCATCGAGACCTTCCTCTCAAACCCCTTCAACCCCTCCGCAACACCCCAAATCTCCTTCATCGTGCCCCTGAACCCCCCTTCAACCCTCGTAGACGAATACAACATTGGCCTTAAAACCTTTGGCATCCACGCCCGCGATGCCTCCGGGCTAGACATGTCCCGCATCCCCTCCGTCGCCACGACCCTCCTGCCGAAACTGAAGAAATTCCTCGCCATCCCGCCGAACCGCGGCCTGACGCTCACGCGCTGCACGCCCGAGACCTTGACGCGGACGACCCTCAACCTCGCGCCCGTGAGCTACATCGGCTCGCCCGCCGTCCACGGATACACTGACCAGCAGCCCGTCAACCTCAACAGCTTATCCTCCGTCCACGCCGTATCAGCGCTGCTACCGCCGGAGAACAGACCGCTTGACGCCCTCCGCTTCCGCGCGAATCTATGGGTCACGGGAGCGCCAGCGTACGTGGAAGAGACGTGGAAGCGATACCGCATCATCCCCAAGGGAGACCTCTCAGATAACAGAAAGCCGCGGGCGGACGTCTCACCAAAGCTCTCCGTCGTCTGTAGAACGTCCCGCTGTACGATGCCAAACGTCAACCTCGCTACGGCAACCTTTGACACGGAGAACCCTGCGTCCGCTGAGAAGAAGAAGGGGAAGCCGCAGCCCAGTACGACGCTAATTGAGCACCGTACCCCTGAGACGGGGAATCCTAAGGCGTTGGGGTACCTCGGGATGCATTGCGTGCCCGAGGACGATGGTCTGGACGAGGCTAGGAGGTAAGGGAAGGGGCTGTATGTCCATGTTGGCGATGAAGTTGAAGTTCTTGAGACGGGGGAGCATTTGTATGGGTCTACTGCGAATGATTATTGAGGTGGCTACCTCCTGGGAGGGTTTGGGAGAAGGAGACCTGAGAGGCAATGAAAGCGCTGCTGCTTGAGACTTGCATGGAAAGGTAATGAAGGCGATATCTAAATCAGCTTATTGAGGAGGGAATATGGAAGTAATCCGGTGCAAGGTGCTTAGGAGCCAGGGTGGCGTCGAAAAAGTTCGCCCTTTGTGGTTAAGGGTTCCCGCTAGATGGAAGGCCTGAATGGCTTTACTAGCCACTTGGAAGTTGCCAAAGTGGAATTCCCCGCGAACTCAAAACTTTATTGTTTGGCCTCATTCAATAGCAAGTTTGGTACTTAACATAGACTGTGATGTAGACAAAAGCTGATAGTGATGGCTTTGGACCGGTATAGGCCCACATGATGTCCTTCACAACCCAGCAAGAACCAAGGTCTGCAGAAAAGGGGTTAGTTAGCATTAACACGAGATGAATGGGGGATCTTGATGAAATGAAGCCTCGAATCGTCTATATGCTGCTGGCTTTCATCGCCTGCTTCATTCTGTTCCACATCTACATCTTTACCAATCCGTCTACACCACATCACTCCATCACAACCCACAGTCTCTAAAGCCCATCTTTCAAGCCTATCAAACCTCTGCTAAACTCCCAAAACAACCCATCACTTACCTCCCAACGCCAACCTCTCCAAGCACCCTCCTCGCCCCCAGCTCCCTCCACTTCCCCACCGTCTCCGGCCTCGAAGCCCACACGACACCAAGCATACCAACAGCATTCACATCCGCCCCGTCAACACCCGCCCTCACCCTCGGAACCACAACAATCCACCGCCGTCCGAGAATAACATTATGCGGCACCGCCACGGCCCTCCCGTCCCCGTCCTCCTCGACAACCTTCTCCCGGCCGGGAATCAGCTCCGTCGCCTGGCGGAGCATGTCTCTGTATTTCGCCGTGAGGTCCTTTGTCGAGGGTGGTGATGTGCCGCTAAAGCGGTGGACGAAGTACCGGAACGGCGGCTCTTGCTTCCCGTCACCGACCGCTTCCGCCCCTGTCCCGGACCCGGCGTCGACGAGGTCAGGCCACATGGGAATCGCTCCCGGCGCAGGGATAACCTGCATATGCTTGTGCAACCGACTACACCCGCCCTCCTTACCACAGTTGAAGATGACCAAGTACTCTCGTCTCTTCTCTTCCTCACCATCAGCACCAGCATCAGCATCACCTCCCCACCCCGAATTCAACCCTCCCAAAACCTGAACAGCAGCCCCTAGATCCCGCCCATCCAACCCCTCGAACTGCCTTCTCCTCCCATCGGCAGTCAAGAGGAGAAGATGCGGTCTGTACGCGCAGAACTTGTTGAACGCCAGCACATGCGTAGCCTCTTCATCCCCGCCGCCGCCGACGGTCGTGAGCTCGAACCCCGCGATGCTGATGTCACCTCCGGGAAGGTTTCCTTCCTCATCGAGGGTGATCTTGTTGTTCCTGTGTTTGCCATCGTCTTGGGTATGAGTGTTGGCGTGCGAGGTTGCGCTTGCGTTTGTCTGAGACGGAGGGCCATTGTCATCTGCTTCGTCTAGCTCCGCGTTGTCTTCTACCGCGGCGGGCTTGCTCTTCAACGCAGCCGTTAAGCGGAACTCAAACTAGACGGTATTGTCAGCTTCTGTGATTCCCTGCGATTCCCTTGGTTTTAAAGCCCTTTACTATCCCTTTCTCTGCCCCTTATCACCATCTGTCTCAATTTTCTCGTCAAGTAAAAAGCAAGATGGGAACGTACGGATACGCCCGTTATTCATACCACAACTACAAGGATGAAATCCGGTGAAGAAAAAAAAGAGAAAAGAACTGACCTTGAAACCTCCATCCTCATGATAAATCTTCTCCATGTCCTCCGCGTACATCACAATCCCGTCCCGAACCTTTTCATCAAAGGCAGCGAGGACCGAGGCCTCGGTTATCGGAGAAGCCATTGCGCTTCTCCCTGCTCTGATGAGTTCCCACGCTTGGAGATGATTCAAAAGCGGCAACTAGAAGATAAATGCCGAATTATAAATTGGAGTGAAGTATTAACGGAATGTTAATATGAGAGGAGTTGTTGTACTCCGTAGACGAATCGACATGTTGAAAGTCGCAGGAGTGGCAGTCGGAATGAAAGCCGGTTATTGGCCAGCTGCATATGACGACATCAGAAAGTACCCCCTTGCATCGATAATTGCACAACGCGACAACGTTCAATCCTAGTTTCTGAACTCCCAGAATAGTTTCCTGCATGATGTTTGCGAAAAGTCATAGTTGAACTTGATGCTATTAAGATTTTAGAGTATCAACCGCGTGACGTTCCTCTCGCGCCCGCTTCTACGTTTTGTCTCCAAAAGAGGTATTATACTACAATTTTCCACCACGCTTGATCCCCCCCTGACGCCATCATCGACTCGTCAATATGCCTCCCCTTAGGTAGACACTGCCTGTACCTCGTCTCATACTGGGAACGGCTTATGATGCCAGATACACCCGCACTCTACACCACCGTCGACCCCGTCCCTCGTTATATGGGCAATCGTATCTACGCAGGAGGAACGGGGGCAGCGGGACCGGTGCCAGTCGCGGCGCCTCGTTGGGCGGGAGGAGGGAGGAAGAGGGGAAGGTAGCTGACGGCAAGAGCCATAACTGTCATATATCGTCAGTGAACAGGCTCATGAAAATGCGACCAAGGGGTCGGGTTAATACATACCTGACATGCCCACGGAGAAGTATCCCGGCGTCGCGGAGCTCTTCTTCGTCTCCTCGCTCTCACCAAGCCAAGTCTGAATGCTGAAGACGACGGAAGCCCTATTTCATAGCCTGTCAGTAAGTCTGATCTTCGACCAAAGCTCATGTAGACCCCTGTGCTATGGTTGCTTGGCCGCCACAGCTCGGTGCAGTGCCAGCAATGCTATTCGTCTCGCTGAGGGTGAACAGAAAATGCGCCATACCATCCGATAAACTTGTTGCGCGTAAGCATCGCAGCCATTGGCAGGGTAGAAGACAGCGTCGAGGAGAGCTCGGTGGAATCGCCCTTGGCCTTGGGCTCCTGATAGGGGACGACTGCGCGGGAGAAAAAGGTTAGCAGACATTCGCGACAGGATAGGAGTGGTGCAAAACATACTCAGGTCCGGCCGACGCATATCCCGCTTGGACGCCATTGTGAGAGCTCTGGTTGAATTGGATGTGCTGTACGTGGAAGGCAGAGAGCTATAGCGGAGGGGGTTCGATAGATACCACGGTCCTGGATGCGCGAATGAAGCTCTCACCTCAAGTGACAGGGCCGCACTCTAACAGAAAAGTGGCGCCTAAGTCTTCAGGCAGTAACACACGCGACCCCAAAGAGCTGGGGAAGGACAGAAGGAAAAGGGAAGGGATAGGCTGGCCGATTGCCCCGCCCCGCTTGCACACACTCAGCCGATGACACGTTTTCTGCTATATCCACGCCCCCCACTCTTCTCTCCCGGAAGGTGCCTAGGGGTGTGTATCTTGTCGCGCGAGCCGTCAAGCGGCCCCTCCGAACGCCGCCGCCCCACGAACCGATCTGACAGTGGGAAGCAAAAGTTGCAGAGATTCCGAGGGACGCGGATTCCGATAACGAACAGGCTCACACTTTGCGTGCCCGGGATTTCCAGAAACCTGATACTAAAAGATGGGGATCGCCGTCTGCCCAGTGCGAAGGTGGGAGGACGCTCCCGCCGACGGGCTTAACCTTGCGAAGGTGTTCGTTCCGCTGCCGAATTCGACTTCATGAGTGTGTCCGGGAATTGGAGAGCCAAGTTTACAGACTGCAACGGATAACCTCCGCTGGACATTGTCTACGTGTGCCAACGCTCTGTAGGGGGAGATATGACAGGATCCCGAAATGTCTGACTCTGGGACGTGGACCACTGGATACTCTGGGTGTTGAAGTTTGCGGGGCCTCGGAAGATGCGGCCTATGGAGGGTCCAAAAGAAAGGAGAAGGGCAGAACAGCTGCATATTACTCCGGCGTCTTCTCCGTGGCCGTGGTAATCATTCGCAGCATGGAGCTTTGCCGGAGCATTTTGTTTTGCGCGCCTGCACGGCACCCTTACGAAATCCCCTTCTCCGTTATCTGGCGCGGAAAGTATCGCCCGTATGCGGGCCCCTCTGCAGCAAGACGAGCACGAGATAACAGCTAGGCCGCGGCCGTCTGCCCTTGCAGGCACAGCTATATTCCCCCACACGGGGCCTGCAGGAGAAGGAAAGGAGGGCCCTGGTGGCCCTTTTTTGGAGTTCGCTTGGAACCTTCGAAAGAAGGTTTTCGACATCTTCTGGGGCTCTGGGCTGGGCATTGTCGGGGAAGCGGCCTTGGAGTCTGGAGATGCGGTGTGCTAACACTGCTGCTATACCTACCATCGTGGCCTGTGCTTGTCCAAATAGCCCTCCAGACGCGGGCTTTGGTCGCAGCGACACGGAGCCTAACATTATAGATGTCGTTTGGCGAATAAGAGCCGGATAACTCCAGTTGGGCTCTGCGAAACGTGGATGCCGCTGGAGAGGAGTCTGGTAGAGTGGTGGAACACGGAATAAAAGCCAACGAAAGGCCTCCAGCTGGCATAGTTGATGGGTCTGTTTGACGAGCAAAAACCCACTCAGCACCAGCAGAGCCCGAAGCAAGTCAGGCACGGTGGCCCGACTACCTATGATTGCGCATACCTCATGAAAAAAATTTCTCGAAAGTTGGTGACCGCGGTCATACGGGAGCAGGTTGTGTCAGCTGAAAGAAGATGGCCGATACCATCGTGTGTTTTCTTGTGTTTATGGCAGGTGTTCGGCGGCTTCTCAGTGGCCACCCCGCCAGGTACCACCTGATTTGCAGCGGCGGATCGCATGCAGCATGATGGCAGATTGCGTGACACCTGGCGGCGATTCAGCCATCAAAGACATGGACAGCGCGTGGGCGACGCAAACCAAGCAGCCGCGGTGCCACGACGGCCCGGTGCCTGGTCTGGTGTAGTAAGACCGGCGGGCGTGGTTTGGCACGTTTTGGTTCGCCGGCCGAAGACAAACTTTCCCAGGGCCTGGAGAAGGAGTCTACCCCAGGGCCCCAAGGAGAGTTGGGATAGTCGACCGGGATGCTGTTCGATATAAGCCGAAGGGTACTATAGCCCCCCTCCTTCAGTGGAAGAGCCAGTGGTTGAAAAGGTCCCGGGGATAATGAGAGCCAGAGACAGGTGTCCCGCGAGACCGGAGAGTATGGACGAAACGCGGGAAGAGTTAGGGCCGGTTTTTTGTGTCAAACGGGGATGGTGGGTGCTGTGAATCTGGTGGCCATTCTCTGCGGAAAGCAGTGCCGCTCGCTCAGATCGTCTACCAATTTTGCAGAGTTGGGCCTGTTCTTCTTGTCCCTCGCCACCTGTTCGGGAGTCGGGAGAGCGGGCTGATGGGACGGTGGGACGGTGGGAGAGAGGGAGGGGGAAGGGATGAGACAAAACACACGGGGTCGTAGACAAATCAGATCCAAGAGAGAAAAGGGCAGGCAAGACAGGCGTCGCTCGAAGCGAATGTGTCGATAATGGCGATGATGCGTCGTCCTGTCGATTTTGGGTTGGATGGTGGCGTTGAAGTAAAGCACCCGAAAGTGGTAGCTAAGATGCAAGTGGCAGCTAGTTACGGAGACGAACACTTGCCAACCTGCCGCTCTGCGAAAGCGACAACTGCCCAGGTGTATTCGATAGATACTAAGAACTGACAAACTACCCACGGAAGGGGCGTTTGGTGCGATTGGACGGGTTAAGAGAGCGGCAGAAGGCCAGGCCGGGCGATAGGAGCAGCTGTAGTCGTCTTGGGATCTTGGACCGACTGCGGCTAACAACATCCCAACAGCCTATTCCGGCTTCCTCTCTCCGCCCTTCCGTCTGGTGATGCGTCGATGGGCTCTGCCATTCCAGCGGTACGGAACACCGAAGGAAGCAAGATTTAGACCTGGGCGAAGGGGACACCCGGGCGTTTGGGTTCCCTAGCCTGTCGGAGTTTCCAGTGTGCTGCCCACTCCAGGTACCTCCAGAGTCCAGAGTATCCGTACAGGTAGGAAGAGTCTAGGAGAGTGCAAGTGTCTTTACTAAGCGGTGGCCCGGTCCTTGTCAGCATCGACTGTGAACTGACACTTGTCTATTTTAGCATGCTTCGGGTTATTTTGATGACTGCCAAAGTTTATACGCGAGGATGCAAGTCTGATACGGAGCTTGGGAAAAAGGCAAAAGGGGGCTTACGATGATGATGATATTGATAATGGCGATAAGCATCTGTAATCCATCATTGTCTTACATCTCAGCACTCCAAAGAGCCCATATGGATACACTGAGTGACTGACAAGGAACGACTTTTAGAACTGGACAAGCCAGAAAGGAAACAAGACCGGGGCGAAGGTCACTTGGAGGCGGGAGTGGGCGAATCAGCTGTAAGACATTGGCTGAACAAACCAATGAGACAGACTGGGCCCCATGGCGGCGGACGGGGGTTGTCCTTGGACTGACGGATTTTGGAGGTTCCATTGGCATCAGGGGACTGAGAGGAGAGAGAGGAAAAGAGACAGAAAGGGGGGGAGGTGTGTGTTCTTTTCCCCCAGCTGATCGAAGAATCGGCCTAACCTATTCAAGCCAAGGCGCCAGCTTGGCCTGGTTGTCGTCGATAATTTGTTGACAGGAAGCTTCCGATTTCCATTCCTAGTTCATTACATCGCATCGTTACCAATTGTTCATCATACGACCAGTCTCAGGTTACGGTCTGCAGGTAGGCAAATGAACAAGCTGAATCTGCCTATTACTTGAGTATTGTGTTGCTGTAGCAAATGAGGTTCCCAGCCTCATCTTTTACCGCTGGTTTTTTCCCCCTATTGCCGCCGCCGCCTTAAAGCCTGCCCCGTATCCGCCTGCTTTATGCCGAAACACCAAACTGTTCTTTTTCCTTAGCCAAGAACGGGACGTTGCTGTTTGGTCCATGTCTGCATCGTGTGGTCTGGGAAGTGGGTGTAAACTCTGTCCTAAATACAGATGTTCCTAGTTAATAGGTAATGCTTGGTGAACTCGGGTCGGCATCCGAATTGGAACATGCACACCACAGAGACAATGTTTTAATTACCCAGTACTGTGTAGTTTACGTACCGACACAGAAAGAGTGTGTAGAAAGATTAAACAGCCCCTGCGCATTCGGGAGCTTCCCGCAAGTCGGCGCAACTCATCGACCTGGTCATGTCCGTGAACTCGAACTCATCCATCTCGGAAAAGGTCCCAATTCAACAAATCTTACACACACTATAAGCCGTATGGGATTGGACTACCTACAGAGCACAGCGTGTGAATGAGGCGCTTAATCCAACCAGCCCACCCCCCCCCCCAAAGTCGCCTTGCTGGTTCCAAGGCTCCAAGCAACATACTGAGAGAAAAACTCCCGCTCCCTGGAACCGCAGATCCCATCGGCTCCCCGCCCCACGACTAAAAGCAATTTAGCTGCTGTCCCCTGGACGCCCACTCACTCTCACACACACACCTTCTTTTCACTCACTCCGCTGTCCCTCTCACTCTCACCTCTCACTTTCACTCACTTACTCATTCAAATCCCCCTCCTCAGCTCACACCCCCCTTCCCGTACCATCTCATCCCGTATCACACGCCACACCCTCCGCTTTCCGTTCCGTCCACCAGCACCAGCACCCGCACAGGGTGTTTGTCAGGTTGCCTCTGGTTGCCTTTCCCATTTTCAGTTACCATTCCCATTCCCCGTTCCTAGCCTGAATTCGGTCGAATTGAATTCGTCGGGTCCTTATGTGCTGCGTGACTAGATACCCAGTCCTAGGCTGAGCTGAGCCAAGGCACACTATAACCCCGAGCCATCTTTGCCGTCCGTCTAATGGTCTCCTGCACCACCTAGTACCTACGGAGTGCGCTGCGCTGCGCTCTGGCTGCATTGTAAACCCCAACCCACGGCAACTCTGCCTGTCACTTTCAAACACCTTCTCAGGCGCCCTCTCTCTGTTTTCCTTTCCCTCTCTCTGCCTTTTGAAGCTCAATCTCCCCCATTCGTTGACTCGTTTGGGAACAAGACTCTTTCTCATACCTGGGCTACGATTTTCTCCGCTCCCCGCCTCCTAGCTTTGTTCATGTTACCTGATCTTGACGTTAGCTCTCTGCAACTCATCGCTCATCATACGACTTGTCCCCTTGTCTTGACACTCATAATCAACGGCTTCAACACAACAACAACAACATAGGCTCTTTCAATTTCAACAGTGTCAGCAACCAGCAGGATTTCCAGCGGGCCGTCGCGAGTCATCCGACAACAGCGAACCTGGCATACGCGGGAACCTTCGGAGATACTGCGCCCCCGTCTCTGTATCCGTGGTAATAGCCAGCCGTACGAAAGATCCCACGCGCACTTTGCAAATCCGCCGCCGCTGTACCGTACGGTACCGCACCAGGGCCCTGCACACTCCACCGCTGCATGCACCCACCCTACCAGTGGCCTGCTAATCCAGTCCCAATCCGCAAACCGCTCTTGCACCCCCGACCGCTGCACAGATAGCGCGGCTGACGCCGTCAGATCCCCGACATCAATCCGTCGACCGATTATTCCTCCTCCCCCCCTTCCATCCAACATCACTTCAACATCGTCAAACTGTTGGCACTCGGCATCGCAGCCTCGGCGCTTCGACCTAGTCGCCTCCTCACTACATCCAACACACCCGATCATATCTTGAGAAATCAGCAATGTCGCCTCGGAATTTCCGCCTGCGATGACCTCAAGGACCCCAATGGGCGTCCAGCCGCGACCGCCCCAGCAGCGAACACTGAGCAGCTCGGGCTTGTCGGTCCAACGGCCAACCCAACAGCGTTCCCTGTCCGCCCAGTATTTGCCCCAGTCGCCTGTTCGAAAGGATAACCTCATCGACCTGACTGGCGATGCCAACGACGCCGCCGTCGCACAGAACAGATATGGCACGTTACCGCGGAGGGGAGGCTCTCGCCTCAAGCTGGAGTTGTCCAACGAGGCCATGCTTGCCCAGCACGGCGTCAGCGAGTCCCCAAAGACCCTCACGCCTTCCCGCCTTATGCCCAAGAACGAAACCTCAAACCTTACCGATATGAGCTCGCCGGCCTCGGCCAAGGGTCAGCCCGTCGACGCAGATAACCCCCCGATGCCCATGCCGAAACGCCGTCCGCGATTCGTCGTACCCGCCGCCGCCAAAGATGCGCCGGCGCCTGTCATGGCAATCAAGAAGGATGGCCGACCGAAACCGTACCACATCGAGACCCCAAGCATCGCCCCCCGATATGCGCCGTTTAGCAAACCGAGGCCCGACGCCGCAGCCAAACCAGGCTTTGGAGGTTCGAGTAGTGGCGCGCGAGATATCCCGGATATGGGGCACGCCGACTTCTTCCCGTGGACCGGAAACCACCCCGAAGACCAATATACCGAATCGATCATCAAGAATGGATACTATGATAAACAACCGCAGGCCTCGGTCGAGACACAATCTGCCAAGGCTGCACTGTTTCCCGCCCTCAAGCATAAGAGCGGGCTGAACTTGTTGTCCAACATCTTTATCGGAGTGCTAAACCAGAGAAAGCTTAATGGCCAGATCTCGTCGCCCTCGACCTTCAAGCCGCCGCCGCGCGTTACCCTGACCGATACGAAGCGAGAAATGTGGCTGAGGGACTTGGCGAACCCATCGATATCGTTGCGCCGACTGAGCCGAACGATTCCCCACGGTATCAGAGGCAAAGTGCTTCTAGACCACTGCCTCAATAAGAACGTGCCGACAGAAAGAGCAGTCTGGTTGGTCAAGTGCGTTGGCGCCAATGAGATCCGAGCCTTTAAGAGAAAGGGAAACGGCCCTGGACCCTTTGTGCTCGGTGGCGAGGCAAAGTGGCTCAGAGACTGGACGGTTTTCGTGGAGCAATTTGTGGAAGGAGTCTCGGCGGCCTTTGGGGACAACGACTGGAAAACCAAAGTTCAATATGCGTAAGTCTACGTCATGCGATGCTTCATGTGTGCGAGCTAACCTTGATATAGCATCCGACTTGCGACACACCTCTATGCGGAACAGCTACTCGACCGTGACCACTACATGGATTGGCTTGTATCCGGGTTGGAGAACTCGACACAATCAAAGTTGCCAATGTGGATTCTCACAACACAGATTTACTGGAAAGACTTGCTTCGTTTAAGAAGATATGGCCGACGATTGGTGAATGCGTTGCTCAGCCATCTCAACACGGTACGCCAGCTCAGACCCACAGGGAGTTCGCAACTAACTGTTCAGATTTATAACGATCCCGACCGCGATATCCTCACCCAACTCTCTACGAGGTTGACGTCTCTACTGACACCCCTATTGTCCGCCTACTCGGACAACTTCGTGTCTCCTGCGACTTGGTTCAAGTACAGAGACGCTCTGCTCGCATCTATTCCGATCGATAACGACTTTGCCCAAAACGCATTCAAGTGGATCAATGTCAGAAACGAGCAGCTAGTTGCATCAGCCAGCAACTCCCAGCCGGCAAACCGACAAATACTGGTCAAGCATCTCGACACCTCATTCATGTCTTTGTACAGCCCCGACTTGGCTACGCAGTGCTGGGCTGTTAGTGAAGACAAGGGAATGATAGTTCGCACATTATTGGAGTGGTGCACCTCGCCTCACCGACCAGGCAACACAAAGGTGTACATCACTGCCAGTCTTCTTCGAGCTTGGGCGGCTGCTGGAGTGGATGTGACGACGGCGATTCTCGAGTTTCTTAGTGCAAACCCACCAACCGAGACAAGATCAAAGAAAGTTTTCCACCAGCTGGTGTCAGAAATCGTACGATCAGGGGACTTCCAACTTCAGGGATACATATTCTGGCTCATTGCCCGAGGCGGACTGAGAGAACCGGCCGATACTGAGGCAGATGGATCTTGTGCTACAAGGCTGCTTGTCGACCTCCCTCTCCACGCCCTTAACTCTTCTGCCCAAGCCACACGAGCAAGCCTCCTACGACGAGCATCCTACGACGTCAACGACGAAGCCCAGGATATTAACACAGCTCTCAAATGCATTCAGCATGTTATGGGACTTCCTCTTCCGCCTGGAGATCCGATGCTCCAGCGGAAGCCCGTACCAGTCGGAAAGCTCTGCAGGCTGATTATCAACAGCAACCGAGCATTGCAAACCGAGGTCGGAGCTAGGCTTCTGCAAATATTCACCAAGGAAATAATTATGACGAAGAACGGCCCCCAGGTCTCCCCGGCTATGTTCAACTTCGCTCGTGCTGTTCTTGAAGCGGCCTCCGACTACTCGGTTCTCGTCGAAGTTGTCAAGGTGGTGTCGAGAGCTTCGAATCCCGAGATTCTTGCCTCCTGCGCCGATACTTTCAACGTCCACCTACCGATTTTCTCAGCACTGGGCGTGGCCAAGGAACTGTTCGATGCGCTGATGGAAAGGTTGAAAGCGGTTAGCGACGAACAAGGACCTGCTGCCCGACCTCTCTTGGCGTCTCTGGCAAATCTTTCGACCATGATACCCGGTTACACGAATACTGCTGTCTACTTGCGTCAGCAGCTCCACCAATGCGATCGCAATAACCCTATCGACGCATGCTCGCCCGTATCTGATAACATGACGGCACAGCTACAGGATGCCGAGGGCGAACTACACGAAGAGATCGAGAAGCTTTTGACGAGCGGGACCAGCGTCGATCGGCCTACCATGGACCGACTTTTCCAGACCGTGGTCGGACGGTTGGAATCTTGCTGGTTAAAGTCAGCTGACAGACAGCGTGCTTATAGCGCACTTCTCGGGAGGCTGCGCATTTTCGACGCTCAGCACTTTGATGTGCGCATGACTGACTGGGTCCATCACATCAGCGCGTTGAAGACTCGCCCTGCGCTGGAAAATATCTACCCCCTTCTCATCAGCATGGGCTGTCTGACCTTGCCCATTATTCTTACCACGACATCCGTCGAGGCAGGGAGGATCGGGCTGAACCCCTCGATGCCACCTAACAGCACCACGACGTACATGCAGGAAGTCCTCTCTCTGACAACGATGCCCCTTCCCGCCAAGACCGCATTAACACCCGAAGAGACCTACCGATTCTATATCCAGCAACGAGTGGCGCCACGTCAAAACCACAAGGATATGGTCTATCTTGTGAGGAATGCTCTCGTCGAGTTCTCGAGGCTGCAGGGAGTCGTCGAATCTTCGATGCTGCCACTCGCAAACCCCGAAATTAAGGACACAGCACTGCAACTGCTCAAGTTCTTGGTTCTGCGGGATCCTCCATCGGTGGTTCAAGCGCTGGGTATCAAGAACCCAGAAACTGCATTGACAAGTCTGTTTGCACAGGTTACGACCAAACTCCTACTACCGGATGCTGGCGATGATTCACCACTGACGTTTGAGACGGTTTTGGAATTGGCAAACGAGTTTACTCTCCCATTCTGCCAGCTCAAGCTTTCGGTTGGCCTCGCGGCGGATAGCACGACAAGCCCGGGAGGAGGGGAACAGGCTCTCACGCAGTTCGACATGTTTTCGAGGGCGATGGACCGCGCTGTGTCAGCCAACAACGTCATGTGGACTAGCATGCTACCCTACCTGAGCGAGGACATAACGGAGCATCTTAAGAAGCAGGCTCATCTGCGTTTCCTGGGTCTCTTCCCGTCAAACAAGAACCCACCTGCTGCGGATCCTCTTTCTCAGGAAAGCACTCAGCTCGCAGGAAGTCTGCTTTCAGTAGTCGAGGCGATCCTGAGAGGTCGTCCGCCTGTCCGAACATCACAGCTCACTTCGGGCATGGTTGAGAAGCTTGCAGAGCTGTGGGAAGTCCTGGCAACCGACGACATCAACAAGAGAGACCTGCGCGCCTCAATCATCCGCTACTGGCTTCCCGCCTTGTTGCGGTTCATCACGCTCCACACGACTGCAAACGAACCTGCGCCGGTAGCGACTCAACCCCAGGCCGCCAACAACATGAAGCCGCCCGCCAATGCTGCTGTTTTCGAGATTCGAGCGAGAATCCTGATTGTTCTGTCTGGTCTTACTCTCGAATTGGACAATCTAGCATTCCAGGACGCTCAAAATGGCCGACCGCTCAGCCAGCAGGTTTTCGATCTGGCCCTACTACTAGTCGATACTTTGCCAGACGACATACGCCTGCAGTGTGTACGAGTCTTGCTTACAGGCGGCACCATGCAGAACCCAGCATCCTCAGATGCCCGTCTCCGATACCTATTTAGTCACATGCCTCCAACGACGGAGCAATTCGTGCTTGCTCATAGACAGCAATCTACTACACAACCAAACGGGCCGCAGAGAATCAAGATGCCGATCTCGATGCAAGGCACCGATAAATTAACGCCGTTCATCTACCGCAAATGGGAGATGCTCAGCGAGCCCACTCCCAACGTTGGAGAGAACGACACGGCTCTCAGTCTCACGTTATTTGAGGCGATCAAGATTCAGTAAACAAATTGGAGGAAGCGTTGGGGATACACACACACACACACACATACACACAAACATTTCATTACTGTCATGCATACGTCGGAAGAGAGGCGAGGTGTTCATTCATAGATACCATTACTGGTCCAGATCGGGATTGTAGAATCAGGCAGGCGAGGGGGGAGCAACGAGAAAAGATCCTTTTTTTTTGATACCAGGATGGAAAGTCAATAGTCGGTCGGCGTCGGCTGGCTTGGAAAGATTGAAGGAGAGGGATGGAGGGGGTCGACATGATTGTACTAGTGAGGCGGGCATTAGGGGGGGGTTTCCTTTTTCATCATCATGACAACAACATTACTATTTAAATGTGTTTATGACAGCTTTGTTCGTTGCAGATTGTGTGAGATTGTGACTTGCTTGTGACAAAGTCATGGTGCTTAAAAGTTAACCTAGGGATTATATGTACTAAACCCCGGGGCTAATTGATATAGCATCCACGAACGACCAAGCACAGGCACGAGAACATCAAGCAAAACCTTGACGCATCTCAAGGAAGGTTTTAGACACCACAATCTCGGATTCAAGTCTTTCTTATGGTATAGACATAAAATGTACCATTTGACCTACGAATCACTCCCAGTTCCAACCTGCAGCCGGCTAGCTGCCTTCGCCTCCCTCCTTGCCTCCCTCTCAGCAACAACATCGCGTTCTATATTCAGAACATCGGCAAATGAAAGCACAAGCCGGGCTGCTTCATGATCTTTAGGTACCCAGCCAAGATACGGATCCTCATCCCGCCGCAACTGCAATCTCTGTATGAATCTCTCGCGGATAATGGCCGGGATGTTGTTGCCTTCCCTCAGTCGCCTCTGTCTGGATTCGAAGAGAAGTTGCATGGCCTGCAGCAGGGAGATTTGGGACGGAGAACGGGGCACTATTTCCTTCATTTGGTTTTTGAGGAGCGAGTAGAAGGAGAATTGGCGGTTGGCCCCGCTGAGGTAGGTATCTTGGAGGCTGAGCTCGTAGGATGGGGGGTAGAAGCCGGAGAGTTCCCAGTCTATGATGGCGGAGAGCTGGTAATCGGATGCTTCGTTGTGACAGGTAGAGGCAGAGTCGGAGTCGGACGGTCTGCTGACGATGATGTTGCGGGGGTTGAGGTCGTTGTGGCAGAGGACGGCCTCGCGATACCACTCTTCCATGCTGCTCTTCCCAACTTTCACGAAGCCGAGGTCTGAGTATTCCGACTGTACGACTAAATTACCAGACTCTGTGGTGGCCATGGTGTGAAAGGGTCTCCCACTCAGCTCCCACCTCTTGGCAACGGCGCCGAGAAAAGATGGTCCGTCCTTGGAAGCGAAGAATCCCGTGCTCGGCCCGCCCATGACCCCTGCTCCCCCAAGAATGTGCTCTCCTGAGGGGCCTGAGGCTCGAAATAACTCATTCTTGGCCAAGTATTGTATTCGGGCTAGGAAGTCGCGTATCCAAATAGAGTGCAGTTTTCTCAATGCTTCGACCAGAGCAGTCACAACGGACCGTTGATTTTCCTCACTCATCTGCTCCCAGGCTTCTTCCAGTGTCTCCCCCTTGACAAACTCCGTCACACTAAAATGTACTCGTTTGCCTTTAGCATTGTTGGCCACACCAATTTGACACGTCTCTGGGATTAGTTCATGAATGGCAAGCGAGGCAATCTGCTGCATGGCTGAGACGGTAGCAAATTGCGTAGCTTCATCGTCTCCGGCTACGACCTCCAGACGGACTAGATACGAGGGAGGAGGCTCGCTGGCATCTGGCTCGCGGGCATTTTGCTCGCGGTCATCTGGGATGCTGGCTTTGAAGACGCATTTGTCCCAGGTTTGTACGAAGATCTTACCTATGGAGATGTGAGGTTGGTTGGGGAAGATGTGGTTGAGGATGACGTCGTCAGGGGCGAGATTTCGAGGATCCATGGTGTAAGACAGTACGAGTCTGTGGCGTCGAAATGATGAAGGAGGGAGAAGTGAGGGCCATTTTGAGGTTTATGGGAATTCGAGGTTGATTATCATTGCGGTAGTTATCTAGCAGCGGCGCAGCCTTTACCCCCTTCACCGCCTTAATGCTGGTGTGACATATGGGGGTCTTTGTCAAAGTGAACAAACAGAACCGATGGGCTGCACAGCGAACATAGAAGCGGGGCAGGTTCTGTTTACCCTCGGGAAGGCTGGTCCATTATGAGGTTGGATAAGGAAAGCCCATAGCTTTTGAGGTAAAAGGAGACATGGAAGTCTGTCTTTGTCCATGAACAGTCAACAACAAGGGAGGTGTTCCAAGAATACGCGATGACATATGCTGTATCCTGGTCCCTACGTGTGCTCGATTGCGCATTTCAAAGAAATATACTCCTCATTCTATTTTGTGATATCTCAAGTGAAAGAATGACAAAACTGCAAACCCATCTTTTTCCATGCCTAATACCGAACCTCCTAGGCTCTCATAACTGAGCGCCAAGCATTAAATGCCACAATAAATGCACCACAGCACGATTTCCAGCGTAATAGTGTGACGGACATCCAAAGCGCAACGCTAACATGTGAACGTCAGGCCGAATCATTCCAACTTAGGCTCAAGTGAGGCTTGAAAGAACTGTGACGTCAACGTCAAGGCCCTTCTACAACTTCCTTCTCGGCCATTAGCTTAGGATGAGTCGTTGCAGGTGCAGACGTCGGCGCTTCCGGCGTAGTTCTTACCACACTTGCCGCATTCATTCTTGTCGACAAGTTCAACCTTTGTCGCAGACTTCTCCAGGGTGGGGTTCATATCGATGTGCTTCGTCATATTATTGGTCTGCAGTAAGTAATGGCTATTTGAGGCTGTACTTTCTTTAGTTGCTGGTATTCTTCGTGTATGTGTTTGGGTGTGTGTATATGTGTGGAGATGAAGACTAAAATTGACAGGAAAGACATCCAGTTCGCCCTCTTAAATCTCAAATGCTCTTGCGTGGGTGATAACTTAAGGGAGCCTTGTTGCACTGGAGGCTCTTTTATACAGCTTATCTCAATATTTAATGTTCGCTGCCCTTGCTCAGTTGTTCACTGCAACTGTGTGTTCACTGCACCAGCTCACACGCTGACTGGTTGCGAGGTATCTTGAGAAGGAATCTGCGTATGCACAAAGAATTCAGACAAACAATCTTCTCGTCTCTCTCCATTTATTCTTTATGAGTGCATCATCACTGATGTGTGTGCTAATGGAGCCTTTGTCTGATACCATTACTAGAAGCCAGCCTTTAGCCAGAACAGCCTGTCTGAGGTGACGCAAAAAGATGTCTAAAGCGTAGAAACAGCACAAAGACGAAAATCAGTCACTATGGTCTTCCAGTAACTTCTTTCTTGGTTGCTGGGCAGAAATCTGAAAAGTAGTCTGCGAATTTGAATATTGTACTTATCTTAGCATGCCGAGGTCCGACAGCGGTGGTATGCGTATTCTAGATAAGGTCTTACATATCTCACTACAGGGCTCATTGGGTGTTTGGTCTTACTAAGTTTGAAGACCTGCTTTATTAAGGGTACATGAAAAAGCAATGAAATCAGAGACTTTGTAGTTCGCATAAGACTTTTACCAACGATGAAGCAACATGCCTGACGTGACCGCACCAAAACCGCCGTCAGTATAGACGCATACAGCATGATGGATATAATACCGACTGGTACCTGACGGGTCTCTCCCAATATTTCTTGTGTGTTACAGTACAGTAACTAACTATGACGATGGACAAATTCATAATTTAACAACAACCCTTAAGTTCCTCTGTGGTATCCTTGACAGGACATTCATCAGCAGGACACAGACCAAGCTTGCCACTTCCCAAGCTTGGAGCTCGATAATCTGCAACAGCGTTAATAGTCAATAACAACATGTAGCTCCGACGCAGGACAACTCACTGAACACATCCGTCCTGGACCTGATTGATACGCTGCCAGTTGGTAGGATCGCTGATGGACGCCACGCAACCTGCAAGCCCGGGCCGTGTAAGTCGATCCGTAAAAATGTCGATTGTGCAGCCTCCAAAGACGATGTTGACGCTCTTTGCGTCATAATTGGCAAAGCTCTTGTTGATACTCGTCATGGTGAAGCACTGGGCGAGGTGTTCGGTTCCCGTGTTGGAGCCACCACCGTAGTGGAATGTCGTACCGCCGGCGCATTGGTCGTGGTCGTGGAATGTTACTGACCAGGCTGAGGCGGTGGTCACGGCGGAAAGAAGAAGAGCGAGCTTCATTTTGGAAGTAATTGAATAATAGTAAAATAAGTGATAGTAATAATTGAAAGAGAATAGAGGGTTTAGTGTTAACTCTGGCTTGGCAAAGCTTGGTTTATGTAGTGTCGTTAGCGACATGCATGTACAAAAGGCATCTAAGGCTCGAATTTCTCATGTTTGTAGATCAAGAACTCATCAAAGTCACGCGTATCGTTACAATCGTGAAGGTTTTCATAGTCTGCTATCTCATAGATTGCTACTTGCTCGCATCCATCAAGTTGTGCGGATAATCGGCATGCTTTGAACATGGGCTATGTGGGGCCATTGCGAGCTCATGTACTGATGGTCAACGTAGTATAATTAAGACTTACAAGAGCTAGTAATTCTAGGGATTACAAAGTTTGAAGTTACGGGATGGCCGAAATTTGATGCGAGATGTGCGAGTAATTCGGCTTCGTCTATCTATTCTAGGGGATTGGTTCCCGAAACCGAGAGGCGTAACTACTAACGGGCCTGTGCCTGACTCGCCCTTTTCCTCGCTCAGAATGCTACTAATGAAAAGCTAGTAAACACCTTTGAAGGGATTTTAGCAAAATCCTCTGGATGATTGTCAAGACGACGATTGGTACATTCTGCAGTACATTCTACCTGATAGCGACTCGACATTTACTTTTGCAAGTATAGTAGATATGTCCCCCCTATCTGTAGTAAACTTAGCAGATTCTTGAGAAGTGATGCCAAGTCTAAAAAAGTCGCAATAAGAGCTAGAAGTCACGAGCTCTTGTGGTATCCGTTACATTGAAATCTTCGTCTAAGATCATTGCCAACTTTAGACTTCGAGTATGTTTAAGGATGGGTTGCACAGGCAGAACGATAACGGAGTAGAAGTGGATGAAAGGCAGAGCCACCATTAAATATCTTGATGCAGTCTCATATGACTTCATTATGATATGTTGTGTATACCAGCCCTCCATCATCAGAATGAAGAAAAAATGTTGCCGACATAGATCGCAAGACCCTCAGAACCTTCAGAACAGCATACAGATTATGGGTGATGTCGAAAAAGAGACTTTTCTGTCTGTTGAGCGAAACGGAAATGAAAGCGCATGGTTCAAATTCGAACCCCCAGAATCAAGCCAATAGCTGGCGCATGCCTTTGAAAAGACCCCCGTCACCCCCCTCATAGCCTTTAAGCCTAGCTGAGCCTGTTTCGATCATGGTTTGGACCATGAGACCGACGATGCTGTCTCCCGTACGTTGACCCTGGCTTGGGGCGGAAATGGGATCAACGCTCTACGGTAAAGTGGCTTCGACTTGATCAAGGCCCGATTCCCTATAAATCAGACGAAGCTGTCCTTCTCGACGATTTTCCGCACGTTGCGTCTATCCCACACCAGATAGCTAGCTATTATTACCAACAACAAAGGGATTGTCACAGCGAGATAGAGCCAAAGGCCTGGCTCGATGTTGAGTTTCAGCATGCCGTTCACAGACTTGACATCAACATAGTCCATGTCTAAGAACCCCTGTCTCAATGATCAGCAAGAGTTTCGCACTGATACAACAACGTATGCTATACTTACAGCCACAAAGGTTGGGGGAAGAAAGCAGAGGGTAAGCAGGGCCAAAATGCGCATAGTATATGCCTCGAAGATGCTTCTCGCCGTCATGCGCTCAATTATGTGAGTATTGCGGAGATTGACGAGATCTCGAACCTGAACCATACCGTCTAGGTCAGTGATCAGAACATATAAATATTAGGTTCTACATTACCATTGCAGTGACAGATTCCAGCTTTGCTATAATCAAAACAACATGTCTCTTCCGGAACTCGAGATCTCTTATCACCGCCTCCGCAGTGTCTGACAACTTGTCCTCGCCCTCAAGTTGCTGTAAAGACCATCGTACTGGCTTTGCGCCCATTCCTTGCTGAACGGTCTGAATTGTCAATATGTTGCCCTCAAGGACATGGGTCGCTGTTTGCAGTCTGTCCATGAGGGCAAGAGCTGCCTTTAAGCTCTGAGTATTAGCCTCCCCAATGTTCGAACAATGAGGATCCGTGATTTTTGCATCTAGTCTCTAACGGATGTTTTAGTAATCGCCTTGAAACAAAGTTGTAGTAGCTTACTATCTCTAGCACAGCGCGGTGAAGACACGATATGTACGCATCCCAATTTTTTGTCAAGCTTGCGAATGCCAAAGTGATCATGGTTAACCAATGGTCATCGTCATCTTCCAATTTAGTTTTTGTGGTATAGTTTTCTTTGATCATATTCCAAAGGTGGTAGGAAGGGTTGATCAGTATTGTCATGTAGTCGTCTTTTCCGTGGGTGCATATTCGGGATTGGTAAACCCCCTGGTGTCTAACTGACCATCTTGAAACCCCACTCTGCTTGCTTGAATCATGAAACGGGCGATTGTTTTCCTCTACATACTTGAAAATAAGACTTGATTCAAGCCCTGCGCTTCCTTTAGTGCATGTCTGATGCTGTGTGGGTAATGAAGCTTACTTCTTGAGGTCCTGAAGGGGCAGAACTGAGGGCTCAGATAAGTGCCAAATCTGTCAACGTAGCAACCTGAACCATCAGGGCTAAAACTCTCAAGCACTTTATGGAAACCATCGAACGGCGAAAGATCATTGAGAATCGTTTTCAAGCCCTCCTCGCTGATCATCAAGGATCCTTGGGAATTCGACTGGCGAATGATCCTACTGGGTGTCAACAATGCTCACCGCATCCTAGATGATCTACAGATTGGCCACTTACATTAACTTGCTGGTTTTGCCAGATTGCGTAGACTCCTCGTCGGGGTTTATTCTGATGAGTACCAAATAAGTACTAGAACGTGTAATCGGGCCTCATTGCCGGTACAGGACTCACAGGAACCGATGTAGTTCCCCCTCATTTTGGTTATCTGAAGAGTTCAAGTTTGCGGGGCAAAAACGCTCTATGTTGGTTTAGCACAAGGCATCGCCCTCCAGACCTTTATCCAAGAATTCGTACTTAAATTCCAAGCTCTCACAGCTGATGAAGCCGAAAATTGTGACTTATCTCCTAGCATGTTAAAGTGGCCCGTCGTTGGCATGTTGCCTGAAACTCAAATCAATGGCAGTGGTTGATAGCCATCAGTTGTTCGTTTTGTAGAGATTCGGCGCAAGTGTGATCGCCTTCAGTGCATTCCAGCCTGCTTACTTTTGTGGTCACCTGTAGTCAGCGTGGCTACTTTAGGTATGCGCATGTAGTCTTGCAAGGCATAATTTCATCAAGGCACCGAAGAATCGGAGAACTTGGCATTCGACTACATCCAACGGAATTGTGTACACATGCGGTAGGCTTGGAATTTTCGATGATGGCGAACCATTCTGGCAAACCCTTGCTGGAAGCTCCGCTCAAAGAACCAGTCATATCCCGTATGGGGGCAATCCTCCCGTATCCCGTTTTACGCCACTATCGCATGGTGCGTCACACAAGAATTTGGTTTCAGGCAGCAGTGGCAGTGGTTACGAAAAGTCCTTGGCTTTGTTGGCAAGGTCTTTCCACTCGCGGATGACACTCTGTACAATGCCAGTCACATCAATCTCTGCCTGATAATTACATAGAGTTGGCCATTCTTACACTTGGTATTTTCTCCGGTGCCCAGACTCTATGGTCGCCGCTGCCATCGTCCACTGCCTACGTGATAGGATCTGTCAGTACTGCACTTGGGGGCGGACGTATTTAGAGCCTTGCAATGGAAGCTGACCTTGATATAGTAGTCGTAGACCCACCTATCGTTGTCTCTGTCAAGCCTTGGCGGATACTTCTGTTCTAACCATGCTTGAAGATGTGCAATATCGATATAGAAAGATATGTCGGTTGTCACCAACGAGGAACGTCGGTTGAAAAATATTGCAGGCATAGCTGATATGATGGCTGCGTTTCCCCGCGACTGGTGTTGGATTTCCACCACGGGCATGTAGCCTTAAATGCTTTTGGAGAAAGTCATGTCATGCCCCCAGCCTCCAATGTACCCTATCAGCTTTAAATAATGTCTCTTGGCAAATACACACCGAAATCCTGCATCAAGGCTCGAGCTTCGGGTAGCAAATGCAAAACGAGGCGGACTAGCAGAGGCGCCCCTCCCACACCTGCAGAAAAAGCGGCACCGGTCTATGTTGGAGCTACCCGAACTGCAAACACACTTCACACCTGGCGACAAGGCAAAAGTCCCATGAAAGAATTAAAAAAAAATATCAAAAAAAAAGGCCATGGCTGAATTTCCGTAAGTACGCCGCGATACAAAACGAGTCTTCTCGATAGCTTTTGGGAACGGTATGCAGACTCCATTCAACTTCCACGATTCTAAAGTAGCCGCGGATGCGCCTACATGTGAGAGAATCCAAAGGTATTCGATTGATTTGACTCCAGCTAATAGTAGCTAATAGATCAAAGCCTGTCTGCATGTTCCGACAGAATCAAATATCAAGCAAGGAGGGATCATGATGAATCCTATGAAAGAGACCATTCATATGTAGAAAGACTTTAAGATAGTTATGTCCTATATTCTTTAACACAAGCCGGTGGTTATGTCAATCCAAATTTCCATGGCGCTGTACGCTTATAATTAGTACGTTGTATGGAACCAGCGGGTATGAGAGCTGTAGCAGTGAATTCCTAGCCACATACCTCTATCTCAACGAAATCCAGGAATCCATGATGAGGGTGGCGGTGATTCAGGTCTATCTCTCTCGACTCTCTCATGTCCTGGAAATCCTGACAGAAAGAGCATACTCTTTCTGCGTCTTCGTTATCATCGACTCCATGTTTCAGGAGCCTGAATTGGTATCCGAACAACTTGTAGATTTCCTCGGCGGAGGCTTTTCTGATTAAGAACCACCAGTAGAAGCAACCAACAATCATGAGGGAAATCATGATTATTAGGTGGACAAAATCGGCAAAGGTTGCCTGCGGACCCGTCCACGCATCTATGGCTATGAGAAACAGACTGCCTGAGCAAATGAATGCTCCCAGGAGAACCTGTATAGCGCCGTCTGTCAGCGCGCCGATTGACCAGTCAAAGGTTCTTCGACGTCTAGTCCACCAAGTCTGTGGCGGGGGCGAATTTTCGGGAAACCAGCCAACGGCAGGATACCCGCGAGGCTTCAATCGATCATCGACTGGCCTAAACCATATGAATCCAAAGCCGACGGCAGCTAAGATGCATCAGGATTGAGATAAGCACATGTCATTATGGCTGATCTGCCCAGGTTTGAGCACTCACCTTCAATGATAAAATGGCCATAAACAAGAAGATCGGCCGAAAAAGTGATAGCGTTGCTAATTTCATTGATCGGCGCCGTGACACATATATAGAATATGGTCACAATCCAATGCAAAACTATGCCTCCCTCTGGTGTGCCTGGATAAGCAAACCCATCATCCTTCTCAATTGACATCTTGGCACGCAGTGGAGTGTAACGATCACCACGAGGTATTAATTGTCTCTGAGATCTGAGTGGCCCCGGTCGTTTCCAATAATCAGAAAAAGGTAAAACATTGCTCCAAGCGATGGATTGCTTAACTACACAGTTCCAACTTAGTTAGAGATACTGCTGAGACAACTAATGATAGCCGCGCTGAGGCTGAAGATCGTACCTCGAACGCAGGTGTAGGTAACACTTATCATGCTTCCAATGGCCGAGAGGGCTATGAGGACTGCGGTCGCTACAGCTGCTTTTGGAGATGGCTGATCGGTGTCTTGACCATCGAAAAACTGACAGATTTGTAAGCTTACTCTAGATATCTCACGCTTTGTTATGCCTTACAACTACGGCGTAATTCTGAAGGTACTTGGGGTCGTCTTCTTTAGCCTGATCCCAACTGAAGGCGCAAGACTGAAAAGGTGACACTTGTTAGAGCAAGTTTGAATGTGGTCCTGTTGATGATGGAAAACTTACTACGAGTATAGCAATGAGTAGATAAGCTACGCCAACAATCGTCACAGCCCATTGAGTTCCCTTCTTCAATACAGAGAAAGACGGAATTTCTCCAGACACCTGATAAAGTCAGAACTTTGCGCGAGCAATCGCTTTGGTTATCAAGCGAGATCAACATACTAAAGTAGCGTTCTCCCATCCATGAAAGCTGTATAAGATCGTAATAAATGCAGTCTGCCATTTTGGTTTTGCAATGTCCCGGGGTTCCAGCTTCGAGTCAGAAGGTCCTTTATGCCAGTCATCTGTATGAGAATTGCCTTTACTCAAAAACGAGATGCCAAAACATGCAATTACTAGGAGTAGAATGAGCTTCAAGAGAGCAGTGACTCTGTTGATCAAGCGGGAGTTGGAATTTGACAGGTAAAGCATCATGCAAATTGCGGTAGTGACAGCGACTGCGAGAAAGCGTAGGACATTTCCATCAAGAGCCTGGATGTCTTTCAAACTGACTTGGCCGCTTGATGCTAGTAAGCATTGTGCGGCAAATTGCATGGCATTCGTACTCGTTGTATAGACGAAAACGAAGTAGAATGCGTAGAGAGTAGTTGCCAATAAAGGATATCGATGAAACATATCGTCAAGCTATCAAGCATCTGTGAGTGAAGTTACAGGCTGGAGTTCTGAGCATTTGGCTTCGATTGTATTAAGCCTTGTCGGGAAAATGATTCGAACTCACATAAACAAGTTCCCCCCCAGTGAATGGAAGTTTCCGAGCAAATTCGAGATACATGATCATACTGTTTGAGGCATCAGCGACTAATGGAGAAATGAGTGCTTGCTAGGAAATGTGACTTTACCTAAGGATTGTATAGCCCAAACCGCAGAACCATAATCCAAGTGCAAAAGCCTTACTGGGTGAATTGATGAGTACTATGTATGGGCCAACAAATATGCCCGTACCAATCATCTTGTTAATGATGAGTGCTGCTACATCAATGGCGGTAAGATGGCGTGAAGGCTCTCGTCGGCGATTTCGGTTGGCGTTCGAATATCTTTGCGATGCTGTGTCATTGTTTTCATGGTAATTGTTAGAGGGGAAGCCCTGATGATCCCGACCGGTATGTCGATCGTGAGGAGGGTGAGAGGTTGAAGTCAACCGGCTGAGGGCTATGCCATTCGTGTTCGTTGGAGGCCTCGCGTGCCCGTTCGCCCTTGACTCCATGTTGTGCCTTGTAATTATACGATCTGATGATCGAAGCACGGTTTTGTTGAGCTTTTACGCAGGACAGTGATCAAGCTCAAAGACAGCAGGTGGAGGGCCGTCATCATTATTTACGCTTCTACCACACACATACGGCCCGAGCCTGCATTTGGTGTCCCATCCATCTTGCAACATTCATGTCGGCCAATGCCCTGTACAAAATCTTCCTGCAGAGCACTTGACTAGGATTATCGAGGCAACCAGTTGCCTGACGAGCAGTTGAGCAGGCTGAGACAAATTTTGGAATCCCCACCAATGAGAGCCTCATGTGATATCGTATCGTTGGCAACCAACCTGACCACTGTGCCACCTGCCTGTTTGGAGCATGCAAACACACGTAAGACCGGGAGGCAAAGCCTCTTGGGCTTTCATCTTACCTACTTCAGAAAGTGCCCCAGGGCTCCTTGCATTCAAACCGCCATGTGGCGGTGTCATTTTTAGCAGCAAAGCAGACAAAGTATTTCCGTAACTTTGAGCTGTACTGCCGTACAACGCGTCTCGTCTCTTGCCCGCCACCTCCTAGTGGTTATCTGCATTAGCTGAAGCTCGCCGCGTCGCGAAAATCAAGTTGAGACTCGGGCTCGATCCCATCCCGCCCGTCAAGACCATGCCTTTATCGAGGACTTCACTACCGACTCGCTGCAATGAATAATAATCAGAGGCAAAAGGCCGCTGAACTTCTCAGACAATGCGCACGGGAAGCTAATTGCAAAAACGATGAGTTACTGAACATACTTCGAAGCGAGACAAAAAGGACGGGCGGTCAACTGCGAGACGAAGGCCCGTCCGACGACAAAGGAGCGATGCTACCAACTCCAGAGAACTTGAGATCGGCATTTACGACTGGCAGTCATTTTCTCAGGTGCACCTGCAACTTATGCGAGCCTCCACCAAGGAACAGCCGCCTCGAAACGACATCGAGTGAGGACGCCGCATGGGTCTGCCCCCGCAAGGAGAGACTGGAGGACCTTGCCATCCTGGTCTTGTGCGGGTGTCTGTACATATCCAGACACCCAGAATTCGTTCAAGCAGACCGTCTAGTAGACTTTGCTACCGACGAATCCTTATCAACGGATATAATCGCCGACAACATCTTCGGGAGACTGGCCACGCAACCGGGCCAGTGTGCCCTATGCGAGACACGCACAAGCAATGGCCCTGTCAAATGGATACCTGTCGACCATCTCAGAGATGTGTGCAACAGGTGTCGGGTACGAGCTTTCAGGGATGCTTTCGATCTAAAGAAAAGCGTTTTGAGAGTTCATGATATGAAGGAAGACGGCACGGTATTTGATCCGGAGGCCCTGCAAGACATGAGCAAAAAGAATATGCCATTCATAAATCTCACTGCTCTGAATAGTATTAAGCCTAGCAGCGAAAATCCGAAATTCTACAGTTCTAAAATTCATCCTGACTATGCCAATCCGAAGTGGAATGAGTCTGAGGTATTTCGTTTTCCCCTTCTAGTTTTTCATACTATTTTGACGGACACGACCAATCCAGCAGATGCTAACAATGCTACTTACGCTCGGAAGATCTTCAGAAAAGTATACTCGTACGCCAAGGTTGAAAAGAAATACATCAACGCAGCGAAGAAAGAAGTCAGCATTGCCCTTCATATGTCAAATCACCCGAATGTCGCGAAACTACTGTTCGCCTTTCGTGATGTGGGGGCCGACTTTGAGGTAATTGAGCTGTTATATAAACGACACTATTGCAGCCTAGACATGATTACTTCAGGGACTCGTGAACTTCCACGAGGAACGAACTCAAAGAACACGGTAACAAACTTCACGGACCATTTCCTTTGGAAGGCGATGTTGAAGGTTGTCAGTGCTGTCGTGAATTTTCATGAGCAGAGACAGTCCTGCGGTCCGCTCGACATCAAACCCGCCAACATTCTTGTGGACAAAGATGATAATGAAGGAGTCATACTTTACCTCACCGACTTTGGACATGCAGCTCTATCAACAGCACGTCCAGCAACAGCTGAATACGCTCCGCCGGATACTCAGAGAGGGCTGAATGTTGGATCTCAATCAGTTGGATATGACATATGGTCCATGGCATGCGTATTGCTTCAGATCATCGTGTTTATCGATACCGACTTCGAAAAGTCATCATGGGAGTCTTTCCAGTCGAACCTCAGACGAGAATCGAGTAGCCCTGCTTTCTGGTACTTAGGCTCGGAAGGCCTACAGCTTCGGTCTGCTGTTGAACATAAGCTCACGGAGCTTGAGAAACAGTGGCAGCCGCGAGTCTTGGCAATCATCAGGAAGTTGCGTCAAATGCTGAGCATCGAGGCGAGCTCCAGAGGTACCATGAGAGAATGCCTTGAAGAATTTCAACGCCCGATCGAAAGCAGATGGCCTACTGGACAGGACCAAATGAATTGCGGTTGTGAAGGATGGTCTATTTTTCGCAGCAACTTGTCCTTGCAGGAACAGACACCAGCCCGGATCGGGGTGTACAGAGACGAGTCGAAGGCTTTGTTATTCGCCCAGCCAGGGGGATCTTACAAACACGAGAAGATAACAATCGACCTCAATTTACATGGACGCGAGTCTATGATGGATTCTAGTGAATGCCGTTCGATCTCGTTCACGTCGGCAAACTTTTTCGCTAAGGCCGAAGACGGAACAACGACTCTGATACTTCGTTTCAAAAATCTACTACAGAACTACAGTCTCCACTTCAATCACATGAACCAATATCGGCAGTTCATCACCCTCGTCACTCGTCAACGGATATTGGCTATTAGCGGAGATGTCACGGATTATTCGGGCCAGACAGACTTCCTCATCCAGGCTTGCGTGGCAAAGAAGATCTTCAAACGCTCCAGATTTTCGGATGGGAAAGCGCAGATATGGAAGTTACTCGAAGACGGAGAGTATGACGAAGAATACAATCGTTGTTCTGAGGAAGGCACGCCGCAACGAAGCAGTCTGAACATGCCGCACAGGTATACCAGAGAAAATATTCCAACTGATTGCAAGATAGTCCTGTGGATTCATAACGAGAACAGAGAAAAGGTTTGTATCGTTGTTGACGTCGGAGAGGACACGTGGGAATTCGACCAATCCCAGTCAATGGATGAGTGCCTAACTATCAAGAGAAAGTCTCTTCTCAACCGTACGAATTCGTCAAAACTCCGGGCTGCTATCTTATCGGCCGTACATGGGGACAGTCGTTTTTCAGAACCAGTTCCCTTCATACCCATTGATCCGGCTCAGCTGCAAAAGGAGTTGAAACAAGATGTCATCAGCCATCTCACTCTCACCTTTCAGTCTCAAGAGGGTAAGCCTGAATCACCCAATTTGCCATGGTTCGACTCCGACAATTGACAATATTCATTAATACTGACAACGACAGTAGACAAGCTTGCATTCAGACGCTTGATGCCGACATGACCTATGGGAGGTGAGAACATTGAAAATTGGGAGAATATCACGTCTTAGTCTGATTTCTCGTGGGCAAGCAATGAGATAGGGCGTTTGGCATGACATTACTAGCACATACAAAGGAATACGACCACGGATTAGAGTACGGCATTTAATTCAATAATACAATAGTCTCTTCAGAAAGATATATTTAGAGAAATCTAGCTAGCGGGGAGAGTGCAATTTACGTGAGCGACATGGTGTCGTGCTACTATCGGGCATTCAGGAGTACCAGGTTGCCCTGGGCTGAGCCACTAACCATGCATGCAGTCAAGCCGCGTCGACTTCCGAATCTCAGACTGATAGATCGAGCCCCCTACGCCGACACCATATAGTAATTAGGCTGGTTACTGGTCCGTCTCCGCTTCCCTCAGATCCCGGGTAACGGGGCACAGAAAGCTATGTAATAACAGAAGCCGAACGCAGAATCACTGGGTCACGCTACCTATTTTGACAACGTCCACGTTCCGAGTGAAAGCGACAGAGAAGATGGTACCTTCAACTTCCCCGAAAGTGACCAAGAGTTACTCTAGATTGAAGTATAGACTCAGGTGCGTATAGTATAGTAAGGCCAAGGAGCATTTGAACTCGAACATTATTCGACTCCCGTTATGTCTAGTCTGACGCGCTCCCTTCAGCACAGAACTACAGTCTCCCAACGAGGATTACAGTCCTTCCACTGGCTAAGCCACACATATCCCACCCCAACCCTCCTCGCAACAAACGGCGTACACGGCACCCTCTCAACAAGCATAACATTAAACCGCCACATCTCATGAAACTGCCCCTCAATAAACGCCCACTCGTTGCTCTCACTGACTTCCGTGTCAACAGAAGCACTAATCACGATGAAATCGAGCAACATCCTCCGATCCCTCGCTCCTTTTCGTCCTGAAATCCAACGGGTGTCCATCTTATCCAGACACCCTACGTGTCTCCCCATCATATCCAAAATCTCGGCATCCTCGCAATCACCCCTCCTCGCGCCCATCATCCTCCGGTCCCGCCCGACTCGTAGCGAGGCAACAGTCGTGTTGAACACCAGCGCCCCAGGTAAGCCAGCCGCTACCTCGACAGCCTCCGGATCGAGCTCCACGTGCGCGAGAGCCTCCCACGGACTGTGAGGACACTCGCGCCACATGGAAGTGTACTTCTCGTTGATCTCTTCAGGGACGTTGAACTTGCCCCCGGCCATCTTCCTTTGTAAAGGCGGCAGCTTCTCGATCTCGCTCATCCGGGCCAGTTGTACACAGCTGCCCAGCCACCGCTCCGTCACCTTGACTTTACGCAGTCCATTCCCGTCGTCTTCATGCTTTGGGGAGACGCGTCTGGCATCGTGTACGTGAAACTGCACCAGCGTCACGATCCGCACGAGCTTAGTATCGTATAGTCGCGCATCGCCGTGAATCCACCGATAACTCGCGGCACTCCCTCCCTCAACCGACGACCACGCCGCCCAGCTCCAGCTCGGTATCCTCAAACCGGCGTCATCTCGACGTCGGACGGCACCAGTGTGGCTCCACATGAGAGTTTGAGGGAGGTACATGTCCGGCAGGCCGAACGTCATCTTTGTGCGCATGGATTCGCCTACGGCGTTGCCGACGCCCGCGAAGGCATTAAGAATGTCTGTTTCGCGCGAGAGCTGTCGTGATGTATAGTCTTCTACCCATTGGCAGTAGTTTGCGAGGGATACTTGGTCTCGTAGCTTGACTGGTGCGTCTTTGCTGTGAAGCGCTCGGCGATAGAAGCCGGGGATGCTGGGCATGCGGTGTGGTTTCTTCTCGGTTATTGATTCGTCCATGTCTTCTTGAGCTGTATGATGAGCTTCTGAATCGTGTTCATCGATGGACTCCTCTGCTTGTGGTGGATCTGCTTCCTTACTGAACACGATTGTCGGAACTTCATGTCGTCCACGTCCCCAAGTAAGTTCCTCGGCGGCGTGACCCCGACAGCATTGGAACAGGACCTGATGCTCCGTGATGAAGATGCTGCGCCTGGAAAGTAGTCTCTCTTGGAACGTCCATCCTCTCCGATTCCACAGTGATGCGTCGACTACTGTTTGCAGACCGTTCGGGTCAATACCCTTCCCAACGTTCCGGTTCCGCGGCGGGCACCATAAGGAGGCGCGAGGCCTCCTAGGGTTGCCAGCATATCCAGGAAATCCATTACCCTGTCGATCATTCAGCGCGGCCAGGATTGAGAAGGATGCAGACTGGTAGATCCGGTCCATGCCGTCTATCTGGTCGGGCTTCGATCGCTCGTCATCCTGGACAATGCAAAGACGGTCCACCCATAGATAGCTCTCTCCGAGATCCCTGCAAAGAGATATCGCGTCTAAGATAATGCGCGGTAGCTTGACAAACTTGAGGCTCCCCGGAGCTTCCAGGTCCTCTGCGTTAGTTGTTTCCAGTTGGGCATGTCCCGATGCCTGGGAAGCTTCCCACATGTAGCTGAGAGCAACGAAGCGGACCGGCCTGGACGGCCTAACAATCTTCATTCCATGAACATCGATGACCCTAAAACCGATAGGTAGATGATCTGTTGTCCTGTCAGAGTTCATGCGCGCAGAGATGAGCTACCCATGGCCACTTACCAATCGACTTGTACTTGCTCACGCAGTGGTGGCCGTGAAGAATCTCGCAGCCATCAATCCAAACCTTCAATGTCTGAACGTCAAAATGTTCAGCCTCCCAACCTTCAATCGCCTGGAGTCTCTGAGGTTCGCCTGTCGAGTATCTGAAGAGAAACTGAGGCGTGACCGCAAAAGGAGATGAGAGCGAATCCAAAGCCTCCGGCTTCGACTTGTCTGGCACGGCACTCAGAGTCAATTCCAGAAACAACCTCACAGAAACTTCATCATCGGAAGAGGCGAACAACCGATACTTCTGGTCCTCAGCTAATCCCGAGTCAAGGAAGAAAGGGCCCTGGACTGTAACGAACAAGCAGGCTTCGGAGCAGTCATGTAACCAGTCATCTTCCCGCCGGCGCGCCTCGACAGCCGCGGCGATCGCGCAGCAAAAGAGACAATTTGACGATCGAAGTGTAATGTTCTCCAAAGAGAGGTAGTGGTGTGCCTTGGATCCCAGGCCGGCAGCAAAGTCGGGGACGTCCCAATCCTGGCACCGCTCACATAGTCGTGGGTTGGGGTTGGTCTGTCTGCGCTTCTGTACGAGCTGCGCGACGCGTGGGAGGTTAGTGGCGGAGGCGAGGCCCCCGAATGAGACGGCTTCGGGTCTCTTGGTTCTTGGGAGCATTCAATAGATTGGAGATCGAAGTTGACGATATTCGGATCAGGCGAACGTTCGTTAGTGGAGTGGAGATGGTGCCGCAACAAAGGCTTATGTTGGCATATGCTGAATGGTGCGAAAGTTGCCACTTCAGAGTGTGAGAAGAATTGGAATGATAAGGCTTGATTTCGTTGGAGTTGCAACAGTTGTATAAGACAAAGGTTCAATGTTTAAGAGGGTTTTAAGAGGATGTTGGTGATGATGGAATCGTTTTGTACAACTGAGCGAGAAGGTGTGGGGTCAGCTGTTTCCTGAGCTACCAAACGGGATTTCGATTTGCTGACCAAGATGGCGCTGATTCCGCTACTACCTTAGCTTGAGACTAAATCAACCATGACGACGTGCTTGTCTCGTCTTAGCGAAGGCAAAGTGATTAAAATCAATCGACATACGCGAATGTATACTAACTGGCGATGGTGGTTCATTCGGTCTGTTGTGGAATCGGCTGAGTAAACGTCGGAGCATTTTGCACGGAAGAGGAGGACACCGGAGGGTGGACTGAAGACAAACAATCATATACGATGAACAACCGAGTCAAGGCCTCTTCGACAGCATGGCAAGCCCAAAGATAGACCTCTTGCATTCCGTTGAACTCCCACCCTATGCCCCATGGCCAGCGACCTTCCTATTGTACATAATTCGACATCTCCACGCTCTGTTTCTTTTTTCGACTTTCCGCTGCAACCCATGGATTGCGTACTGAGTTTTCCAAGGAGAATCCCTTTCCCCTTTACCGTTAATTTCGTATACATGGCCAGACAGTGTAGGAGACGGTCTGCTGCGTGTAGTCTTCCAGACCCTTAGTCCCCATCCTGTATCAGGGTCATAGACCGGCTGGAAGACCACACACTTGTAATTAATAATTTGTAGGTAACGAACGTGGAGTGTGCTGTAATGCTGCACATCACTGAAGGGTGATGAGACACGAGGAAAGACGTATTCTATACATGTAAGAAGGTTATAGGAAATGAACCGCGTAGTAGACATTGGCTTCGTTGATCATGCATAGAAAGCCTCGAAGAAGTAGATGAATCCGAACACCAGGAAAGCAACAGCGCCACCAACCGTAACTGTGATATATTAGCTAGGAGCTTGTGGCGTAGATGTCATGACAACTTACCAACTTTGAGACTGACACGGCCTGCGATGGCGCGGCCGCCAATAACGGCAGCACCTGTGCAGATGCAGTGGCCGACCATGGCACCAAGAATAACCCACCAGTAGTCCTGTCCTGCAGCCATGGCAATCGTTGCTATCTGACTGCGGTCGCCCCATTCACCCAGGAAAGTCATGACAAACGTTTGGACCCAAGCAGGGCTGAGAAGAAGACCGAGGAGGTTGTTCAGACCGTTAAGAGAGCCTCTGATGCCACCGGAACCAGGAGAAGGGCTGCGAGGCGGCGAAGAGGAAGGCGAGCGCGGGGGCGAGGGGAAACGGCTCTTAGACCTAGACTTCCTGCTGCCGTTAAGGCCCATTTCCAGCGCGTAGGGAGACACCGCAGAGCCCCGTCTCTTACCCTCCTTCTCCTTCTCGGCCAACTCGCGCTCAACCTCGTGTAGCTCGGCAGTCACACCCTCATTAGGGTCCATGCCCAAACCTTCACGAAGGAGCTTGGCGCCAAAGACGAAGAACAGACCAGCAGCGAGGAAGCTGGTGACACGCTTGGGGATCAAAGTCGGGACAGCGTGACCGAGAACGGCCGACAGGACCGTCATAACCAAAAGAGCACCAAAGGCGGCGGAGAAAACGACCATCCGATCATGCTTCATGGCCATGAGAGCAGCCACAAGGAAGGTCTTGTCGCCAACTTCGGAGACGAGAATCATGGTGAGAGACAGGACGAAGGAGTGGAAGGGTTGAATGACACCCTCAGCTTCGTCGTCGAGGCTGGAAGAAGATTTGCCCTTGGACTTTGAAAGATCCAAGTGGTCCTTGTGCGCCGAGTTGGGGAGCGGGTTGGGCTTGTCGTCGAGCTTGTCAGGGAGGCCGGCAGGTTTCTGTTGCATGTCAGCATTTCACGTCTCAACCAATGGGATGGCAACCAAGAAACTCACTTCGAGCCCCGCAACCTCGTCGGCAGTGTGGTGATCATGATCGTGTTCTTTGCCAGTGGTGGTGTCCTTTTCGCTCGAAAGCTTCTCCTGTTCACTGTGCGGCAGAGGGGGCTTCTCCTTGGGGGCCTCGGGCTTGTTGTCGGCCTTTTCGCCAGTCCGGCCCTCGGCTGCCTTGCGCGCCTTATCCTTTTCGCTGACACCTCCTTCGGTGCCCGTGGTTCCCTCCTTGGGCTTCTGGCGTGTCTTGTCGTTCATGACACCGTCGTTGGTCTCGGGAATCTTCTTGCCATCGACAACAGTTGGGTCGGACGGACGTCCCTTCAAGGGAGGCAATCCCTTCTTGCCATCTGTTTCGGCACTCTCTTTCTTGGTCTCTCGGGTCTGGTCAACGAAGGGACCCTCGTGGGGCATGCCATCTTTGCCATCGACAGGCGCGTGATCGGTGCCGTATCTGGTCTTGATGCCAGAGGTGACGGTCGAGTCGGTGGCCTTTTCGGTGGAAGCTACGGCCTTGCCGCCATTTTTGTCCTTGGTTTCGACGGCGAGACCAGCGACGAGGGATGGGATAAGGAGGAGGAGCAAAGGGGAGGGTCGAGTGCGCAGCCTCATGATGACTCGTTCGGGCTGTCGAGCCTCGCTGGTATCTGAACAATGGATGTGAAATGTAAAGGAGAGTTTGCAAGTAAGCTCGAGGATTTTCTGCTCCTCTGCTAAGGGGGGAAAAGAAAAGGAAGGATGTTTTGGTGGTTTCTGATTGACTCTGGCAATGCGACTGCTCAGCCACGGGTTCTAAAATTGTTACGTATCTTTTGCTGCACGGCCACGGGGTAAGCAAGTACCTGAGGGTACCTGGGACGTGAGTTGGGAAGAACTGGACGCGCCGCCGCCCGTCGCGGCCCCCCATGTTCCGAATCCCTTGAGGCGCCCCACAGGGGGCGACATTGGGGATCATGGAACCCCTAGAATGTTTCCGCCAGAGAGGCTCTGAGGGGGATATTTACATAGAGGACAGTTGAAATGTCGGATAACGGCTTAAGACATATAGGCGTATTAAACAGTTGAACTGCAGACAATCGACTGTTCATGCATGCGTAGGGTGTAAAACAAACTTTCAATGCCGCCGTACATATGTATAACAGCTAAATTAATAGATAGGAACGTCCTCGCTGAACCCTTTGCCATCATTTCGTGAACCGGTTGGTGTACTCGAAAACACACGACACTCAAATGTGTGCTGCGTTACGTTTGACTCGCATTTGACCAGGTTGCATCCAGGCGACCCCAGATTTGCTGACAGAATTCCAAGAAGATGCTTGGCTCGACCCGAAAAAGGTACGTATCTCTAAAGTGCCCGAGGAGAGCTTCAACAGCTGGCGCCACTAACTTGCCGGAGCTTACAGCAGCTGTGCTATCTTATCTCCGCCGTTTGGTCCAGGACACCCCACCTCCCCCGGGGACTGAATGAATGTCGTCACGAACGACCACTTCTTCATGAAACATAATCTGAGCGTTGCGTCCTATTGTCTATCCTGATCACTTTAATCGTCTTGCTCTCCTGCACGTCAGCCTTAGAACGCACCACGTACATATAGCTCGGCATCTAAACGATTGTCACGGACATTCTTGCATAGGACCCTCCATCACACGTCGGCCGTCTCAAATCCGAGCTCCGTTGTATCACTAAGCATCAATCCGAACTTCCGTGTGAACCGAAAGCCAAAATGGAAGACTCTGGAGACAGCATTCGATCGCCATCAGCAAGCATGAATTTAATTGAAGAGGATGATGAGCCTGCCTGGACTTATACCTATGATCTGGAAGATGCCGAAGGAATGGACGACGACGATGAGTACGACCCCGACTTTCAAGACGAGCCAGAGGAAGAAGACGGAGACGATGATGATGAGTATCACGGTAGCAATACCTCTTTTTCACGTTGAACCATATAGAAACTTACCATGCGCAGATGCTGAGGACGGCGAGGACAGCAACGTAGAGGTGGAAGTGTTCATGGGTGCTGGCGACGAGGACGACGATGATGCTGAGGAAGACGGCATGGCCGCTAATCCAATATCGAGACTCATGACTCTCATCAGTGAGTCAAAACTTAGGCTCGAGTAAAACCGTGTGCCAACCTCGCTAATCTACGATACAGCCGGTGCTGCGGGCAACGGAACAGGGTTTCTTACACGAGCACAGCTGCTAGGCCTCATTCAAAGTGGCGAAGTGACATTACGCACCACTCACGACGAAGAAGACGATGACGAAGATATTGGCTGGGGAAGAAGACGCAGACGGCCTCGCGCACGGGAGCCGAATCGGTTCCCTAAAGTACCGAGCGAAGAGGGCACGAAGTTGATGCACTCTGGCGTTTTCGGCGCAAACGATTACCGAGTCACGAAGAAGAAGCAACTGGCACGCAGGATATTAGACCGTGAGCTTGGTCTGGGGGATAGGCGCGACCGGAAGCAGAACCAAGATCTCATGGCCCAGGGCATGATACCCTCGACGAACCCCGAAATGATTGTGCACTACGACGACCCAGTGTATTCCGGCCAGTTCTCCGACGACGGTAATTTCTTTTACGCCTGCGGTCACGACTTCAAGGTCCGCATGTACGACACCTCGAATCCGTACAATTGGAAATATTACAAGACGGTCAATTACCCCTGGGGACAGTGGACATTGACCGACGCATCCTTAAGTCCTGACAACCGCTGGCTCGCTTATACATCAATTCAAAGCAACGTTTGTCTGGCACCTACGGATCCCAACGACACGGGAGACCCATACACATTGGATCTGGCAGAGAGGAGTGCGGGAACTCGACACGCAGGATGGAGATCGAGACATTCCTTTGGTATTTGGTCTGTCAGATTTTCGGGAGATGGCCGTGAGCTCGTGGCCGGCACCAACATGCAGTCGATCGTCGTCTATGATATTGAATCGCGCACTGTATTACACAATGTCGTCGGCCACGAAGACGACGTGAACGCTGTGTGCTTTGCAGACAAGTCTTCTCCGCACATTCTCTACTCTGGATCAGACGATGCCACCATCAAAGTCTGGGATCGACGTAGCATGGGAGACGGCCGGCCAGCTGGCGCTTTCGTGGGCCACGTCGAAGGTCTCACGTACATTGACAGTAAAGGCGACGGTCGATACATTCTGAGTAACGGCAAGGACCAGACGATGAAGCTTTGGGACTTGAGAATGGTCATGTCCACGGCCAAGTACGACGAGGTCAACCCCACTAGGTTAACCAGCAACAGCGACTTCGATTACCGGTGGGGAACATATAGGGACGAAGACTGGTTCCCGCACCCCAACGATAACTCGTTGGTGACGTTCAGAGGACATCGTGTAATGCGCACGCTGATTCGATGCCACTTTTCACCGCCATCAAGTACCAATTCGCGTTACGTCTACTCTGGTAGTCAGGATGGCAAGGTTTACATTTGGAACATGGACGCCACGCTCGCTGGTACCATCGACGTGAGGAAGGCCACCAAGAACTCGCGGCCACTGGAGCGCAGATACCGTATATATCACGGCGACGACTTCCCCGGTTGGAACACGTGTGTGCGTGACGTGAGCTGGCATCCCAATGCGCCAGTCCTCGCTGGTAAGTCCTTCATATTATGCGAGTTTCGGGCTGTAGCTAACGTCTTTCAGCGTCTGCATGGAACGGATTCAACATGGCTCATGGGACCTGCACGCTGCATTCGTACAACGAAGCCGAAGATGACGAGGCAGAGCCGCCAATGGGTCGCAATGTCGACGAGAAGCTGCGCCCCGTTGGCGAATCATTCCAAAGCTAGTTACTTCTCGTCAGGAACCGGTTCACTTTTGGGAAAGCGCTGTGGGATGATTATTTTAATTATTTCGTACATCTTCCACACATGTCCCACCCCTCTTTTGGCAATGATACATGATCGATGAAGCCTCTTTGGTCTCGGGGTATCTCTCATCACTCCCGCACAGAACCTCTTCCAAGTGTTGCTGCGCCGCTTCTGCAATCTGCCCGTGCAATGCTTTTGAGACCCATCCCTGCGTTTGAAATCATGTTTGGTTGTCACGTGTCGACGTGAACGTGTTCGAGAAGCTGGCCCGATATATCGGTGCTTCCATTGAAGGTAAATACATGGCGTTTATGCGCCTCCGACAAGGATGTTGTTAAGGGGGATGTGAATCAGCTTGACGATGTAGCCGACAGCACCCATGATGAGGAAACCGACACCGACGGCCTGGCAGAGCTTCAGGAACTCGAGCTTGTCGGCTAAAGGACGCGTTAGTATTCGAATAACGAACGGGCAATGCAGCACGAGGGCGCAACGTACGCTTGGTGCACCTTCTCATGAACTGAACACCTTCCTGAGCGAACTCGGAGGGAACCTCGAGGATCTCCTTGACTTGGTCGGCCATTGTGGATAGAAGCGCGCGTGGGATGCGAAGAAGAGAAGGGGGTGGGTAACTTGATGAAAGTCGCAAAGGAAATCCCAATGGGCCGCAGGGTAACAGGAAACTGCAAAGTCGATGAAGGAAAGGCGCGACGACGTGTAGTTAAGGCGTTGTAGGTCGGGGAGGTGGAAGATTCGAGAGGTTCGAATGGGTAGAAGGGAGATGTGTTAAATTGAGCGCGCTGTCACCAACTGGTCCCCAAAATTTCGGGACAAGCTCCCGCTGTGGAAGGAAGAGCCAGATTGCCATTAAGGAGGCATGGAGGAATTATGCGCCGGCCGCCGAGGCGCACGCCACTGGACAGATTGCTTATCTAAGGTTAGGATGATAGGAGTCCCCTTGGTGCTCCCCTTCAGTGGAGGAAGACCCCCTGGATTCCCCCGCTGGTGGGCACAGAGGGTCTGGTCTGGGCCATTTTGACCAGCCACAGTTCAGCGCATGCAGGCACATGACAGGGAGAGGAGGTAAGGTACGTATCGGCTCAGCGGGCAGTCGCGAGCCCCATACGGGCATCCACTGGCGGAGTCTGTGCCTGCCGCAGCCTGGCGGCCATGGCCCTTGTCGGTTCCCGCCTGGCTCAAGATGCGACCTCAGCTCCTGAAAGAGCTCCCCCCAGTTTTCTTTCCCTTCCCAAACGTTCCTCCACTCACCTTCGTCGACCGCATCTCTGTCTTCGCGTCAACATCAAACCGAGACGTCCATACCTGACCTGCACGACAATATCACAGCTCTACCCAAGCTATCCTACGCGTCGGTCTTTCGGGCATCGCGATAAACGCCACATACTCAGCGAAGCGACGCGCAGCCGCAGCTTACTCGCGAACCCGCCGGAAACCTTCATTGGGCTTCTTTGACCACTAACTCATCACGGCTAACAGCATCGCCCACATAGTGAGCGGGCAGGAACGCGGTTGGAGCGTCGGCCAAAGGCGGTGGCAGAACAAGCAAACCGTCTCTGGAATCTTGGGATCCTGTTTCCATTCTCGCTCATCCCAACTACATCATCTTGTTCCCTGTACCTAAGGCTTCTGGGCCGAACAAGGAAAGAACTACGGTCACGTCGCCATTGGGGAAGACCGGAGCACAGAGCTTCGTCTTCATTTTTATTTGGCTAAAGGAGAGGATTATATTGGCTTGGCAATTTCCATCCAACCTCTTCCATCCTGTCTACGGAACGAGGAGTGTACGTATCAGATGTTCTCTGTTTTCTATCCTACGTTCGAGTTTGTCTTTTGGCTCCAGACCTTGGCAATGACCCTGTATTGGCAGCGGCTGATGATCATGTTCAAGACTGCAGACATATCCTGTATCTCGCAGACTAATAACAACCCTTTTCCAACTACAACCAAGCTCACTGCCCCAACTCACGGCTACCAGATAATAACGTCACCATGGCTGAGGAGGAATTCGAGATCGATATCTACGGCGATGCGCCCCAAGATCACCAAGACGGAAACACCGAGAACTACGACGGAGCCAACGGTCATGCGGACAACCACCAGGAACAGCATGACCAGCTGGAGCACCACGACGATCAGCAGAAGCACGACCAGCAGGAAGAATATCACGATCAGCAAGAGGCGCCTGCGCCCCAGCAGGGTGTCAAGAGAAAGGGCGACGACCGGCCGATCGATCCAGGCGCAACCACAGCTTTGATGGTTTCGGATCTAAACTGGTGGAACACGGACGACGACATCAGAGGATACGCCAGAGCAGGCCATTGCGAGGACGAGCTGAAGGATATCACTTTCAGTGAACACAAGGTGAACGGAAAGAGCAAGGGGTACGATTCGTGGTGTGAGGTAGATTTGCATGTACTATTGCTGACTCCGCCCGCAGACAAGCCTACATTGAGTTCACATCGCAGCAAGCTGCCACGGCCGCCAAGCACGCTTTTGAGTCGACAGACAGCGCTCAAGGCGTACCGAAGAAATACCAGGTCACTTACTCGAACCCCCACGTCAACCCGTTCCGCACGCTGCCTAAGGATGCACCGAACCGCGCTGGTAAAGACCAGGGCAGCCGACCAAACAACAACAACTACAACAACCAGGGTTCCTCGATGGGTGGCGGCGATTTCCGTGGAAACGGCTACCGTGGTCGTGGAGGCTTCAATGGTCCTCGTGGTGGCATGAACCAGGGCGGGTTCAACCGCAACTTCTCGGGCGGTATGGGAGGTGGCTTCAACAATAACAACATGGGAGGC
Organism: Colletotrichum paranaense; assembly: GCF_030867605.1. Taxonomy (NCBI): domain Eukaryota; kingdom Fungi; phylum Ascomycota; class Sordariomycetes; order Glomerellales; family Glomerellaceae; genus Colletotrichum; species Colletotrichum paranaense. Next base: position 480,541 of record NW_026848975.1, read on the forward strand.
GGCGGCTTCAACAACGGCATGGGCGGCGGAAATTTCGGCGGCGGCGGTTTCCAGCGGGGCGGCGGCTTCGGTGGTGGCATGCGCGGCGGCCCCGGCATGCGTGGTGGACGAGGCGGTATGCACAACCCGATGGGCGGTATGAACATGGGCCCGATGGGAGGCATGCCCAACATGGGTATGCCTAACATGGGCATGATGGGCGGCGGAATGCCTGGTACGACTCCCCTTGCTTTTGAATCTCCCCAGCGAAATTACACCCCCCCAATATCTCGACTTGCCTATGGTTCAACCCAGAAGCGCAAGAACTCTGGTCGGCGAAAGGGCAAAGCTGCCAACACCGGCCGAGACGAGATCCCTTCGAGCACCAAACGGCAGAAGGTGCAACCGAAACATGTATCCGAACAACCAAAGCCTGTAATTGCACCAGAGGTCGGCCGATGGATAAAGGAGCACGGTTTGCAGTGTAACATCGTTGCCCCTCAACCCCCTGCAGCTACTCGGTTCGGCTCGAGGATGCCGCCTCACCACTAGGCTCCTCACTGAATGTTCTTGACTGATTTCTCTGCTGTTTGCGTTCTCGTTTGTTCTTCGTCAGAGAACACTCAAGCTGACTTGTTCCCAGGATTCCAAGGCATGCCTCAACAATTCAACCCTGCATTCTTCGGCGGTAACCAGGGTGGTGGTAACGACTGGGGCAACCCTCACGGTGCTAAGCGACCTCGACCCGAGTAGGACTACCGGCCAAGGCAGTTTGCGCGATCTTGAGGTAATGGCCGGATCGGCTTATCGCAGCGCGATCCAGTTGTCACCGCGTCGTAGAGCTTTCGGTCACAACCTCCTCACCGCATCACAGTTTGGGTTCATTCCTTCAACGAGGACTCTCTCATTGACGAAATCTCTTCGCGCTTAACAGAGAGAATCAGTTGATCAAGGCCTCTAGTCTTCAGATGAGTGACGGGTATATTGGCTGCGACGTCACGAGGCTCACGGTTGCTACGGATGGATGAAAGCAACCACCAAAATGCAAGATGTTTGCTTTGAGTTATTGTATGTGTACTATTAGAATATGGCTGCATGGGAACAATCCCTAGCACCTCGGTTACGGCGTTACAGTTCAGACCTGAAAAGCACAATCTACGACTGCGTTTCGTCATTTCACGCCTCGTTGCTCTTTCCTTTGCAGAAACCGGTAGATTATTGTGTATTGGAGACGTTCAACTTTTCTATCGTGCCGCGTACGAGCAGCTGTATCTGCTTCCAGCGAGCCACTACCATGTCCCGCTGAGACTGCTGACCTTCATCCAGGCCACGCACTGTCTTAATCTTGGACTCAATCTCCTCGTCGTACGCCGACAACATTTCTCGCAGTAACGCATCGACCTCGGGCTGCTCCGCCTCTCCGTCCGCAAACCCATCCACGAACTGCGCCCACCGTCTCGCCGGCAACACGAGCGTCCGCAGCGCCACCTGCGTACGGTAACACACCGTCTCCGCGTCAATGACATAGTTCCCGAGAAACCCCCTCTCCTCCAACCGCCGCCTGTGCGCGGCGCCCAGGCGCGGCAGCAGCACATCGTCGATACAGACCTCATCCCACTCGTTTTCGCCCTGGGCCATGATGAAGCCGTACTCGACGAGGAGGAAATCGTTGCTGTGGCGGCCGTAGCAGATGTGGATCTCCTCGCCGGGGACGTAGGCGCGGTCGGCCTTGATGGTGAAGGAGTGCTTGTCAAAGGCGACGGAGCAGCCGCGGGAGGCGTGGTTGAGGAGGTCGGCGACGGGTTGGAGGACCATGTGGTCGTCGCGGTGGCGTTTTGCGGTTTTGGGGGTGACGTGGTAGAATGTGCGCGAGTTTACGAGGAGCCAGGCGTGGAGGTAGGATTCGTATGTGAGTTTGCCGTCGCTGCCTTCTGGGTACTGGTACTGGTGTTCCTCATCCTGAGGCAGCGGATTTGGGAGAGGGGTGGAGGTCACGAGGGACCAGTGCGAATCGAATTTCTCGCGCTGGGCTTTGAGGAGGGTGAGGGCTTGGGAGGGGAGGAGGGAGGCGAGGGTTGGCGAGGAGGAGGACCAGGTTAGCGGGCAGGAGGAGAGGTCTTTTGGTGTTGGGAAGACGGCGGACCAGGTTTTGAAGGAGGGGGATGCGTCGAGGGCGATATCTAGGGCCAGGAGGGCGTGGACGTGTGTTTCTTTTGGGAAGGGGCGGGTTAGGGGTTTTGGGATTGATGCGATTGTTTTCAGGCAGGGGATTGGGACGTCTAGGATTGTGTCGTCTTTCTGGGGTGGTGGTGGTGGTGTTAGTGAGATGAGAGTATATGATGGTTGTGACATGTGTGGCTTACTTTGAGAGGTGATGTCACGACGATTCCTATGCCTCTTCCTGGGAGGGCACGGGGACCGACGTTCGATACTGTTATTCCTTGGGTTTGGGCCCAGGATAGGAGGTTCTCGATGGCGTCCATTTGGTGTTTTGTTCAGAACTCGAGATTGGATAAGATGGTGGAGGCTGAGGCAAAGGTAGGGGTATTTTAGAAAAGTGGTGAAAGCTTTCTCAAGTATGACTTGACAACTTGGTAGTCAAATGCAGTCTCTATGAGAAAAGGTTGATCAAGGAGCAATTACCTCATGAGGTGTAGTCCTTTAGTCTTATACCGGCAGGGTGAGCGATTCTCTCATTCGTGAACCATCGACAGGTTTGAATGAGACTGAGATATGCAAGTCCTGAAGGCCCGGATTTTGAGTATCTCTGCTTCTGAGAGAATTCGGAGTTGCGCTCAAACCTAGATACCTCAGAATAAGACGATAGAAGGTTGGCAGCAGAGTCTTGTTGTTGTGAAAGCGTCAAGTTTGATGGGACGGACGAAGCTTAGATGAATTTCACCTTAAAGCTGAAGGGACGAATCAAATGCGCCGGGGTGCGATTCCAACGATCTAGAACAGCAGGCCCTGTCCCACCACCAAAATGCTCACCTAAGTCGCTGCCGAACAAATGTACAGCAGCGGGCAGCAATTGCCAATTGGAAAGGTCGGCGCTAGTATCCACCGACTCCCCGATCCGACCTACGGGACCCCTAGCTGTCCAAATTCTCGGGGGACCGTCGCCGAGGTGAGGTAATGGAGCTGCCCCGAGCTTCCAAAAAGTGTTCCGGTCATCGAACCACTTTCAACTCCGAACTGACCAAATAGCTCACGACAGCTCTCAACAGCTCCCTCGTCCACAATCTTCAACCTCCCGATGACATCCAACAGCATGCCACCAACCCAAAGATCATAAACCAAACAAACCAGCAAAATGAAAGCCCTCACAACCCTCCCCGCGGCCCAAACCCGCCGCGCCCTCCCCGCCATCTGCGCCGCCTGTACATCAACGACGCCCTCCTCCTCCTCTTCCACCCACTCGCGCCGCCCCTTCTCCGTCCTAAACCGCCCACCGCCAAACTACCCAGGCCACGTCCCCCTCACCAAAATCGAGCGCGCCGCCCTCGGCCTCGGCGCAGGCATCTGGTCCCTCCTAAGCCCCTACCGAGCCGACCTCATCGCCGCCGTAGGCGAGACCACCGCGACACCCTACTTCATCTACCGCCTCCGCGACGCTATGCTCGCCGACTCGACAGGCCGCCGCATCCTCCGCGACCGACCCCGCATCACATCCACCTCGCTCAACCTGGCCCGCCTGCGCGCCATGCCGGACAACACCGTCGGGCGCGTCTTTGTCACCTGGCTGGACGCCGAGGGCGTGAGCCCGGATACGCGGTCCGCGGTGCGGTACATCGACGACCCGGAGTGCGCGTACGTGATGCAGCGGTACCGCGAGTGTCACGACTTCTTCCACGCTCTGACGGGTTTGCCGATTGTGAGGGAGGGCGAGGTGGCGCTCAAGGCGTTCGAGTTTGCGAACACGCTGATCCCGATGACGGGGTTCGCGGTGCTGAGTTACGCGACGATGAAGGCGGGCGAGAGGAAGCGGTTTAGGGAGATTTATGGGCCGTGGGCGGTGAAGAATGGGATGAAGGCGAAGGAGGTGATTAACGTCTACTGGGAGGAGCAGCTGGAGAGGGATGTTGATGAGTTGAGGGCCGAGTTGGGAATTGAGAGGCCGCCTAATATGAGGGAGATTCGGAAGAAAGAGAGAGAGGAGAGGAGGAGGGCGCAAGAGGGTTTGAATGGGGTTTGAGAAGGGGGTGTGTATTGTGTGTATTGTGTATAGACACGGGGTTTGTACAGATATTGTGTAGTTTTTGTTTGATTTTTTTGGTAACCTTAGAGTTTCGGTGGAAATCCCACTCGGACAGAAGCCAATCTGCTACATTTTGCAGTAATGCATTATAAACGCCCTTCAACGCCGGCATGGTATCCCCTCCAGCAGACGTAGGTTCATAGTTTCCGCGCCAGAGGACTCAAAATCGAGGCAGCGAATATCTTCGAGAGACCCCCTACACACTGCGAACAGAACACTCATGCTTAGAATGGACCACCCTTTACCCTGATGACTGCAGACTGCACCTACAAATCCAACAAATCATCATCGTCATCATCCCACCCCTTACGCCTGCTCACCACGATCTTCTCCTCCTCCTTCGTCCCCGCCACGGCCTCGAGCAACTCCTTGAGCTGCGTCTCGGTGACTTTACTGCGCAGCTGCCCGCTCTGCGCGAGCATAATGAGCCTGTTCTCCACGTCCTGCGCGCGCTGCTCCTTGACGAGGCGGATGCGGCCCAGGCGGTCCGCCGCTTCCGGGTGGAGGATCTGGTTGAGGATTTGCTGGCGGGCTTCTTGTTCTTGTTGTCTGCGGTGGACGCCGGGTTAGCTGATGTCTTTGTCTTTCTTTCTTCGTGGTGGGCGGAGGAAGGAGGGGAGAGAGTGTGTTTTCGGTCGGGATGGTATGGGAGTCGGTCGCGATTGAGGGGATCGATGTGCCTTGAGAAGGGAGATGAGGGGCAAGGACAACATACTGGCGCTGTTCTTGCTGCTGCTGCTTGTTCGAGCCGCCGCCGCCGCCGGAGCTGCCTCCCGCGCCACCTTGCGCCTTGAGCTGTTCGAGGCGAGCCTTGCGAATCTGTAGTCGCTTGCGTCAGTCTCCGATGTTCAAGCGCTCTGTCGATAGAAAAGGTATGATTTGCGTACTTGTTCCAGTTCGGAGTCGTCCATGATTGCGGGTATCTAGTCTGCGTATGTTTGCGCGGAGTGGTTTGGTGGAGGTTAGGTTGTTTGGGTCAGAGAAACGCGGGGCTCTTTCTGATCTGCCTGACGTCCAAGTTTTTGGCGGGGTGGGAGCTTGGGGTCCTTTTTTGGGCGCCTTACAAATTTCATGACGACGTGCAGTACCAACCAAATATTAACCATGGAGACCAGCACAAGAGATCAACTTATTTTTCATTTTTACATAAGTACTTATGCCAATCTTCAATAAATGTGATAAGATATTCAAAATGTCTAGATTCTGTGCTTGAATATAGTCATACAATGCTAAAACCGCCCATCAAGTAAAATACACACAGACGTCCAGTTGTACAGCCGTCGACCGCTTCATTATCTCCTCGAGGTCAGCTCTAATGGCATGTACGACCGGTTCTTCTCCACTTGCGCCTTATGCTTTGCCTTGACCATGCCCACAACCATCTCGTTCGCTGGCAGCTTCACGCCCAGCCTACGGCCCCTCTCAATAAAGAAGCCGTTCAAATAGTCAATATCCGTCAACATGCCCCGCTGGATCTGCAACGCCATCTTGCTCGGCGCGGACCCCTTCCCTCTAAGCTTCCCCATAATCTCCTTGCGCATGCCCTCCCCCCGCAGGACGCTCTGCAGCTCGGGCGAATTCTTGACCTCGGGCATGCGCGCAACCACGTCGGCGATCTCGTTCAGGAGCTGATTGATGAGCTTATTGGCCGTCGGGTTGTAGATGAGCTCATTGTAGCGGTAGTCCAGCATGACGCAAATAGGGTCGCAGACGGCCGAGAACATGAGCGACGGGATCTTGACCTTCATCCAACTGTCGAGGGCCAGGCCTTTCGCCTTAAGGAGGTCCGACGACGCAAACTGCTTCATCATCCCTTGTGTCCGCAGCCAGCTATCTGTCGAGAGGTGCTTAGACTTTTTGGGGCCGTAGTAGGGCCGCACACCGGCGAGCGCCGTCTCGTATTTGGGCGTCATCACCTTGACAGACTTTGCCTTTCGGTCAAATGCCAGGGAGTGCGTCATGTGTCCGAGCATAATCGACGGGCGCTTATCTTTCTCCGGAAAGACTCGGTTCGTGGCCGCCTCCGCGACGCCGAGTCCGTCTTGAACATAGCAGACGGCCGTCCGGTCGTCGATCCGGTGCTTAACCTTTTCGAGCAGCTTAATGCTCTCGCTCGGTCTCCCGGCCACCACGAGGTTGCTGATATGTGTATCGTCCTTCTCCACTTCTGGCGACGTCTCTAATGCGGCATTCGGTTCGATCCAGCCTTTTGGATTCTTCCTGGTGCCTAGGTTTCCGGCAATGCCCCGATATGGTGTGTTGGCCGGTATGTCTAGCGTCTTCACTGAGTCGTAAATGCCGTGCAGAGCGTGTGACAGAAATAGCGACCGCTCGTCGTTTCCGAGAACGTGAACCGTACGCGAGGAAGGTGGCGGCGTCGAGTTGTGACCCATCATGACGGCCGGCACGTAGAATCGTGACGTTGAATCCGCCCTGAAGATGGCGTATAGCTCCTTTTCGTTTTGCTCGGGTTGTAGACCCAGTACTTTATTGAATTTTTGCTTCGTCTGGCCCGGCACACCCAGAGTTGTGCCTCCAGGAACCGTAGCTGCCATCTCTTTAGGTGCCACCCTTCCAGGGGCGATGCCCTGCGGCGGCGCTGCTCCCGTCCCAAGACCGAGTCTGTTATCGATCGACACGCATCTAATGGCTCCCCGGCCCGTGGAGGCGCTACCGGTCCTCCATATCGTATGTGTGTTGGGTATCCGCGCGGAGAGCCGCGGTCTCGGGAGGCTTGCCAGAGTGCCTGCCACGATGAAGGCTTCGAGGGTTCGGCGCAAATCACTGCGCAATGCTCATTAAGGGGAGGGTTGAGGCGCGGTCTCAAGCGGTTATAGCTGTAACGACTCGATAATAGTGTAGTACGTCGTCGGAATTGTTGGGGACGGTGTTCGGGTATTACAGGCGTTCTTGTTCGTGGTTAATGAGCGTGTGGCCTTGTCTTTGTCGCAAGAAGGAGGCGTTGAGATGGGTGTGGATGACGGGGACACTCGTTAGATTGTCTCTCAAAATTTGGCGCGTGGTAGGTGGTAGCCGTAGAATCCCGGCCGGCAGGAACCCGACCCACCGAGCTCGCGGCGATCCCTGCGCCTCGTTAGATGCATGCAAATCCTTCAACGCTCGGATTTCTGAATTTTCAACGAACAGTCTCATCGATGAGAAGGAGCTAGCAACGGGCACTCACTTACATCCATCGCACCCATCTCAACTGTTGCTTTTCACCAAGAACGACGACCATTGCCCACATCAGGCTTATCAAGCTTCATTTTTCCACAACTACATCGACATCAACCATCATGGCGCTCAAGGACATGACCTCCGACCTGAAGAAGCTCGATTCTCACATCGACTCTCTTGAGGATGCACTCAAGCCCCTGATTGACAACCTTCCCGAGATGGCCAACGAGCTTCCCTTGCTCGACAAGGCCAAGATGTACGCTCTTACTGCCTACGCCATTGAGACTCTTCTCTTCTGTGAGTACCTTTATACAGCAAACATATATCCTTCTCGTTGTCCCCCTGACTAATCGTGATAACAGCATCACTCCGTCTTCAGGGCGTCGACGCCAAGGACCACCAGGTCATGACAGAACTGAAGCGCGTGCAACAGTACTTTGGAAAGATCAAGGGTGCAGAGGAGACACCCGCGCAGCGCACAACGACGGTCAACACGGAAGCCGCGACGCGCATTCTGAAAGCGGACCTTGTAAGTCGCATTTGCTTGGGGAAGAAGGTCCGGACCTGAGCAAGCAAAACTGACCAACCGCCATAGGGAAGCAACGACCAGACGCTGAAGAAGAGGCTGGAGGAGAAGCTGGCCGAGGAGCGCGCCAAGGCGCTGCTCAACTCGATGCAGAAGACCAAGAGGCCGGCTCCCGAGTCGCCGTCCGCCAGCTCCTCTGGCCCGGAGAAGAAGCAGAGGAACTTAAGAAGGAAGAGCTCCAACAAGAACAAGTCTTGAGAGCGGACTTCCGTGAAGACCTTGATGAGCGTCCACCATGCCGCTTACAAAAAAGATTTTCGTTTGGCTGTCACAGGACATGAAGGAAGAATCGCCAAAACAGTTAGACGCCTCCGAGCCACGAGAGATGCTGCGAGTTTGAGGTGTGCATGGCTGTCTGACACCATGTTAGGCACATTAAGATCACAGCCGACCTTACTGCACCCTGACACGGAAGTAGGTCAACATTGGCTAGAGATTACCCTCATGGACTGGAGTGGCAGTGTTATTTTGCACACTGGGAAAAAGGATACCCCCGAGATAGATATGAATACCAAGTAATGAACAAAGACTTTTCAATCCCTCGTCAACATTGTCTACGTTAAATTCGCCTTTAGAAGTAGACCACAACATCGCCACTCTAACTACTTCATACGCCCCCTTTACTACATATGTCTTATCCTCCGCGACGCCCCAGCGAAATATCCACCTAACCAGAAAAGGACCCCTTCCCCAATTCCTGACCACGACTAAATTCGCCCTCCCCTGATTGGCCACACCTCGCCACCCATCCCCGGCCCGCCGAGCTTTGCAACTCACGCCGAAAGGCACCTCTACAGCTTTTGTCACCTTAACCCCGGGGCGCATAACTTCTGCCGACTTCCCTCCCCATCCACCCGGCATTTCTGCTCTCTTCAAAATATCACCCGCTCCTTCACCTCACGAAGTCACGATCAACGCTACCAACCACACCACCTCATCTCACCCGAGTCCTTTACACACACACAAACTCTACCAAGATGCCTCGCCAACGCTCCGCCGGCCGCCCCAGCGCCCCCTCGCGCCCTACCGTCTCGGCCGCGAAGCCCGCTCCCACCCAGACTCGCCCGGCAACGACCATGGCCGCTCCCCCCCAACAGCACGCCGCTCCCCCGGCCGCGGCACCCGCTGCTCCCGCCGCCGCTGCGCCCTCCCAGGGCCCCGGCCTCTTTGGCCAGATGGCTAGCACCGCTGCGTATGTACCCCATCCTACAAAAGACCTACACCCGCAGAAGGAGACATCTAGACTTCCCCTTAGCTCAAGGAACTCTCCGCCTTCCTCGACAATCATCCCTTCAAAAGAGAAATCTCAAAGAAAGGACCAGAAGCTAACGTGATTGTTCTCTCAACAGCGGCGTCGCAATCGGCTCCTCCATCGGCCACGCCATCGGCGGCATGTTCGGCGGCGGCTCCTCCGCGCCCGCCGAGGCCGCGCCCCAGAACAACTCCCCCGTCGCCTCGGGCGAGTCCTCGACCACCCAGCAGTGGGGCAACAACTGCGCCGGCGCCACCCAGCAGTTCACAAAGTGCATGGACGAGCACGGCGGCAACATGCAGATCTGCAACTGGTACCTCGAGCAGCTCAAGGCCTGCCAGGCTGCTGCCAGCCAGTACTAGACGCCCCTTTTCTCCGTCTGAGAAGGGCGTCGTTGCGGCGTGTTGAAGAGCCACCTCTGACTGAACAATCAGTAGGGGTGGTGTTATATGTAACTTAATAGTCAAAAACGGGACAATGGGAAAGCAAAACAAAAGAAACAAACTTGGGGCATGGAGCTTTCATGGGATTCAAACGGCATTTTTGCATTGGCGGAAGCATTGAAAGATGGGCCATTGAGGAAGAACTACATCTCCCGACGGTGTACAATACATGACACTCCCACTCGTTAAACCACCTTTGCGCTTCATCTCATGCGTTGTGATGTTGAACATGGTTGCAATACAGCCCGGCCCCCTTACTCGTCCTTCTTCTCATCCGGCCGCGGTTCAAAGTTGAGCTATCATATGTCAGCATTAACACCTCAAACATCATCCCCCGCCCCTCTTCCAGGGAAAGACAGGAAAGAAACTTACCGAATTGCCATTGTAAAGCTGATGATCACCCCTCCGATCGTCGGGATTCGCAAACTGCGAAAACTTGCCCTTCCTCTGCTCCCTCACCGTAACCGGCTCCGCACCCTGCTCCCCAGCCGCCGCCCGCCTCGCGCCCAGCCCAGAAAACACACCAGAGATCAGCCCCCAAAGCCACTGCAGCAAAGTCAACGGCAGCAACAGAAACGTCACAGCCATCTCCCCAAACGACGAACCCCCCGCATACGCACCAACATGCGCGCCAACAGGCGCCAGCACGAGCGTCGATGACGGCGACAGCCCCAGCTCTGCGAGGCTCTTACCCTCCTCCGTGTCGTCGATAAGCCTGCTCGGCCGCGGCGCAAGCACAACCTTGAACCGGAACGGCTCCCCGCCGTTCCCGCTACCCGTAAGCTCGCTCTCAACCCACTTGCGCACCTCCCCGCCAAGCGTCTTCCCGCTAGGAAACCGCGACCGGATCGTCGACCCGTCCAGAAGCCGGACCTGCAGCGCCGTCATCCCGCTCGCAGCCGAGCTCGACGGCGCAAGCGAACTCGACTCAGACCTCGTCAGCGCGGCCGCGACCTCCCCCAACTTAGGCGACGCAGCCTGGGTCCTAAGCGCAGCGCGCTCCGCGGCTTTCGCCCTCCTCTCGGCGCGGTCGTCCTCAATCTTCCTCAGGATGCGCGCCTTTTCGTCGGCCGCCTCCTGGCGCGCTTTCTTCAGGGCCTCCTTGTGGTTGCGCGTCTGCTCCGCCTGCTTGGAGTTGTCCGTCTCGGCCTTCTCCGCCGCCGCCGCGCGGGCTGCTTTTGCCTTCTTTTCGGACTCGAGGCGCTGGGCTTCCAGGCGGGCGCCGCGCTCTGCGAGAACGGCACGGAGGGTGGCGGCGTTGTCTTCCTCTTGGGTTGGGGTGGCGGGGCCGCGCGGGCTGGAGGAGGAGGTGCCGGGCCGCGCGGGTTGCTGGTCCGTGGTGACGGGGCCGGCTACGGTGGCGCGGGGAGGGTTGTACGGGGTCTCGTCGTAGAGGTCGTCGGTGGATTGGACGACCGGTGCGGGAGCTGAGACTGGTGCTGAAGTGGCTGCCGCGGGCTGAGCTGCTGCGGCTGGTGATTGACCCTGAGCGCCGCGGAATGCGGTTGTGATGCGCCTGACGAACTCATCCTTGCTGGTGCCGGCCACGATGTACTCCTTGAGGTCGCCATTCTTGATCACGACGACGGTAGGTGTGTTGGGCAGAGGAAAGATGGCGGCCAGGTAGCCCGCCTCTTCCGATCCCTTCTTCAGGCGCAGCGCGACGGCTTCGTCTTGAAGTAGAGTCTCAATCTGGTCCAGTCATTAGCCCCTGCGGCGAGGTGTCTTCATCGTGGGAAGCTTAAACACGTACCGAGCTCTCTGTCAGATACTCATCCTCCCAAGTCTGGCTCTCGGCTTCCTCATCTACGTCTCATCAGTAAAAGGTCTTATGGCATGCGCATGAGCTGTGAGATGTGAGCTTACCTGTGACAAAGCAAAAGACGCATTTGCTCTGCTGAAGTGCAGTGGCAATACCCTCTTGCAGACCTCCCGTGAAGAACATGATGATGATGATGATTAGGATATATGTAAATCTCTAACAATCTATCTCTGGGTTGAGTCTAGAAAGCTTGTAAGTTCAGGGTTGAGTGTTGCCCTGAGAAGAAGAGGGATACGGACGCTGTGGAGCTCAATCTTGGACGATGCTGAACCTAGATTTGAGATTAACCACCAAAGCTTTCAAGATGTCAATTATAGCCTATTCTCGATTTTTTCACGGCCGCTCTTCGTTTCGATATTGAGCGATATTGCCTTGTCGTCTGATGAATATCCAGGAGCTCAAAGATGACGAAGGAACAAGTGTCGTTCGTGTAGCTGCGAACGGCGCCAGGGGACCTTGCCTTAGTCCAATGTATCCCTCTCTTCCGGGGGCGGACAGTGAGCCACCCTATTGGCGCCGCCCCCACCTTTTCCACGCCACTCCACACTGAGGTACGTCCCATTGCTTCTGCAGCTTTTGGAGCTCCCAGCTCATGCGCTTTGCATTTCTCGCTGCTCAGGTACCCTAGAACGGGCCGGCCGGACCCCAAAAAACCGAAATATCCTGACCTCATCATCCGTACCGGCAAGCTCTCACTTGAGAAGGCCTCCCACCCGCATCACCACCGGGGGAACCACCAATCAACCAGCCCCGAACCTCGCAATGCCGCCTCCTTTACCACGAGCGCTCTTCCGGGCCCCAGGCCCCGCGGCGCAAACCTGCCTACGCTCAATCGCCCGTCCAAGAACATTCCCTTCAGCGCAATCATCACCATCATCACCACGCTCACCAACAACCCGTAAATTCCACACCACTTCCCGCGCCCGCGCCTCCGAACCAGCCCCCGACTTCCACTCCATAGTCGACAACCCCCCTGAACTCGTCCGCGCAGGAAACCGCCACGGCCCAGGCCTCATCATCCTCGCCCTGATCCCCATCACAGCCTTCGCCCTCGGCACATGGCAAGTCCAGCGCCTCGGCTGGAAGACGGACCTCATCGCCAAATTCGAAGACCGTCTCGTCCGCGACCCCCTTCCGCTCCCGCCCAAGATTGACCCGGATGCCGTGGCCGATTTCGACTACCGCCGCGTCTACGCCACGGGCCACTTCCGCCACGATAAGGAGATGCTCATCGGCCCGCGCATGTGGGAGGGCGAGCAGGGGTACATGGTCGTGACGCCGCTCGAGAGGGAGGGGGAGGGCACGACGGTGCTGGTGAATCGCGGGTGGATCAGCAAGGAGATGGCGGATCAGCGGCGGAGGCCTGGCGCGCTGCCCAGGGGGGAGGTCACGGTTGAGGGGTTGCTGCGGGAGCCGTGGAAGAAGAACATGTTCACGCCTGAGAATAGACCTGATCGCTGGGAGTTTTTCTTTCCTGATGTGCACCAGATGGCGCAGCTGACGGGGAGTCAGCCTGTTTGGATTGAGGCTACTATAGGTATGTTGTGGCCTGTTTCCTTGTTTCCCTGGAATCTGAGCTGCCTTCTTGGGGGCTTGCTCTACAAGATATAAAGCTCATACTGACTTTCTTCATAGAGCACGAGTTCTTCCGCATCGTGGACCTCAAGTCTAAGGGTATCCCTATTGGCAGAGCCGCGGAGGTGAATCTGCGGAACAACCATGCCCAGTACATCTTCACATGGTAAGTCCGACCAGTCCCTGCTTCGTATATCATTCATCCCTCCGTGACGCCTCTACCACAGTCGGTACTGACATCCGACAGGTACGGTCTCGCATTCGCCACCTCAATCATGTTGTGGATGGTCGTAAAGAAACCCCCAACCGACACCGCCCGAAAGGTGCGCATGAACAAGCATTGGTAAGGATTTGCTCGGTTTTCCCTCATTGGAGGGACCAACATCGCAGTCGTAGTGGGAGCAAGTCGACCTCTTCAAGTCACTTCCTCCTGTCCGCCGTCGGTCACGCGACGGCGCTTCTTCCTCGGCTCCGCCGGTGGCAGCGGCTTGGGCATCCTCAACTCCTGCAACAGCTCTCGGGGCAGGTGTCTGTGTGCCAGTGAAAAGGGGGTCGTCGTCGAGCTAGTCTGGCGCTGTCTGTAAGGATATTAGACACCATTGTATTTGTACCAAAAGAACAAAAAGCTTGTGGATATAAAAAGGGAAACCCCCTTCCCCTCAAAAGACTGTCGATACCCCTGAATTGGAGCCTGCAAAGTTCGAATAGCGAGAACTTCAAAACCAGAAAAGACATACCTTCGCATGAGAGTGAGCATGTCACTCTCATCAATAGTCTTGCGCTTGGCATGCTTCGCGTACGCAGACAAATCGTCGCCCAGCTGCTCAAAAAACCAGTCCGACGCCCTCTGAATCTCGGCCAGCGTGTCCGGGCTAATCTTGGTCTTGCCGATGCCGCTCGACTTGGCAAATGTGTTGGCCAGCCGCTTCACCACAGCGGGCGGCAGAGACGGGTACTCCACGTTGTACTTTGACAACTTTACGCCGCGCTTCGTCTTGCGCGGCCTCTGCTCTTGCTCCTGCTGCGCGGCGCTTACCTCCGTCTGTCCGTCCAGGTCTCCTTGCGTCGCTTCGGTGGGTTCGATGGGCGTCGAGCTGCGCATGTCGTAGTACGAGTTGCCGAAACCCAGGTCCTCGTCCAGCGGGGCCGCTGGCTCGTCGTCTACCGGCGCAATGTTAAGCGACGGCTGTTCGTCTGTGATTTCGGGCAGCGGTCGTGCCGGCGAGCTCTGCCCATCCACCGCCATCATGAATGTCGTCTGGTTATCCGCGTCAACAGGCACCTCGAACCCGAAATCGCTGTCCCGCGCTGAAGCCAAAGTCTGCCGCCTCAAGTCTTCCTCCTCAACTCTGTTGTTCCCACTCCGTCAGTAATGAGCCCTCGCCACCGCTAAGATATAGCCGCAAAACTCACCTGTCCAACGTATCCTCCGGCTCCCTCCCCTCCTCGTCCAACGCCCCAACCTCAAACGCAGGAAAGAACCCTTCCCCGCGATCATCATCGTCGTCGTCGAGGCCCCCGTAATTTCTAAACTCGCTCAACCTCGCGCTCCCCAACGACATGCGCGACGGCTGATCCACATATGCCCGCCGCGGGAACTCAATCGTCGCATTCTCATCAATCTGCGACAACTCAGGCGCAACAAGCTCGTCCTCGTCGTCGTCCTCAACGTCGAGCGGTAACGACAACCGCGGCCTATCTATCGGAAGTTCGTCATCGTCGTCGTCGTCATCGTACACCGTGCCCCTCCGATTCACCGTCCGTATCGGCAAACTCGCGCTCGGCCCCGTTGCTCTTGATCCGACATCGCTGGGCGACGAGGACGACGAGATGGGCTGCGTGGTGTGCTTCACCACGCGACTCAACCCGCGCAGGACATCGTGCAGCGACTCCCTCCGCGGCCGGAAGCTCTCGCGGCGTTTGTTCCCGCCGGGCGTCAGCGCAGCGGCGCGACGCTGGTCGATTGTGCGGTATGCTGCGCGGGCGTGGGGCGTCGCGGCGAGGGAGCGGCGGCCCGAGGCGGAGAGGCCTCGGTAGCCGCCGGCTGAGCTGCGTAGGGAGGAGCGTAGCGGGTTGTTGCTGTTGTTGTTGGAGGGCGTGCGTGGGAGGAGGGAGGCGCGGCTGGAGGGGGGGTCGAGGCTGAGGGCGCCGCGGTTCGGGGTTACGGTGTCGAGGGCGGAAGAGAAGAGGGGGTCGTCGTCTTCTGCGCCGGCGGCTGCTGCGAGGCGCGGGTTGAGGGGGGTTGTGAATGTTGGTGAGGAGGACATCTTGTGGGTTTGGCTTGCGACGGGGTCGCTGTGCGCCGGTGTGGTTGTGGTGTTTGTGCTCTCGGAAAGCTCAGGGTGTTGGTATGGATCTGCGTTGGGAGGACGTGGTGATGGTTGGGACGTGATCGTCCTGTCGCGAGACAATCAAGTCGCCGGACGGGCTTGCAGTATGCCGACGTTAATCTGTCGCAAAAGCGATCGAAGTGACCACGGGTGGTGTGGAGTTTGTCGACGGTGATATGAGGTGGGCGCGGCGTCAAAGTGCCCCCCACTGTCTCGGAGCTTTACCTTGGGAAGACGCGACTCTCGACGCGCCTACTGAGGTGCGGCGGATGTCATCAAAAAGGCAGATTGGTGCACAGACCATTTTAGATATCCGGTATATCGGCCCCACTTCGCCGGTTCTTCAACGGGACACGGGGGTTCCTACAGCTACACTGTCCACAGGAAAGACGGCCAAAAATTAATCTCATCGACGAGTCGTGCCACTTGAGGGTTTCAAAAACGAGCATTGATTCTCGCAGGTCATGTCCACACGAGTGTTGACTTTTGGTCTCCTATATAAGGCAATTCCATCCCTAAGAGCCCATGATCTCCACGGCGCCTGAATCCGCGGCGTATGCCATTTCCTTCTTCTTTGTCTTGACGGCTTTGTAAAAATCAACTTGCATGGGAAATTCTGCCTCGGCCCTCGCCGTGGGACTGATTAATAGGAGCTGCAACACCGTCATGCTCACTGTTGTGTCTCGCAGGGTCTCACCAATACTGAAAGGTTGAATATCATACTCGATGGTCCCCTTGATTGGCAACAGCGTTCTTGGTCTCCTCCCGGCTTTGCCCTCAGCCGAGGTCCGATCGTTATGGTTGTATGCATTCCTGAGGGATGCTTGTCTGCCTGGCATCTGTCTCTGCTTTCCTCTGGAGCCTTCAGTGTGGCCGTCCTCACCAGGGCCTTCTCTCGTGGTGTCCCTAGCAAGCCATCCATCGAGTAACGACCTTGAGCAGCAACTCTCGCTTCTCGGGTCTTCTGATATAAGATGGTTCGGCGGGTGTCTGTTCTCTGGGCAGAGCTCGTATTCAATTATCTTACCTCGGGCAATCTATAGTTCTCTCTTTTCTCTCCTCAGCTTCTCTATTACTTATAGCTTCCTCGATGAATAATCTCGGGATAAGTCTATCAATACGCGCCCTTCTCGAAACAGTGAACGCCCTTTTTTTCATTTAAGAAAAGCTTAGACTAGCTTCCATCACCAATCTGATACCGAGTTGCAATGGCGGCGGGAGCTAGAGTAAGAGCCTGGAACTATTTCCCTCCTTGTAGAATCGACACTAGGTACAATATGACACCATAGCAAAGTGTTCATCCACATCAAGGCACTTGCTTGGGTAGGAATTGAGATTTTTCATTAACAAAGGATGGAGATAGTACATAGAAGTCATTGAATATTAGATGTTGGTACCAGGGACGTTATGTGACGACAAATCTCTATCTAGAGTCAATACTTTGGGCATCGTTTCCTAATATCTCATAACAAGATAACTACCAGCTCACGCTCTTTATTAACCCCAACCAACGCTCTCAAATTACCACCAGTCATAGCTCAAATGTTCATCCAAGAATATACTGACAAAAGTGCGAGGCATTATTTGAATGCTATTATGACCTCCGTGATCAGCATATGTCGTACAGGCTCACGAACGAGTAGGAGAGCTTTCATTCATCCCCACCAAACGGATTTCTTTCTTCCTTTTGCCTGCGAACGGTAAGATCTGGGAATCCAAACCAACGACGGTTGTCTTACCTTCGGACCACGAGTACAGATGTCCCTTTTATTCCTAGTGTAGAAGCATCGGCGGGCTTGATCATACACGCCCTCGCCTATGCTCTGGTAACCAGGGTTGCTTCACTGCAAGGAGGCATCTGCTCCCAAGGACCTAATCGATGTTTTCGATGAAGTGCTGCATTATGTATCCTAGAGAGTCAGAGTGCAGGGCCTGCTTTACCTGTTCAACCCTCACATGTTATCTGCGGATCATTACGGGAGCCTTCAATCTCGATTGTCATTGAGGCAGAATACTGAGGTCGATGATCGTCCTTTGGCAGTCCAGGGTCTGCTCGAACTAGGCCTTCCAAATCCCGACTGGTGTCTGGATAATGCTCACCCGCTCTATCACGGAACTTCCGACCTTGCATTCAGCCTGTCTACCGAGGTGGAGAACATTTATAGATTGTCTAGATTGCGGAGGTCATCTCTCCAAACATCGCGAGATAAGAGAGATATAAGATCAACGTGAATCCGTCGCCGAAGGCAATGAAGGCGGCCTGCGATGAACTACATCACCAACTAGAATCCACCTAACAATCACCTCACATCATAGCGCCCAACAACCAAACGCACACTATGACGGACAACCTCATCCTCTTAACCGGCGCAACAGGCTTCGTAGGCTACAAAACCCTCATCACCGCCCTCGAAGCCGGCTTCCGCGTCCGCTGCGCTGTGAGATCCAGAGCCGGCATCGACAAGATCCTAGCGGCGCCGAGCATCAAAAGCAACAACCCATCAAAAGACCAGCTCTCCTGGACAATTGTACCCGACATCTCCCACCCAGGCGCATACGACGAGGCCGTCCAGGGCGTGACGTACATCATTCACTGCGCGTCCCCCGTGCCCACCTTCGGCAAAGACGAGCGCGTCGGAACGGAAGAGGAGGTGTACGTCAAACCCGCCGTCGCCGGCGTCCTCGGTCTCCTCGAGAGCGCCAAACGTCACGCGACAAACACCCTCACGCGCGTAGTCGTCACGAGCTCGATCGTGGCCGTCATTCCGATGGAGTGCTTCATGGGCCAGGGCCTAGACCGGCCGGCCATTGATGGAGAATCCCGGGTGGCGACACCGGTCGCCCCGTTCGGATCCGGATTCGGAGCCTATCGCGCGAGCAAAATCGCCGCCCTGAGTGCTTCGGAGGCCTGGGTGAAGGAGCACGCTACAAGTACCAACTTCGACCTCATCTCCGTCATCCCGGCGTGGATCTGGGGCCGCGACGAGCTATCGACGACAGCCGAGTCGCTCCTTTCGGGGTCAAACAGCGTGCTGCTCGAGTACTTACGAGGCAGAAAGAGCGACACGCCCATCCTCTCCAGCTTCATCTCCGTCGACGACGTTGCTGCGGCACATGTAAATGCATTGTCCCCATCGGTATCCGGCAAGCAGAGTTTCCTCTTGGGCAGGCATGTAGCCATAGAGGAAGCCAGGGCTATCGCGATGGAGAACTTTCCCCAGGCGTTTGCGGATGGCGTCTATAGCGCGGACGGCAGCCAACCGACTATCAGCGTACCGACGGATGCTTCCGAGGGCGAAAGACTGCTTGGCCGTAAGTTTGCAAGCGGGGAAGACATGGTGAGGGATGTAGCAGGCCAGTTCTCGCAGCTTGTTGCGAACTAGTCCGTAACCTTTTGGAAGACTAGCATGTGCAGCAGTCCATGGTTGTCTTACTGGTTGTTAACCCCATATCAAACGAGACGAGGCCATGTTCCTCTAGGCTCTTGAGAGGGAAAAGGTCGTGTTGCATTCCAAGTCTCAAACCGGATCCAAGGAACAGATACAGTCGACTGGCATCTTGAAGCTCACAGCCTCACCTGCGACTGGGTGAGGTGAAGACAGACCCAGCTCGCCCTTGCCGGCGATCCCGTGCGTCAAGCTATCTGACAAGGTGATGTGATGGCGTCCGTGTGCTAGAGAGCGTAACCGGGCACGATGGGGAAACGGGTACGGTTACATGTGAAGAAGCGATCTGTGCGACGTGCGGCGGATTGGACCGGGTTTGTGACGGGAAACAAGCGACACTTGTCGAGCGTTTCGACGAATGTTCTTCAAGAGCCAGCGACTTATATGCCTTGCCGGGTTGAAGGTCCGGAGGGTCTCTTCTTCAGCATATTAAGAATGGCCGCAACGCAAGAGTTGATGGGTTGAAAGTACTCGTCGCCAAGGAAGTCAATGATCTGACCCGTGTTTCCTTGACTTGACAGGAGGTGTCTGACAAGGAAGAGATAGGACGGGTTAGTGTGATAGAGATCAGAAAAAGTCAGTCAGTGTAGAACATATGGATAGCTCTGGTCTGATGGTCCTGAAAGGCCTATGCCAGTGGGTCTGTTGGAACGTCGAACGGCGAGTCACTTGGCAAGTGGACATTTCCTCAATGTAGAAGCCCTCGAGGATGGTGATTTAAGACGGCTCAATATCTGTGGCCTTTGACGTCAGGGCGAGGGTAGATGATGTGGACTAATAGGTCGCCGAATTCAATGCCAGCGCTAGGCCGTTCAATCTCGGCGAATCAGACTTGGCGCCTTTTCGCCTCGAACTCGTCAATCTCAATATCGCGGAGCAGTAATACGGATACTCCATAATCTGTAGCGTGTGACATGACAATATGGATTTGAAGATGTGGATGTGAGTGAGAATGCGCATGTCCAGTTAGATGGATCAGCGCCAGAGCCGGGTACTCCTTGTGAGAGTTCGAGTCGGCAAGGTCGGGTGGACGGGTTGGAAGGCGAAAAGAAGGAGCTTCAAAACGTTCCTTCAAGTGTTCCATCAGAGGCAGAAGTTTGTTACAAGACGTGCGTCAAGTGGCGCCTGAACTCTCATTCTGGGGCGAGCGAGCGGGCGGGCGGGCGGCGAAGGGGACGGACGTTTCTCTTGCATGTGTGAGTGTGTGTATCCCGTACTCCGTACTGCGTATTAGTGTGTGAGTGAGTGTGTGTGGATTGTGGAATACTTTAGCCACAGCGCGGCAGAAAGGCGAGACGAGACTGGTGATGGAGACGGTTAGATGGAGATTAACAGGAAACAAAGGAGGCGTGACCCGACTCATCGTCACAAAGGAAACGGAAACAACGCCTGCGTAGGTACCTCAGGTCGCGTCTTGGGAGCGACCTACCCCCGTGGTTCAGTATCCGTAGTCTGTAGCAAAGACCTTTGGTGGTGGGGGGGGGGGGGGGGGGGGGGGTTTTTCCCAGGTGGGGGGGGGCCAACTGGGTTCCTAGAGGCTGCCGCGATTGACAGATATCGTGGCCCGGCCCCTGGCAAGTTTCGCAAAGCCCCCCCGTTGGTGGCGGGCGGGGGGGGGGGGGGGGGGGGGGGGGGCAGGAGAGTTGTCTCCAGGTTGGCAGTGGCCAACTGGATTCCTAGAGGCTGCCGCGATTGACAGATATCGTGGCCCGGCCCCTGGCAAGTTTCGCAAAGCCTCCCAGTTCGATGGACGGGCCGGGGCTAAGCCGTTTTGAGAGTATGTGTCCACTTTTACAGTCGAAGGCCCTTCCACCCCTTGACTGTGTCTCCTTCCCTTTCAGTTTCCTATTGCCTGTTCAGTGAGGTGACGTTGAAATGAGAGAGCCTTCCGTTTCTTCAGGAAAGCACGCGTCCATCGAGGAGAACGGCAAGAAGTTGCTCGTGAGGGAAGGAAAGGGGGCCCGCTGTATCCGTATCCGTCCCTGACGGTGCAATAGGCCGGACTGACCTGATTTTCTGATGATTTACTTCTGAACAGTCCCAAGGTGGGAAAGATGGCCGATGCGATGATCCAAATTGCAAAGTGAGAAAATGGACGGTCGGCCGGTGCGATTATTGAATATTGGACATTGACGGGGCCCTCAGGGATTAACCAAGGCTCCCCTGGGATGCCGCGAGAGCTCCCTGTGCGCGCTACTTTTTAGCTCTGGCTCATCACGAACCGTCAGTGGTGACATTCGAGGTACATACCTACCTTGATTTCCCTTCCGAGCTTACCTTACCTCACTGTTCAAGCCATGAAAGAGATGGATGGAGCTTTTGACAAAGCGAGCGGATATTAGAGTTGATGAGTGACTTCTGCATTGCCCCGTTGTGACCGTGATATGAAATGGTGGCTAGAACTCCTGGTTAACATCGTGAATGGACCAGTAGAGTTTTCGTATACATCAGATCGGTGCATACGCGCCTCCATGTTGGAGATATCGTCATCGTCATACCTTAACGACTAATCGGATGAGAGGAGTCGTGTCGAGTCGACATGATAGTGAGCAGGTCCCAGCGGCACCCAATCTCATCAAGTAGGTAACACGATGCGCCATGGATTTGACGTTTGTTTAGCGCTTGACACATTTGCGCAATTGTTCAGGCATCACCATTCGTCTGGGTTGGTTTCTTGGGATAGCATCCCTAGTCAAGGTCACCGCGTTTCTAGAGTGAAGTTCTGGTTCTAAAGTAGCGGCGCCATCGCTTAGCTACCTAGGTGTCCGTAAAGGTTGAACAGTTTTCTTGTTTCCCTATCAACGTCTCATTCCCGTGACGATCCCAGGCAGAGTCCAGGTCGAGTTCGGTTCATTCCTCGAGGTACGACATTGGCATCGTCATGAGCCGCTCTTAGTGGTTGGTGTTTGTTGCACGTACCTCTGAGTACCTCATCTGCCAGTGGCCCGTCAGAAAAACCCGCCGACAGCAAAGCGCCAATCGCAGCACCAACCACCGACGACGGAGGTGAGAGGTCAACACGGACCACCCACACCGCCGCCCACCACAAGTATCGGTAGGTATTGGATCCATCCATCCAGACAGATCCAGATCCAGACCCAGTCCGGGACCCAACACCAGCCTCTCTTTCCTTGACAGTAAGAACTTGCTCTTGCCTCCCGTTTCCTTCACTCGCTTTCCGCCTCCAAGGAAGGAAGGAAGCAAGCGTGGGAAGGCACCTCCTACATCATCGCCGACCATCTACCTTAGTGTCTGTCGGCAGACAATCTCCGCGTGATTTCAAAGGTTAACACCTACAATGGAAGGACAAGATACTCCATCTCGCTCGCATCTTCATCTTCGTCTTCAGACGGGACCCGACCAATATTGACCACCAGAAATTCAGAACCCACATCTTACCTACCGTCCACCGTCCACCCCCCGAAGAATTCCGCCGCTGACTGGCCTGCGCCGTGCCCGCCTGCCGGATCTTGACCACCCAATCCAGTCTGTCCTCCTTCCCAAGTCCCAAATCCATCCCGCGCCTTCAAACACCTTCAAACGCAGTGCAGCGTCCACTGGTACCTTGCACGGTGCCTTACCTAAGGTACTTCGTGCAAGCCTCAAGTTCTCTCCCTTGGGCCTGTGAACCGCCAGTGACCTCCCACACGCGCCCGGCTGGTCTCATCCTTCTCGCCTCACCTTGCACACCATCAGATCCATCCAGTCAATCAAATCAATCATCTGCTATGCCAAACTTACGTTGGTCTACTACCGTCCAGTAATGAGTCCGTCAGTCTTCGTCTGGTCGCGACGCATTGCTTCCATTCTCCATTGGCAACTCTACCTAGGACCCCCCAACTCAGATATTGCGAACCTGTAACTCTTTGCCCTCTTTGCCGCCGCTTTCCCATTGGATTGGGATCACTGGTCAATAGGTCGTTACAAGGTAAAGCACGTTGACGCCGAAACTGTTGCAGCCAGGAGCTCCTTGCTGCCCGCGCGACGCACTGCACTGCAGCGCATCGCATCGCATCGCAGACCGCTCACCGGTACGTGCCACCCATATGGTCCCCTCTGCTTCCCCTCCTTCCCAAACCCGCGCCTGGTTATCTGTGTAAGTACCTCTCTACCGCTCTCTACCTACGTCGGGGGAGCAAGGTACCTTACCTTACATTACCTAACCAAAGGTACCTTGGTTTTCAGCGCTTCTTGCCTCATCCTCACCTCACTCGCCTCGTATCTTGCCAAACCTTTGCCTTCCGTTGCCTTGGCTTCTATTGCTTGTTCGTCACTTTGTGTTTGTACCTTACCTACCTAGCCGTTGTGTGCTTTCTCTGTACCTATCCATCATCCATCGTTGGCAATACCCGCCATCTTCTCCCAATCCACTATAATCAATCTCTTGAAATCTCCAGTCAATCGTGCTTTGCCTCGATATCGCTCACTGCCACGGCCGGCTGCTTCCACTGCCACCGCCCTCTTGTCTTCTTTGTTGTTCAAACTCAACTCACACAACGTGACAACCCAACATCCCATCCCGTCTTCAGGTTCTCTTCAACACTCTTTGTAGCTTGCTGCGGCTGGGGCACACTCCCACCTCTGACAGCAAAAGTAAGGTAGCCGCCAACCTCGAAACATTGAATCCCTATCCCATCAGCAGTGACTTTCTTGCTGCTCTAATCTGGATCCGTCCAGTACCAATACTGCGTACAGCACACTGCCTTGGTGACTGTCTCTCATTGCATCTTGCCTTATCCTGGTGAGTGTTTTGTCCTGCTTGGTCTGGGCTGTCCTCGGGCTCGCTCCTCTTCTCTCATCCTTCTCCTCCCATCCGTACGGATGGATACTCCTCTCCTCAGACTCCTCTCCCGTTGTCCAACGCTTTCCCTTTCCCACCACCTTCAACACACCCCCGTCGGCTTCTCCCCCCTTGCCCTGTCCCAAGACCAGACAGACCCCGTACCAAAAGGTACCTACCTAACTACCTACGTCGGACCAAGTTACTGAGGTAGCCATTCCCATTCCACCTCAGCACTGCTCTCGGGCTCTCCTCACCTTGCCTTGCCCTTACCTCACCACCTCACCTCATACCTTTCCTTCCATTCCCTGGACCTTACGACGACCCTACCGCACTGCTACTCTAAACCGCCTGCCCAGCGCCAGTGTGCCCAGTGCCCACCCCGACCCCCTCCACTTCCCTTCCCTCAGGTTTCCCAATTGCCCCCATCCCCACTTTCTTTGCCTGAGAAGAAGGTTAGATATACAGGGTACCGTTATCACCCTTCCAGCTTCACCTCCTGCGGCACTAATCCCTTCCGCTGTGTCAAAACATTTCTGACCTCGACTTTTTATGCAGCCATCGGAACCCACCAGAGCTCAGACTCCCCATCTCCAGTCGTCTTTTGCTGCTGCCGCGCAGTGTGCCTGCTTCGCTTTCTTCTGCCACCTTACGCCAACTCTGCTCACTTCCATCTGTACGGATACCCAAGTCCCAAACTCTCACCTCACACTCTCATACCCTTTGACTCTTTCTCTCGCCTACCTTACCTCGCTCTGTATCCGACCCTAACCTTGCCGTCAAACAGAGACTCGTCGTCTAGACCCTCCTGCTCTCGCCTCGTTCCTTCCGCTCCTGCTACCTGGAACCTGAATCTCCTTTGCCGCTTTGTCTGTTCGACACGACGCGACACGACACGACGCTTGTCGCCAGCCCAGGCCGCCCACATCGTACCATACTATACCAAAGCTCTCTATACCATACCCATAATTGCGATTCCTCAGGACCAAACACACATCTGAGCAACCACCGCCTAATCCAAACGCTCGCCAATTCTCCTTGTCCCTCCAACCTGGTGTCACACTTGACTTTGCAGAATCCCATTTCGGATCGATTTCCAATTCGCCGCCGCTTCTCCTAACCCAACCTGCGAACTCTATTCGCATCAACGACTGTCGTGGAATCCAACTACACATCGTTTAGAATATCACAGAAATGGCTCAGCCAGGAGTCCAGTCGTTGAAGGTGCGTCGCGCTTGGCGACACCCATCATCCTGATATCGATAGTTGGGAAGGAGCGAATCGCTAATGGTGTTGTGATCTTGCAGTGCGTGGTGACAGGTGACGGTGCTGTCGGAAAAGTAAGCTGCTCCCATCATCATACCCCTCGGCATCTCGCGACTAATCCATCTTGTAGACATGCCTGCTTATTTCCTACACAACGAACGCCTTCCCCGGCGAGTACATTCCTACCGTGTAAGCACTCTACATGGCGACTGATGATGGAGTTTCGATCTGACCTCGAGCTTCTAGCTTCGACAACTACTCGGCGAGTGTGATGGTTGATGGAAAGCCGATCAGCCTGGGACTTTGGGATACTGCTGGTCAGGAAGATTACGACAGACTGCGGCCGCTTTCATACCCCCAGACCGACGTCTTCCTCATCTGCTTCTCCATTGTCAGCCCGCCGTCATTTGACAACGTCAAGGCCAAGGTACGGCATCCTGCACCACGACCACCACATGGAGATCAGCACTAATTTGATGCAGTGGTACCCCGAGATCGACCACCATGCGCCAAACATTCCCATCATCCTCGTCGGCACCAAGTTGGATTTGAGAGAGGACCCCAACACCCTCGAGTCCCTCCGCCAAAAGCGCATGGAGCCCGTCTCCTACGATCAGGCCTTGGTTTGCGCCAAGGAGATCAAGGCACACAAGTACCTGGAGTGCTCTGCCCTGACACAGAGAAATCTGAAGAGCGTTTTCGATGAGGCTATTCGGTGAGGATTCTTCAGTGCCAATGTGTCAGAGGAAATAGCTAACCTGGAATTAGTGCCGTCTTGAACCCTCGCCCGGTCGCTACGCAGAAGAAGAAGTCCAAGTGCACGATTTTGTAAACGCCTTTAACCTGACCTCAAGCGTTGCGGGTTAACATTTGTATTGGCGTTCGGCAGTGTATAACACGCCTAGTTCTCTGCTGCCTTTTCGTCAGGGCTCAACCATGTTGCACAACCCGGTGCCTCACGCTTATCCAACGAGAAGAGACACTTATTTTCAGAGGCACAACCTCATTCGAGAGCCCCCCGCTGAGCACAGCCTGCGAAGATCGCAACAAACCCCCAAATATCAGATTTCGCCCACCTGCCACACCGAATTTGTGAATGACACTCGTGGTGTCTCTGGAATCGGTCATGGCAGTTGAGCAGGATCAGTGCTTTCGTTATTGCTCTTTTGTCTCTTTTCCGGGAGCAAAAGGCGAAGAAGAGAATGACAGACACAATGGGGCATCGTTGGTAGCAGGCATGCTTTGCAACATAACAACACAAGGATATCCCACGTTTTCTGTAGATAGCACTCACTCTCACAAAGACACTACTTTTTTCATGGAGGAATTTAGACACTGGGTCAGGAAGGGATGAGCTTCGTCTTGAGAATTGACTGCCATTGCAAATGCACTTGGGTATTGGATGCGTGAGAATCTTGATGTTGCTTGCAATGCTTTGATGGCTCTATTGATCTCCCTTTTTTCTATACCACAACTCCTGGTTCCTTGATCCAGAGGTGTATATATATCCAGATCCAGCTTTTTGTTCATCAGTCCAACAACGACGAAATTACACCTCTCCAACATACATGCCCGTTCGTCCATCCTTCCGTCTACTGATACATCATGGCCAAGCGACTGGGGTGGATGCTATCCTGCTGGGAGTTGGCCCCACCCTGCTTGGCCCTCTCCTTCTTGTACTCCTCCTCCTTTTGCATGCGCCTGTGGCGGTTCTCGTCGAGCTGGACGTTGCGCTCCTTGATCTTGTCCTTGCGGAACTTGCTCTTGCCTCCGCCGCCGGCGCTGTTGTTTGTTAGCTGAAGTTTACATCAGGGGAGGCAGGGGTTGGTTTAGGAGAGGTAGAAGGAGGGTTAGGATCAGGGTAGGATGGTGAGGGCTAGGGGTGAAGGAATACGGGACGCAAACGTACGAAAGCTCGAGGTTGATCTGGCGCGCGGGCGAGAGGCCGTCGTCGAACGAGGTGTGGTGCATCTTGTCGAGGCAGGTGCGCATGTTGGAGCCGTTGGAGAACTCGAGAAAGGCGATACCGCGGCAGACGTTGGGGTTGCCGTCCTTGTGGAGGCAGCGGATGGCCGAGGGCTTGTAGGCTGCGAAGTGGGCGTTGATGGAGTCCTTGTTTGCCGTGTAGGGGAGGTTTCCTGGGGGGGTTGAGAGAATGGTTAGCTGGGCGTCCATACTTGTTGGGTTTGGAGGTGGTGATGGTGATGGGAGGGATGTAGGCTGGACTCACCGACGAAAACAATGTACTTTTCCCTCTTTCCTCCCTCGGTGGTCTCTTCTTCTTGAGCTGCTGGCTCAGGCGCTGCTTCTTCGACAGGGGCCGCTGCCGCCGGCGCAGCCTCGTCCTTTGCCTTCTTCGCCTTCTTTGACTTTTTCTCCTTCTTCTCCGTCTTCTCCGTCTTTTCCTCGGCGACAGCAGTCTCTACACCATTGACCTCAGTCTCGGTCTCTGCAGCGGCCTCCTTCTTCTTCTTATCCTTCTTCTCTTTCTTGTCCTTCTTATCCTTCTTCTCCTTCTTCTCCGTCTTGACATCCAAATCTTCCTTCTTGCTCTTCTTAACCTTCTTCTCTTGCGCGGGCGGGTCAACGTCCATTGCGTCGGCGTCTGCTGATGCGTCCTCTACGGCGGCCTCGGCGGCTTTACGCGCTTCCTTTTCCTTGCGCTTGCGTTCCTTCTTTTCGGCCTTTGATTCCTCGAGGGCGATGAATTCTCCGCTTTCGGGTGCGGATTCGGCGGCGGCCTTCTTTTCTTTCTTTTCCTTCTTCTCCTTCTTTTCGGATTTGGACTTCTTCGTCGAGGACTCGTCTGCGACGGCGGCGGCGTCGGCCGTGGGCTCGGCGCGCTTGCGCTTCTTGGAGAGTTCTGCGGAGGCCATTGTTGCTGATGCTGGGCCTTGGACTCGAGGAAGATTCGAGATCGTTGGTATGAAGTGTCGAATTGAACGAGAACAACAAAGTTTGGGATTATAATTCGAAGGGTCCCGTAGCGGTCACCGTACTGTGGAGCAAGAAACGACGCGGTCAAGAAGGGGGAACTCGGTTCAAAATATTTCCCCTTTGAAAATTGTTGCCCAGAGACTACCTACGAACTTCGGGGGACCAAAAAAAAGTTTCGGTGTGGGGGCGCGCGAGCGATAAGGAAGGATAAGGAGCGGCGGGCAGCGATTAGAAAACTTTTATGGGACTGAGTGACCGTGCTTGGCTGGCGCGCGCTCACTCGTACACCGGTATACATGCGGCCGGCCTGTGGGGTACGATTCTATCGGAGGCGGGATCTCGGGCAGGGAGAGGGGAGTATGGGACGGACATTTGGATTTCGGCATTGGAGTGATTCGTTCTCTTCTGGCTCGGTTTGTATCGTTTCTGTGCTGATGAGATTTGGCTTGACTTGCTGGTGCTTGGGAAAGCGAAGTGACTCGTCTCTAGAAGGTAGGCTGCTGGCTTCACGCTGTTCATGTAAGCCACAAGGCTATGTGAACAAGATGCTCTTGGTTTCAACGGCATTTGGCTGACTTGGCTTCTCAGCGAGAGCCATGAGCTACTTGGAGAGAAAGAGATGTTTTCCTCCTCATTTGACAGATGTTTAGGGATTGCGGGTATCTGCGTGCAAAACCACTACTGTGTGGATGGTACGATCATCATCATCTGCCTTCCTTTGCGACTGTATGGGGTGTGTTGACGAGTGGTCTTTGGATACTACTTGGCGCCCAGCAAAAGCGAACACAGTCTAAGTACAAGTTGCTCGGCAGTATTGTACGTCATCTGTTAGGAGTTGTAAGAAAAACCACACATGTGTCGAATGGGTTGCCTACCTTACCAAGTAACGATTGCAGATTATGAAGGCTATCCTCTCTTCTAGGGTACTTGACGGAGGTCAATGGAGAGCACAACAGCTGCGGAACCACAAAGGCCCCCCTTCCTGCGACCCCTCGGCTGCTATTGCCCAGTCTCATAGAAAAAGGGGAAATGATATGAACTCCCTTTTGCCTCTGCAAGCTTGTCCAATAAGTATCAGGTAGTGTACACACAGATAATGAAAAGGTTCTTTCTTCACAAAGTCCGTCACTTCCCTCGGTCAGTCCGTCAACAACTGCCTGTCTGGAGGTGAGCTTTAGCAGACGGAAACATGCGCACTGTGAGTGCTCCAGTGCGGGCCCAAGCACCTAACGGATCTCTCCCCAGGCATCACCCAAGGGGCCTACCTCTCGTATGTACAGTGCGAGATTGAAATTTTCCTTCTCAACATCGAAATTTTTCATACGCAGCCCAGTTCTCATATCAACTACATCAAAATCCTCACCGAAACTAGTAAACCACCAAAAAGTCTTCACCTGAAATACGTCCAACCCCCCCGGAAACTCACTTCATTCAGGCATCAACCAGTATACCAAGACTTCCCAGAACGCAAACCCCACACGCCGACACACAGCAATGTCCAACACGAAAAAGAGAGCGGCGCCCAGCCAAGAAGGCGGCGAGGGCGGCCAAAAGGCAAAGAAGCAGAAGAAGAAGTCAGCCTACCAGGTCGACGAGACGCTACTCAACGCCGAGCTGGGAATCAACGAGTCCTTTGCCGTCATGGACAACCAGCTCCTCGCAGACTACACGGCGCAAAAGATTTCCCGCTTCGGTACGGATCTGAGTCCGGTTGAGCTTTCGGATCTGTCCATCTCTGGTGAGTTTTGCGACTCGTCATTTTTTTATTACTCCTTTCCCAATTACCTCGTTTTTTCATACGTATGATCCTACTCCCATAAAGAGAAGAGAATACTTTGGAGAACAAATGAATAAAAATCGTACTGACACAAACAAGCAAACGCCATCAAGGACACCACATCCTGGACGCAGCCCCGCGCCCTGGGCAACCTCCCCGCCTTCCTCGAGAACTTTGCAGAGAGGCCCGACAGGCTCTTCACGGCGCCCAAGGTCAAGGGCGCGCCGCACACCATCATCGTCGCTGCTGCGGGCTTGAGGGCGGCGGACGTCGTGAGGGCCGTGAGGAAGTTTCAGGGGAAGGAGAGTACCGTTTCCAAGCTGGTGAGTTTTCAATTATCTCCTCTTCTTCTCCTAGTCACTTTTTCACGCTCTGAATATTCTGTTTACCTTGAATCCCCTCACTCTTTTGAGATTCGAGTATTGGGGGGGGGGGGGACGTTTCTTCATACTGGTATCCGGTTTGAGGGGCGAAGATGGGAAGAAGGCTAACGTGGGTACATTCATAGTTTGCAAAGCACATGAAGGTAGACGAGCAAGTCCAGTTTCTACAAAAGACAAGAACGGGCATCGCGGTCGGAACGCCCGCCAGACTCATGGAGTTGGTAGACAATGGTGAGTACCGTAAACTAACCCCCCCCCCCCTTTTACGCACATCACTGCGGTTATGGACCTCCAAATAGCCACAACACGAGAGACACAGAGAACGTGCACAGAACATACATAGCCCAGAAAACATAGCAAACTAACTTTGCAAACCTAGGAGCCCTAAAACTAGACAAACTCCAGCGCCTCGTGGTCGACGCCTCGCACATTGATCAAAAGAAGCGCGGCATCATGGACATGAAGGACACGATGCTCCCGCTCGCGCGGTGGTTGTCGAGGAAGGAGTTTAAGGAGCGGTACGGGGACGAGCAGAAGCCTTTGGATTTGATTTTTTATTAGGGAGCGACGAAGAAAGGGTGGTGACGATGGCTGCGGGATTGCTATCGTGTATAGGTGGGAGCTAGGAGACGTTCTGAAGTAAAAGCATGGCGAGGTATTAGAGGAGAGGTGTGAAGTTCTCGGAAGAAGGGACGTAATGAGACGATTGTGATGGCTGCCGTCTCGGTATAGTACTACCGGGGTGACGATGGCGGGGAAAGAGCATCTGATGAAGGGCCTAGAAAAGGCTTGCTGGGAGCTTGCTGACCCCATATTATAGAATAGGCGCGTCAAGACGCGGGTCAAGGAGACAAATCGGAATCTACGGCGACAGCCGGTACTTGTTCAGATGTCACGCCCCGTCTTCGTCCAGTCTCACATGTCTTGGGATGATTTGGAAGGGAACGAGGGAAGCGTTTGTTACTCAGCTTCATCTGGGACTAGGTACGCCGGCAGATCACGGTCATGGTCTCTGGTCAAGAGGAAGGCATAGAGAGCATTTGACATCAAGTAATTCGCATCCGGCACTCAATACTTAAAGCTGGGTCTGCCCCGAGTCCGGCACATCCGGTACAGCGCCTGTTGGAAAGACTACTATCGCGGGAGAGAGCTTGAAACGCTGACGTCTGTCATGCCCGTTCCGACATGTACAATGAACCAAGACAAGGTCCTTGGACTATCGTACGCGGATGAGATTGGTGGTATTCCTCCTACGGCATGATGAGAGTTTTGTTCATTCACAGTCCACTTGCCTTATGACGGCAAGAGTGGACGACGCATTGGATGGCATCTTCTCCCCCACTTTGTCTCCATGGAAGTCTGCGAGATGGTGCTCTATGCATAATGGGATACCTCTTATGCAGTTGCTGACACTGGACCATTGACTGAAGGTGGTGGTGATATATTACACCCCGATATCAACAGAATCAGTGAAGCTTGGCGGTCTGAAGTCAGTCAGATGTTCCCCGCCAAAGTCTAGAAGGTAGGGATCGCCTGCGTAGAGTTAAAGTCGGCTCGGCAAGCGTTTGAGGTGACAATTCGAGCCCACACCTCCGGTACCAGGGGCCCTTTGTGTTCTCGATCCGTCACTTTAAATATAAGCCTAGACTAGACGAACGCAGCCGCGGGGCATGGATCGAAATAGGCGAGGGACGCCGACGGTCGAGGTGACTGTTGCAATGGAAGGGGGGAACGGCCAAGCAAAATCAAACTGGGGGTTTGGGATGAATGGCAGTTGAAGAGAATGTCCAGAACTGGACGGGTTTGAAGATCTTCTGTCGCAGTTGTCGGACTCGGGATGCCAAGTCGAATTCGTGCCGTGGTGTCTGGGACAGGGGACGGCAGGCTTGATACACTTTGTACGAGATCGACGTCGAGGGGACGGTTTTGGGATGACAAGAGGATGGAGACAGGCCGAACATGGGATGTCCAAGGGGTCGATTGTCAATTGCTGTCAAATCTTTAGTCGGTAGATGGATGTGATTATGCGAAAGGCAACATGTGTGAGTGTGAACAATGGAGGAAGCCGTATTGTTGCTTGAGTTATAGCAATAAAACCTCGTTGAATTGTAAGTGGAACCTATCAACGCCTCGACAGTGGAAGAAATTGGGAACTCGAAACATTCCATTGTCGAACGTTGAAGGAATCAAACCCTTGGCTAGCTCGAAAGTTCCAGTACGACTATTTGACAGACTTTTCTACAGCTGTCGCTGGTTAATAGCGATGGTCGAGCTGGAAGTAACCAGATGAAGATACGAGCACCACGAAACAGAGCATGTCCTGGATCGGCGGGCCACTTGAGGCATCTCCAGAGCTCAACGTATCCGTTCAAAAGGTGTGATGGTGTGTCCATTTCGTATCCGAGCTGAATTAAACCTGCGCGATGGCTACTTGGTACCCTTTAGCGATGTGTCACTGGGCTGATGTTGCCTCGCGTGGGTCTAAGATGATCTGCTGTTTTGATGCTTCAGGTTGCCGTGAACTGCTACCTCGTGCCTCAATACCAGGACAAATCGAGAGACATGCCGCTTTGGAGGGTGACTTTCGTTATTCTTCAACGCTGAGCACGGGTGGGCAGGCACGGCAGGACAGTGCTCAGCTTTCAACTGAGGGGGGCTAAGCTCGAAAGAGACTACGTGCCCGTTTTGTCGATTGGGGCGGCGGTGGCGGGCGGTGCGAGGTCTGTGTGATTTGCGAATGGAGTTGAAGAGGGGTGAGAGGCTGGGGGCTCCAGTTTATTCGTTTTAGCCCCGATAGTGGAGAGAGGGACGCCTCAGCGAAAGAGACCATTTGATGGTACTGGAGGGGAGGAGATTAAGGTAGTCGGCTGTCACCGGGGTCTCGATCTGATTGCGCTACAGTAGACATCAGTGTCGCTATTCATAGCATCCAACTGAATCGTCCTCAAGACATCCGTAGAATGTAGGGGAACTCACTTACCATCTGCAGTCAAGAGCTGAGGTGAGGTGTGGTTGTCCATCACGTCCTGACTTACGTCTGCCTCTGGGGCGCATAGCAGTGGCACTCGTCATGTAGATGGTCTTGTGCCTCTGAATCGCAAAAGTATCGCAAACACTGCCGGCGTCGAGGACGAATTGCTTTGGTCTCGTGCTCTGTTTGCATCTTTCGTGTCGGGTATCAAAATCAAGTACATAAAGGTAGGTTGTAACAACAAGGTACAAACGAATAATGTAAACGAAAAGCAAGGCCGTGCGACGAGGGCGTTGCTTCCAGCTGTCGCTTGCCGATTTCAGACATTTCTCTACCTCTCTCGCTCTTTCTATCCCGTCGCTTTTCTCCACCTCGCAGCTTCCTTCCGCCGCGACCCAAGGACCCCGTGTGCTCACCACCTTAGGTTCCTTCCTTCCTTCCTTCCTTCCTTCAGTTCTGCACCTGCGGCCCGGCTTCCATGCCTAATGTACTGCGTACATACCTTACGTACGCTAAGACCACGGCACTGTACCTTCGTAGTCTCGTCCCAAGAAATTCGAGAGTTAAAGAAAAAAAAAATAGCCCGAGACATCCATTCCATTGTCGGTTCCAGCAATATTCCAGATCAAAGTCTCTCCAAGCTCCAATTCCACGCGTCAACGCCGTTAAACGTCCACTATCGTATCTTCAGCCACCTACCTTACCAAAGGTAGACAGGTCCCTGACGTACCACTTTCGCCCGTCTTCGTCGATTTTCTCCAGGTCGTGGTCCCTCACTCGTCCCACGTTAATCCGTTCTCCGTGTGCTCCCCGGTCCATCAGCAGCTGCCCAGGTACCCACGCACAAGCGACGCCCATCTTCCATTGTGCAGCACACCACCACTACCACCACCTCAACCACCTCCTCCATCGCCGTCCCGCGCCCATCCGTGTATCCAAGGCCACATTTCATCCGCACGATACCCATCACTTCCCCGTCCGACCGGTCACATTGGACGACCCATACTCCCACGAACCCATCATCGAGCCTCTCGCATGAATTACCTCCGTTTCACCCCCTGCCTCTCCACCTAAACACATCCCCCAACTCTCCTCGCTCACGGTCACCACCACCGTCGCACCGGGAATCTACCTCTCACCACGGCAAAGCCGCAAATCCGCAAAGCTCGCGCCCTCACTCACCTCACTCCTCCACGCCACGAAACCACGCCTGTCCTGGCTTCTTCCTTGTCCCGTCCCGTCTTCGCAAGTAGCCTGCCGCCACCTGAGCCCGAGCCTCCATCTCGTATTACCTGACTAGACTTGCGCCGCATCGCTCAACTCCCCCCCGACCTCTCAAAATGGCCGACCTCCGCTCCCCATCCGACGACAACCTACCCTCCCACAACGAACAGCGCGACAGAGCAAGCAGCATGTCGCTAGGAAACACAGAAACCGCAGCTCCCTCACAGAATGGGGGAGCCGCAACGGCAAACGGCGGCCCGCCCGCCGGTACCGACACGGGCTCAGCGCCTACTTCTGAGGTCTCGCGCCAGGTCCAGGAAGTGCTATCATCAGACGTAAGGAGGCAGTCTGCTCTCTCTCCGGACCACCCGAATACTGACAATGGCCCAGATTGGTGTCGCAACCATGCTCAACCAGCTCAAGGCGAGTATCGCTTCCGCAAAGGTGAGACCGAAACCCGACCCCATTTCCCGACGAGGATGACAGCTGCTGACGGAGACTCTAGGAATTCGCACTCTTCCTCAAGAAGCGATCACACATCGAAGAAAGCCACGCCTCCTCACTCAAGAAGTTGTCCCGTATAAGCCAGGAAACAATGCACCAGCCCGACCACAGGCAAGGCTCTTTTGCGCAGGCCTACAGCGAAATGATGTACATCCACGAGCGCATGGCCGAAAACGGAACGCAATTCGCCCTCTCACTACAACAGATGCACGACGACCTGCTCGAGCTTGCCGCCGTGGCCGAGCGTAGCAGAAAAGGATGGAAGGCCAACGGCTTGGCGGCGGAACACAGGGTGGCAGAATTGGAGGCCGCGATGCGCAAGTCCAAGGCCAAATACGACAGTTTGGCTGAGGAGTACGACCGCGCGCGCACTGGCGACACCAGCAGGAACAGCGGCAAAATGTTCAGCTTGAAGTCCAAGTCTGGCCCCCAGCATGAGGAGGATCTCTTGCGCAAAGCCCAAGGCGCCGATCAGGATTACCAGGCCAAGGTGCAGACACTGCAGAGTGAGAAGGCCGAATTGATTGCGAGGACGAGACCGGAGGCCATCTCTGCTCTGCAGGACTTGGTCAAGGAGACCGACTCTGGTCTGGCGCTGCAAATGCAGAAGTTTGGTTGGTCAACGCATCGCTTCTTAGAGAACCTGAGCTAACGCAGTCGCAGCCTCCTTCAACGAGAAGCTGCTCTTGAGTAACGGTCTTAGCATTAGCCCCATCAAGGGCCAAGGTTCTGGTGGAGGACCGCGCAGTCTTCGCGAGGCCGTTCTGGCCATTAACAACGAAAAGGACCTTCACGATTACCTGACGTCTCACCACTCGAAGGTTGCCAACAATAACGGCGAGGTCAAATACGAGAAGAACCCGATCTTGGCAACCGCCCGCCAGCAAGCAATGGGCCACCAGCCCAATGCTTCGGTATCAAACGTACCGCAGGCCGCGCCATCCGGATCGTTCTCTGGGCCACCAGGAGGATCAAACCAGCAACAGCAACGAGATATGCCACCTCCTGCTAGACCCAGCAATTTCCAACCGCCAGCCGACTCTCCCCAAAGCTTTGCGCCGCCTAATATGCCGGCTGCTCAACAGCCAAGGCCATCGTCTCAGCAGCAGCACCCTTCTCCTCAAGCGCAGCAGCACGGCCGTAGCTTCAGTACTAACAACATGCTGAACCAGCCCAGCCAACAGCAGCAATTCCAGTCGAACCGCAACTCTGGTGTTGTAGCGCCAACGTACAATAGCGGTGGCATGTCCTCTCAAGGACCGCCACAGCTAGGAGCATTGCCATTCCAGACATCGCAGTCGCCTCCGCCGCCGCAGCAGCAGCCCCAGCAACGAGCGCCGCCGCCACAAAGCCAGTACCAGCCTCCTCAGCAGCACCAGGCTCCACCGGCACAACAGTATCCTCCTCAAGGACCACCACCAGGTGCAGGAGGATACCCTCAGCAGAACAGACAATCCCCTCCTCTCGGCGGTCCTTCCGGGCCGTCGCCCAATGCCGCGAGGCCCACATTCGGGCTAAGCCTGCCTCGCTTGTATGAGCGAGACGGCTTGCCTGTGCCCATGGTCGTCTATCAGTGTATCCAGGCAGTGGACCTCTACGGACTTGGCGTCGAGGGCATCTACCGACAGTCCGGCTCATTGACGCATATCAACAAGCTCAAGACCATGTTCGACACCGACTCGAGCAACCCAGCGTTGGATTTCAGAAATCCCGAGAACTTTTACCATGACGTCAATAGTGTTACTGGCCTGTTGAAGCAGTTCTTGCGTGATCTCCCCAACCCCCTGCTCACTACAGAGCACCACAGCGAGTTGATCGAGGCAGCCAGTACGTTGTCCTTTCTTGATTGATTTTGACTATCACTAACCCTTCCCAGAACAAGAAGATGACATCGTTCGCCGAGACTCCCTCCACGCCATCATCAACAGCCTCCCCGATCCCAACTACGCCACTCTGCGCTCGCTGACCCTCCACCTCCACCGCGTCATGGAGAACTCCCATGTCAACCGGATGAACTCCCACAACCTTTCCGTCATCTTTGGCCCCACGGTCATGGGCACCGATCCGGCAACTAGCATCGCCGACGCCGGATGGCAGATCAAGGTTGTCGATACAATTCTACAAAACACCTACGAGATCTTTGACGACGAATGATTGCGGCATGGCTTGCACTCGTTCTAGCGTCCCTGTTTCAAGTCCTCAAAAATTCGCAGGTCTCCTGATCTAGGTTAGATTGGGCCGAAACGTACATACAATCGCCCATGTATTCAGGCGAGGAATTATCCGCCGGCAACAGGTCTTTCAAGATCGGTTCAAAGGCATGGATGTTCACAAAATGGTCTGGATTCAACGGGTTTCGGCAGAGCGTAAGGGGTGGCGTTTGGGGGTTCAGAACTCCATCCTTTTTCTTTTCAAATTTCAGGGATACCAGGGTTCTGTAGCACATCACAGCACAGCGTCGCGTTCAGCGTCCTCTTTTGATTTCTCTTCTTCTCTTTGCAGCTCTCTCCTTCCTTTCTCATGTGGTCCTTTTGTCGGACGACTGCCGGGGCGGCCTGGGAAACATCGAATGGAGGGGTGCCGTAGGAATATGTAGCAACCTGGATGAAGGGGATGAGCGGAAAATATGAGCAATCAATTCGTTCGTGTGATATTTTGCTTTGTGCCTTTGCGTGAATGTTGGCATATATTTTAGAAAGGCCATGATGTGGTGTATATAGGTCTATCGTTGTGATTGTGGTTACTAGGTTGCCTCGTTCTCGCCCACGACTCGAGGGCACGGCTGACTTGTGTCACATTGGTGGGCTAAGGAATGAATGCTCGAGAGGGCCACGGAAGGTGTTTCTGGTGCGTGGAAGGCAGCTCCGTTCGGTTACTATGACTCAGATACTCATCTCTCAGTAGTAACGCGCTCGTTTTGTATCGTCGTGTATCACGCTCGTATTCGTTCCCTTTGGAATACAGGATAATGACCCCTTAAAACGTAAGGCTGTCTTGTAACTCTTTTGACCTGCACTCTGCTAAGTTAGTGCGTTCACGGTAAAGGTCGGAAGTATCCCTAACCCAAGAGCGAGCCCGCTCCCTTCTCTAAGTCAAGGAGGAGCTGTAAGCAGAAAGAGTCTTAATCGCATCATGAATGGGAGAGATGACGGCAGCGGGCAACGGGTCTCTCGGTCCATCGAAGGAGCGAAGTCAACTACACCAGACTTGGAACTAATAAAGCATGCTCATCATTCTTGTATTCCTGCCTCAGTGCTTTATGCTAAAATGTATAAGGTGCCGCGTTCTAATACTCGTGAGAGGTCATTACAAACCATATCGAAGAAGTGATCACAGTAGAAGCTAGTCGAGCTTTGAATGGTCGAGGGAGATGAGCTGCCTTTTATAATTTTGGAGTCGATGCGATAGGACCTAGGGACAGAGTAAGGTAGACATTTTTAAAGACCACGGGTGTTTATCCTCGTTTATCGTCCTGCCGTTCGGGGTGACGAATACGTTAGGGAAGCGGGATCTAGAAAAGAGAACGTGGCTGTGATAGGCTTTAGGTCTTTTTGTTAGTAAGAGAATTAGGGGTTTTCCAAGAGTGTCAAGGGGAGACAGAGAGAGAGGAACAAGAAAGGAACTTAGAGTCTTTTGAATTTCTCTCCATTATCATAGCGGACAAGTACGATTACTTAGTCTGTTCTAGGCTTGCCAGGGTGCGTCTTGTATATATCTATGTGATTGATCTATATAGGCTTGTGAGGAATCTCTTGTTTGCTCTGATATAAAATGCCGTAGACACCACCGAGAATATCTTCCTATCCATACGAAGCAGGAAGTAATGGTTAAGTGACGAGGCTCTTACAAGGACAGAGATCTCATATGACATTTCATTCGTGCGGTGTCATAATCTAATCCCACTAGACAGCACCACGGGCTCGGAGCATACTTTGCCCTCCGAACCGAAACCCTGAGCTTCGAGCATAGATTGGATGGATGAGCTGACCTCTCCCATTTGGACCTGATGGGATCACTCGTGTGTAAAAGACAAGGGAAGGTAAAAATAGTAGAGACCGAGAAACTCCATATCCACTTTGGGGGGACATTCTTTATGTGCCACGAAATGGAATCTCAAGCTGAAGCTGGGCAGGTGACCCCCCTTGGTGCTCAATCTTCTACCTGATCTCTTGAAGTGCCGCAGCCTTTCATCAAGTCCTTCTCTAGCTTGATAAGGGCCATGTCACCTTGTTCACTTTATCTTTTCCTATAACAGGCCCTGTTTTAGCCACTGGGGTTCCTGATCCCGTTGGCATGAGGCAAACTATGGCTGAAGACACAGCTCACGCAGTGCTTTGCGGACGTTGGGGCACTCATCTGGCTGCTCCAGCTAGGAACCCCACATTTGGCCTCGCATCTTGCTAACCAGCAAAGGCGCATAAGAAGCGGTTGGTGCGAGCACCCCAGTCAAGAGACGGCAGGGAATTTCTTGGTGTCACGGAAGTTCCGGTCTCTCCTTAGTGATCTCGGAGGTAGTGGTTCTAGATCTTACTGCCGGGTATAGACACGCTAGCATAAGACGTGAACACGAGCTAGATAAAGAGTGTAATGGGGGTTTGGTCCTTTCTTACTTTCCTTTGATGTCTCTTAAGGTAGATGTAAACACATGTGATCTGGGTGGTACCAACATGCATGCTGTCAGCCTAGGCGTTCAGGAAGTCGCAGGTCGATGAGCATTATCACGAGCCTACTTGGCACCCTGACTGTCTTTATACCAACCGCGCCCCCCTCCCACCTGGCTTCATGGCCCTTTAGCGAATTTCTGTCAAAGACCAATTGCCTGATTGTGTCCGTACTCCTGACTTGAAAGGAGGAAAGACATCCAAGGCCAAACAGGACCGAACGAGGTACTGGGTTCGTCGACCCTTTCTAGACACACAGGATTTTGTAACTCCTTGGGTTCTTCCGACTGAATGAATGGTGTGATTGAGGCTAGAGGCTCGTTGGCAGATTTCCGCCAGGCACGCTCACTCGTATGGCCATGGGATAGGCCCTTCGAGTAAACAAATTCAGAAATTCCAGGTTTGATACAATACACGCCTCAAAGAGTCAGGTCAGACAGGTTCTACAGAGACGTATCCGATACTGTAGCCTAGGACTTTTGCTTGAGAGGATGCGTGGAACTAGACCCGTCCACAAGCTTAGTCATGCGAGGTTCGGCCCCAAGGTTCAGGGCAGGATGTCATTTACTTGTTAGCTAGCACTAGAAGTCATGAGGCAGTCACGACACTCTACGAAATCATTTGGTGCATCCGCAGTGATCTGGCGCGAGGCATGACAATCTATCTTATTATAATTTACGGAGTAAAGATGTTGAGGGATGCCTCGGGCTCTAAAAATTGATGACTAAGCATCTAAGATTGAGGATCGCGATATCAAAACACCAGAAAGCATCACCAAGGCACTTGGAAACATCATCAAAACAATCACTCCAAATGGCAAAAGAGTTCACCCCCCCGGTGCCGATTTGAGGGCTACATCTCTTGGTGCTCATGCTGGGACTCGAACTCGATCGCTAAGCCTGTCGTCGAGTAGGCTGGTTGGCGTGAATAATTGGTGACCATTAACCATTCCACCACCCACGCCACAGTTTGACCTGACCCCCGACCTAGGGGGCGCCTGCTGTGCTGGTGACAGGAATAGAGTTGGAGGGGCCTATATGGGGTGGCAGCCTTGTCACCTGGCCATCAAGGTGCTTTTTTCCTGACCTAAGCTGGAGAGGCTGCGCATCTTCTTCATACCATCGCACGCAGCGGATGGATACAATGAAAATGTGAAGGTGTGAAAATCAAAAATTGCCACAGCGATGGCCCCGAAGGACAATCGAGAGAGGTCTACTCCGCGATGTGCAATGCAGGCATCCCTCTCTGCGGTCCGGATTTCTTGATCCCCAGACCGCCCATGAAGGTAAGTATGAAGAAGAGAAGAAGGGAAAACAAGCAAAGGGGAGGAGGAGGTCGGCCTTATATAGGCATTCACATGGGGACCTTGCGGGCTGAGGCCACCATTTCGCTTCCGTGCAAGGGTGGAGCTTTGGGGATAGGCCAATGAAAGAGCACAGACGAAGGAGCTGCCTGCCGTAGCGGAGATGAGTCCGGATCAATTCCGGAGCTTTCCAGCACCCGATCACTCAACGCATGCTTCAGCATTTTGCTTAGGTAGGTGGAACATGAGGTGCAATGAGCTTCTCATTGCTTCTCTCATTATTGATGCCGCATGGCTGAGAAGAGATAGGCTCCGTGGTCAGAAACTACCTCAGTGTTTTGTTCGGAAAAGACAAAGCATTTCCGATCTTCAGGATGATGGGCGATGCATGAGATGGGACATGATGAAGGTGTTTCATCCCTTGCATTTTCTTCTATGTCCCAACTTCATAGAGGCACAAAAGAATCCATCCTATGCCTGCAAATAGGCCGTTCATCTGATTTCGGGCACCTCTCATTCAGCCTTTCAAAACCCGGGGTGTCAGATGGACATCCAAGCCGCCCTTCTCCCATAGAATGTAGACCTTTGTCTCAGCGTACCAGTTCGCTGTCTCCGCTGCTGAGCGGATATCGAAGTTCCAGATTAGTCTCGCGAGAATCAACCTCATCTCGGCATAGGCAAGACTAGATGATTACCTGTCAGCGGGGATCCCAACGGTGCCGACTCCGTCGTCTGAGCCATGGAGAACGTCTTGAGGGCTGCTCACTTCTTCCCAATGCAGTTGCGAGGGCCGATGGAGAACGGTTGCAGAGCCTGCTTGGCATCATTTGCAAACCGCGGGTCTCCTAAGAATCGCTCCGGGATGAACTCCTCCGGCATTGCGAAGTGGTCGGGGTTATGGTAGACTGACCAATGCCAGGTATCCACTACAGTCTAGAACGCACGATTCTCAAAGTCAGCGCGCACATAGCCCCCCATAACACCATGAATAAGACACCGCGGGGAAGTAACTTACACCTTGCGGAATAAATTCGCCGAGAATCGTATCGCCCCCTTCGCCAATGGCTCGCGGGCTGGGACCAGGTACCGGCGGGAACATCCGCAAGCTCTCGTCCAAGACGGCCAGGAGGTACGGCAGGTTTTGCACGCTGAGCATATCGATCTCATCCTCCGTCGTGAATGCCGATCGAACCTCGTCGTTGAGTTTGGCTAACACGTGTGGGTTGGTTGCGAGGAAGTACGTTGCCGCAGTCAGCAGCGTGGCTGTCGTTTCCGACCCGGCGATGATGAGGACCATGGCATTGGAGGTCATCTCTTCGAACGACATGGCCTGGATTGATATGTTGGCAACCGGCTTACAGCACCTGGCAGAAGATCGACCTCTTCTGGGATATTCTGACTAAAGTGGCGGCACTCACCTGTCCTGCTGATTCTGACTTCCTGATCATTGCATCCACGAAATCAGGCCGGCTCTTCCCAAGCTCCAGCCTCTTCCGCAACTTCTCCCTCGACAGCTCCCGGTTCTGAGCATACTTACCCATTAGCTCCCTAGGAAGCGTCAACATGAGAAGCGGCTTCAGCCACGGCAGACGCCGGAAACTCGTCAACATGGCCATGTTCTTGATACTCTTAAAGATGAGGTCGACCCAAGGGTGATACGTGCTATCCTCAAGACACCCAAAGGGTTCTCCAAACGCCAAGTCGCCAATAACGTCAAACGTGGTAAAGTTGAACCACTTCTCCACATCCACCGTCTGCTCGCCACCTCGCGATGCCTTCCGCAGCTTCTCAAAGAGGGTATCGACGTACCCCTTGATAATAGGCTGCTGCGCGAGCATAGACTGCGCCGAGAACCCGTGCGCCAACGCCCTGCGGAAGCGGCTGTGGTCCCCGCGGTCGGCGCCGATGATGTTGTCGCGGTTCGGCAGGGCGTTGACGGGGTCTTTGCCGTTCTCGCCGGTGAAGCTCTTGCGGTGGCCTCGGATCTCTGCCATGCCGTCCGGGTGGTTGATGGAGAGGTGGTTGGGGCCTACCCGGACGATGGGGCCGTACTTTTGATGGAGTTGGAGGATCGTGAGGTGACAGGTGCCGGCGATGAATTCGCGGACGTAGGGGACGGAGGAGATTGACCATAATTTTGGGCCGGGGAATTTCCGCAGGGGGTTGAGGTAGAGCTGGTAGATGGCGTATCCTATGAAGTATGCGAGGAGCTGTGTGAGGGGTGAGTATTCGGTCCGTCTGAATGTGCTTATGGGGATTCATAACAGGATAGAAAGGTCTGGCTTACAGTAGAGAGCGCCGCGATTGGCATAATCAGCATCAAAGACCACCGGGCCTCGTCGAGGCTGAAGGATTGCAACATATCGTTTCCTTGATCTGAAGAGGGGCTTGGGTGTCAGTAGTTGATGTCCAGTAGCGTCCCGAGATCGATCAAGCAGGCTCTTTATAAAAAAGAACCCTTTACTCTTTTGCGCTTCCATTCAAATGTGATATCACTACACACACCCTTTTCACGTCTCCTCGAAGCCGTTTCATCGGCTTTCACTCGCCCGCATCCCTGATTCCGTCCCAATTACCAAGCGAACCCCTCTTATTCGTCACAGAACACACAAGGTCATTAGCTCCATGTAACCGTAAACCCGCTGCACTGATTCAAGATTTCCCAAATTCAAACTCGATAACGTTGATCGCCCGGCCGTGATTCTCCTCCCCCAGACTTTGACCAAAATTGCGGTGCCCGAACTCCGCCAGCTCCATGCAGGAGCGGACTACTCCGTTGCGGAACGTGCTTTCGGGCGGCCGTTCTATGAGCTCCGGGGCCGAAAAGATTGGCCCGTCTTCTCATTGACGACGTTCGTCTCTTCTTCGGTCCCATTCATGTCAGAAAACGACACAAGTGGTCACTTGTGATTGGGTTGGTCTCCGAAAGAAGCCTCGAATTCAATCGTCTTGCGTATCTCGTATCCCGGTAAACCTTGAAGACACTTTCGGCTTGTTGGGGCGTAGAACGACACATCATGGAATTAACTCAGCATCTTTCGAA
Organism: Colletotrichum paranaense; assembly: GCF_030867605.1. Taxonomy (NCBI): domain Eukaryota; kingdom Fungi; phylum Ascomycota; class Sordariomycetes; order Glomerellales; family Glomerellaceae; genus Colletotrichum; species Colletotrichum paranaense. Next base: position 524,258 of record NW_026848975.1, read on the forward strand.
GCTTTTTACTCGGCGTTAGGGCGATTCCAGTCCCTATTCCGATATCGTCTCAGGCATATTGCGAGGGTGAATGAGCGTTCCATCCACTGCCTAGTATTCCGGGCTCACACATAGGCTTCATGAACACGACTCAGACTGAGTTGTAGGCTGTTAATGAGGTTTTGGTATAATACTTGTGTGAACATGACAGAATTCGCTGTGAAAAGATGTCGCTGCCGTTTTGTAAACGACGAAGGGTTTCGCCAGGTGAAAGGCTTATACCAACATAAGTGTGTCCGGATGTGTGCTGGTGATGCGTGCCAAACCAGGATTAATTAGGGTGGATGAACTTTACTCGTCCTGGCTCGACGAAACCCAACAATCACACCAACTAGCTTGGATTCCTGGCCCGCTGAGCGTAAAAGAGATTAATCAATCATTCCTGCGCATGTCAAGATAAAAAGGAATTAGATATTCGTTTTTTTTTGGCAAAAGGAAAGGACCGACCGCGGTTCGAACGCGGGGCCTAGAGATAACTGCGTGGAACTGCAATCTCTCGCTCTACCACTGAGCTATCGATCCTACTCAGATGATGACAAAAAGTGGGACTCCGCGCGCATAAGAACCCAGCAGTCTCTGCCGCTCTAACATCTCGCTCGGAGCTTCCATTCAGGTCACAGTTTTCCTTTTGAGAGGCATCCCTAGTTTGATTAATTTGTTGGTCTTGGAAGGCGCCAGATGAGCCGAGTACTTCAGATGATCTTTAGTTGAAGGTGGTCTGCCATCGATGTTGTGCAAAGTCCACCTCATGATGCCACATGAAGATGGAGAGGCGAGGGATATGTGTTAATCTGGACTTGTGCTTTCATCCAAACAACAGTGGTGATTGTCGAAGTTGATGTTGATCTTACTTGAGGTGATAATGGGGCACTGTGTCTCATCCCTTCTTTTTTTGGTGCCCAATTTTGACTTTGCAATTTGATCTTCAGCGCCCAAGAGATTATCATAGTTTACCTATAGCAAGAACTGAGCACTTGTGACTACAGTAGTGAGAGCAGGTATATTCTGACAAGCTCTTGGCGACTTTGATGGTTGAAGCAACGAAGCTTACACTATCCGTACGGCATACGCACAAGGCCTCGCCAGTCTATCAGTGACTCACTACTCATTGTGTGGATGCCCCCATTAGAGAAAGCCAGAGCGAGGTAAATGAAGCCGGCGAAGCACGCTATCAATCTCACAGTCTCTCGTCCAGACTCCATGCTCTGATACTCCAAATCTAACTATTAGGTAAACAACGACCACAAGAGTCACAAACACAAACGGGGAGGTACGAATGCACCTCCAAAGCGGGGTCATAGCAGCTTGCGTTTCCCCAATCTCTCCCAGTGAACCCAGTGAACCCTGAACATCTACAACTGAGCCAGCCGGGTAGCGGCGGCCTCCGGTAGATGTTAGCGTTGCAGCGCACCCCTGGCACTGGTGCATTCCGCCTGCGACAGGTGCAGCTCTCCCCCGAATCTGGACCACCCGACCACACGGGGCCCTGCACCTTAGACTCCTCAGTTGGGGAAAAGTGGACCCGACGAGCTCCATGGGGCGGTGGAATTCAACATCACTTCGTTACGCACCACGGAGGCTCTGACTACATTCCTTCTTACAACCTTTCTCCTTCTGCTCCTCGATACTGCTTCAACCTTCTTCCTCATACACAACTTGTAAAGCTTCACTTCGTCATTGGGAGTCGCGTAATCTCATAGATTTGATACCAGACAGGAAGATAGCGACACGAATCGGGTACCCCTCCAAGAGCCGTTACCCCTCCCCACCCCGCCATCTTCAACCTCACTCTCACTCAACCTTGACCTCGATTCGGAAGGTAGCCCATCATGACGACAAGATACAGAGTAGAGTGTAAGCAAACCAAAATTCCAACTCTCCATTGAGATAACCTCACCAACTAACGCTTGTACAGATGCTCTCAAGACCCACAGACGAGACCAGTTCATAGGTACGGCAGCATCCGCCAAGCTCATCGAGTCTCATGACAAGTGTCTAGAGACTCACCTCGAAGCTGAGCTACAACGGCTCTCTTACTCAAGTGACAGCTGGAGGAGAGAAGATCGTCAAGAATCTAGCCAGCAGCGAAGTCGCTGTCCTATTGTCTCCCCAGCTTATCATCGTCAGCCACCTTGCGATCACCGCAATGTCCAAAGCCTCACGATCAAGCTGTCTCTTAGCTGGCAACTAGCTAACCCTCACCTCCAGAATGGATTAAAGGTCTCCTGGCAGTCCCCTTTGTCCTCTACTCCCAGCCCACCGGCGTCTTCGACACGAGAGCGACGAGCATAGCCCGCATGGCAGAGGAATCCCACCGCCGCTACGCCGAAATCTTTCGCGACGTCGAGCACATGATAGACGACCACAGTAAGCTTCCTCCAGTCTCATCTCGCTGACTTTAGCTCATTCACTTCTCTCCCCTTTGAATCGAGTTGTCAAAGTTAACACACCCACAGTAACCCGTCAAGACGAAGACCTCCCCTCAAAACTGAAAATGCTCGTCCCCTCAGCAGGGCCCTTCTTCACCCGCCTCCCCCTCGAAGCAGCCTTCACCCTCATGGACGCAAAACGCCTCATCTCCTCCCGCCGCTACGTCTCCCCCTCCTTCAACGACGTCCGCCTCATCCTCAACGCCGCCCAAATCCTCGCCGTCACCAGTCCCAGCCCCAGTCCAAACCCATCCACCACCACCACCGTCACCTCCCTCCAACTCGCAACCTTTGACGGAGACGTAACCCTCTACGACGACGGCGAATCCCTCCTTCCCACCTCCCCCCTCATCCCCCGCCTCCTCTCCCTACTCCGCCGCGACATCAAAATCGGCATCGTCACAGCAGCAGGCTACACAACAGCAGACCGCTACTACGACCGCCTCCACGGCCTCCTCGACGCCATCGCCGCCGCGCCCGACCTATCCCCGATCCAAAAGGCCTCCATCGTCATCATGGGCGGCGAAGCAAACTACCTCTTCGAATACGACCCGTCCTCCCCGCACCTCCTGGCCCCCGTCCCGCAGGAGCAGTGGCTCACGCCCGAGATGGCATCCTGGTCCGACGCCGACATCTCCGCGCTCCTCGACGTCGCCGAGGGCGCCCTGCTCGAGTGCATCCGCACCCTCAACCTCCCCGCCACCCTCCTCCGCAAAGACCGCGCCGTCGGCATCGTCGCAACCGACCCGGCCGTCCGCATCCCGCGCGAGTCCCTCGAGGAAACCGTCCTCGTCGTCCAGAAAATCCTCGAGCTCTCCGCGCTGGGATCACCCGCCCAAGCAGCCGGCCACAGCACAATCGCGCCCTCTGCCCCTGCCTCTTCCACCGAACCAACTGCTGTCCGCCGCCGCGTCCCCTTCTGCGCTTTCAACGGCGGCCGCGACGTCTTCGTCGACATTGGCGACAAGTCGTGGGGCGTGACCGTCTGCCAGCGCTGGTTCGCCGCCAAGGCGGGACACCCAGAGACCCCCATCGCCGGCGAGAAGACGCTGCACATTGGCGACCAGTTCCTCAGCGCCGGCAGCAACGACTTCAAGGCCCGGAGCGTGGGTACCACTGCGTGGATCGCGAGTCCCGGGGAGACGGGCGAGCTTTTGGATGATTTGATCGCGAGGATTTGAAGAGAAAAAGCGCGAGACACGGAAAAAAAGAAGAGAGAGAGAGAGACAGGGTAACAGAGGAGGCATGGTAATGATTTACCTCGGACAACGTTCCCCTCCCTCCCTTCTCTGGCTGCGTGACACCAGCCACCGATAGCCCGATTCCCCACGAGACCTTGAGGCCATGCAAACGACGTCGAAAGAATAGCTTTGTCAGTCTCGAAGTAGTCTTCGTCAAGGACAGGGAAAGGGCTCGAAGGGAGAGAGGACACGGGGCTGTCGATGTAGAAGACGACCAGACGAGTTTCAGTAGCAGGTTCATCAGCAAGGCTTAACTCCGAAAGGGGAATTGCTGGCCTGCAGCTATAGAGAACGGGGAAAGGGGAAGGGATAAGAGGGGGGAAACATGCATATTATGAGCTACACCAACATCAATTTTAATACCATTATTTTGACATCCAAGATTGAATCAGTTGGCTTCTTACACACGAACTCACTCCTTATGACGATTTGATCACACCAGCTTGCAATCACAGGCATGAGAATGTGAACAATGTATGCGTTGACAAATAACGGTCAATGACCGTGGTAGCAATGTTTATTCTTGTTCGGCTATGCCTGTACATCGCTTCTTGCAACCAACCTCCAGACATCACGCACCGGCCGTCTATCTAGTTGTTGCATTGCCAATGTGCTGATGGATCAGCCTAGGAACAAAGTTCCATATGCCTCCCTTCCACGACGTCTGTCGCGTCGATTCGTCCTTGCTGCCACTTCCACCCCTACCTAGGCGTCTGCGCCTCCATTGACACCGTATCCATTGAAAAAAAAAAAAACCAAGCCAATTCGTGAGAAGGAATTCCAATCCTCCGGGGGGTATTGTGCATTTTTGTGTAAACACCGTGAAATCCGTGCCATGAGAAAAATCGAGTGATGCTGCTCCGTGGAACACTGAGGGAACCCTTCCAGTCATCCTGTCTATCGCCGGGGAATTGAAAAGCAAGCCGCCCACCGTGTGGGAATATACATAGGAAAAGAGGTGAAGGGGGCTGGTCTATAGTGAAAAGCCAAAGCCAAGTGAGTGTAGAAGGTCCACAACTTTGTACACAGAGGCGGATCGTATGTGCTGAATGGGATCGGAAATTATGAAAAGTCTATGCGCGGGTTTCGGCTGTAGTGATGAGGAGAACTGGCTCCTGAGAAAAAGAGCAGTGTTGACTTGGTTCTGCGACGTTTAGAACATAGCGCCCAACGGAGCTCCAAAGTTGGTGCTCTGCTTGAGCTTGAGGGGAATGTCAATTTCCTCGAGCTTGCTCTGCGACTCGGAGACGTCGTCTCTATCCGAGGAAGAAGCTCTGTCGCTGGTCGAACCCTTGTCGCTGGCGGCATCTGTGTCCGCCTTCGCTACGTAGAGATTCTCTTTCGCCTCCAAAGGCTCTTCGACGAGTTCCGGAGTTGGCGCCTTCATGCAAGTGGGAACGGCGTCGGCGCCGCTGCTTACGTCTTCAAGTTTTTCGGACAAACGCTTGAAGAAGATTTCGTCATGAGCAGGGATGTTGCGAACCATCAAGGGGCCCTTCAGGGCAACGTCGTCTGCCGCCTCCAAGGTGGGGAGGGGCTCATCGGTACCGCGATAAGCGTCATCCTGAAGATCGGATGAGTCTGCTCTAGCCCTGACATCATACAGCGTTGCCGGGTTCGAGCTCATGTCTGTCGGTGCCAAAGTCGGTGTAGAGCCTCCACTACCATCAGCGACTGTCGCAACTTCTGTGCCAGGAGCTGTTCCCAGAACGGAGAGGGAATGGCTGGGCGTGTGGCCAGCGTGCATGACGAGTCTAGCAGGCTCGGGAGCGGCGAGCACCTCGAGGGTGTGTTCCTGAGTAGGGCTTCGCCTAGACTTGCCAGACTCTCCAGGCGGAGAGACGGCTCTGGAAGAGTTCTTTGAGTTTTCCGGGGGAGTCATGCCGGAGTCGATGAATGTGCTCTTTTGAATGGCGGGTGCCTTGAGGGGGACACCCTCAAGCTGAGGGTTGATAATTTGAATGTCGACAATGGGGACAGGCTCCTCGTCCTTGGGAGAGCCGAGGAAGTCGACGGGATCTGCGGTAGTGGGCTGCATGTTGGGGTTGAGTGGGATGAATGGCGAAGACTCTGGTTGCCTGGAAGGAGAAATCCGGGAACTACCAGGACTAATAAAGTGAGATCGGATATGGGCTGGCGAGACAGAGGCTGAAGAAGAGCCATTAGTCGGCCTCCGCTGTGCAGTGCCGTTCGAGAGGCCGAACCGCGCGTCATTGGGTTGCGAGGAGAATCCTGGGAAAGAAAGTTCAGTGGAGCCGTCGGCCCCACCTCGCGTTCCTGTTCCTGGAATTGCAACAGTGACGCCGGCGACTTTGCCCGCCTTCTCTAGCTCGGCTCTTTGCAACGCACCTTGCAGCCGAATCTTGTCATTGTCGATCGCTGCAACTTGCTCTTTGAGGCGGCGGATCTGCTCCGTCAAGTCGTTCTTTTCGGCTTCCCATGCAAGACGTTCGTCTTCCATAATCATCCGCTCCTCCTTGTATACTTCCTCGACACGTTCGCGGTTGGCTTCCATGTACTTGCGCTCGGCTTCCCAGGCCTCCCGAATCCGCGCATTCTGCTGAGCGAGGCGTCTAATAATCTGTGCTGACGGAGGAGCCGAGGCTGCATCGGCAGATACTGATCGTGGGTGAGGCATTCCGTTCGGAGAGACTCTGGTCGTCGACGAAAACGCAGAGGGGTTGTGGCCGTTCAGTTGTTCGAAATGACTCGGCGAGACGACTCGTGGTACTTGGTCGTTCGAAATCGTCTCTCTGTAGCCGTTTGTGCCGTTGACGCCGTTGGGGTGTAAATGGGGTGAAAGAAGGCTTTGCGTTTGCGGCGGATAGCGCACAGCGCCGGATGATTGGGGAGAGTAAATGGAGTTGCCCGTGGCGCTCGTCGTCGTCGTCGATCTATTGTCGAAATAACAGGAGCTCGCCATTCGATTGAGTGACAGCGGAGAGATGACGGCAGAGGGCGGCATATTGGGATCGTGGTCGGTAAAGGCCGATGGCAGGAAAGAGTCGGAGGCGAACATGATTAAGACTCTTGAGAAAGAAGGAGGCAGCTGGGGGTTGAGACCCAGGCAAGGAGCATCGACACCGGTGGTGGGATGGATGTCTTGGGGGGGCTTGCCGGCAGGGAGTGAGCGATGCGCAGTTGCAGCGTGCGTGCAGGAGGGATGACGCAAAAGCTGTTGGATGGCTTATTAGCGCAATTGCTCTCTCTCAGGGCGAGCGCCTCTTTGTGCCTTGGTCTTGGGGATACCTCGGTCGTGGGAAATTCTTGGGGTATGGTGAATTCCACAGCGAGGTATGCCAAAGAGTGAAGCCGAATTGGAATTTACCTAGCAATCGATTCGTCGGAAATCCGCCCTGGGGAGAATGTCGAAATGTAAAGATTCGCGCAAAGGTTGTGATCTGGTAATTTGGTTTGGTGGCGTAGAGTCGTCCGTTTCTTGGGTGAATCAGAAATGCTCCACTGGTGCGGATGTTGTATTCGTAGGTGAGTGTGTAGTTGTGTATGTGTGTTTACTTGTACGGTACCGGTTCAATAGCGTCCAGCTCTGTGTCGAGGGAGAGACGAGACTTGGTGGTGAGTCGAAGTCGCGATCCAGGTCACGGCATGACTAGCCCGACGCATGAAAGTTGTTTCCTTGTTGGGAGCTTTTTGAGTCGCGAGGGAGAGGATAGAAGACGGAGAACGGGAGAAATGACGGCGGCGATGGGGTGGTTATTGTAAAATGGGATGAGTCGTCTCCTATGGATGTGTGGACTTCGTACCTCAGGTGCACCACTGCGGAGAGGCAGACCTAACGGAGACGCAGTGAGGACGGGGAGCAAGAGGTGACCAGGGCGACGAAAAAGGGAATCTTTGGGCAAGCGCTACAAGGTGAGGGAGGTACTTGATGGTCAGCCGGACAGATGTGAATTTCGGAGGTAGTCTAGTAGCGGGTGGGCAAGGTACCCATACCAACCAGTGACCGATTTCAGAGCGGGTTTTTGGGTGGATGTGCCGGTGAGGTGAGAGTAATCGGTACCTTACCGCACCGTATTGCGGGTACAAATACTGAGGTGCGGTCTGTGACTCTGTTGTACCTAATTATTACGGTGAGGTATCCGTAGGGAACCTAAGGTGCCTTTGGTACAGAGGTTGGGCTGGACTGCCTGCCTTGGGTACTACCGAGTACGTAGTTGTAGGTGAGAGGTGCGCAAGTGTGGAACTGTGGATTTTGGCGACTGGGGGCAGCAGGGTAATAATGGGGAAATTCAGCAATTCAATTGCTTCGGTAGGGCGGCGCCAGCGGTAACTCCCACGCTCGATCCGCCTTTTATTCTCTCCGTCTCCAATGTCTGTCGCTCTCGTGACACGCGATCAGCCGGGGGAGAAGGGGTTGTCGGGTGTCTGTGTGCGTGTGTGTGGGTATTCGCACGAAGAAGCGTGGAAGCATAGGCGGGCAGCAAGCAGATCAAGGGCCCGGGTTGGTTTGGGGGCGGAAGAAGAGGAGAAAGCAGATGGGAATGAACGAGTTCGGACTGCGTCTGGCGTTCCCTCGAGCCTTCGGATGCTTGTTCTTGAGTGGCTGTCCGTCCTTGAGCTTGAAGAATACCAATGAAAGATCTCCCTGAGTGAGAGTCGTGAGGGAGGCGGGATGTGCAGCCGTCGCCAAACGGAAGTGATTGCCTCGAAGCCGAATGCCCCTGTTCCTGCAACCTGCGCCTGTTCCTTTTCAGCTGGACCCTGAAGCCTCAAGAGACCCGATGCGGGATAGAGAGAGAGAGCTGTGGTGCTGAATTTGTCCGTCGGCACAGCAGGCGAGATTTGACAGCTCAGAGTGCAGGAGGACGAATGACCATCTGACAGGGGAACGGGACAGCAAAGGGACGGGATGCAGGCAAAGTTGGGGGAAAGCGCGCCAACGCGGAGGAAAGGGTTGTGCTTAATTGGTGGCAATATCCCCCTTGGTCTTCTTGGTCTCCTAAGGTATCCGTAGACCGTATGACTTTTGGCGGTGGGGGAAGAGATGGACTTGGACCAAGAAATGTTCTAGGCAAGCTCTAGACGAGAAGAAGGAAGGTGAAGACACAATTTCGGGTTGTCGGTTCGGTAAAGCGGGAATTGGAGAGTTGAGGGGAAGATGGAGTAACCGCGGAAGGTTGGTGTATCCGTAAGCAACCGTCGTGAAGCACGCGGGAAAAGAAGGCGGGAAGGGAAGCCCAAGGCAACAAAGAGAATGGCCCAGAACAAGAGAGGGAATCACATGGCCGTCAAAGGCAGAGAAACAATGCAAGATGCAGGACTCTAGACTCTCTACCTTTCTGACTCTGGAGGTACTATCCTTGATTCAAAGTTCAGGCCGACGCTTGAAAGGAAAGGGCAGAAGGGGATCAGGCTAAACGGGATAGCCCGAGCAATAGCACTTTGGTATTCTAGGTACGGATATTCGCAATGGAACCTCATTTGATCCCTTGGAGGCTCGGACGTGTTAGCCTTTTTCTTTCCCTTACATGAGCTCCGATGGGAATTGCGGCATTGCACACTCCTGATGGCCATGTTCCCTACCTTTACTGTGTACACGTGTGCCGAGTCGGGTAGCACCTTGCCCATCTCAGGGTCCTCCACACCCATTTCCCACCAGCCCCCTCCCCTCCACTTTCCAAGATGTCCAAGGGCAGCCCGTACCTGCCTTACTTTACCTTTACAACTCGGAAAGTATCTTTTGAGCTCTCAACTTGCCTGTGGAAGGGACGGGAGATGAGGAAAGACGACAGAAGTGTGTGCCTCAGGATTCGCAAACACGCAAGGTACCGCCTGCCTGCCTGCCAAACATCCCAAGCTCGTTTCATCTTTTGCATCTCAGTCGCTCAAACGGTACAAGTCACTCCCATGAGTAGGGCTGTCCACATGTATCCGTTTTCACAAATTCTACCAATAGTTGTCTTACATGCTGTCTGAAATTCTCGGTCGAATACCACAAAGGGAGTATACAACCAAAAGATAAGGATTCTTGGATTACATGGCCTTGAGCTATTTGTCTCTGAAGCGCATCATCTACAGTCAATAGCCACCAGATCGTGGCGCGCTGAGCACAAGACGGTCGTCTAGAGCACCGCTCAGATACCAATATCCCGGGACACCTCACCACACCACACCACACCATAGACTCAAGTACACGTTGCTGGTGCTGTCGTCCCAAACCCAGCTCAGCACAGGATGCAGGGGGAGCTTTTCCAGGGCGCAGCATTGGATCGAGCTGTTGTTTGGGTTCCAATCGGAGAGGGACGGCTTCGGGCCGCGAGGTTTGACTGATGATTCGACTGACTCTTGGTCTCTTCTTCGCCCTCCTTTCAACGCCCCAGACCATGTCCACGTTGCGCCGGAGCTATGCTTCAGATTGAGGTACGGAGTACAAAGAACCCAAAAGCCAAAGAGGATAATGGAAACGGGCGCATCAACGCCGTTTCTGCTCTCTCTGTCTCTCTCTCCCCTCTCTTCTTGACTCTCCCCTTTTTTTTGACACGTGAAAGGGGACCGGCGAGCGTTTGTCTGCTTTGTGTCCTTCCCTTGATACCCATGCTACTCAATGCACCGTCAATTATCTGCTCGCAGTACGTACCTTTTGGTCTTCCATTGGAGACTGACATTGTTAGCTCGAAACGACTGAACGGGAGCTGCCCTGATCTGCGTCTACCTGAATAGTTTGGCAGCATGTGGTCGCAGTCCGGTTCAGCTCGGACGTATGTACCTGCTTCATTGTCCGGCAGCACTTCGACACCCATCGAGGCAACAAAGATACATACGGCGAAGCCAGATTGAGGAAGGAGGTACGTATATGGAGGTCCTGACCTATGAGATGTCTGCCCTGCCTGACGGACCATTGTGCCAGGGACGCGGAACCGTTCCTGATGCTCCTACCGTTGCTCTCTGCCCTCAAGTGCTAGATGATCGAGGTACGTACCTGTCCGTACCTGGCTGTTCCCTCGAGATGTCTGTCCGAGGCGATAAGATGCCGACCCGTCTTTCTGGTTTGCAATTATTGGATCGCTTCCTATTGGATCGGCCTTATTCGACTCGCCCGCTGAGGGGGTGAGGGGCGGAGGGTCGTGCCTGTCCATCATCGAAAGTGGTGTACTCCGTACGCAGTAATGTTCCAAGTTCCAATAGTGAACAGAAGACCGTCTAACTGTCATCTTCACAGGCACACAGGTGAACTCTCTCTTCACCGGGAAACAGCTTGATCATTCCTCGTCATCGTATTTTGGCCAAGGACTGCCAGGATGCGTATCTCTCCATCACCTCTGCCGTTAAGAACAAACATCTGGCAGAGAAAATCTTGGTCACAAGCACAACTCGTCTACAACCTGTTCAAGGACAAACATTGACCCTCTCGCCCTGTGCTGACTACAGCTTCCCAGCTCTTCCAGGGCTAATCCCAACATTGTCCTGGCTGGACAATTCTTAGGGATCCAGAAACTCACTAATCCCATACCGACGCTACGGGCCATCTTCTCCGTCTACCCGGCCTTGCCTGGCCGCGACAAAGGGGACGGGAGCCACGCACGCAGCACTGGGCGACACCCTCAGTTTCACTCAGAGCCCCGGGTCCAGGCTGGTCAAAATTGCTCGCCCAAGGGCAAGATGGCACAGTCCGATTCCCAGACAATGCGCTCTCCCTCTCTCCTATACGCGAGATGCGAGAAAGTAACGGGCGGACCGATCCCTGACAGGGACGGTCGAGACGAGAAACTGCAGCTCGTGGCACATGGAGCCTGGGGTTGCTGAGTTGGCAATACAGTTGCGACTTGCGAGAGCTTTACAGTAACAACATAGCGGAGACTGATAGCAACAACGGTGACACGCAGTCGATGCAAGCAGCAAGTGGAAACCTGAGGGCGTATTCTGCTTGCGGTTTCTGCTCAGATTTCGTACCATGACTCACAAACGCCAGTAAACGACTTGCCACACATTGCAAAAACACTCTGAGATCTCGCGGGCCTTAACATGGTGTTGCACTCGAAGCCGGATCGCTTGCTCGAGACTTGCGACGAAACGGACGGCAGCGGGAACGGGAACGGGAGCGGGAACGGCATCTCTGCCGCCTAATCCACGCCCTACATCGATCTCTACCGTGTGTGATGGTCCGTCGACGGATCACCCCAACAGTAACCCGTCTACGGGTACCACCTCACGTTTCGTTCCAGAAAATCTGAAAGAATCCCACAGCCCACACACTGCGGCGGACCGCGGAGGGTGACTGCAGGTCCCAATAATATCGGTGACACCCAACTGCCACGTTGGCCAGTCTTTGCTCTTGGGCCTGAATTATCAGCCCTCCCATCGCCCGTCAACGCCGCCGGATCTGGATTGGACTGCAGAAACCACATGGTTTGCTAGCGCTGTCAGCTGTCACCCGCGCCTCTTGGCCAGTTGGGCTTGACTATTGAGGCCCTGAGACGATTGGGGGCGGTGTAAGCCCTTTGACGAGCGAGAGCTTATTCTCGGTCAGGTTCCAGTCCAGGACCACACCGCTGACGGGCCAATCGATGCGTTTGTCGGAACATTTTCCCTCGCTCAATCGATCGGGCCTTTTCCGAACTGCTCGATCCACCGTCTTCATGCCCACCTCGACTACTGATACAGAAGGCAGCGAACCAGCCACGCCAGCTTAACAATTTTCCGTTGTAGAGGCTCTGGTCAAGTTGTTCTGCGGTGTACCCGTTCTTGTTGAAGAAAAGGGTGGAAGCCTCCGGTTTCAAGCATCAATCTAATTCTAGCGCGGTCTCCTAGCTGCGAGACGCCGCAATCGTCCCACGCCCCTTCACCCTCGTTGCTATTTTTTGCCTTGAGGCTGAGTTTTCACGATAACGGTACGGGGTACTTTGCTTGATCAAAATCCGTTACTGGTCACTGGCCGACTAGCGACTAGCTGACTTACCTCGAGTGGACATGACCCAACCTGCCAACCCTTCGAGCCTTTATTTGGTGACTTGGTCCCAATCACCAGCCACGCCTAGGGCGAATGATTCAAGAATAAGTGGCGCGGGGGCAACATAAATAATCACCGCCAGAGAAGGATTCTCACCCGCGGACCGCAAGAGAGTGACCAGAGCTGTGGGCCAGCATGTCATCACAGTTGCCTCACTGACGGCATTCCTGACTCGTTAAGTCCGATGGCTTCCGCTCTTCGTAACGGGACGCCTCCGGGCTTTCACCCCCGAATTCTGGACCCCGAACCGTCGCCGGCCCTTATCTCTCTGTCTCTGCTCCGGAACGCAGGCGGTAGGACGCCTCGGCAACCACGGCAGTCTGTCGGCCCTATTTTCCTCAATCCGGTAGCATCTCGGGTCCCACTATTGCCTTGTCAGAGACTCATCTGATGGAAGAGGATCTGCGAAATGTGGTCCCCTTCTAGAGCCCACCTAGAACATTTTCTGCGACGCCGTCTTGCTCTGGCGTGTCTGGCTCTCAGGAGTTCAGACAATTGCTGTCGAACCCACTCCCTGTACTGCTCGCGTCATACTCGGTGAGTCTGCTTTAGACAGAAACTTTTGGACTGCAGATGCGTCTTAGCCCTGGCTTATCAAGCCCTGCTCGTCCCTGTTGAGGAGCTTCCTCTATTTAGTCGCTCGGCGGAAATGTCATTCGTCAGCCGAGCCGCAAGTGTGGCGCTGGCATCGCTTTTTTTTCAGAATACCGCCGTTAACTGCCCGGTTGACGTCAACAATGCCTGCCGAGAGAGAGAAAACCGCGAGCGATATTCCTTTCTGTTCGTGGATATCTGGCTAGATGTCATTTCTCCCACCCTCGAAGGCTACTTTGCCATCCCAACCTCGAAGGTTTTCGGGTGGGATTCTCAGAGATGCCCGTCGGATATCGTGACCCATGGCATTGCATATCATACGGCACTAACGCAGGGCCAAACGACTGGCCGGACAACTTCGCCCATGCACAGATTTTTGGCGCTGCTGCCCGAATCGCAACGGCCTTCACTGACCAAAGAAATGAGCTTGGTAGGGTAGAACGGGCGCGTGAGGGGAGAAAAGTCGACCGACCGGTTCTCTGCTTCACCGACTTATCTCAAAATCCTAGCCCCTCTAACCAACCTCCTACCCAAGACTCTCCAGCAGGGCCTGCTGTTCCAGGCCTGCATTGTGAAAGCCCCGCTTTACCGGCGCCAGCACACTTGTTGTTTGACCGTCTTGTCGACCAGCTCTTATGCCGTAGAGGCTCTAGTTCATGAGCCTGAATTCACACACCTCTCGTGACTTTTTGGCGGTTTTGGAAGGTGATAGTTCGTTCGGGCAGCAATGTTGACTGGTCGATTTGGAACTTTAAGGCTTTGCTGTTGAACCATTTCAAGAGGAAGGCGGTGAGTCGTTACGTGCATGCTGATAGAGGATGAGTTTGAACCGGTGAGGGTGTGTTTACTTTACTCCTCATCGTGGGATATCCGCTCGCCGCTTGAGGTGTTGATGTTCTCGTGGATTCTACTTGGAGGTGCGATGTTTGTGGTATGGTATTGGCCATTGCTCATAGTCTTGTGATGTGAGAACTGGGAACATGGGTGAACATATCTCGAGTTGTGTGGTATCCTCTGAGCTCGCATTATGGGTTTTCGATGACTCCCTTTCTACGTCGAAGGTGGGAGAGCAGATGCCCTTTATACGAGGTTGTTTACGTGTGTGCTGTTCCTTGGCGATATTTATATGTATAGATACATACTTGATGAAGAATACCACGTACTCCCGTTCACCCTTCTGGTCTTATGTGATTGTCTTATGATGTTGATGTGATTGTGTAAGGATGGGATCAGGAACGAGCTGGGAGGAGGGAAGCTGCAGGTTCCCTGAGTTGAAGGTGACCTTTGTGGTGATGCCTTGTTGGCCTGGGTTGAAAGTCACTGGTCCAACATCGAGTTGGGCTCTATATGGCCATGTCGTCTCGATAATGTCATTGTAGGCCTAGGAGATGGGGTACTGCAGAAGCAGAATGGAAATCTTTGAGCGCTAGATCTTTGGTTGCATGGCGGAGGTGGGATTTCTATGTTTCAGAGACTTGCACACCTCTCGCCGATCTTTTTCGCCGCGCGGCAGCTTCAATGAAACAGACTTTTGATGGTATTGGCTTTATGAGGTTGTTTCTGGACGTGTTCCTCGTAACTATCGGCTCGGTCGTCAATTCTGAGCTTGAATGTTGGCGACGGTTGACAAGTTTGCAGTCTTTCAGTGACGAGGCTAAGCCAGAGAGGACGTAAATCTTGGTATTGAGGTTCAGTGCGGAGTTTGGGGTCTGAAGAGAGTGTTGACTGGCTCGTCGGGCACAACTGACGCTTATTTCAGCGGTCCTAAGTATGGTTTGGAGAGGATCTCGAATCGTATTCTGAGTTTGCTAGACTTTACCAACGGCCTTGATGAGCTCCTCCGATGGAAGTTATGCTCAGACATACCTTAACTCTGGGCGAGGAGGAGAACACGAGGGTCAATTGCTTTCTTTGTATGTTGTACTTACCGAGACCGCTTCTTTGAGAGGGCTGGTTTTCGGGTCCTTTCGTGTCCCCTGGCGATCTAGGCTTCTAGCGTATGGGTTGAGCTCATTTTCGAGATTATTTTGAATTGGTGTCAATCCGGGGCAAGCTGACATTGATAGGACTATCCCTCGCTGTGATCTAGAGATGAGCCACGGTAGGCTTTAGATCCAGACTCAAAGTGAAGCGAAGTGAACGCCCTGTAGATACGTCACTTTTCCCGATGAAACATGAGTAGAAATAGCCCTCACTTGTACAGGTAAAAGTCCCTCCTATACTTGATGAAATAGCGCCGTGTGCTGGCTGACGACCAGGTGATCTTATGCCTCCGAGTCCCCGAGCAGAGAGGTAGAAGTATAGAACGCCTTCAATTGAAGATAGAAACCCTTGACCGAGGCAACGGTCTCAGAGGTGGGATATAAAACCCCTTACGTGATGAGGTCTGCCACGAGGTCTCTTCGATATTGCCAGTCTACCGAGCGCCCATGAATTTTGCTCGTCCGTTGGCCGAGACCTAGGTCTTATAATCTCTCGGCTTCATTTATGACATTAAGAGTCTCATAACAGCGAGTTGGTTCTGGATTTCTGCCGTTGCACAACGGGAAGGAGCTCTGTGCCTTCCTCCTTCGCCTATAGCGCTTGATTATCTATCGCCAATATACCTCTATTTAAGGCACCCAAATCGACCAAGTGACTTAGCCTAGGACCCAACGTGAGTCCAGAAGCTACACTACCTAAGAGAACATTCTGGCTTCCCTAACCTCTCGATTAGTGATAATGTGTGCTCTTCAGACCTACGGCGGGCATACTATGGTTAACCTCATACCCCCGGTGGTCTTCCTCTCCCCTTAGAGTATTCGATTCGGTACTTGTATAGTACGACGAGAGATAGCTATCGGCAGGCGGTGATCAAAACGAGTTACGTGAACTGAACTGACTGACGAGGCATGAATCAGAAGAACCGACTTCGTTACTTATGGTCCACCATGCCGAACAATTGATGAAGCAGGTCATCAATAAGCGAGCCATTCAACTCGTGAAGAAGCCCACCGCAAAGGCAGACACCTTGGCGAGCCACCTTAGCTAGCGACCCCAGCACCTAGACGTTTAAATACCCACTTACCAGCCGGCCCCTGAACTTCATAGCAACTTCGATCTTCCTGCGCGTATCCCGAGCGCCGTGCCTGCTACCTCTTCTGAGCCCCTTATAGCCTCTCACCTGCATGGATGATGCCAAACTGCTTCGTATTAACCACAAAGCAACGAACCGTACGGAGAGTGCTGGTTGAAGTTGAGACCTGCAGCCGGCTCTAGGCTGTTCAAGTACTCTGAAGTGACTTGATCGTACGCACTAATTTCGTTGAAACTCTTGATATATCTAGCAAATTGGCCCGGTTCTGTTGCCGGTCAACTATAGTCTGTCGTTCTTCGAATCAAGCTTTCTTTTATGTGGTAACGAATCAAGGCAAGTTGGCGATTCGACCAAAACACTTGTTGAAGTCATATCAAGAGCTTTGTCCGTCTCTAGTTCGTCTGCCGCGATATGCTCCTTAGACCTAACACCGTTAAAGGTCGATTCGTATTTATCCTAAATGGTAGATAGGCTCGTGAACACAAAATCCAGAACCTTGGGTCGGTTTCTTTTAGTCTTCACAGCCAAGTCTCCCTGAATTCAAATACTACTTGAACTCATAGACTGAGCTCTTCGCATTCACTTGTCTCCTAGTCAAGATTTCCATCCAAGATCCATCATCAGCCACGCGTCCTAAGTTCAATTCGAGAATCCACACTGTTTCTCTCCCCTTTTTACTGCGGAGAGAGTATACCTCATGTATGAAACACTGAGGACAGGGGCCTCTGAGCTATCATTTATTGATTCCGAGCTATTTCCCCAAGCTGACGGGTCAGGGCTCTGGTCATGAAGACCTTCTATCCTTTGAGCTGTCTCGGCGGTTTGCGAGATACACGAGTACCTGAACGCTAAAAGGCACGGTATGGCAATTAACAAGGAGCTCTGCAACGACCTCGAAGACAATCGAGTGAGCTGCACATGCTGGATATGCTCAGCCCTCGACGTCTTCTGGACCAGTACAAAAGGCTTCACCAGCTACTTTACGCAACCGTGGCCACCGTGATCTTATGCCTATCACGCCGAGCGAAAGCTTGAAGATAATGCCGCGTTTCGATCCGAAACAGACTGTAAAACACAATGACGGGGGAGCCATATCTGAGGAGACCTGTATGCCCTCGAGTTCCTGTCCTGGGAAAACCATCATGTCGGTATGTGAGGCGATGCCCTCGGGTCAAGCACTTGACGATGACGATACGCTCTGTTGGCGGCTCATTCGGACACCACATTAAGGGCACCAAGTCTCGGCCAGCGGCAGATTCAGAAGTATCAACGCATTGAAGGGCTCCGATTGTTGCAGATCAAAGTCAGGGGTGACGTGGGAAGGCAGGAAACCATGTCGAAGCCGGTCGTGGAGCAGAAGTCAAATCGTTTCTCTCCAGGCAATTGTACCGCACGCCTATACTAATCGACTAATGTAGACATACCTTGGGAACATCAGTACTGATTGCATGAGAAGATTCACATATGTGAGCGTTTGTTCTTGGAGTTGACCAGGGGACTTCATTGGCAAGACTCGAAAATCTTTGAAATGAGCCAGAGCGTTATCCACTCGTGGTTTATCCTGAGATGTGCTGAATGTTGAGACCCGGTCATATCAAGTCAGTCTTCAAAGTCTGTTTATTTGAGGTCATCCACTTACACGAGCGACGCATGAAAACCCGTCCCCCCCTTCCCTCTTACGGAAAGCGTAGTCTTCCTTTTATTGTCCGCTGTCTTTGGAAGGAACACAATGTATTCACTGTTATCAAGTTGTTAGGAAGTTTTCCATGTTGTCAGGGGCTTTAAGTTTGAGAGAGTCACGTAAGTCAAGTGTGAGTCGGACTGACGACCGTATCCGTATGAGGAAGTCGACATGAAGTTGAAGTTTTATGATCGTTTGGTCAACTCAGGAACATGCGTGGGGAGGAGCATGCTAGATGAGCACTACCATCATGGTTTCAGAACTCACTCAAAGGATCGTGAAAGAGATCAAGTTTCCTACTGTGGGGCTAAGACAGAGCCAGCATTGTGTAGATGTTTGACGAGGTTTGACTAGCACGCTTGGAGTATACGATATGCAGAAGCGGCCTGTCTCAGTTAATTACGCTCCGTGGACGAGTTGTTACTCGGATTGAAAGAGGATCTTACGTATATACAACGACATTGGCTTGTAAGTTCGAACTTGCTGGCTCGTCGTTTGTGAGTCTAGAAGTCTGTGATTTATTTCAAGCAAGCGGCATGGTATTCTTCTCTTGCTAAGCGTGGGTTCGCCTTGATCGCGTAGGTCGCCATAACCTAGCTTTGATGCCCTTATTGCATGGTTTGCGCTTATTCAGCAATCAAACTTGAGATATCCCGACTTCTCGTCAGGGGCGTTAAGTTTGGGGTGCTAAGCACCTGTACAAAATATGCAGAGGTGTTGAACCGTACAAACCCCCAGCAATTGTAAGCGACAAATTGAAGGGTGAGAAATGCTCCAGATAGTCAAGTGCTTTCACTTGGTCTTCATTCCAAAAGAGGATTGTGTCAAGAAGCTCATCACCATATCCTTTTTGGAGACAAGCCCAATGACTGACTGAGCGCCCGCAGGTAGTGCCATGCTATCGGACCAGAAGCAGATGACAACGGGTGCTCCTTGATACAATTGCCAGGCCTGTCCCATAAGCTTCTGATATACTGGTTTCTCTTTAGTCGGCGATAACTCATTCATCTATCTTCACTTCTCTGCAGACCCGAACCAGTGCTGGGCCATGACTCGGCAGCAGATGATTGTCACGAAGAAAGCGTTAAGCGGCTCTCCACAGGACATTCCAAGATGTTCAACCACATTGGAAGACCGCTCTTGCCTGATGAATTGCCTGCCCGCCTCAACTGAACACCTTGGGCTGGCATGGGCTGCTCTTGCATGTCTTGAAACGCCACACTGATCGATGGGAAAGCACACGCAGCTAGGCACCTGCCATGTTTCCAGTGATGTACTCAGGAGGCGGGAGGGAGAGACATTCTCTCTTGCTGAATTGAACTTGATTTCCTTTTGCGTCACTGGCGATTTGCTCATCACACTTCAGGGCTCACCAGGCTACCGATAGGGCTTACTCCCACCTCGTATTTCGACATGTCCAGAATACCTCCCCAACAACAGGGCATCAGTCATGGGCTATCGGGTTGAACATGCCGAGCAGCAACAACTTGATCCGAAGGTCCGTCACTAGGCAATGAACGGTGTAGAACAAGTAGTCTCGAGTGAGCAAGAAATCCAGCGACTTACACGAATCGAAGGTCGAGCCGGATGTAGTCCCTCCCGAAGCACGGCATATGTGGCAGCATCAACAGAGTAGAGCAGGCATCAAATATGACATCCACAACACCTGCCCAGCACACATCGACCACGGATACCAGCATGCGGCATCGCAGCCATCGCGGAACACAGCATCTGGCACTTGTGGGGAAAGAACACCGGTCAAGCTCCGTCATAGGACGGCGCTGGTGCGCCGTTGGCTGGTCGATAGCCGGATGCCCCTTCCCAACTCACCGTCTGCCTTGTCTGACGGCACGACTTGCCCTTGCGGACACCGAAGCCACGGCCAGCACGGCAGGCATACCTAGTGCAGATTGCTCCTCCTGCGGCGGATGTCCTGCCTCATCATGTACGGTCCGCGGAGTACCAGCTCCTGCAAATCCGTTGTATTCCCATCATCCTCCCCATCCCATCGGCCGCCCTACGATATGCCGTCTTCATCACACAACATCCCAACAGCATAAGGTGGCCTGCGTCCAGCTTGTCCCACGCACCAACGCAACGTCTGTTACCTCAGCCATGCAAGAAACCCCCATTCAGAAAGCCAAAGTACCTGATACACTTAGCAACCGCTCTCACAAATGCTTTATCTTTTCTCCTTCTCCCCACCGCCCACTCTCCTCTGCGATTCGTCCATGCCACGCGTCCCTTGGATCCCACTAACAAGACCAAAGTTACCAAACCAACCGCCACCATCACGCGCGCCAGATTAGAGAAGAGCTAATGCCGACTGAGACTTAAGCACCGCCCATCAGGTCCAGCTGGGTCACATCTTATACAACCCCCCACCCCCAAAAAGCGAGCGCGAGAAGAAAGACAACGCATTGTCTGACCCAACCAGCAAGAAGCGACGGCGCATCTCGAGTATCCCAGCGCGAAGGAGGAACCCGCATGACAGGCCTCCCTCCTGCTGCCTGCTGCCGACCTACCCGCTTCCACCGCCGTCTTGGCAAATGCTTGACTCAATGTCGGGTTCTTCTCCTGGGACCGCGCAAGGCCTCTATCAGGTCTTCCAGCTCGTCTTTTCCTCCGGCTCATCGGACCCGATTAAGGATGCCCGTTTTCGGACCGACAGAGAGACGGTGTGAAATGCTGTAGCCACCTGCCTGGCGGCCAACTCTCCAAAAGGTGGGCTCCGAATCCAGTCACCGTTACCATCCTCAAATGGGATTCCCAGATGGGGGTCAAACCCCGGTATATCCGTGTTTGCCGTCAGAAGGAAGAACATGAGGAGAGGGGGTACCAGCAGGCTCAGCAAGCCCCGAGGCATAACGACGCCGACTTGGCGCGGCTCACGCTCGCCACAAGAACACCGGAGGAATGACGTCTCCGCGCCGTCGCGGGCATGGTCCTGCACCTGCAAAGCAGCACACAAGTACGCGGAAATGATCCACACACCGCCGCCGCCCGCGCAAACTCCCGGCCATGATGGGCAAGGGGAAATACCCGTTGCCAAGACTGTCATCAGTTTTCGGTCCCGCGTCTCTCGATCTCGCAGTGTGTGACGGTCATGGACTAAAACGGATGTCCTGGGGTAGTTGACCTTTCTAGTTACCCACAACACTACAGCACATGCATTCTTGATTCCCTTTCTTATGCGACGCTATACTAACCTGACCGCTGAGGTGGAATGAAGAAGGAGGATGACGGGGTCACTCGGTGCAGCAGCTAAGAAGCGCCGCTTCATCTCTCGCTGTTCCATCGCCAACTCACGCGCAACACTCGGGAAGGGATGCCCATCGATCGTTGCTGAATCCCATATTTCCCGCATCAGACCGACCCCTTGAAGCGCGTGCATAATCGCGCATGGCCTCTCTTTGCCAGTCGGTTGCGGTCGCGGCCTTCCCAGCGTGGTATTGACGGAAGCCAGCAGCACCACACACATGCTGCTACTGTTGCTACAATATCAACGGCGAAATAAACTCACTATTCAAGACTAGGAATCCGAGGAGGGGTACCGGGAGAAAGGGAAGGGAGGGAGCGTGTACCCACACTAACTACAGACAAACCAGACACACGGAAAACCCTCCATCCAACGAGAGAATACCGCGGGAAGAGACGCCGTCGAATCACTCTTGCTAGCTGTGAGACTGGAAACCTGAGACGTGGGATGCACACAGGGCTGGGCTGACGGGCTTTGTCGGCCATCGGCTGGTCGTAACGTAGCTCTACTTCAGTCAGCCAGTCGCCCATTTTCATTCCCCCTAGCAGCCCGCAGGTTAGCAGCAATCACTTGCCGAGGGGTCGGGTCGTCGTCGCCCGTCCCAGGATTCCCAAACAGGCTTTCCGCGGCGACCTAGGCTAAGAGATGACGGTACAGTACTTCCAGCCATCCGGGCAGCTCATCGTACCTACACAGTAGACTCTAAAAGGGACGAGGATATCGAGAAAAAGGCGGGGAAAATCAAGATCCATTGGATCCGCCAGCCGGCTGATTGGATCGCATACACATCCGCATACAACATGTTTTCCCAGCTCGGCTGATTCCAGCAGCTTGGCAACGGATCGGTGACGGTGGTGACGGACGTTGCAAGAGAAGAAAACGTCGTGCTCGGGTTGTTGTGTTTCCTTGTGCTGGGTACCGTTTCATTCACCCCTCTCCGCCTCTTCCTCAGCTGAGCCTGCTGCTGCTGCTGCTGCTGCTGCTGACCTTTGTCCCTTGCCCAGCCTAGCTTCCGAGTTTACTTCTCCCGCGACATTGGCTGCCGCTGTTGGTTGTCTGCGCCGCTGGGGATGAAGGGGGGAGGATGAGGTCAAGTACGTCAGGAAGAAGTAAGATGATTATGCTTCGAGGTACTCCGTATTTCTAGAGACATTGCGCATCTGCGGGGGGAGGCATTGGAAGTTCGTCCGAGTTTGATCCCATCCTCTCCCCCCCTCCTCCAGGTCGTATCGAGACAAACTTGGCGAATCCTTCAATGAAAGCCAGAGAGTCTTGGGTCTCGTAGACACGAGTTCCTCCGATTTCACGCACGCAAGAGTAGGTACACCACACATTCGAGTTAACTTTTGTTTGCATTGTAAACTGCAAGGAGCTTCTTTCTAGGAGTGCTTTTGATCTATCCCGTGACCGACTGTCAAAGAACGTATCCTTCCCATTTCTCTGGTTCGTTGTGCCTCCCCTCGGGACGTGGTCCGCCAATCCCTTGTAGTCCCGTTCCCTGCACTACGCGGGCGCACATCACCATTGAACTTCGCTTGTGTCTGGCGCGCGCATAGTATCAAAGAAGGTAATTTGATTATGTACGTCGATGCACCACCCCCCTGGGCCTCTTCTAGAGCCAGAGACGGCCGTTCTTGTTTCTGGTGTGCATGCAAACACACACAGGCATCTTTGTAAACTCGCAACACGGCATATCATAGCCGATGTTGCTTTTCCCAGGTAATTATGGGCTGTATTCAAACACAAATCAAGGCCGATCCTTTCCACGCCTTATTGGGCCCTTTTCCTGGAGCCTTTGTGAACGCCAATTGTAAAAGTTGAAAAAAAAAAAGTCTTTCTGCATGCTCATATGCTGGAACCGATTCCAAAGGATAGAACCGCAGCTATGCAGAAAAACAAACACGTAATGAGTCGTACAGTCGTGTCCGGGTGCAGTCAATAACCCGACTGGCCTGGCATCTTTCCAAGTGAGTGGCCGTGGCTCTCCAGTGGCAGATGGTTGTGGCAAAACACCCTCTTGGTGTTGAGCTGTGCACTGCCCTTCTTGGTAGCGTCAATGAGAAGAGCTGGGTCGTCGTAGTTCTCAAGCTGGCAGCACTCAATGTTCTTGACCCAACGATGGTTGGCGATTTCCGAGATGGTGGCGCGCTTTGCGGGGTTGGGGTTGAGCATTGAGAGGAGCACACGACGAAGTGCTGGCGGGGAGACGAATCCATCAAAGGCATTGAAGAATGGGTAGTCCGACTCGGTAATGCGCGATCCAGGCTCAGGGTGCTTGGCTTCCCACTTCTGCCATCCCTTGAGCAGCTCAGCGTATTGAGGGTTTCCCTTAACCTCGGCCTTACTCCAGATATTTCCTCCGAAGGTCACGTAAATCATGACAATCGCCGCGCTCCACACATCGAGACCTCGCGGGTCATACTCGGTCTCCTTCAGAAGCACCTCAGGTGCCGTGTACGGCTCGCTGCCACACATGCCAGGCTTGCACAGACGGATTTCGGCGCACATGCCCTTGCCACACTGGCCGCCAGCTTCTCTGAAGCCGGGGTGGTGGCCAGTGAAGACTTCTGAGACACCAAAGTCGGTGATCTTGAGCTTGCTGTCTTTGGTGATGAGAAGGTTCTCGAGTTTGATGTCACGGTGAGCAATACCGTTGCTGTGAAGATAGTTGATTCCCTGGACAAGTTGCTTGAACAGGCAGAGGCGATCAGGAAGTCTCGCTGGATCTTGGAGGTACTTCTTTGCAATCAATCCAAAGAGATCACCCTCCGAGCAATACTCCATAATGTGATTCCAACGACCGTGATCGGTGCAAAGCCGGATCGTCTCGACAACGTTGGGGTGGTGCAAGCTCTTGGCGATGCTGTACTCAGACTTAATCTTCTTCTCGTATTCTTCTTGCGTCTCTTGCTTTCTCTTGGCTCTGAACTCCTTGACCGCATAGAGCTCATTAGGGCACCCCTTTCGGCTCATCATAGTGACCTTGGAAGTGGCACCCTTTCCGAGATGTTTGCCATGGCGGCCAAACTTGGATAGGTACTCAAATTCCGCAAGGAGGTCGGCGACATCGACTTGGAAGTCGTCCGGGAGACTCAAGCTCATGCGTCGAGCCTTGACACCAACACCAGCGTCAGGCATCTGAGCCCATGGAGACGATCCCTCCAAGGGAAGAACAGGGTTATCTGAGTGAGGATTGGGTGCAGACGCTAGATGACGGCTCTTCACGCGGCCCTCGAAACTGCTGGCTCGTCTTCTGCCCAAGACAGGCTTGACCTTCTCGGCGTGCTTTTCCCGTCCGGAAACATTGGCGCCGACGAAGTTGACAGCGCGTCCTCGTAGGTTAAGGCCGGTGGAAGCCCTGTTCTTCTTCTTGAAGTCATCTTGAGTAGGCATGTGCGAAGACTGCTTGTAGGAAGAAATGGTGTCTACAGGAGAACCTGGAGACGGAGGCGAGTTAGACCTCGTGGTAGTGTGTGACTTGTTCATTGAGAATCGTCTACGATTTGAGGGTGCTGTGTCAATCAATGCACTCTCGGAGGAGACGTCGTTGAACTGGTCCAAGGTAAATCCGAGATCTGGTCTGTTTTGGGATGAGTTGGATCGTCGAAAGATGCTGGACATTGTCCGCTTAAAGCTTGAAGTCGAGCCGCGAGTGGGCCGTCTTGACAGCGGAGTTGGTGGCGGTTCTTGGTCAGCAGCAGATTCGGCTGCAGTTGAAGGGTTAATAGCAGTGGTAGCTTTCGGTGTGAGGTCTGACTTTGCAGGCGAAACCGAAGGTGTGGGTGCGGTGTCAACCAAGAGAGGCTTCGGAGTGGTCTGCACCTGGTGGGCAGCGGTGAGATTGATGTCGTGATGGTCCTGACTAGGGCGGGTGGTAAACTCTTGGGATTGTCTCCCACTGCTGATGGGGGTCACAGGTTCATTCGGAGACTCGCTTTCGGACTCATCGGCTTCTTCGAGGATGGGAGAAGTAAGATCGGTAGGAAATTGACGGGGAGACGAGGACAGGCTACTCGAGTTTTGTTGCTCGGCGGAATGTTGCTTGTCTAGAATCGCAAGCGTTTATTAGCGACGGACGCCTTCAAGGGTGCTGCGGACGGAAACAGGGCGGGTTGGAAACAGCTGCTGAATGACGGAGGTGCAGCCAGGGTGCAATGACCATCAGACGTGTGTGAACGTACCTTGGGGGATGGGAGCGGGCTGGGGCACCGCCATGCTGGTGCTGGTGAGGACGGTCGCCATCGCTGTTCGGAGTGTGGCCGGTGGGCACAAGGACAACAGCGGAGGAGGGTGCTCTGATCAAGGATGGGCCAATACGTAATTGGGCCACACACCACCGAGAGAGAACGCTTGGTGCTGGTGCTGGTATCGGTACCAGTTGGTTTCTGGGAGGGCCAAGTCGGTAGGTAGTATAGTCCGCGGCGTTTCCGAGGGGTCTCCA
The DNA here is from genome assembly GCF_030867605.1 of Colletotrichum paranaense. NCBI lineage: Eukaryota > Fungi > Ascomycota > Sordariomycetes > Glomerellales > Glomerellaceae > Colletotrichum > Colletotrichum paranaense. The sequence goes on from NW_026848975.1 coordinate 549,986, forward strand.
ATTCTTTGGCCTGGGCCTTGACGAATGGAGGGGGGGTTTGGTTGGGCGATGTGCGAGTAGTGTGTCCCCCAATTATCGGTCCTGAAGCACCAACGTGAAAGTCGAACTAAGCGATAAGTCGAGTCCAAAGCTGGCGAGGTGGGTTTATTGTAGGAGAAATCGGGAGGCTTGTAGGCCAAAATCCGAAGACGCAAAGGAAAGGGAAAACAAGAGAGTTGGGGTTTCTTGGTCTTTATCCCATTGCTTGAGGCTGCTGCATGCGTTTATTCTGCGTCGGGATGTTGTCCGGCGTTGGTGGATTTCTGTGTCGAATCAGAACCACGACGAGGCTTTTTCGAGTACAGAAGCGACTGCAAAATCAGAATAGCTAGACTGGCTCTGTGATTCGTGTATACGTCCTTGTCGAACGGGAAGCTGTACGTGTCTGCGCACGCGAGCGTATGCGGTTCTTGGTGTAAGGTGTTGGGGGAAGCAGGCAAGGTGAAAGTCGGGTCCAGGTCCTTGTCGAAGGAATTCGTCTTGGTATCAGAGTGACTTGCGTTTGGTTTGTAGAAGACTGCAGGTGCCAGAGGAGGTATATGTAGAAAAGCAAAGTGAATTGCCGATCGATGTCTTTTTCCTTGGTGAATGTTGTCTTGGTATTGACCAAGGTAGACGACCGTGATGAGGTAAAAGTTTGAGGTGTTTGGGATGGATATTAGTCGAGGATTAGGTCAGAGGAAGAGTAGAAAGAGAGGAGAAGAGGGCATGAAAATAATTCAGGCGTCCATCCTTATTCCGTCCTGGTCTTGGGAGGTGGGAAGGCTGCGAGTTTTGAATCGTCTCGCAGGGGAAGATAAGTCGCGGTAGTAGGGGGGGAGGGAACGGGTTCTCGATTTGGATGAAGACAAGCTCGAAGAAGGACCCCGCCGCTGCGCTTAGAGGGGCGTGGGAGTTAGAAAGAGGGAGAAAAAAAGACGCTCAAGAGAGAGAGAGAGCTATTTTCCGCCTCGGCCGGGTGTGGGAGTGGAAGATTGTACTGTATGAAAGTGGATGGGGAAAAAAGTTGGGTGCACCAAGTTGGAGGACTAGGGACTGTGGACCGGGGGAAGAAAGTGAGAGTGGAGGGTCTGCAGTTACAGTTGCAGATGTGCAGGTGCAGACAGGTCAAGGCCAGTCAGGTACGGGGTACGAAAGCGCGGGTGGAAGAAACGCCATGTATCTTTTACTTTTGTTGTTTTCTGGCACTCGCTCATCACTCTGCGGCCAGCCCCGGTTGGGAACCTCGAAGAGACGATGTACGGATAATCACAATACCTTAGACGGTAGGTACTGGATCCTTTGGTGGTGAGACTGAGAAGGGATACTCCGATACACTCACAGCAATTAGAAAATGGCATCCAATGGGACGGAGGGGTTCTGGTGGCGGTATGCTTTCCTTCCTCCTGAGGTCTTCTTGGAAAACAGAAACAAAAACGGCAAGTGCACGCAGGCAAAAGGGAGGCAGGCAAGAGCAACCAACAAAAAAGTAAGTACCTACCTTACCTTTTACATGAAAGATGGAAGCCAAGGCAAGTACGGATACCTTTCCCTCACATCTACACTGCTTCCTCTGGAATACATGCTCCGTACACACATGCCACTGCGTTAATCTCATCGACGGCATTCTGGGCGATGCAGCAAAATGAAGAGCAACGCTTGGCATCCTCCATCCTCTCGACAAGCGTCAACGGAAGCAACAATAATACAACCGACGCAGCAGTTTCTGTCCACAAGTTCTAGCCAAGCCCAGACTACGCCAGTGTCCAATATCCCACGTCCATTCAGCAAGCCGTATTCGCGAAGGTTGCGGCCAAGACGGTGCGCAGCCAAGAAACGACCATAGACACAAAAGAGCACGAAGCGTTACCAGCAACAAATTGTCACTCAGTATCCGTACGCACTACGCAGTAATCTCTACCTTACCTCACGTTTGTCTACAGATACTCCGTACCCAGTACTCCATACACAGCATGAATGATGGGATGGGACCGGAGAACGCCCTCGAGTGGGGACCGTTTCTCTGGGGGCACTTGGGGCTTCCATGCACCCATCTGAGGGACCCACCCGACTGACAAGACACCCTCATCTCACAAATTCTCACCCACCTGGCTCGCTCACTCTCACCACTCTCTCTCACTCTCACTCTCACTGCTCAGTCCCGGTTTACCTCATCAGTCTCTCTCCCATGCTTCTCAAACCTAAGCTCACGGTTCACCTACACAGTACAAAGTACAGGCTACGGTCCCTCATCGGCCCTTGTCACCCAAGGGCCAACACCGACGAGCCCTGCCCTACCCTGCCATCCGGATCCTGTCCACCCCTCCATTTTTGGTCTGGTGCTCTGTGCGTCTAGCTTGCACTGCACCTCAACCCGCGCACCAAAGCACATCAGACGGGACGGCATTCTGTGCCTATCATCGGCTGCTGCACAAGACTGGAGCATCACCCTGCGACTTCGCACCATGCAGTCCTTAAGCAGTATGCAATACTCCCTCCTCTGCCATTCGCCCAAGGCCAAGGCTTCACCACCTCGTGGTCCGGACCTGGCCGAGGAGAAAAGTGATTGAATTCAGAGACCGCGGATCCTGCCAGGAACACAACCGTGAAGTGGCCACCAGGGCGAACAAGAATCGCCCGAAACCGCGGGTCGTGGAACCCGGAAAGAAGCCCCAATGGAACATGAAGAAATGCCCAACTACGTGGTTTTTTCTGCTCGACAAGCCGACGGTGTCAAATTGCCAACCATGACAAGCAACGATCAACATGAGCGGGTACGGAGACCGTACGGAGACCAAAGAAACACCAATGTCTCCCAGAAGACTTCCTAGGAGACATCGTCTTAGCCAATCTAGTACGTACACACTGGACATGTATCTGTAACAGCAACTGTCATGACAAACAAGCGTCGGTGTTGGCATTAGCATTCACGCAGTGCCTTGTGTGTATTATTGGCACTGGCGGCGTGGCGCTCGTCACTGACTGACAAGCATTGGCGAGCAACACAAGCAGGCTGGCAGCTTCATTCTTGGCCATCCATGTCTTATTCCACAGTAATTACCATAGGTATTGCCAGCGTACGGGTACCAATTCAGAGCAGTATCCTCTCATATGCCGCCTACGGCCTGCGAGCCTGAAGTGCCCTGAACTGCTGGGCTTGCTGCGGGTACAGAGTACGGATGAGGGGGGGCGTGTTCGTGGATGCGCCGCCGGCCCCAATGTGTGTCGTGACTACAGTCAATGATCAATCCCAATTGATACAGCACAGTACAGCACAACGCCAGCACCACCACGGGGTTGACAGGCGAGACAAGATCAGAGGGCGTGAACGGGGGTCCTTGGAACAGGAGCATGGGGGTTCCAACTCCGACTCGTTCCTTCACAGACGGACGAATGAGACACCGCTGGAGGTTGTGTGGGGTGAATGATGCGATATTTGCTTGGCTGCAAACCGCTGCTCTGCTTCTGTGCGGGAGAACCACCTTTTCACTCAACAGGACTGGTCCAAGTGGTTCCCTTCCTCGTCCCTGCTTTTCTCTGGAACCGCCTATGGCTTGGTCTCTGGAGAAAAGGAAATGCGGAATGAGTTTGCCCTCGCGTATCTGCGTAGCGCCGCAGGAGCCCATCTAGGCCTTCTGTCTTGCTGGTTTTCTCTCCGTGTATTTCTCTTGTCGTGTGCCTCACTAACCTCCGCCGCCGGTCCCCTCACATCTTGCCCAGCCAACGACGGTGCGGCAATTCATCAGTTATCTGGGAGTTGAGGGCTGAGGCGGCGAATCCAGCGCGAAAGCATTGGCCGCATCCGCTCCAGGTACTCGAATCCACAGCACGCGCTACACATAACGGCATCCGCATATGCAATCCACTCTGCACATCCATGCCGAACCCGATAATGACGATGGCACGGATGGGTTCTTTGCTTCCTTTGGGTCGTGGACTCCTGGGGGAAGGGGGGAGGAGCCCATATCGTGACCCTGGCCCGCACAATATCCGTATTCCCGTGTTTCTATCCGTGTACGGATATCTATCCACCAAATGGATTATGGGGACTAGACCCAACGAATGGATCAACAGAATGACATTACAATATGACCTCGTCCTGCCGAGGCATCTTGGAGGACGGTCTCCGTTTTCATTTGGATCTTCTTACCTCAGTGGCCTTACCTGAATCTACACTGCAAGACTAACGATGTGATCATTTGTTGTCCTTGGCTTTCCCTTGGCTGTGACTGACCATTACCATTGACGCCTTCCACCGCCTTAGACTCATTGTCATCTACCAACCCAATGTTTCGTCTTACTCATTCCAGGATCAGAGAACAACTGGAGCACATGCGGAGGTGGAGGAGCGTAATCCGTCAACCTGGCAATGTCTTGTCTTGGCCGACCCTGGTTGACATTGCCATTGCCCCTGGGTCCCTAGGCCGCACCGCAGTCAGAGGCTGCGGACAAGTGCGATTGCGGCTGCGGCTGCGCTTTCCACATGGATTTGGATGTCGAAGAATGCACTGCCTGTCAATTCATGTCTCAGAGGCGCATTTCGAAAGCCTCCAGCTGACGAAGATGAGTGCGAAGCAAGAACTGAGGCAGACACCTTGGTTATGTAGTAGCCATGAAATGTAGCCAAACATATAATTACAGTTTGCTACTGGTCGAATGCGTTACAAAACAACGTAAGCTCAGGGTTTCACGCCGTCGAGATATCTCGTTCGAGGGCTGCCAGTGAGTCGTGATCATTAACTAAAGATTCAGCTAGATTTACTTGACCAACTTTACACAGGGCACAGTGGTACGCCGATACAATGTTGGTTCAGTAGGTACGGAGTGCATGCCTCAGACACGGTACGTACACAGCAGCGGTATGGCGGTTCGTGCGGTTCGAGATGACGGCTGAGCCTGCTGAGGTAAGAAAGATTGGCTTCCTTCCAATGTTTGCGTGAGACTCGAGAGAAGGAAAGAGGAGGCAAGGAATGGAAATATCTCGGGCTTGCGTATCGCACACTAACGAATACTTGCTATCGCGAAAGCAGGAAACAACGAGAAACAAGAATCAGACGGCAGGCGAAGGGGTCCACGCTCCCCTCCACCCCCTCTGTCATACCTACAGTCATGGGAAGATCCCAGAACGTTAGGTGACCAAAGGCCCTCTTCTTCTGCCATTCTCCATTGTTCCAAGCTATCCATTCGACGGGCTCCTCCAGTTCTGCCCTCCCTCTTCCTCCTAGGCTCCTCCACCTCCACCACCCCGAATCCGCGATTCCGCCCATTGTTACTATCACCCACACGCAACCCTTCAATCCAAGAGAGACCCAATCCGTCCAACCAGCCGCAATCCTCCAGGTGGCCTAGTGGGCCTGTCAGGGCTCTTCCTCGGAGCGCTGTTCAGACCGGAGGGGCAGCCACACCGTCACTGGGCACTCGAGACCCAGCAGACAGCAGATCGAATACGGTGAGCGATCCCTTAGGCCCGCTGTGGTGTTGGGACCTCGATGGTCAGTGGTCGAAGCGACGGAGTCTCTCCGATAATAACAGCGCCCCAAAGGGCCGACAGGGCCGACTGGCATCCTGCTCGTCGGCTGCTACGGCGCGAAAACAGGAGGGCCTCTTCCGATCACTCAGCACACCAAACGCTCGGCAGACCCGGCACAACATGACGCCCTCGCCTTGAGGATGCTTGTGTGGTTGTCTATCAAGCACCTCGATTCACGTGGTGCCTGACCAAGTACAGCAACAGGTACACGAAGCAAGATGAAGCAAAGTTACTGGTCAGGCAGTTTACGAGGAGCGATCGTGTCACATCAATCTATCAGATGCCATGATTTCGCTGCAAAGCAGAGGAAAGATCGGTGAAGCACCAGTTTTCACCACAGCGGCATTTGCGTCGAAAGCATCACCTCGAAACCCTCCCAGGTTCGCTATGGCAATACGCGCGACGGCAGTCCAAATACTCGAGCGTCTACGGATACTAAGAACGCCTTGCATCGTCCATCATCTTGTCACCGCCAGGAACAGTCTAGCACCCGGACGCCACATCCTTGTCAGTGGTTATTCGGCTGAGGATTCTCGACTACAGACTAGACTTTTCGTTGTCGCTCTCGCTTGTACTGCCCCAAGTGACAAGAGCCACCCCGAATCCCGATAGACTTTACCAACCCCCAGATCTGGTCGAGCCTTGTTGAAGGGCCGAAAAGTCAATGGAACTCGAAGGGTGCTTGCTGAACTCTCAATCAGTCTGTGTTCGCTTCAAGCTCCTACCGCTGTACACCTCAGCAACCACCACTACTAGTCGTCATCTCGGTCTTGGCTTGCTGTCTGGTGTCATGATTCTGCATCTCGCGGACGACTGCGTTGAGAGGAGGATTCAGTCTGCTCTCGAGTCTTGGTTGACCGATCGGCCTTTCTGCCAGGTTACTACTCACTCTCGTAGCCAAGACCGCGTTCACTGCTCCAGGTCCCCAATTGTTTATGGATCGCCATTCGATAAACGCTATCGCAACTTGCTAGGGGTTCCTGGTTTGAAGATAAACGGCCCTAATATGAACCCTGCGCAAAGCCCCAGCATCTCCGTACACTGTTTGCCTCGAGTCCTCAGGGAGTACAGAGCACTCTGAATACGTACCCTCTTTCGTCCGTCCTCGGAACTCATCTCTCACATTACTCCAAGCATTGCGTCGATTGGCCTTCTTCTTTATGTGCTACAGGCGACGGTCACCTGTTGTTACGAAACGCAAAATAATGCGTCTCGACCGCGTGATCAGCTCCGAACCGCCACGTGCGATATTGACTGAAGTTGAAGAAGAGAAAACTCGAAAGACGCGAAGAACCCTTGATACCACAAGCGCGTAAAGCGGCATTCTAGCAAAAATGGATACCAGCTGGGATCGCTCAACGGGTTGCCGACTCTCCGATACTCCAGCCGCCTCCCTTGAACATGAAGTATAGATGACAGGGATATACTCACGATGCAAGTGCGTCATGCTCCCCAGACCATGGTGGATATGTTCAAGTCGGTCGCACCAATGCCGAGCATTGGAAACATCGCCTTGGACGACACATGATATCCATTACCGTCTTCACCTGCTTACCGCCTCGCCTCACCTTTCTCCGAACCGCGATAATCATCCGCTGGCCGCTGTTGGCAGATGCATCATGGCCATTACTCCGGGATAGACACAGTGATCGAGATTTTCACATGATCATGAGGAGACTTTGAACGGGTGTTGAGTTGTCTTACCCAAACAGACGGCAAATTCCTTGGTCTCACCGTTGTTGAGATGACAAGACAGATTGTAGCGAGCTATGCCACCGTCTGATGCTCTACCTCTCGCTCACCACTAGCACGGGCACTGCGCAGCCGCCCTTGGCGGTGCTTCACCACCAATGTGTTTACTACTACGAAATTACTTCGGAATGGGACAAGATGTTCCAGGAAGTTGTACTCGCCAAAAACACACAAGTCTCAGGCGCGCTTCGTCACAGCCCTGAGCAAAATATACCGAGCGGTGCAACTGCTACTGGCACTGGCCCGTATGAGACTTTGACGCGGCAAAAGCTTCTACCCCCGGGATATTGTCAATATCTAAGCTCGCTTGCTCAATAAGCCGAAATAAGGCTGTAGAGATCGTCAGAATTCCCTTGGCAATTGGGAGCAAAGCGTGCGCCGAGCAACTCAATTTCCAGCACTGGCGCCGAGCGCAAGCAGTAAACGCTGTATCTAAGCATGATGCATGTCGACTCTTGCTTTCTAAGTTGCTTTCACAACATTTGAGAATGATGCTTTACAGCATCACGAGCAGGTAGCCAGCATGCAGCAACATCTCTAGAAGCTATCAAACGCGATGCATCGTCATCAGTCGAATGGGGTCCAAGACCAATATCCTATCGGATACATGTGGACGGTGGTTCGTTGTCTGTGCCCTTTGGCGGCGGCGTGCTTCCGGGATTCTTCAACGGCACCGGGATAAGCATACCCAGATATTGGAACATATCTAGCTCCAAGCACTGTCTCATCAATCTGGGCTAGCCACTTGTTCAGGACAGTGTTGTTGTTTCACTGGTGGCTGTCATGTATGCATTTGGCGATCGCCATGAACGAGGTTCCGGCCCATGCCGTTGAGTTTTGACAGCATATCAAGCGGGCCACTCTAGCAGCTGATACGCAGCAACAAGGCTCAGCCGTAATCTGTGCCTTACATGGAACGGGCTTGAGAAGCAACACGGCTCTGAGTACCGCAGGCTCGGCGCGCCAAATCTAGTGGTCGAGCGGTAGGCATGTTGCGTATGCCAAGCTGCTTGTCGCCCTGCAAACTCGCATCCTGTCGGCCGAACTCTGTTTTCGTCCATGGCTCGTTCCCCTGGACTAAGCTTGACCTACCTTCACCATTCTGTGTTGAAGAATTCAGAATCGCCAAAATCACCTCCGGCCACTACGAACTCCAGCGCAATGGGAGAGGAACCAAAGATCATCGCCAATGTGGCAGGTTGCCCCCCTCTTCCTCAGGTTGTGTTCCAGGCTTCAGATGGGCTAGCCAACAGCGGCACAAGTCGTCAGATTGACTAACTGCCACCGCTTCTGTCAACGCATCACACTTCTTAGTCACCCGCGTCGTACCCAGCCATCAGTGCTGTTCGCTTGGATCGGGATCAAGCAAAGCGGCATATCACGGGAGGTGAGGGTGTGCTCCAAAGGCTTGATGACAGTTCTGTTAGCCAACGACCTGTTTCAGCAGACATTCGAGACTGGTATTGTTCCCCCACGCTTGTCGTGACTGCTGCACCCCTCAAGGAGAGACGGTGAATGGCTCGCTTATTACACTACTGCAGGTGGCCCGAAAGAGATGTTTAACACATAGCGAAGTGAGCCAGGCCTTGGCGCTGGTGCTGCTACGCCGTGCGGAGGAGAGGAGTGGATTGTGGGAAAAGGGGAGGACGGACGGATCATGGATCCTGTCAGTCGACCGTACCAACTCGAGCGAGCACATGTTCTGATCCTCGCGGAGGACTTGGCGACCGAGATGCTCCGAAATGAGACCCGGAATCTTGTGTCAGTGACCGACAGTCCGACAGTCGGCTCCAGAGGCTGATATGTGCTTCTTAGCCGGCGGTGCTTGAGCCGCCAGTGGGCACACGTCTCAAAGAGGCAAAACCGGGCGACTTGAAAGTTGAAAGATGTTTGACGGCCAGGGCGGGACCGGGAGGAACGAACCTCGCGATATTGGAGGGCTGTCTTCCGTCCTGTCTTCCGTCCATTCTTCCATCGAGTACGTCTTCGTCGGTGTGGTATTTGGACAGAGTACCAAGACAACGGCGCCTTGCTCGAGCCTCGATGTTTCTAGCGGCTTGTTTAACCCTGCTACACATCGTTGGCTTGGCTGAACTAGAAGTCTCTCGCAACTGCCGCTTTCAACCCCCAACTTGCCCCCATCCCTGGGGATGGGAAGTTGTTGGGATGGCGTCGCTGAAACTCAAAAAATGATACCCTCAGGAGCGCACATCGGATTGGACACGGATCTACAGACATACGAGGCGGTTGTCGCGTTGAAATACCACCTGGAACAGTGAGCAGCAGGTCTAGACTTGGCCGATGGTAGAGAAGACGCGTCTCGTTCGTGGCTTATTCCATGTCTCGCGCTGGCTCAAGGCGCACCTTGCAGTTTTTTTACGGATTACCTAGCACTGCACCTGATACCAGGGGAGTGTATCGACGAAGTTTGGCATGTCAAAATCAGCAAAAGATGTTCACGCCTCATCTCAAAATGGACAGCCAAGGAGATCTGCCGGGTCATTAATGTGATTATCGATTCTCGACTCTCAACAATCAATGGTCCGAATGATGGGTTTTTGCCTTTCGAAGTTGTCCCTATTCAACTGCTCTTTGTACAGATACCGATACCTCAACTAAAATGTGGGGAGCGGAGTCTCCTCATCTTGAGATCTGCCATATTATCACAGTCTGTTAGTTGAGGCGAAGAAGCTGTGTCGATGCTGGGCTGGAATGGGTTGAGTACCTCATGGGATTTCTGACAGCTAGGGACGTGGCTGGCTAACTAGCCAAGCCACGCCGTGGAGTCAGTTCCGGACGGGATTCACCGTACGGGAAAGTATGTCAAAACGGGCTTGTTCCTCCAATCGAAGCTCCTCCTTTGGCAATCCACCACCGCCAACATCGTCACCAGCCTCTCCAGTCTCCATCTCTGGGTCTCTACCCCGAACTTGGCCCCGTTGCCCTTCCGCCCGCTCGAGCCCTCGACAACGGGCTCCCGCCAAGCCAAGTGGCGGTGAGCTAAAGGCCCCCGAGAGCCCTGGAGCTCGTCCGCCGCCCTTCCCTTCGCTTCACTCTAATCCCCGTCTACAGCAGCCCCTCACTGGGTGCATTCACCTCTCGGGTCTTTTGCGGCATGCTTGACAGGGCTAGCTAGGCCCTGCGGTGCCAGCAAATGTAGTGTGAGTCGACAGCTGCTACCGCCGCTGTTGCTGGTAAAAGGGGCTGGAAATCTCGCTTCAATGCTTGCTGCATCCTCAAGCTGGAGATGCAAACGACCTATTGGAGCTTCCACCAGCTTGATCCCGGGGAAGCTCATGCGACTGCCTTCTGTTTCTGAACCTGAAGTGCCATTGCGATTCACCGCAGCTTTCCGAGCTGCAGACCGTCAAACGCGTCTGTAGGCATGTCCTGTCCAGCGCCCTTGTTCCACGGCAGACGGGCAGCCGCGTTGTGCAGGCGTCTACTTCTCCGAAGACAGCTCGGGTTAACGAGACGCCCCGACATGGGCGGGAAGATGGTATTAATCTGGGGTTCGCGGGGTACAAGTGGCTTACAGTCACGATACATCGATACGATCCTTTGTCCTGGAGGCAATCACACCCCCCGGAACTCTATCCCGGATGGGTGGGAGGGAACAGGCCATTCTCACACTCTCTATACATGCGGCATCTCGAAAAATCCCTCATGGCTGGTATGCACCATTATGGAGGATGGTGAGGATGACGACCTTGTTTATGTACGAATACTCGTGATTTGCCAATCATCCTCGCAGTCAGGCCCTTTGCTGTATTCGTACCAGATACTTTGGCATTGATGGTCAGTTCAGTCTGTCCATGCTGTACACCATCCCCCCGTCGCAAAGCTCTGCGGCTCAATACTCGGTCGATGGGTTTCGGACACACGGACACGGACGTGGCATATATTGAACCTTTGCGTCTACGGCCAACACGGTACAACTAGCTATTTGATGATTTCGTTATCGTCAGAATTTTCCATCTGCATGGAGGTTGCCATCGCCAGGTGGGGAATTGGTCTGCAGCTTCCGACATGATCAGACTTTTTTTTTTGGTGGCCATGCCGAACGAGAGAGAGCGCGAGAGCTTATCTCTCCTCTCATGTGGCGAAGAGTGATCGCCCTGGGGCCCAGATCTTCTAGAAGGGTTCTCCAAACCCCAAGCCCGAGTCGGCGACGTCTGCATCCCTAGTGGGTAGTCTGGCCCCCTCCGACGATGATCGAATGCCCAGAGAGAAGGAAGCAGCTCAGTCCTTGATGGGCGACGCTTGGCGTTCTGCCAAAAAATGCCACCATTGACCATTCATGGTCCGTCGAGCCTGTCCCTGGCGTGCCCAGCTGAGGGGAAAGCCCGACTGGGAGACGGGCTTGTGTTGAAATATGCCTGCAACTGGGCACTCCATCATTTTTGGGGTTTGGCTTGGCTTGTTCGGCGATTCCCATTGCTTGACAGGACGATTCTTCGTCGTGGTGGTGGGAAGTGTGCCAAGCCAAACGTATTTTAAAGTTTTCGTTTGCTTTGCCTAAGGACATTCAATTGCGTGTCCGTTTCTGTTATGATCTGCCTGTAGCCTTTGGTAGATCCAAAGTCATGGCAACCAAAAAAGTCCACCCACTGCGATGGGTTAAAGTAGCTGCTGGCACGTTTTGGCATGTTGGTTGAGTGAGGTAGCACGGTAAGTCCGACGTCGATTTGAGGAGATCAGCAATCCCATACCTCATCCGAATATGGGCTGCTTAATCTGGTGAATCTACATGGACGTCCCTTGGAACAGATCTCCCCTCTCCGTGCCCCCCGTAGTTCGGACGGAGGTCCAAGGTAGGTGGTCAGAGGGAAAACGATCGGAGGAATCGAGAGCGAGAAAGCCGCCGCGCTCAACGTGCGGCGAGCGGGCTGATCGCGGACTGTGCGCGGTTGAGGGGTGGGAGGACGCGCAGACCGGGGAACGTCACTCCGGTTGCCGGAGCTTCTTTTTGCTGCGGGTGTTTGTTGAGGACGGGAGAAGGACGGATGTGTATGTTCAGCATCCGAGTACGGCTTCCGGTCGTACATGTCCCCGCGCCTTTTGATTCTTTTTGTGTTTTCGAGAGATTCAGGTGGGTGTCTGTCTCGCACGGTGATCTTGGGGTTGGAAGGAAGGTTGAGCGCGGATGTCGTCTGGGAGGTGTAGCTTTAGAGTGAGATGTAGCTTGAGGCTTCAAATCTGCCTATATATGTGTATGTGGCTGCTGCTTGTAGCTGTAGCTGGCAAGACTACTATGCCCGAAGTTGAATATAGACAACGAAGGCGTACCTTTTACAAAACCTTCCTTCGTGGCAGAAGCTATTATGACTACTCGATTCACAGACAACAGGGCTGCTGAGAGAGTTCTTAGTCGGGACCGCTGCGGGTTTCTCTCCGGAGACGGGGAGTTGAAACTTTGACGTGGCGTTCTGCGGGCGATGAACTCTGCGGTTTAGGTTTTTTTTTTGTTGAATGTGCGATTTGGAGTATAAACATGTTACGGGACAAGGTGATGGGGTAAGAAAGGGGCATTTGGTGGTCGTTGTGGCATGTAAGGCTTTCTCGATGAGTGTGGTTACCGTACCTTTCCTTCTCTATGGCCTCGTGAGGGAGACATCCGGAGGCCTGGGTGGAGGGGGGTGGGCGTGGAACCAGGCTCTAGTGGAGTGAGGTCCCGGGTCGGTGATGGATGTGTCTTGTGCGTAGGTTGGTATTTCGTGGCAGGTTGATAGCTTCCCTCGTGAGAGCTTTTGTGAGTGAGGGACGTTGTGTAGTCTGGGAGAGGACATGAGATTGCTTGACGGATGAAGGGGTCCCTTATTCGTGTTTACGCTGTAATGGTAAGAGTTTGCGTTATACTTGATGGGTTGTTATAGAAAGAATGGCTGTTCATCACTTTCTGCAAGCTTATCCTCGACGAGAAGAAATACACAGCGAGGCTTGGAATTTTGAGTTTCCGACGAGGTACATACGTATCAAGAGATCCACTCTCACGATTGTGGTTGCTGGTTGCCATTGTATCGTTTGGATATGAGGTCGTTGTTGATACCGCGCTGACTGGGATCATGTCTCTTGGACCGGAAGAGCTTCTTGACCCGTGAGTGAGGTTGAAGGCATTGAGACGTGCTCTGTTCGACGCATATGGTTGTCCTGTTATCAGGGCATCGCCTCTTTCTTATATAGTCTTGATGCGTGATATGAATGGAAGCCGTCATGAGCAGGTCTGTTTAGTCTACGAGGTAAAGGGGAGTTAGATGCGGGCTTCTGCAGCGACTGTGAGGTGGACTCACGTTCAGACGCTTCTCAGTATGTCTCTCCGCTCCGTAAAAGATTTGATATGCTGATATCAATATCATCCGAATTGTAAACGGTCTTCAACCATATTGGACTTAAGCCTCGACCTGGTGGCCATTCAGCAACCCAACGTCGATTTGCCTCTTTTCCCAATGGCACCTTACATCACGAGGAATTCGGCAGTCTTTCTACATACATTGAAGTTATTGGCGCGGCAATCGAGCGTGTTCCATAGCCGTAAAGTGTTGATTGGTGCATCACGCTCGGCTGTTTTCCATACTCTTACGTTTGAATCCCAGCTACCTCCCGTTGGTTTTGCTCTTCTTCCTTTCCAAGGGTTCTAACCTGTGATAGCAAACATGTGTTTGTTTCGAGGGGCGTATAATAGATCATCCTTGGAGCGAGCATCTGAATCACGCACTTTGGCATTGTAACAATCATCATTTTATAATTGTAGACCAAACGCAAGACCCATTTGTCTGAACTCTCAAGATCGATTCAGTTTCCGCCTGGGTAGCGGATTCCGGGGCAAGTGATGACCAGGCTCTATCGGAGAAACCTATCAGCCACGTGGGTAAATTGATTACCACAGACAAGACAGGTCGCGAGAGCCCATTAGGATCTTCCCCGCGACAGCGTGATACTTGACTGGCTCTATACTCACATTCGACAGTGTCATCTGTGATCAACGGGAACGTGAGGGAGGCTACTTCTGGTTAACCCCAAACCCAAGCGCGTAAATTCTTCTTTCATAGACTCTGGTACAGAAATCCAAGGTAAAGACCAGATTAGCCGTGTCTCTCCTCCCCGATGATGAATGCATATGGAATATACTTCAGGTAGTGATGATGAGACTTGGGCAGCGTAATAAAGAGCCTTCTCTAACCACTGACTTGTAAGTAGACCATAAGTATATCGACAAGGTTAACAGTATCCCAGATACACTTTCCGGTGCGATATGGAGTTCCATCAAGGCACAGGAGAAGATCACGCCTTTGACGAAAATATAATCAGAAAATCTACATTCATGTAATAAATGCTTGAGGGTCTCCGAATCTTCCCTCGGGTTAAGAAAGAAGCGATCCTTTCACAGACGGCAGTTATCACCACTACACCATCCCAACTATCTCGTTGTACGACTGCTTAACACTCGGGTAGGAATGGACCGGGAGCGCGCCGGTAGAAGCCCTCAGTTGCGATCTCTTGGCATCCTCCTCTGCCTGCCTCTCCGCTGCGCTTAGATTCGCAAAGTCACGACCCCAAGCGGCTATTCTGCACCTCCCCGTCGTTTGACAACTATCGAAGATACTCCGGGCAGTGACACTTGAAGCTGGACAGAGCAGAGAGCCTGAACGCCCACCTCCTGGCATGTGGAAGCGAGGGTACCAAGATAGACGACCCACGCCCCAATGTCATCGCGGGGGGCTGCTCTCCATCACTATATCATGCTCCCGACATCACCGCGATAAGCCAATCACACTGCTGTAGTCTAGAATCTGACTTGGCAGAACTGTATTTATAGCATTTTCGCGTTCAAACGGCTCGAGTTCCATTCCATATTGGCCAAAGCTCCCAGAATATGAACTGTAAAGGGGGATATTGCGAAGATAGGCACTACAATACTCGGGTCAGCCTACCCTTGGAGCAAAGCCTAGTGATACCCCTCTCGTGATGGAAGTGTTTCTCATGGAGTCCCTACCTTCCAAGTGATTGAGACAGCTCAAAATCCGGCAACCCGGAAAAGAAAGACTGGGGGCCTTCAGGTGTACGGATTTCATCACTTTACCTCCATGAGAACATCTCAAAAAAAAAAAAAAAAACAGTATATCATCACACGCTCGAGTGTAAACTCTTCTGCGTTCCAGGAATTTCTTCCATGTCTGCCTTGCCTATGTTTAGTTCCCTAGTCGCTAATTGCCTCACAGACTACTCCAGTCAATACCATGCTCTTGAGATACCTTTACATTACCTCAGCCTCATGAACAGACAAAACCCAGAAGCTTCAATAAGAATTCTTGGCGTTCCGCAAGGTAAAAGAGTCGGAGAAGTCTCTCGTAGGTAGATTTCACACCCGTCGAAGGCGGCACCCCGATTCCCCGAGACAACTTCACATTTCCCCTTTCGCGTCTAAGATAGGTAGAACATCAATCTGGCGAGGATAATGGGGATATCTTGTTGATTTCAAGCCTGCTCCTCCCTCACCTCAAACCAATTTCCTTCACAAGCGAGCTCTACCCGAGCCTGAACTCCAACCACGTCTCGCATCGTTTGGCACAAGCAGTACAGTCTCCAGCGCATCTCCAGCAGCCAAAGGGCCTATTCCAATAACGCGAGGCGCTTATCACTCCATCAAGGCTCAGAACTACCGTCAGGTAAGTACCACCCTATCTATATAGGAATACCAAAATCATACCATTCTCTCAACGAAGCACCGGCGAAGTTTCCAACATGAGATCTTGTCTGCTACGCACCAGGGTGAACGATAGAGATGTTGGTCGAAAGAACGCCCGTCGCGCTTCTCATTACACATTCCGTCATGATTCTCACATATCAAAAAGATAGGACTCATGAGTGGTGTATATACACCCTGACTTGGATAGAGATAATGCGGATTTTATACCGTCTCGACTTTGTAGTCTACTGAATTCTCGTAAGTCGCCATTTGTCAAAGTTCCATAATCTAAGTCCCCGTAATCCAATGACATAGGGAAGAAAGCCCATCGTCGCCCTGACACACCCGTTTCCCAAAAACGTTCCCATAAGAAAAGGGAAAAGCAAAACTGAGAGAGGAGCAGATGAATGATCCGCCCGACTATACTCCCATTGTGAAATCGTGCTCGATACCAGGCGTGACGCTGGCCATGAACTACAGCAAGTTAGCATCATCATTACCCTCGCAAACTTCGCCCACATCAGAACATACCTTGAGGAAAACAACCAGATACTGATCCACCCGGATCGCAACCTCCTGCTCGTCAACCTCGCTCTGCTCAACCTCCTCCCACTCGCCGTCCTTATCGGCAGCGGCCTGAGCATCCTTGACGTCCAGCTTGCCCAGCTCGTCAACGAGTCCCTCCATGCCCTGGTCCCCACCGACGGCCTTGCCGGCGCGCAGCTTCTCGCGCCGGATGCGCAGGGCCCCGTCGGCGCGGTCGAGCATCGTCTTCATCACGGACGCGTGCTTGCACGGGTGCACGCTCGCCATCTTGATGTTGTTGGCGAAGAAGGGGAAGTCCTCGAGCGTCACCGTCTTGTCCTTGTAGTCGCCCACAATGTCGTCCATCATGGCGTGCGGCGGTAGCGGCTGGCCGTTGGGCGAGTAGCCCGAGAGGTATAGGCGGGGTGTGCGGTAATACGTTGAGTACATGATATAGAGGGTGTATGTCCGCCGGCCGCTGTAAAGCGCGAGAGGTTAGCAATGTCTTCTCAAGAAGAAGCCTCTACACGATCAGTACCTGTTCTTTCCATTGTCTCCTGCATCGCGGATGATGGCCTCGTCGTCATCTTCATCCTCCATATCCGGAATCTCATCGTCATCCTCCACAACCTCCCGGTCTCCCACATTTCCCGAGTCGTCCACCGTCCGCACCTCCTTCACCTTGAGCGGCTGCGAGCTCGCCAGCCCGCCCGTGCGAAGCCAGCCATCTTCATCGTCGTCGCCGGTCCCGGAGCTCTTGCCGCCCTCCACAACGGCCTCCTCGTGGCCCGCATCGCCGGCGAAGTCGTCGTCGAGTCGGCGGTTGCAGGGGACGTTGCGCGTGACGAGGAACTGCTTCCCAGGAGGCAGGTAGCTGACGCGGCGGCTGTCGGCGTCGGCGTCGCCCCAGGACCAGGTCGGGAACTTGTAGACGAGGTAGTCGCCCGCGGCGACGAACTCTTCGGGGGTGATTTGGCCCGTCTGGCGGAAGGTGGACTTGTGCGATACCGGCGT
Organism: Colletotrichum paranaense; assembly: GCF_030867605.1. Taxonomy (NCBI): domain Eukaryota; kingdom Fungi; phylum Ascomycota; class Sordariomycetes; order Glomerellales; family Glomerellaceae; genus Colletotrichum; species Colletotrichum paranaense. Next base: position 567,511 of record NW_026848975.1, read on the forward strand.
GTACCGGTCGCGGAGTGTGTTGACGGTCGAATAAAGAAGATTCATCGTTGACGTCGGTCTGTGTCGTATAGGTAAGCTTCGGTATATCGAGTCGGTGACGCCGTGTGTTGAATGGTATCGATGGTCTCTAAGTGTATAGTTGCTTTGTGGTGATGCGATCCTCTTCAGTGGTGTCCTTCTTGCTGATGAGAAGGATGTGGTTGGTAAGGGTTAGAAAGACAGCCTAGTCCTCCGCCGACTCTGAGAATGATGTAGTTTGTCGTAGTTCCGCCTGATGTCGATGACTGGGAGTCAAGCTCGTGGCAGCTGTTCAGGGCGATCACATGGATGGCGGGGTTGTCTCACGATTGGACAGGGAAGATGGTGGCGGGGTTGCCGCCTGCCTGCGCTAGTGCTGGGGGATCTGCTTATCTTATCGGCCGTTGGAAGCTAGGTACCTACCTTACTGTAGGTACTAATCCGCTTAGGTACGACATACAACAGCTTCCTCAATACAGTTGCGCCATTGAAACCGGTGGAAGGGCACGGATCGCGCTGGTTCGAGCTGTTTTGCTGCAGCATAGGCTGACTCTGATGTAGCCTGAAACTCACGCCTGGGTGGCTGATGAGTTGCCCTTTGACTACATTGGAAGTGTGTTCCTCAGCTTTTGATCTCGAAACTAGCTAGACAAAGCTGTCGGAAGCCGGAGAACAAGGGAACATCTAACATGTAGCTTGGCATTCTCATCTCGAGGGTGGCCCTCGCCATCTCGGTCATGCGATTTGGACCAGAGTCAGTGTCATGGAAGCTTCACTTAGACTGGACAACATGCCCAGAGACGAATGGTATTCAGCCGCGACAGGATTTGTGGTATCTTTGAGTCCTAGCATCCTATTCCTCCTCCTCACTACTAACTTCCTCCCCTGCTTCTATGGCCTCCTGCCGCCGCTTTGCTGCGCGCTCCCTCTTTCGATCCAGCAACTTCTTTAACCTCGAAGCACCATTGAAGACGCCGTTCGTCCCTGACCCGCACGCGGCGCATGTGGGGTCCTTCCTGTACCTCTTCAACGCGCAAGGCTCGCAAAAGTAGTGACCACACCTCGTGATGATCGGCGCCTTGTAAGGCTCCCTGCATATGATACAGGCGAACGGGATATTCTCCAACATGGCCTCCTCGTCGTCATCATCGTCGTCGGCCTTGGTGCGGTCCGCGCTAGCAACGACGGTTCCCGCAATGTTCTTCTTCCCCTTTGTGACGTTCTCCCACTCCTTGTCGAGCTGCCATCCTTGCTTATAGTCTTCTCTGGCGTGGAGGTACTTGCAGTTATCGCCGAAGCCACAGAAACCGGTTTGTTTGTACTAAAGATTGTTAGTATCTATGATTTGAGGAGGTAACGTGATGAGCAACTTACGTCTTTGCAAACGTCTGGTGCGAAATCGGTGACTGTGATTGTCCTGATGTTGGTGGGCGCCTTGATGGGGCCAACTGTCTTGTTTGGGGCGTCTGGGTTCTTCGTGATGAACGAAGTCTGGTTCGCCAGCCCCTTGTATGTTCCGTCGGGGGCCTGCGATGTCTTTGCGACAGCTCGCGAGCTGCCTAGTAGGTTCTTTGATGAAAGAGCGTCCTTGCCATCCTCGTCGTACCAGTTGCTTTGTTTCGTGGCATCGTTGGAGTCTGATATGGGCACGCTGCGATCGGCGGTAAATACTGTGGCGGAAAGGTCTTGTTTCGACTTGGCGATGTCCTTGGACGAGGCCGTGATGGCGCCTGCCTTCGTCTTTCGCCTCTTGACCCGCTGGCCTGCTTCGTCTTCGGAGGATGAGTAGTCGGAGTCGGAGTCGCTGTTCACGGGCGGCGGTGTTGCGGGTCTTTTGCGGATGTTGGCTTTGCCCTTTGCGCCGCGCCGCTTGAAGATGGCCACTGGCGCATCTGTTGCTGGGGCGCTGTCGGCCATGTTTGATGGGTCTGGGCCTCGATCGCGAGTGTACGTCGGTTTTTGAAGATGGACGGAATATTCTGATTTCGTTGATATAGATTTTCTAGTGAGTCTTTGATGATCCGCAGCTAAGGCTAGGCAACGTCGGTAGTTGAGAGAGAAGTTTGGGGTTACCCTTGGTCAACTTTAGCTTTGATGGCGATCATCAACACTCGGGTTCAAGAATGCCTTCTAGAATGATCAGGTCAAGCCACAGGGCTGACAAATTTCGTGGCTTGAGCGAAAGACCCATATGGAGGGGCGAAACCAATCAGGTGCCTGGACTGATACGGCTTAGCGTTCTGGGGCGGCGCCGAGTCCAGCTGCCAGTCAGGAAAATCGGGAGGCTGGAAGACCAGGGACCGATTGGTCAGAAATAGGAGAGACCAGTACACAGAAGGTTGCAGGGATGAGCTTCCCAGCTGGGTTAGAGCTGGCTCACGGTGGATGCGAGCTAAGATTGGCCAAAGTTATGCGACCAAAACGAGTTTACCCCAAGGAAACATCTGGGCGCGTCTTCACGGGCATTGTTTTGAAGCGATGCGATATGGCGGTATGGATTGGCGGGGAAGAGCCCATAGATGGGCGACGATGGATGGCCGATGCCTTGTCGATGCCATGCCATGCCATGCCCTGCGATCTGACATGACTGATTGCTTGCATGAGCACATGTATCCGTACTAGCTGGGAAGCGGTATTCTTTGGTGGGGTCGGGATGGATGCTGTTCTTGTGAACTCTCTCGCGGTCTCACTCACTGTGCTGTCTGCCGTGCGCGTGAGAGAATGCTGCCATGTTGTTGGAATGGGCTGTCTGGATTGGCTACGGATGCGGTTGTAGCAGCGGCAGCCACACGGATCGTCTGTCTGCGAGAGGCAACGGCATTGGACGATCGAATGGAGACGTCTCCTGGGTGGTGCATGAGGCCATGGTAAAACAACAAAACAACTGCATATTGAAGCCATGAGTTGGTTTTGGATTGCAAAGCTGACCTTCTGCATGCAGTAGGTAGCTGCCTGTTCCAGGTAGCTGACTGAATAAACTCACCTCCTGCATTTGTTTCCTAGGTAGAGTGGCAGAGCCCCCCATGCTATGCATTGCCCGCAATCTTGAGCTGATGCCCCCATTTTCTCGTCCCTGCAAATGCCGCCCCAGTGGCTTTGCTACGTCTCGATGGATGGATCCCAATGGTCTTCGCTAAGGCATGTTGAAATTGAGGGCTTTCAGATGAATGCTTAGAGCTGAGCTGGGCGACGATGATGACGATGATGGGCAGATGACTAGCTGTTCGCCTGGGTACCTAAGGTAGGATCCTAGGTACTTGACCCAACCAAGGTCAATTTACATACATAAGACGGGTAGATAGTAGTACGGCAGATCATGGATAACGACGGGAATATGGAGAGAGGTGCGGCTTAAGTCACTGCTAGTGTGATGATGTGTTGTTGAGCTGCTGTCCACAGCTAGGGATCACAGCACATTATCGATAAGCACCCGTTATTCGTACAACAACAAGGCCATTATCCACCCAGTCCGCGAACGGATGCAAATGGCACGAATGGTGCAGTCGCAAGGCAAACTGTCAGGTACCCGAAGTTGTGCAGTTGCACAGTCATAGGTGCAGGCATTCTGCAGCTCCACGGTGGAACCCAAAAGACAGCGAGACCTGGCAAGCACCCTGCGTTCTGGACAGGCATGAGGGGTGGAATTGACAGGCACAGGCACAGGCTCAGGCTCAGGAACAGGAATAAAATGGATAGTCGTTGAGATGGGTCTCGCCTGTTGCTATTCCCAGTCAGGAGACGGGGGGAGCACAACTCTCGTCTAAACCACACTCCATCTGGGTCCTGGACTCCTGGCCACCTGGTCTAAAATCACTTGTATCCATCCAAATACTCCTTACACAGTGGTTGTGCACGCATGCCGTAACGCGTGAAGGGGGAGAAGCGCATCGCTGGTGGTGAATAACAATGCCCTTGTTGCGAATATTCTCATGCTCTACGCAGTACTGTGTACTGTATTATGGAAGTGTGGATTGTGTAAGGAAGGTATGAAGGAACAATTTGAGGATACTTGAAAGTGAGAGAGGATCCCCTCGTGCCTTCCTCTTTCCACTCTCCTCCTTCTCTCTTTCGCGACTTTGCCCTTTCCCAAATTAATTACTAACCCCTTCCACGTTCTCTCCCTCCATCCCTCCTTCTCCTCCCTTTCCCCTCCTCGTCGTCCGTCGTGTGTCTGTCTCTTTCCCTTTGCCGACGCCGACACCCGCCGACCGTCGCCTCCGTCCTTCCTTCTTGTGCTTCCATCCAGTCGCGTCACTCTACTCAGACGGGCATCGACCTCGTTGTTCCTTCGCGACCTCGAGTCTCCCCTTCAGTTTGGAGCATCGCGCCAGGAGAAAAAGACACAAGACCAGCAACAAATAGCGTCACAGGAAAGAAGAACCTTGTTGCCGAACAAAGACGAGGACGTAATTGTCTATCGTCTTGATCATCGCGACTTGGACCTCTCTCTTTCTCCTGCTTTCCGTGCTGGTTCGGGGGCATCCCATCTTTCTTTCCACCTTTTTTTTTTCTCGTTCTAATTTACACTGCCTTTTTTCTATTCAAGCTTTTGTTACTAGTTACTCCCACCTTCCCTACAATCGCCCTAAAAACGAACAGGTATCTTACCTGCAGCTACCAGACCTTATTACTTCGCTATCTTTATACGGGCCAATACCCGTTCCGTTCTTTCTTACCTAGTTTTTGGTCCGACTCTTCGCGCCTTCCTCCGTCTGCCGCCGCCGCCGCCACCTCCGCGCTCCGCTATACGTCAATCTTCCCGACCGATCGGTTTGCGACTCTGCTCAAGCCAATACCACCTGGTGCTACTTTACCTTACCTTACCGTATAGGTAGATCTAGCTACCTTAAGAGAGTCAGAGGGACACCCCCAACGGTCCTATCTCGTCACCTCACTGTTCACCGCCGCGCGTGGTCGCCTCGCATTACCGGCCCGTAATCATCTGCAGAATAGTCTCAACTGAGACCTCAGCGCTCTTCGAAAACGCCAGCTCATTTACTTTTTCTCCCCTGGCATCTTTCGCCTCTATCCGCCGACATTCACGGGAAACGGCAGACGTTTCCGTAATAATCCCATTGTCTTATTCTTTGCCGCCGTTTTTTTTGTTTCTCACTGTCCCTTTCCCCGGACATAGGCCGCTCTTGCACAGCACACAGTCACGCAACACACGCCAACAAACCCCCGGTCGTTCGTTGCCGTCTCCAAAGCACCAACCGCTTTTAGGTTCTTAACCTTCCGCCGTCTGGTTCTTTCTTCTGCCCATCGGATCCTGCGGCTTTCTAAAAAGGTACGTAAAAGTGTCTGTGTGTCGAGAAGGGGAAGAGAACCAAAAAAAGGGACGAAAAAGACAAGAGAGAAAAAAAAATATAGACCCCCAAAAAACACAACGCCGACCTGAAGTTCTGGCGCAAGAAAACAAGAGCAACCACAAGGAAAGGAAAAGGTGCGGGCGCGCCTAGCTCATCCCACCACCCCGTCCCATCCTCTTAGCTGCATCCTCCGTGCAGATACTCAAGGCCAAACAACAAAGCAGACAGGCACTGCCTTGCTTCTACTAGTCGCGTAGCGCATTTTTTTCTGCAGGCCCTGACCATCGCTCCATAGGACCACCACACACAACCCGCCAGCGCCTGCGCCTGCGTAAGGAACCACTGGGGACCGCATTCCAGTCAACAACACAACAATCCATCGCACCGCAATCGCTGTCCTCTGTCCTTCTCAGGTCAGCTGTGGGAGGGGGAACACAAACAACAAAGCCCCCCGTCAACGTCAACAAAAAACATCACGCACCCCCAGTAAACACCACTCTCTTCCACCTACTTCCCTTTGCGACCAGCCCCGACTTGCGCCTTCAATTCCTCGGCTTTCAACTCTTTTCTACCTTCCCTCGTTTATTCCTCTCCTCCTCTCGGGTTTTCTCTCCCACGTGGGTGACGACATCTTCCCCTTCTGCACACGGCAGCCGGCTCTGCACGCCCCGCGCTTGTGTTGCAGCTCATTACCTCAGGTCGCCCTATCCCCCGTTCGGTACCGGCTATTTCCCTAAGCTTGCTTGACTCGGCCGATAATTGCGACAGCACAACTCTCTGTCTACAACCGCACCACCAGCTTTCAAGGCCTACGAGACGAAAACAACATCGCTGCTCCGCGGATACGTGCACTGGATGTCGCCACAACGTATCTGACGGCGGCATCCCCCATTGTTTCCACCCAACATGGCTACCTCACTCGCCGTCGATAAACCCCATCTGCCGCCTGTTGAAGCGGATATGAATGATCCTTTCGTATCCCCGCCTGGCCCAGCCCACAATCGCTACTCTACCTACGACAGCCAATCCTTCAGCTCATCGCCAGGCCAGGCGAAGCGCGCACTACAAGCACATATTGCAGATACTGAACGACGACTTGACGAAGCCGGAAAGCTAGGAACTGCACTGGTCCACCAGCGCAAGGAACTTGCAGAACGATTGAAGGAAGTGGAAGAGCAGGAGACAGAAGGCGAACTCGCTCCCGAGTTGCGCGCCAAGCTCGCCGATATCGAAAAGGAGTACAATGATGTTGCTCGAGAGACTGCCAGGGCTTTCTTGCCCAAGCAGAGAGTTCCCAGCAATGAAGCCGCTGGAGGCTCACCCTACGTCCCTGATGGAAGAATAGGAAGAGTAAGTCTGCGCCGAATACATGTGGCGCATGTCTGTTCCGGCTAACCATGCAATAGCGCTCCGTCAGTCCATCCAAATTTGAGAAGCTCGAGATTCAGGCCACCGGATCGCCTAGTAAGCTCAGTGTCCCGAACCGCAAAGTTAGAAACCAGCCCGCCAATCGCATCCACGATATCGAATTTGCCGCCGAAATCAGCACATCCTTGATTGCCCAGGTCCGCAACCTTCAATCACTCCTATCCGAAAAGGATGAGGAGCTTCGCGACATCAAAGTCGACAAGTCCAAACTTGAAATCGAGAACGAGAACTTTCAACAACGCGTTAAGACTCTGGACGAAAGCGAGAATCGGTACAAGGACGAGAACTGGAACCTCGAGACTCAGATCCATGATTTGATCGCTTCGCAAAAGGACGCCGCGGATCGAGAGAAGAAGCTCACGCAAAGCCTCAATGTTCTCCAGGTGGAGAAGAACTCGGCGCAGAAGGAGCTTGATGATGCTAAAGTCTCACTTGCCAAGCTCGCCGAGGAGCATGAGCGAGCTGTGAAGCACCTGGACCTCGACTTGACCACCGCCAAGCGAAATGCGGCCACGGCGGAAACCGAGAGAAACGCCTTGCGAAGAAAGGTTGACGACTTGATGAGCCAGAACACGGAGCTCGCCAAGGCTATTTCAGTCCAGCGCGGCCGCATGTCCGATCGCGACTTTGTTCGTGGCGTTAGCGACGAGGACTTTGAGACTGCGACGGACGGTTTCACCCCCGAGCACTCACCGCCGCCATCGCCCATCAAGGGTACTCCTCGCCATGCTATGCTCGAGTCCGAGACTCTCAAGAGCTCTCTGTTGCATGCCCAGCGAACCATCCAGAGCCAAAAGACTGTCATTCACCGTGAAAAGACCGAGAAGCTCGAGCTTAAGCGACTCCTCCAGGACACGCGCGATGAGTTGGAGAAGCTTCGTACTGACGCCGCCCCGGCCCCTGCTCGTCGCACCCGCAAGGTTGAGTCGCGAGAGTTCAAGAAGCCGTCCCGCGGCTTGCTCGGCGGTCACCGTAGCAGCAGGAACGAGGTCTACCAGGACGACAACGAATGGGAAGAGGCCACTGAAATTGGTAGCCCGAGAACTTCACCCACCCTTCGCTCCAACTCCGCCGTCCGCAGACCCGGCAGCCGACCCGGTAGCAGCTACAGACCCCAATTCACCGACGTCAGTGACGCTTTCGAGACTGCCAACGAGACTAGCGACGCTGCCTTTGAGACTGCCAATGAGCGTGGCACGGAGACGGAGGACTTCCAGACCGGCGTGGAGGACTTCTCTGGAGGCGACGACACCGAGACTGAGACAGAAAGCCCGTCTAAGGGTCGTGAGCTGCGTCCCCAGACTCTTGTAATGGGAGGAGGCCGAAACTCATACGACAGCACTGCGTCAACCTCAGCCGATGAGGATGAAGAGTACATCGAGTACAGGACGCCAACGTCGCAGTACAACAACCAGCGCATGCGCGTCAGACTTGGACGAGGATTGATGAACCGCCGTTCTAGGCAGGTCAGCGAGGAGCCAAACTTCCAGAGCAGCCCCGCCAGTGCTGCTACAGGCAGCGCCACTGGAACACCACAGCCTACAGAGGGCCAAAGCTTGTTCGCAGAGCTCGGCGACCTTGAGAATAGTGATGCTGAGAGCATTGAAGAGACACCAAGCCGTGCTAGATCCGCAACCGCCGATTCGACATCCACTCCGGCAGTGCCCACTCTGTCGCACGATCCAGTCAATACCGGCAGCATGACGGACCCTGTTAAGAGAGCGGCCGCAGCTTCGAGGCTCTTGATGGTCGACTCTGGTATGATGACAGAGCCCATGATTGAGTCGCCTCCGTTGTCCCCTGTTAGTGTTGTTCACGACGAGAAGGCCGAGTCCTTGGGATCTATGATGGCCGCCAGCCAGGCCGCCCGTCACTTGTCCCAAGATGATGCCACGGACGGAGTGCGCTCCAGACCGTTGTCTACGCTTTCGTACAGTGACTCTGGTGCTCAGTATGATCGGGATATGGAGGCTAAGCTGGCACAATTCCCAATGCCGCCATCTAGCCCGCAGCACTTTGTCCTGCCGCCGCCTCCCGAGCTCAGTTTGTCATCCATTGACACTCAGGATATCGAGCCAGTTGTTGAGCCCGTGACGCCACCTCCTGCTCCAGCTCCTCTGACCATGACATCTCTCGTGTCAGAAATCGTCGAGCCCGTTGCAGAGCCCGAGATTCCGGCTCCTGTCTTGGCCTTCACTTCGCTTGTCTCGGAGATTGTCGAGCCGAAGGCTGAACCCCCGATCCTGCCTCCGACCCTGAGTATCTCGACATATCTCTCAGAAGCGGTCGAGCCAGTGGCCGAACCTGAGGTGCCGCCTCCGGTCTTGAGTCTGTCGGCTCTTCATGCCCACAACCTTGAGCCCGTGGCCGAGCCCGAGACTCCCCCGCCGACGCTCTCACTGTCGGCCTTGCATGCTCATAACCTTGAGCCTGTTGCAGAGCCTGAGACGCCAGCTCCTGCTCTTAGCCTGTCGGCGCTGCACGCCTACGACCTGGAGCCGGTAGCTGAGCCTGAGATTCCTCCTCCGGCTCTCAGCCTCTCTGCTTTGCACGCACACAACCTCGAACCCGTCGCGGAGCCGGAGGTCGTGATCCCGGTGCCAGACCTTACCTTGTCGGCTCTCTTGTCCGAGCACATTGAGCCCAAGGAGGAGCCTGAGACGTCCAGATCTCTCGCGGCGATCCCTGCTCCCATCCCCGTGCCAATCTCAGCACCGGCGCCAACCCTCACTCTATCGTCGATTGCGTCCGAGAACGTGGAGCCGCGAGAAGAGCCCGAAGTCCCCGTCGTTGTGCCCACGCTCAGTCTTTCAGCAATCGCCACTGAGCATGTCGAGCCCAAGGCAGAGCCTGAAGTCGTCTTACCGGCGCCTACCCTCAGCCTCTCAGCGCTGTACTCTCACAACCTGGAACCTCAAGCAGAACCCGAGGTGTTGCCTCCCGCTCTCAGCCTGTCGTCCATCGTGGCCGAGGATGTCGAGCCTAAGGCCGAGCCCGAGATCATTCCGGAAGTACCGGCGCTCTCGTTCTCGTCTATTGCAGCTGAGAACATTGAGCCAAAGGCGGAGCCTGAGGTGATTGTGCCCGCTCCAGTACTCAGCCTCACGTCGATTTCTTCCGAGAACATCGAGCCCAAGGCCGAGCCTGCGCCAGCTCTTACCATGTCTTCGATCTCATTCGCAAACATCGAACCTATCGCAGAGCCCGCGGTGTTGCCACCATTGCCCCCAGCCCTCACCCTCTCTTCCATCTCATCGGAGAACATTGAGCCCAAGGCAGAGCCCGAGGTTCCAGCTCCTCCGCCCGCACTCCTCGCGTACTCGGCGATCTCATCTGAGCACGTCGAGCCTCGCGCTGCTCCTCAGCCTGTTCTGGACTTCTCATCGGTGTTATCTCAGCACGTAGAGCCCGCCATTGCGCCAGAAACCGCGGCGCCCAAGCACAATTTCGGTTTCTCCACGATCGAGTCAATTGAGACGCAACCCATTTCGCCCAGAAGCCCGAAGCGGGATGCTTTTATTCTTCCCCGCGACATGGATTCGCCATTCGATGAGAAGGATGCGCCAAGGACGCCCTCCAAGAATGCTCTGATGAGCTCCGTCTTTGGTCGGGGAAAGAACAAGGCCTCCGACAGCCTTATTATTGCAGAGGACGACACTCGGCAATCGCCTAGCGACGAACGTCTGTCCGAGACTCCCGAGTCCCAACGGCCATTCAAGGAGATTTCAACTAACGCCACCGGCCGCCCTGCACCCAAGGTCATCGTTCCCATGTCTGATTCAGGCGCCCAGACTTCCCTAACCGCTGATGCGATCGATGAGATGCTCCTCGCAAAGACCAAGGCCACGTCCGACAAGTCATTGTCGAGCTTCGGCACCCCGAGCACTCCTGGCACCGTTCGCATTCGCCGTCCTTCTCACGACAGCCTCAGCAGTTTCTCCACTGAGAACAAGATGGATACAGCATTCAGAAGGCCAGGAAGTGCCAACAGCAACCTCGCCCCTACTCAACCGCTACCTCCTCTCCCGCCCAACCACAAGGAAGCCATTGAGGCTGCGAGAACTGGATCGTCGCATAGTGCGGTTATGGGCCCTCCCTTGTGGCCTGCCTCTGCCATGAGAAACCAGCGACCACAGACTCCCAACGGCGCCGCCAGACCGCAGTCACCGCTGTCGATCTCGACATCAATGAAGGCAACTCCTGTTGCTCGCGGCACGCGCGCTGGTTCAGCGTACGGCACCGCTGAGGTTCACTCGCCGACTAAGTTGTCTACTATGAGCAGACACTCTTCGGTGTCGTCGTTTGTTTCTGAGATTGACCACCGTTTCAACCCTCAGGCTGAGCTGGCTGCCGCAACAGGCTTCGGTCCTAACACCGATCCCCGCATGATCCAGGCCATCACACAGACCATGATTGGCGAGTACCTCTGGAAGTACACCCGCAAGGCCGGCAGGGGAGAAATGTCCGACAACAGACACAGACGCTACTTTTGGGTTCACCCGTATACTCGGACTCTGTACTGGAGTGATCGCGACCCGGCCACTGCTGGTCGTTCTGAGCTCCGTGGCAAGAGCGTTCCCATCGAGGCCGTTCGTGTGGTCACCGACGACAACCCAATGCCACCCGGCCTACACCGCAAGAGTTTGATCGTCATTTCTCCCGGCAGAACGATCAAGTTTACCTGCACGACTGGCCAGCGCCACGAGACGTGGTTCAACGCCTTGTCGTATCTACTGCTTCGCACAACCGACGAGGGCCAGTCCGATGTCGAGGAGATGGCCGGCGCCATCACTCAGGCCGACGTGGACGAGTTCAACCCGCAATTTGGCCGTCGCACCAACTCCACGGCCCGTCCCAGGCCGCCTCCGTCTCTGTCATCATACAATTCACGGACAACTCGTAACCAGTCTCCGGCAGTCGACATGTCAATGAACGTGCCTACGCTTACCCCGAACAAGCACTCGATTGCTCAGGCTCAGAGACCCACCATGGCTGGTAGGATTAGTGGCTACTTTGGCACCTTCTCGAGTCTGAGGAGCCGCTCCGCTGCGGCCCCGACCCCAAGCATCTACGAGGCTAGCGAGGTGCACGACAGCGCCGAAGACCTCCGAGAGATTATTGAGAGACAAGATCGGGACGCCGACAGGCTCGAGAACGTGCGCGCCTGCTGTGATGGTGAGTTGCCCTTACATTTGTGTTGAAATGGATTTACGTTGCTAACAATGACTAGGCAAGCACGATGTTGGTACTCTGCACCACCACCCTAAGAGGGGTCGGCCTTCTGGCGCCCATTCTCACTCTCACTCTCACTCCCAATCTGGACCATCAACGTCTGCCACACCCATGAGCACCGTAAGGGCGCGATCATGAAGTCGCTGCCAACGTTGCCCTTGAACATCTGTCTACATGCGGCTGTTGAGCAGTCTATCGTAATATAAACCAATGAAGCATCCTTCAAATCCACTCGCTACGCCAAGAAACTGGCCCTCCCCGTGGGAACACCTTCCCCACTCATGATCAATTCGCTCCCACGCAACGGATCACGACGTCTATGACAACCATCTCCTTGTCGTCTTTGCCTAGGATGCCCCGCCGTCCCGCAAGAGCCCAGGCCCCATTCTCCTTCCGGTTTCGACCTAATATAGCTTACGACTGCATCCAGGACCCCGGCGTCCTACGACCAAATTTCATTAAACGCGTCCTGCCTCACATGGCCTGTCTCGATTATCAAAACACCAATGCTCGACTACTGCCAGCCAACATCCGAATACCCCCGGATAATTGCTATCTATGCTTTGTCCTGTCCGACTCTGTTTTTCCGCTGTTTTTTGCCGGGAGCGACCTTGTCATGGTTTTAATTGTTTCATGGCACCGGCGAACTTGGGAAGGAAATTAAGAATGGGGTCCCCCCCTTTCAGGGAAGAGAGAACAGAAACATTGGAGTATTGTACTACCAGCTGTAATGGAGTCCAGTCTTGCTTCGTGTTCCTCTTGTCTCTCTTGTTGGATTGGCCACGGCAGGCAAACAAACACTACCCGAAATGGGAAACCACAAAAAAACAACAACCAACCACCCAACTTTTTCTATGTACACCTTTTTCTTCGGCTTTACTTTTCTTTGGGAACGTCAAAGTCTTGTTTTTTTTCATGTTCAGTAGCTCCTTTTTTTTTTTCAGGGGTCAACCAGGCAAAAATGCCTAGCCCGGGGAGACCCGGGAGGAGTTTTTGGGGACACTATTGTAGATGTAGTTACTTGAATTGCCCTATTTTGCCCTGACCTGATGTTGCTCATTTCCAACCCGCATTGATAGTGACTGTGTGTGGATTGATGTGCAGCCCATGTTGCGGGTAGGTGAGACTTTTGACGGCACTGTCCGAGTCCGTTTGGCGCGTTCTCGGGAACGAAGAAGTACCCAGAGTCAAACGCGAGGGTAAGAATACGGCAATATTTGCGCGTTCTGGGTGTTGATCGTTTTGCACGGGACGTTCAATCTCCGTCCATGCCTTCCGCTACGGCTAATTAAATGTGACGGATACGGATCAGGTGCGTTATGTTGGTTTCGTTGTTCGTGTTCAGACATAACTGGGGTCACCCGCTCAGCACAGGTCATTGACTCCAGTTGGGGAGTGTTTTAATGAGCTTAGTTGGCTTTAGACCACCGCCATCGCGAGTGATTCTGTTACAAAGCGAGAAAAAAATGGCTTTCGTACACACTGGAGTAGAGCAAAGACGTGTGTGTATGTGTATGTATATATGTACGCAATGTATACGGATCAGAATCTGGTATCCTACACTCTTAGGAAGAATAAATATTGCAAACTCCATGATCCGCTTCTCCCGATTCCCTAAACCCCGATCCCATCCCATAACCAATGAATGCCATATGCTCACGCCTGATGTCATGATGCCCAACTCCAACAAAAACCATCCGGAACAAACGCAGACACTCCGCCAAGAATCATTACTTCACCTCGACGCTCGGCCTCCCGTCTACGCCGACGACACCCTCATCCTGCTCATCCATCCACGCGGAGTAATCGTCGTCGTCCTCGTCGACACCAGATACATTCACCGGTTTAGTCACAATAGGATCGTCAAGCTTCGTATCCCGACGCTGCGGTAACGGCGGTGGCGTCCTGCTCTTGCTCTCCTCCTCCTCTTCATTTCCGTGCCCCTTCTTCTCGTCGACCACAATGCGATCTCGACCTCTCGTCCTTTCTTCCCGAGCCCCGGTATCCCTTTCGCTGTCAGAGACGTCCTCGGCCCAGGGCTGAACGTACGCCGGCGGAGGCATACTCTCCTCCATGGGCGTCGAGGGTTCCGAGTCGAGCGGCGCTTCCACAACCAACAAACTCTCGCCGCCGCCGTCCGCGTTCTTTCTCGTGTCCAGATGACGCCGCGAGGGCAGGGGCGGGGGCGGCACGGGTCTGCGCTCCGATTTTGCCTCCGACGTTGTCACCGAGTGAGGCCGTTCAGGGAGATTCGGCGGCGCGATGGGCTTGCGCTTCGGCACAGGGATTGTCGTCACCTTGGAGCCTCTGACAGGCGGAGGCAACGGCGTACCTGGTGGAGGCAGAGGCTGACCCCTGCCCATCGGCTGGTTGAGGTCGAGCGGGGGATTCTGCTCCGTCGAGGCGCCGTTCTTGGCGTCCTTGTGTTTCTGTATCGCGTTCCACCCCCACTGTCTCGCCGTGACCGCAGCGTTGGCAACGGCAGCGAGCGTCGTGCGCTTTCCCTCGCCGTTTGTCGATGCAGTCGAGTTCGTACTGCCAGTGTTCTCTCTCCGAAAGAGGCCCTTGGAGATGGAGCCCGTAGCGCTTCTGACTGAGGCTCTTGAAGATGTGGTGGGTGAGTTTGGGTCAGTCGATTCGTTATTGCGCATCGATTCCAAAGACGAAGCTGTGCCACGGCGTTCCTTGGCCATCGGCGTGCGATCCGTCTCGTTCTCGTTATCTGTGGCTTCGCGCGAGGATGCGGAGGACTGGCTCGGCGCCTTTGCGACGGGTGGTGGTCTGGCGGGTGTCTCGGAGGGCGTCGTCACCGGCGTTGACCTTGCAGACAGCGCTGCCATCATGCTGGATGCATGATCTGGTGGTGACGAGGAAGGCTTGAACACGTCTGCGTGCGCAGCATCGGTGCCGACCACGGGGTTTGCTGGGCTAGATATCGATGGCGACCTGAACGGCTTAGGTATCGGCGTCGCGGTAGTAGGTGAGCCCATGGCATCAACGCTAGTAGAAGAGCTATTCAAAGGGCTGTTTGGCCCCTTGTTCTGTATCTTCCTGCCGAACAGGCCCGTCGGCGGTGTGTTCTCAACGATCGGCATACTGTGGCTCTTTTCGATCGGTCTCATGTCGCTTTGCACATCGCCCGTCTCTTCGAGGTGATCGACCCCCTCCACATCGCCCTCTCCAGCCACGTTGGTCTCCGCGCTCAGTGAGCTGACAACCGCATCGTCGTCATCCCAGATTCCGCCCCGCCATTTCTTGTGCTCCGTGTTGAAGAAGGGCATGTCATCCCAGAAGGGCTGTACCAGAGTCTCGGCGATAACCTCCTTGATCCGGTTCTCAATCTGTCGTAAAATAATGGTGTATGTAATCTGCCTCGCGCTCACAATTGGCTCGATTGTCATTTCAATCTTTGGCATACTGTGGAATGACAACCATATTCTGTTACTCGGCGGGGGCTTGATTTTGAATAGCATGTGGCCCTCGAGCTTCTTGATGACCACTGCGAGAACGAGATCGACCTCGCGGACTTTGAAGCGTGCGCCCAAGTCGATGCGGGCTGTAGCGGCAACCTCCATTCGGAAATTGCCCGTGTACCGCACATCGGCCTCCATTACGCATTCTCCCTCGACGTTCAAATCTTTGTGACGCGGGTTTGTGATTATAGGTGCAGACTCGCCGGTGTCGATGCGGCGAATTGCAATGTTGGTGAGGAACGAAGGGCGCTTGACACGGGCAATCTTTTTGGTGAGCTTCTCACGGATCAAGTGCTCGAGGTCCGTCGTCCTGTAGATGCCCAGGAACACACGACCAATCATGGCATTCAACCACCTCGTGGATAGGTGCTCCTCGGATGAGTGCAGCTTCTGTACCAACGCAATGATGTTCTTGACCTCGAATTGTTTCGGCCTGGGTGCTTTCCTCTCAGCGCCAAAGTTTTGCTCCTGGTTACGGAGCATGGCAAAGTAAAAGTCCTCCTTAGCGGAACAATTCTCTGAGAAGAGGTAGAACGGCTTGGATAGCTGGCTGTCCGGTCCGACCTCGGGGCCATCTGACCTCCTCGACAAACACAGCGCATTCCTCTTGATGTAAAGCTCGCCTTCTGGTGTGACATCTCCTCCCGAGTATATGCTAATGTCGTGGTGCAACAGAGAGACTACGTGCCGGACCTCGATTTGTTCGTCGTCGTCGAAAAGCATCAGATGCCCGTGTCTGTGGCAAGTTAGTCTCTAGAGTAGACGAGCAGTTGCAAACAGATCGCGAGCGGGGTCGCAAACCTCAGTACGACATAGAAGACATTACCAGCATTCTTGGGACGCTGGCTCAGCCCATTTCTGTTATCCAAGGGTCCTGGCGTCGGTTTCCGCTCGAATATGCTCTTGTACATGGTCTGATAGACGCTCTGGCTCGGCGCGGCGACGGTGGTTGGGCCGGTCGGGGTGGACCTCTCGATGGGCTTCGCGTTGATGCCCATGGGAGTGTACTCTCTACACACGGCAAAGTACCCCGCCGCGACGTCGTTATCCTGCGCCGAGCGCTTCGTAGCTGCCGCAGTGGCATCGTCCTTTGCCGTGGCCTTCACGGCCTCGAGAGCGGTGAGGTCATCGCCGGGCTGGACGATGGAGCCCGGACCGCCAGTAGCGGTAGCGGCGTCGACAACTGGATCGCGATTCGTGTCGGCATCCTGTCGGTATGGGAGGGTGAAGTAGGCGTGAGCGAAGACGGTGAGAAGCACCAAAGGCAGGAAGGTCAGGCCTCCTAGGAGGTAAGTGATGAGGAAGCCGGTCCAGCCCCCCATCGCGCAATTCCCAGAGCTTTTGCCGGTTTGTTTCCCTCTCGCACTTTGTCTGAACCCCTCACTCTTCGCACGGCACTTGTAGCAGTGCTGCTAACGGAAGGACAGCAGACAGAGAGGAGAGATAGGCGGGACCATCGGCGCTTAGGTCGTTTACGAGAACGAAGAGTGTTCGGGCGGGGGAGAGTCGTAGTGGATCGGCAGCGTGAGGCGGCGGTTGGTGGTGGTGCTTGTGGAGAGAGATGGAAGCTCTTTGTTTCAGGATGGGCAAGTCAACGGAAGCTTGGTGTGCTTGCTGCTTGGAGGCGCAACTATTCGGTAACTTTTTTTGTGTGTGGTGGACAACAGAAAGTGGACAAGATAGCTCTCGTGGATCTGGGTCTTGGCCACAGGGCGTTTCTGGATCGATAAAATGGATCAGGTAAGACAATGGAGAGAGATGCAGGTCACTGGGAACCTTTGGGATGGACGTCCAATAGGCCGCTCTGACGCCGTCATGTGATGGTAATGGTAGCTTTGCGGCGTCCCTTGTGAAAGCTGGCAGCAGCAAGCGAATGGATGGGACGGACGGAGAGAGGGTTGCAGCACTACTCAGCAGACCAAATGTTAATGGAAGACAGGAGATGGTTCAGGGCGGATCGAGAGCCAAGGCGACCTAGAAGCTGTTGAAGAGAAAGTATGAAGTGGCCTTACGGTGTGCCTTCGCTTTCCAGATTGCCCGAATGTGGAGAGTGGAAGGTGGAAAGTGAAGCGGTAACCACTAAGTTGAGGGTTCCGAGTGACCCGCAGACCGCTGTTCCCTACCCTCTCTGGGCAAGTCTCCAAGACTCCAACTGCCCTGTGGGTTGTGGCTCTGGCCCCAATCTAAGGTACGGTCGAGCCGGTAATGAGCATCCCTGCACCTCATCTTTCCTAGGTAGCTAACCTTTTACCCCGCGAGAAACAAGGAGAGGGGACCCCTGGCGAACAGTGAGGTCACTAAGCAGCAGTAGCTCATACGAAGCAGCACTGAAATAGTTCGGCTCTTGCATCGCTTTTCCCCATCTCCTCACGATGTCATCAGCCAGTCAATAAACCGCCATCTCTACCCTTAGTGCGTGCGTCTGATAAGTATGTGCTTGTCTGTCGCCTCTACCGGTACTCCATTCTATGTACACCGAATCGGACGGAGCCGTGTCCGTCCAATCCCTTCCACCCACCTTACTCAAAACAGTGGCCTGCCCTTGCCGTGACATCATAACCTCCTTATCAATCATTCTATCTGCGAGAGGGCCGTAGCGCTATACCCGCCCCATCATCTTTAGACCGATCACCGACACCGACTTCATCCCCACTGTGTAAGATATCCAGCCTCCATGGTATTATCCAGCCAAACACCCAAAATGACAATGGCCACACCCATAACACCCGTAACAAAAATCGTGATCCGTTCACAATCGTACAAAATCACCACTCCAACGCGGCCCTCCCAGCCTTCGCAACCAGCTCCCGAATGACAGGCTCCAGCGCGCTCTTCTCCGTCTTCAGTCGCGCGCTCTGCTTGACCCGCGAGTAAAACACGGGACAGTCCTTGCTGTCGCACGGCACCTCATCCGCCGCCGGGAGCGCTGAACAGCTTCGACAAATCCTCAACACGTCCATGTACTTCCTCTCCTCGTCCTTGAGTCGCGTCTGCAGGTTAAATAGCGAACTCGGCGCGTCTTGCTGGCACCTCCCACATAATACGCCCTCCACCTGCATCTTGATATTACATGAGATACACGACGCCGACTTGAGGTACGACTCCAACGTCTTCTTGCTGCCGAGCCCACCGGCCGCCCCAAGTGTCTGATCTACCCGCCGGATTCGCTGCACTTTAGGCATCTCGTCGTACCACTGCCGGACATTGGCGCCAACCAGGTTAAAGATCCTCTCCAGTGGCGGGATCAGGTTCTTGGAAATGTAGTACTCCGCGTCCAGCTGCGAGTGCGAGTCGTTGAGCAGGTCTTCGGGCGCTACGCACCGATCGATCAGACGCGCCCCGGGAGCACCCGTGATAACGACGTACGGCACCCGTTCTCCGTACTGCGGCTCGGCGCGCGCGTCTTCGAGCATCTTCTTGGTGCTGATGAGCGCACCCGGTGGCGGCGGGCCCTTGTCGCTATATGTGCCGAGCTTCACCTCCCTCGCGTAGCAAAAGTCTTGCACCGAGACGGACCCGCGCATAATCTTTTCGCACTGTTTCTGGAAGTAGGCTTTGACCTCGCTGAGGTTCGCCGTCTCGAAGAGGAGCTTGAGAGCTTTCTCTTCAATCTTTTGCTCCGCCGGCGTCCCGTCACGCCTCACCGTCTCGATGCCTTTGGCGTCGAATTCAGGTGTGACCTGATCCTTGCTCTCGTACTTGTAACCCACGTAGCGCTTCTTCGCCAGGAGAACACACGGGTGATAGACCTTTTCAAACTTGAGCTTGACCGGTCTGGGGTTCATATCGGTGATGGCTTTAGCAATTTCGTTGCCAATGTCGAACGCCTGGTCCTTAGTTCGGCCCTTGAGATACACGAACAGACTGTCCGTGTCGCCGTAGACGACTTCCGCTCCCCATTGCTCCTGTGAGTGAATAAACGCGATCGCTCGTTCGAGCGTCTCGCGGCCTGTTTGAACTATACTGTCGGCAATCTCCGAGCAAGGCATACGACCAGAGAAAGATGCCGATGTGTATCCGTAGGTAACGTTAGCCAAAAGCTTCAGCGCCAACTGCCTGTTATTCAGCAGCGCCTGCAGCGTTTTGTCGTCCTTGTCTTGCTTCATCCCGCTCTTGACCATGACTCGGGTCTCCAAAATCTCGCCAAGCATCTTTGCGAGGAGAGATTTCCGAATCTCAGGCCGGACGTACATCATTCCATTGGGCGTGATGTTGATGTGATCCTTTAGGAGCTCTAGTAGCCTCTTGTGCCTCTGATACTCGGTGAAGCCCATCTTGTTCATCCCCCGCCAATTGACAATCCTGCCTAGGAATGTCGAGTAGCACAGATTATAGGCAATCATGACACTGGGATACAGACTTTGAAAGTCGAGAACCAACAGCGGGCTGTTGTAAAAGTCGCTTTGGGGTTCCATCACCAGCGGGAGACATTCCAATGCGTTTTGGCCGCCGACTTGCTTCCGACTGGGGGAAACTAGCATAAAGTTCTCGGGTTTTGCAATTCTGAACATAATGGACTCGACCTTGAACTGTGAACCGCGAGAAAAGACCGAGAAGAAGTCCACTCCCAACAGTCTGGCTTGCTCACTTGTTCTCGGAATGAGCTCGTTTGACTCCAATATCTGAATATCAATCCTTGTTCGTGTGAGGTAGTAGCGCGTCATTTTGTCGAGGTCCCTCTGCCTACTGCTGTTGTACCATTGTGTCAGGGTTCTCCAGGAGTAGTGAGGTATGCGGCGGTGCAGAACGTGCCAGACGACATTCTCCATCGTATATTGAAGCAGGTTCAATTCTCCCCTCATGGCTCGCCATATGTTGATCATGTGTCTGCCAGTCACGCGGATCGTCGACGTTGTGTTGAAGCCCCACCGATCATTCTCCTTTCCGATACGGCCGTGAGAGTTACTCTTCATACGTGAAAACTCATCGCACAGATCGTAGTCGTACTTTACTCGGGCGCGTTCGATGAGATAGCCCCATGAGCTGCCGTGAACCTCATAGCCTGTAAGGATATCAGGGTCGTGGTCTCTGACAATTTGCACCATGCGAACCATGACATCGAGCTCGGACGATTCCTCGATAACCTCTGCAGAAACATAGCGCCGCATCCTCTGGGCGAGGGAACCGTCTGGCGATAGGACAACGACACCAGCAATGATCCCCCCTGAAGCTTCCTGACTACTGCTAGCGGTGCCATCTGCTTTGATAGACCAGAATATGCACTGGACCTCATCCTCGTCAGGATTAGGAACAAACTTGCCCCTCGTGTTGACGTGAACCTCGAGGGCCATAGTACTCATGTATTGCGCTTCATGCTTGACACTGGTCGACTTTTTCTTGGGCGAGTATTTGAAGCCATGCTTGTTTTTTGGGGTAGGTCCGTCAATCTGGGAGAGGTCGCGCCTTGTAGCTTGAGGGGTGCCCGTGATCTTTGCAGTGACATTCTTTTGCGCTTTCTGCAGGAGATGCTTCTTGTTCCACCAATCTTGAACTTCCTTGGCGCTTGGAGGCGGTTGAGCTATCTCCCAGCTTCGGTATGAACATAAGCTTGCTTGGGCCTCATAACGCACGTCGTTCTTGGCCTTGTCAATGGGCGTGTCTGATTTGATGCCAATGCTGGCGGCAGATGTCCCAGTTGGATCAAACTCCGCCAGGAACGGTAGAGTATTACTCTCGAGCCGAAATTCCCGACCGGCATACTCCCTGGGACGAGCCGGGACATCCTTCTCTTCGCTGTAGTAGGCATCTTGGTAAATCATATCGGGAATCTGCAGCTCCTTCATTGTCGACATGATAAGTTTTGGCGCGGGAGGCAGGACGCCGATCACACACTGGCGTTTTGCGGAAAAGGATCCGATCGCTGTCTGTATCCGATGAAGAATTGTTTCTGTTCCTGCTTCGGTCCCTGGCGAATCTGTTGTAGGAGTGGCAATTCGAACCTTCTTTGCTGGAGTGGCCGGACTGGGCTTGCTACGTGTCTCCTCCGATGCTAAATTGAAGCAAACACGTTTTTGAGAATCCTTTTCAGCTTGTTGCGAGGCTCGAGGCGGGTTCATCTGGCTCAATCGAAGTTTCGTGCCCGGGTCCTCCTGGCTTTTGACCACCGGAAAACCCAATAACTGATTGGCCGCAGATTTCGAGCCTACATTTTGAGACGATCGTGGCTTGTCTTGGGAGTTTGGCGGCAACATCGTGACCTGATGCTTCTCAGAGGCTGTACTATTACTTAGGATGCCTTTGAGTGACGGTTTGGGTACTACTGCATCGGACGCCGGAGCTACTGGAGGCTCGGTTCTCGGACGTTTGGTAGAAGACGCTATCGCATGCGGTGATATCGATCGCTTGACAGATTCCGTACGGCGATGACCTAGGCTTGATGGGTCGCTCAGTTTTGACACAAGCCCTTCCTCCTCGGCCATGTCGAGCAGATCGTCCCAAACCGGCACCGTTGGTGGGTTCCCAGTCTTCAACCTGCTGGCACAGACGCCTTCGTATATAGATCCCAGCCCGTTGACGGTCTTCCTGACTGTCAGATCGCCAGCGACGGGTTCGCTTCTTGAACCAGTACCACTAGTGACTAATGGCTTTCCATTAATACCAGTGCTATTGATTTGGTCATCCTGTCTTGCCTTCGGCTCGCCCATCTGAAAGAGATCCTCTTCGTCAGAATCGGCTGGATAAGGGTCGTAATCGTCAATACCGAGATCGAGTACGCCCTTTTCGTCAACTTCGATGCTGCTGGTTAGATTCTTGTTTGCTGGAGCGTGGTTCGACGGCAGTCCAAGAGCCGGTAGCAGGTTGGCGGGATACAAATCTTCTACTGACTGGAGCGCGGTCTTGACGGCAGCCTCAAGCGGCGAACGCTCCACGAAAGTCTCAAAGCTCGGCGGCGCGGAATCTTCCAACCCCTTTTCGATTTCAATGAGTTTTGCGACTTCTTCTCTGTACTCTTCCTCGTGGATCCATCCTTGCGGTTGCGAGTCACGTTTATTCGCAGACATTGAGACCAAAACTTCTGCAGGGAAAGGGCTGCTTCCCGGGTCCGCATTGGGTATTTTCATTTTGCGGCGACGCGTCTCGTCTTTCCATAGACCAGCCATACTGTAAACAAGCTTGATATCTGCTGGGAGAGGTTTAACACGCTCAACAAAGTCGTGATGCAGCCGACGCTCCTTCACCATTCGCCGATTGGTGATGTGTTGAACGCAAATGTCTACCTCGATAGAGCAGTGGCTGACCCTCGGCAGAGTCAGATCGTCGAGGACTCGAGTCTTAGGAATCGTCCGGTCATGCCAAAGGTGTTGAGAGTTCCCCTCTTGATCAAATGAAGGGATAGGGCCTCTGAAGTATACATCAGATACATCCAAGTAGCCACACCCGTACAGGTTGTAGTCGGTCATGAACTGTAGCAAGTACTGGAGGTGGGCTTCGTAAGGTTGGAACTTCTGCTTAAGAATAACGCCCTGTTGGAGCAGATCGGATAACCTTGTCATGACGATGGGATTGAACATGTAGATCTTCAGAAAGAAGCGGTACCCAACGTGGAAACCGTAGAATGGCACTCCTTTGACAAGGGTGATGCGGGCGACGAACTTTGCATTTTCTCCGAATTGATCACGTCGGTAGCTGACAGCCAAGGCATGGTCAATAGAGAGATGAAGTCGATAGATGTACGCGCCCACTTTTAGCAGTTAGCAAGGTCCATTATATGGTTCGAGGACTTATATACCATCCTCGGGCTCTAAGCTGCCACGATACTCGACGTAGACGTATGGGAAAGCGCCGTGTATGTGAGCGCAGACTTTCTGCCCCGTTTCGGTCGACCCGAAAACCCTCACGACCGGAACCTTGGGGCATTTCTTCGCCTGTGCAGGACCGACATCGTTCCGTAATTGGGGATCGTAATGCGTTGGCGTCGCCTGGTAGTGGTCTATGCAGTTCAACCGAACGCGGAAGAGGTCCATGGTGGAGGCTGTGAACACTCATGGAGGATGAGATGGTAGGACGGAGAACAATGTCATGATAAGGAAGAGCAGCGGTCGGCTTGGTGCATGGTAAGACGGGTTCAATGACACTAAGCAGCGAATTCACGACGCGACAAGGTCATGTTGATGCAGAATCCGACGCGTGCTGGACCAAGAGGAAACGCCCAGGGTCCGCGCAGTCATGTGGCAACACGCGTGACACTTTGGTGCTTGGGGACGCAATCCTGCCTGGCCATCATCCACTAAAGCAAAGTGCCTTGATGTGGGGCATTTTCCAGCACATCTCACTGAAGCAGGCTTAAGCACCTTCTACTTCACTATAGGGTCGCCATTCATCATTGATTCAGCCATGAACTTACTGGCGGATACACTTGAAGCTTTGATGTTGGATTAATTGAGATTTTCAATTCCACAAGAATATAGTGTGCTTGTTCAAGAGAGGACCAAAAGAGAATTGGATGCGTAAATCTAGGCCATTCTGTATCAATACCTTGGCCATGCATGAAATCTGAGAGCGACTGCTTACATAAGGAGCCGCAACACCTGTGCTTTTCCCGACCCAAATTCACGACGTGAATGCGCCGCCGCCCAAACTTTCTCTAGCAACAACCCTCTCATACCCTTACCAACCGCCAAGATGCCGCCGCCGCCGCCACCGCCGAGAAAGACCGACCCCAAGGCGTCCGCTGCCGCAAAGGAGGAGAATATCTACATTCCCTCTTTCATCAGTAAACGTCCCTTTTATGCCGGCGAAGAAGGCGATGACCAGACCGACTACCTTGAGCATCAGCGTATTCAGAAGAAAAACGAGCAGTCACAATGGTACGATCGCGGTCGCAAGGCTGGCCCGGCAGCCACAAAGTATCGGAAAGGCGCATGCGAAAACTGCGGCGCCATGACGCACAAAGCCAAAGACTGCCTCAGTCGACCAAGGGCGAAAGGCGCAAAGTGGACTGGCAGGGACATTCAGGCCGACGAGGTCGTTCAGGACGTCAAGCTTGGCTGGGATGCCAAACGCGATCGCTGGAATGGATACGACCCTAAGGAGTATCGAAACGTCGTCGAGGAGTTCAACGAGATGGAGAAGCTAAGGAAGCAGGCGCTTGCCAAGGGCGAGACGGAGGAGGAGGAGCAGGACGATGGCGATAAGTACGCAGAGGAAAACGACATGAGCAAGCATCAGAGCACAGCTACACGCCAGCTGAGAATACGAGAGGATACGGCAAAGTACCTGGTCAACCTGGACTTGGAATCCGCAAAGTACGACCCAAAGACGAGATCCCTCGTGGACGGCGGCGCAACGGTGGACAAGGCCGCGAATCTCTTTGCAGAGGAAGGCTTCATGCGCGGCTCAGGCGACGCCGGCGAGTTCGAGCAAGCACAGAGATACGCTTGGGAGGCCCAGGAGAAGAGTGGTGACACCACAAAACATTTGCAAGCCAACCCCACGGCTGGAGAGTTCTACAGGAAGAAGGAGAAGGAAGAGGCCGAGAAGAAACGTGCGGAGCGGGAGAAGAAGCTCAAGGAACTCTACGGCGATAACTCGCAATACACCATGCCCGATGAGCTGAAGAATGTCATAACCGAGTCGGAGAAATATGTCGAGTATGACGAGAGCGGCCTCATCAAGGGCGCGCCCAAGGTTATCGCCAAGTCAAAGTACCCCGAGGACGTGTACATCCACAATCACACATCTATCTGGGGCAGCTGGTGGTCAAATTTTCAATGGGGCTACGAATGCTGTCACTCGGTGGTCAAGAACAGTTACTGCACGGGTGAGGAGGGCAAGTTGGCTTGGGAAGCGTCTGAACGGCAACGGACTGGTGCTTCGTTGGCGCTGCAGATGGAGCAACAAGCAGAGATTCCAAAGGCGGATGATACTCCGGTGAACAAGCCGGCGACAAAGCGGACAGCGGAAGAGATGATGGGCGGTGTTACTGAGGAAGAGATGGAGGAGTACAGGAGAAAGAGGACAGCGGCGAACGACCCGATGGCTAAGTTCCTGGGCAAGGATGAATTGGTCTAGACTACCTAGGTATTCAGGCATGGCTTATGAGCATTGCATTGGACAAACATGATACCCATTTCCCTGTCAAACGTTCGCATGCAAGACGATGCCTCGAGGTGCCCTGAACTGAACAAGAAAAAGACTTTTGTGTAACATTCATTCGTGGTATCCGTATTTGATGCAATCATTCCATTTTGCCTCTGGCGAACGCCGTGACTATAAACACCCCGATGATCCCAATGGTTGGATTTTGGTGTGCCAACCATTCCCAGAGTTTTTTTGACCAATCCTTAGCATAAATGGCGATGCATTTACTCGTCATCCTCCTCGTCGTCACCACCGTCACCCTTGGACTCGGCGGCAGCAGCCTTCTTTCTGCGGACACGGCCGGGACGGCCACCACCGAAGGGCGAGGTAAGAGCGAAGTCGATGTGCTTCTGGGAGTCGAGACGGACGATGAAGGAGGGAACGTTGACGATCTGCTTGCCGACACGGATGTGACGCTGGCGGATGAGGACACGGGCGTGGTGGATGGACTTGGCGAGACCGAGCTTGTAGACGCAAGTCTGGAGGCGGCGCTCAAGGAAATCCTCGACCTTCAGGGCCAGGACGTAATCGAGCTTCATGCGGGACTCGTCGAGGACACCGACGCGCACGAGACGGCGAATGAGGGCATTGCCTTCGAACAGACGCTTGGGGTCCTTCTCGTCGAGGGTCAAAAGCTGACTGCGGTGGTTGTTAGCCAAGAGGGTGTTCCTCACGCATCCGTTTTGCGACAGAGCCGAAATCACATACCGGGCAGCACGACGAATCTTGGAGAGGGTAAGCTGGACACGCCAGACCTCACGCTTGTTGCGGAGACCGTACTCGCCAACGAGCTTAAGCTCGGAGTCACTATTATCGTATCGAAGTCAGTGGTGTGATTCACGACTTAAACAGAGCAAGCTCTTGTTCAGTGGCCGGAGAATACTGACAGACGGGCGGCCTCGAAGGGACGGTTGGGGACCTTGGAGGTCTTGGAGTAGGTGAGGCTGTCGCGCGAAATCGAATTAGCATGTTGAATTTGGCGATGCGACTGCGATTCGGTCTACTTACGGCGCCATCTTGCCGACTCGTCGATATCCTTCGAATTGTGGTTGACGAAGAAAACGAAAAGGAAAAAAAAGAAGAGCCTCTCGTGAAACTTGCAACACTCAATGCGAAAAATGGCTGTGGGGAGCGAGGGCTGACTAGCGCCTGTCAAATTGCGGGTCCTGTTCGCCTACGATCACGTGCAGTGCCCTTTTCACAACGAAAAAAGAATTACGGGACTGAGTCAGCAAAGCACACACACGTCGCCGATTTTTTGCCTTGCCCGTTGTGTCTGGAACTTCGTGATCTTTTTCAAGACCCGACAACACCATCACCAAATTCCGCCCTCTACGACAACCACTCCGGCAAAATGGGTCACCCAGCGGGTCTTCGCGCGGGAACGCGCGTACGTATTGCCCAGCTACGAATCATCTCGAGATTGCGGCCGGATTGCTGACGGTTAGCTTGCAGTATGCGTTCAGCAGAAACTTCCGTGAGAAGGGTATGATCAAGCTCTCCACGTACCTTCGCCAGTACAGAGTCGGAGATATCGTCGACATCAAGACCAACGGTGCCGTCCAGAAGGGGTAAGCGAACAACCCACCCTCGAACTCGAATTGCGACAATTGGCAGACTCGAGGTCTTAGTTGGGAGGAATTGCGAAAATAGGCATAATGCGTGCAGGAGCAGAGGGCTGACTTGTTGGATTACAGTATGCCTCACAAGGTCTACCACGGCAAGACCGGTGTCATCTACAACGTCACCAAGTCCGCCGTCGGTATCATCATCTACAAGAAGGTGAAGCACCGCTACATCGAGAAGCGCATCAACATCCGCGTCGAGCACATCTCCCCCTCCCGTTCGAGAGACGACTTCATCCGCCGTGTCAAGGAGAACGCCGCCCTGAAGAAGAAGGCCCAGGCCGAGGGCAAGGCCCTCACCCTCAAGCGCCTCCCCCTCATGCCCCGTGAGGCCCGCACCGTCGACTTCAAGGAGAACAAGCCCCAGACGGTCACCCCTCTCCCCTACGAGACGACGATTTAGAGTGTCTTTTGGGTGGTTTGTGGGTTCTTCTTTTGCATGTGGTGTTTACGTGAGGAACGGAAGAATTCTAGCATGGAACGGCATCACGTTTTCGGCAACGTCCATAGGGAATGGGAAAAAAAAGACCAATGACACTTCATCGTTCACACCTACACGAGGAAATGCTACCTGTGAGACCCGTTGGTCCTTTTGCGATCCTGCCGCGATGCCTCGGGTCCTGTCATTGTCAGGTCGGAGGCATTGGCACAGGTTCTGGTGTATGGTGTTGTGTGCTTGTGGGAAGCAAGGTCAATGCGAGATGCCTGTGAAAGGCAGGCGAATAGTTGGCCCTGCTGCCCGCCGGGCCCTCATGATACCCTCAGTCAAATGAAGAACACGACCTATGATCATTTCTCAAGTGCAACTATGTCATTGTGAACTCATATGTCGCTTGGGCAGGCACAGTATCAAGCTCGTACGCGGCCAATTCCTTGAGTGAGTATGAGCTATAGCTACTCTGTGAGCTGCTAGTCAGCGGGATGGCAACCTGCGGCTCTCAACACCGGTTAACTATAAAGCAGCTCTGGTATGATTGAGCTATACTTTCTGCTCTTGCACTATTCTCGCCATCCAGAAATATCAAAAGCACAACCTCGTATTGTCGGGCTCAATCCTACCTAGTCACTGACAGGAGCTTATTAGTTCAGACCTGATACACGCAAATGCGCTTTTGTGGCTACGTTCCAAACGCAAAACCATATCAGTTGCCTTTCTCACATACCAGTTGCTATGCACCTGACAATCACTGGATTTTCCCAAAGTTGATTTCTGATAACTCGTCGAGTTGTCTGATACTAGAGCCATGCCATGTTATGCCATCGTTAGGTTCTTCTGGAATCCAACGATTGTTTGCTGTGAGTGCAGGGGCCTTTTGAACCAACTTTGGTGGCATGAACCCCACCATTATCGTCATGGGATTAGATCGGACAGGCATTCGCCTGTGGCTTCAGGTGCTTTGCCTGCGCTGGGACGCTGGAGGGGTGACACTGACACCGCTGCGTCCGCCGGATTAGCATTGTTCCAGATTTCATGCCCAACCTAAACCCAGTGGAGGATCGCAACGACGACGGCTTGGCGCAATCCCCGGAGCTTGCGCATGTTGCAGAACCCAGCCACACTCGAGCTGCTTTAGACATCTTGAGAGCTTGGTCAACGCTGACGACTCTTTCCCGCCTCTCCCACTTGGCACGGAAGTCGCTCACAATATCTTCTTCCCCTCCAATTCCTGCGAATTCTTCTCCCCCTACATCTTTCACTGGGCTTCACTGAGATTCTTGGGCATCATTGCGTGTACGTGGAGCTGTCTCCTTAAACCGTCGGGAGACGTCATTTCCTCGAACCATCCGAAACCCCCATTAAGCGCCCTTCACCTCCGACCACCACCAACGACCCCGCGCACGAAGGATCGCCCATCATGGCTGCCGTGCCCGATACCAGGCATACTAAGTCCGTAATCCTCAACCATCTTGAGACTCTGTGGCCCAATCGTAGCAGTCTCCCCGACTTTGCGACTGTGCACTGACACTCTATGAAGGACCGACCAGGAGTTGGCGATCAACATCAAGAAGGCCACGAACCCCGACGAGACGGCGCCGAAGCGGAAACATGTGCGCAGCTGCATTGTGTACACATGGGACCACCGGTCTTCTCAGGCCTTCTGGGCTGGGATGAAGGTGTAAGTGAACTGTTGTAAGTCTGGAGATGGCCCGATCGCTGACAGACGGCGCCGCGTTGTAGGCAACCCATTCTTGCCGACGAAGTTCAGACTTTCAAAGCTCTGATTACGGTCCACAAAGTCCTCCAAGAAGGACACCCGAACACGCTGAGGGAGGCCATGGCGCAGAGAGGTTGGATCGACAGCTTGAATCGCGGCATGGGAGGAGAGGGAGTGCGCGGATACAGCCCTTTGATCCGGGAATACGTTTACTACCTCCTGGCCAAGCTTTCTTTCCACCAGCAGCATCCCGAGTTTAACGGCACCTTCGAATACGAGGAGTACCTCAGCTTGAAGGCCATCAACGACCCCAACGAGGGGTACGAGACAATCACAGACTTGATGACACTGCAAGATAAGATTGAGCAGTTCCAGAAGTTGATCTTCTCACACTTCCGTCACGTTGGAAACAACGAGTGTCGTATTTCCTCTCTTGTGCCCCTCGTGCAGGAGAGCTACGGTATTTACAAGTTCATCACAAGCATGCTTCGCGCCATGCACTCGAGTAAGTTGCATCGGACCCCCCCCCCCCTTAGGCGGGCAAGGGTGATTTCGCTAATCGGGCACAGCCACCGGCGACGTCGAGGCGCTTTCGCCCCTACGAGAACGATACGATGCCCAACATTACCGCCTCGTCAAGTTCTACTACGAGTGCTCCAACCTGCGCTATCTGACCAGCTTGATAACGATCCCCAAGCTGCCGCAAGACCCTCCCAACCTGTTGGCGGAAGACGACGAGGCACCCGCACTTCCGGCGCGCCCGAAGCAGGAAATTGAGAGACGCCCCACTCCACCCCCTGAACCGAAATCACAGGAGCCAGATGATATTTCCGAATTCTGGAAGAACGAGCTGGAGCGCCAGAACCGAGAGTACGAAGAGCAGCAGAGAGTCCTCGAGGAACAACAGCGTCAGCAGATGTTGATGCAGCAACAGGCGCAGCAGCAGGCACAACGGGACTTTGAGGAGCAGCAGCGACAGTTGGCGGAGCAGCAGCGCAGGGAGCAGGAGGCCCTGATGCAGCAGCAAATGCAGTATCAGACCCAGGGTCGGCTTGCAGAGTTGGAACAGGAGAACTTCAATGCGAGAGCCCAGTATGAGCGTGACCAGCTTATGCTCCAGCAATACGACCAGAGGGTCAAGGGTCTGGAGAATGAGCTTGCACAGATCCAGGGACATTACGGCCAGCAGATCACGAGCAAAGATGAGCAAATCAGAGCTCTACAGGAGCAGGTTAACACGTGGCGGACGAAGTACGAAGCGCTCGCAAAGCTGTACTCCCAGCTTCGCCACGAGCACTTGGATCTGCTCCAAAAGTTCAAGTCTGTGCAGCTCAAGGCTGCCTCAGCTCAGGAGGCTATTGAACGGCGAGAGAAGCTTGAACGCGAGATCAAGACGAAGAACCTTGAGCTCGCTGATATGATCAGAGAGAGGGACCGCGCGCTTCATGACAAGGACCGCCTGCAAGGCGCCAACAAGGATGAGCTCGAAAAGCTCAAGCGAGAGCTCCGCATGGCCCTGGATCGTGCCGATAACATCGAGAGAAGCAAAGGAAACGAGCTCTCAACAATGTTGTCTAAGTACAACCGTGAGATGGCCGATCTTGAGGAGGCCCTGCGACTCAAGTCTCGCGCTCTAGACGACGCCCAGGCCAAGATCAGGAATGGAGACTCTGACCTTGAACAGCTTCTTCGCGACAAGGAGGAGGAGTTGGAAGTCTACAAGGCCGGCATGGATCAGACACTTATCGAGCTCAACGAGCTGAAGTTGAACCAAGGCGATACCGACACCGTTATTGACGGACAGATTGATGCCTTGATCATGGCCAACCTGGACAAGATCAACGACATCATCGACTCTGTCCTGCAATCCG
The DNA here is from genome assembly GCF_030867605.1 of Colletotrichum paranaense. Taxonomy (NCBI): domain Eukaryota; kingdom Fungi; phylum Ascomycota; class Sordariomycetes; order Glomerellales; family Glomerellaceae; genus Colletotrichum; species Colletotrichum paranaense. The sequence goes on from NW_026848975.1 coordinate 598,703, forward strand.
GTGTGCAGAGAGTAGATGATGCGCTTTACGAGTTGGATTCAACGATGCAGGCAGGAAACCAGAACGCTTCTCCATCCTACGTGCTCTCGCAGATTGAGAAGGCCTCGTCCAGCGCCATGGAGTTTGCTACGGCATTCAACAACTTCATCGCCGACGGCCCCAACGCGACACACGCCGAGCTTATCAAGGCCATCAACGTCTTTGCTGGTGCTCTTGCGGATGTCTGCAGCAACGCCAAGGGTATCACCCGTCTGGCAACCGACGAGAAGAAGAGCGATGCTCTGATGAACGGCACCCGGCAGTCCGCTTCTTCTACCGTCAAATTTTTCCGCGGCCTTCAGAGCTTCCGCCTGGAGGGCATGGATCCCATCCAGAAGACCGACGTTGTCATCAACAGCAATAACGAGGTGCAGATGAACCTTCAAAAGCTGAACAAGCTTGTCGAGACATTCGCGCCCAACACTGGCAAGCTCGCGGGCAAGGGCGACTTGGGCGATATTGTCGATTCTGAACTCAGCAAGGCGGCCGATGCCATTGCGGCCGCTGCTGCTCGCCTCGCCAAACTGAAGAACAAGCCTCGCGAAGGGTACTCTACCTACGAGCTCAAGGTCCACGACGGCATTCTCGATGCCGCCATGGCCATCACCAACGCCATTGCGCAGCTGATCAAGGCCGCCACGGTGACGCAGCAGGAGATTGTCCAGGCAGGCCGAGGTTCGTCCTCGAGAACCGCCTTCTACAAGAAGAACAACAGATGGACCGAGGGTCTTATTTCAGCCGCCAAGGCCGTGGCGTCCTCCACCAACACCCTGATCGAGACCGCAGACGGCGTCTTGTCGAACCGCAACAGCCCCGAGCAGCTCATTGTGGCATCCAACGACGTGGCAGCCTCCACGGCTCAGCTCGTCGCCGCCAGCAGAGTCAAGGCTGGCTTCATGTCCAAGAGCCAAGAGAACCTCGAGCAGGCCAGCAAGGCTGTCGGTGCTGCATGCAGGGCGCTCGTGCGCCAGGTGCAGAACATGATCAAGGACCGCAACGCGGAGGACGAGGCGGTCGACTACTCCAAGCTCGGAGCCCACGAGTTCAAGGTCCGGGAGATGGAGCAACAGGTACGTTTAATTGATTCGCGCATCGTGAACTATGCCAACTGCCGTATAATGGCGGTGGCCGGAGACAACTCCGTCGCAGCCATCCTCGTCATTTGCGGCTAGTGCCTTGCTTGGCGACCGAAAGAGAAAAGAGAAATGCTGACGCGTGCGGCGCTACCACTTTTAGGTCGAGATTCTGCAGTTGGAGAA